>NC_069790.1:86456128-87193628 GCF_027406575.1 Nycticebus coucang
CGTGTGACAACAAATACTAACAAAACATTTCATTCAGAAAGAATGCCGAGGAACGGATGCTTTACCTAAATAGCACACGGCATGTGGGAGTCCATGCTTACATTACTCTGAATCCCTGTCCCTTCAGTTCTACTGTAAAGTACCAAGTCTCTAACCAGCTCATGCGATCAGCCAGATACAGCACACAGAGCTGTGGGTTTTTGCCTTCTTTCAGTTAACCTCCTCATTACAAAGTTGATCAGCTTTTGTTTGTGGGTTGCTTAGTAAAACACTGTTGCATCTACATGTTTTTCAGACATTCAATCCATGTCAAGGAAGAGCCAGTGATTGCAGAGGATGAAGACTGCCCCATGTCCTTAGTGACAACAGCTAATCACAGTCCAGAGTTAGAAGACGACCGAGAGATTGAAGAAGAGCCTTTATCTGAAGATCTGGAATAAGAACTGACTTGTAGAACCTCAGTGTGAAGGGACATATCACTGACCTTCATAACCACTCCACAACCATGAATATTTGAGAAATTTTTACTGTGACTATTTATTAAGCATGGATAAAGGAGACAGCCCTAAAGGAACTTACTAAGCCAGCCCTTTGGGATTCAGTACCAACAGGCAAATTGCTTGTTTTCTTCTCTTTTTTTTTTTTTTTAGAAAAAAAGACAAAAACTGATTTTCTTGAACAAAAAAAAAAAAAAAAAAAATGAACTGTTCTTTCTATAATGGCTTTGCCCATTTAAAAAATGTGGCTCTTAAGGGTTCATGAAATGACTGAATATGAGGATACACGTTCTGTAGAAAGCAAATGCGCCTCATATACTGCCAAAAATAGTGTTAGTTTCATTAATGTGAATTTTCCAGCATTCAGTAGTTGTAATGTTAGAAACAATTGCTGGTCAAGTTCAACTTGTTGCTATTGTTTTTAATTTGCACAGGAGTAGTATCAGAAATTAGTGTCACTGCTTGTATCTAGCTGAATTTTAAACAACAGAACATTAGTTTTTTATGTTGGTGCCACCAACTGTAAATGACATAAGTTAGTTATTGCAAAACACAGTAATTAGACTGTCGCAACCATCTAAAACCTTAGGCTTCCAGTCTGTGCTGTTAGTGTTAAGATGTAAAGTGCAATCCTAAGCTAACATTATCTGTGCAAGCACCATAGAAACATTTGCATATCTGCATAGATCTTACAACTGTACTCTTTACCTCCTTGTGATAAAGCTTTGTCTACCTGCAAACACAGTCAAAGGCTACAGCTGCAAACCAAAGCCAACTCTAACCATGGCCAAGAGCTCAAGGACAGAAGCAGCCACATGCTTTGGTCAGCCTTCTGTAAACTTCAATTAGTACAAAGGAACCTTTTCCATGAACTACCTGCTGTTTTCTGATGACCTCTGGGATCTTTTCATTTAGCCCTAAAACAAAGAAACAAATATGACAAAAACCACAACTAAAAAAGTTAATTCAGTCACAGAGTAATCTTCTGAGGCCAAAAGTCCATCTCAATGCAATGAAGATTTGCTTTCATTTAAAGACAGAGGTGAGGACAAAATCCGCAGTGGAAGTTATGATATGCTAGAAAGCAACAAATGTGGATCACTGACCAAAACGATTATGTACTTGATGCAAATGCAGATTGCATATTGTTATATAGAGAGTACTTTGTGTTTTCGTTTCCTGCATTCAGTCAGTTCTTTTCAGTGGTGAATACATGTTGTTAGAAGATGTCTTGTATGGTCTTAATCTTCGTTGTGTGCTATTTTTTTATAGTCTTAAGTTATAATTAAAAAAACAAAAAAACAAAAAGTAGGAACCAAACTTAAAAGGTCTAGTAAAGCCAAAAATTAATTTCTTATTGATTTTAAAGTGATCTAGCTGAGTTTTTACACTGAAAGTAAAGATTATAGCAATTGTAGTCCATGGTATTTATTTTCAGTCAAACCAAAGTTACATATAATTCTGCCTCTGCTTATACGGGATATGAACACTAACAACACGCTCCCTTCAAAGACTTGCACAGGCCAAATTGTTGGAATGCTGGTTTCCTTGACAGCTCCAAACCCCAAAACTATGATAATGCGTTATGGTGTAGTTGAACATAGCATAGTCAGATGTTTGCTTAAAAACTAGAAACTTTACGTGTTGCTTTTCATGTGCTGTGCCAAGTCTTGATAATACTTTTTCCCCCAACCAAGGGACCTCATAACCTGATTATGGTTATTGCTTTACAAACAGTTTTGACAGAAGGTGGCTGCTAGAGCTTAACACGCCAGTTCCATCTGATGGAACCGGTTCTTGCAAACTAAGCTCATCATTGATTCTTTGCTGAAGTCAGCAAATAGAGTTAGCGAGATACCCAGTCATCTATTACACCAAATAAAAAGGACATGACGGCTTTCAAAAGGGTTTTCCCACTTACCCAAAAGGCTTTCTGAAAGCTTCTACCTCTGCAAAAAAGAAAAAAAAAAAAAAGAAAAAAAGAAAAAAAAGAAAAAAAAAAAAGAAAAAAATTAGAACCATTACGGCAGATTGCATGAAATGTGAGAACGTCACAGTAACTGCTACTTTTCATTATGTGTGTCTTTGGGTCATGATCAACGAACTGGAAGTGTACAATATGGTATCAAAAGAAAGATTGGTTATTGTGAAGGATGGTTTTCAGTCACCTAGGATCCTGCTGTAAGGATTCTCTGAAGGGAAAATGGGTCTTTCAGGTGCATGTCAAAAGGCTTTGATGGACTGAACGTAACTGTGAGAGTTGTACCATCGGGAGGGTGGCCTAAGACTACAATGCTAAAGTATGCATACCTCAGTTACAAAACTTTTGAAAGGAAGTCTCAGCCACAGAATGCATATACCTGTAGAGTTTTGCATGGGTTTTATATGAATACAATTTTAAAAAATAGCTGCTTGCACATTATACCAGAAAAACCTCCAAAACTGCAATTGCTTTGAAAATAGATTTTAGGTTTTTTGGAGTTTTCTGAAATGCTTGGTCTGTATTTTGATAATTGTGCATATTATGTAAAAATGTTGGTGGACCCATAAATGACCAGACTTTTTCTAAGAAAAATGTTGCTTTAATGCATTTCATGAATTTTTACTCTTATATCATTGCTTGCTAGTAATAGCAAATCTGCTTTTCTGCATCTGCTTTGCGTAGCTATTGTAAGGCTTTGAACTAATGTATGTATTTATTGCTTGAACTTCTGTGCATACCTTATAAAGCATAATGTCTGACAATTTAAATGGCTCATGTATTCTTGCTTCTATCATAAGCTGATGATGGGGACTATGATCTTTTGTATACAGCAAATTTTAAACTGTAGCACAAACATCTGTTTATGTATTGGTGGAATATACCTGTTTTATTTATCTTTTTTGAGGTAAACTAATTTTTGATACTTTTCATTACTGTGTACTATGTTCATACTTTGAATTCTCTGACGTTAGAAGTCATGGTTGAGAATTGTAACAGCTGTTATTCGTTCTGTATTCATGGCTTTCACTGCTGAATAAAATAAAGGACCAAACCTAGGATTTGAAAGAAAACTGTCTACCTCTAACACCAGGGAGTTATCAGATTTTATTTTACAGAGTTTTAGTCTACAAAGACACAATTGCTTAAACCTAGTGGGCTTAAGGCTTTTAGTCTATGTGGTTGGATTCATGGCACAGTTGTACTGTTTGAACATCAATTAAAATTTTATGTGAATGTTGCGAGTATTTGGTAGAATTACCACTAACTGGGTTTTCTTTAGATAACTCAGATTTGGAGAAAATGTCAGTCATCAGCATTCTGTGTCTACAGCTGCTTAACTTCATATGAATGCATTTCTTTGTGATGAGGGAATCGAAGAATAGTCAGCAAGGAATAGCGCTACAGAAGTACACTTAAAATAAACCATCCTGGACTTTAATGTCCTTGGGCAGATTCAGTCACAAAATCCAATATGCTATTTTGTAAAGTTTTCGAGTTGGACGTTTACACTTTGGAGAATTTACGAGACTTCATCTTACACATGCCGATGCGAATGCACATTTGGACGATAGCTTTATTAATGCCGTAAAGCTATTGAGAGGAACGTGGCTCACCCTTGTTACTCACTAGTTCAAGTTGCAATGAAAGGGTTTTTTTGTCCATGAACACTTGGCAAATCTTAGCAAAAAAAAAGAAGGATGTACATTTTACTATAGAATTAATGTATGAACAGTGTGTCACTGCTGTTGGTTGTAAAAATGTATATGAAACCATTTCATTCACTTGATTACATTTCTGAAATATAAATAAAAAAATCTAATTCTTTTTGACCCATTATAACCACTAGGATTTTATTCTTTCGGAGAGATCATTCTTCCCTGCCAGAGCCAACTCATAAATTTGAGTACACATGTCCCACGATTTGGTTAAAATCATTTCCTTAGGAATTGGGGATTCATTAAATCAGACCATACTCAAATTTAGTCAATAAAGATGGGGGCTGCATTCCGTTTAAAACTATCTTCGGGTTCAAAATTGCCTCCCGACGCAATCATGTCATATTTTTGTGTTTTTATTCTAATAGAATGTGACATCATAAATTCTGAACCTTAAAAAATGCCAAGGGAAAACATGAATACTCTTTTTAACTTTATGACTTTTTTACTTGATCTTTTTTTTCTTGTTTTGCCTCTAAGTATCAGTCACACCCATGGCACTCTGTCATGGTTCAAGGGAATGTACAGGGACAGGGTAAGTAGCTCTACCCAGCTAATCCACAAGAAACCAGATCAACAGAGCCTCAGTAGGAATATTTCCCTTGGGACTATTACACCTAGATGTAGAAAGCTTTTGATATTATTACAAATATCAATGCCATGCATTTATTTACAGTCTTGGCTTCTTTAATAATAGAGATTAATGCAAAGTTAATTTTTTAAAAATTACAAAGAATTAAAGTGAATTTAAAAATCATTTTAGCAATTATACAACTAAAATCTATGTGACCTTCATGCAATAATCCAACATGTTTAGTTGTTCTCAGTCTCAGACACTTGGTTCTCTTGTTCACCTTTGTTGAAAGTTTAATACTAAGTCTTATGCATGTTCGGTTATTTGTGTTATTTGACAGTACTTATTTCACTTTTTTCACTTATTTTACCATGATTTTGTAAGTAAAGTTATAGTAGTCCCTAGCCCGAAATGGAAATATTTAATCAGTTTTTTTCCTCTGCATAAATTATTAGCTGGTATTTTGGGGTAATATATGTGGAAAGGGTACTCTCTGGCGAATAACCATCACTATCTTAATTTTCTAAAGGGGACACATTTTGGCACTGTGTTATTTCAGTTAGAAAAATTGCTGCCTCACTTGTAGAGCACATATCACATATAAAATGTGAGAGAACAGTCACATGGAGACCAGGCACCCAAAGGGATGTCAAGTGCTTTGGCAGAAGGAATATGACATATTAGGGCATATTCCAAAAACATATAATCAAAAAATCAAGAGAAAAGAGTTTTAATGCTGTATGCTAAAGAACTCATAAATTATGTCATGAACAAAAGACTTCAGTAAATAATTATGTTGAGGGTGGTGCCTGTGGCTCAAGGAGTAGGGCGCTGGCCCCATATACCAGAGGTGGTGGGTTCAAATCTGGCCCTAGACAAAAACTGCAAAAAAAAAAAAAAAAACAATTATGTTGAAGTCCCTTAGGTAGCAATTTAATGTTTTGTAATCATTGTAACTATATTAAAAGTGGATTTTAAGTCAAGAAGATTTTTTTCCCACTGATCCACAGAAAAACATTCACTCAGGAAAACATTAACCATACTGAAAAATTAAAATGTGACTGAATGATACTATCGCCCATTTCAGCGTGAGAGGCTTCCTATTCCATTTAGTTGACAAGAGAGCACTGCTGGGGAGCTAACCAGCTGTGCTGCGGCTAACACCAGGATTGAGTGTAGGCTCTAGGCCTGAGATGGAAAACTGGTTTTACATTATCTTCCAACTCTAATGGATGGATAGTGGCTGCCTGGGTGTTTGGCACATAGCGGAGGCTCAACAAATCCTGACAAAGGATTCTGAGACCATATCCTCGCTTTAAAACCAAAAACATACCATTATCTGCTAATGACTTCTTCCACGAGGACAGGAAAGAAAGGAGATCATGAAGTCCCGGATTTGCCAATCCACTGTTGGTCTCTCAGTGGCAATGAGAGCAGAGACACGTTCACACTTTGGTCCAAGACCCTGAGGGCTACCCATGGAAGGGTGTTTGGCACTAAAACAGTATAAGAAAAATATATAACTTGTGAAAATTTTATGTTTGGCAAATTTCTGTTACATATAAAGCCCCAAATGTTGTGTTTGGTAGAGACCTGGGGACTATTCAAAATGGTTCCGTTCTTACGGAACTGAGACACATACTGAGTTGCACGTGGGGGGCTCTTTCCAGGAAGGCTGAACCTATGGCTGCAGGACAATTTCCTTATTCTCTCATTTCTAGCCAAGCCTATTGATCTATTGTGAGATCTTATGCTTACCATATAGAAGTGAACTTTGACGTAAAGCTGTCTTTGGGTGTAAATAGTTCCAGTTCAAACTGCTGCTGCTTTTCTAGTGCTACATGGAGGGATCTGGGATGAGAACCCCAGGCTGAATTCTAAAACCCGCCCTTAATGAAGGGTCTCAGTTGAAACCTGGCAATGTTGTCTACCTATGTTTACCCGACCTGTACAGAAAGGTAAATACACGAATACATGTTCTGGCAGTAGCATCTGGATACAGTCCTGCTAGTCAAGCCCTTGGAACCCTGATGCCAGAGGCCCTGCCTCATGTAGTCACAGGATCCCGTAACTGGCCAGTCCAGCTCTCGCCTGTCAACACGGTCTCCCTCCACCTCTACCTGTCCCGCCTGGTGCTGCCTGTGCACTACACACCCCCCGTCCCTGCTGCTGTCACCTCTCCCTTCCCACTGGGGTCTCAGGAAGACTGCCACCAGGCAGCCACCGCTCTCAACAAGATCCTGCCCTGCCTCTGCTCCCACTGTCTCTTCCTGCAATAGAAGAATCTCCTTCCCAGAATTCCTTGCATGAAACTGCATTTTGACACAGGCATTTTGTAGCCAATAGTTGCAAGACAAAAATTGAAGCTGCCCATATTGTCATAAGGTAAAGCTCTTCCAGGTTATTGTAACCTTAAACCTTTCCTCAGCTTTTTGACTTCTATTCTCTCAGGGACTGCACTGGGTCTAAAGATAACTTGACTAATTCTAGGTAGAGTAACAAAAACCCTTAAACGATGAAAATTTTAAATACCGCAGTGTCACCCTGGTATCTATGCCTGTTTCTCAACTTAAGAGGGCAAAAGTCCCTTCCCTATTTAGTTTTATACTCCGTATCATGGGTGATGGTTCTCCCATCTTCTCCTTCTACCATTATCACCACCCTCTTATCAAAAGCCTCAGTCGTGGAAGGCAGCCAAAAATCTCATCTGTGTCTGTTATTAGGAAAATAGACTCCTCTCCATCAAGAAACCACCACTGTCATTGCATCCAAGTTGAACAGACAGAATAAGCTCCCTTACTTGTCACTAGACCATTCTAGGGCCAAGGCATGTCCAAGGAATATCTGAAAATGTCTGACAATCAGCCTGAGGCTTCACACAAAGGTCCCCCTCAGACCTCCTTGCCACCCTTCCTCCTCCTTACTCTTCCTCTATGCCAAGGTGAAGGTTGGAAAGGGCTGGCTTCCTTGAAAAATTTGGGTTAGGACTCAGATTCCAACATGACTCTCAGTGCAGTTTCCAAATACGTTGCCGATATATTCAGCTGTTGATAGTATGAGAACCTTTTAAAATTCTTCATCCCTCTAGTTGAGATGACATTGTTAATGCTCATTTTAGGATTCAGACCTAGAAGATAAGAGCCTGCTCTAAGAGTCAGTCATTGTGTGGGATCTTACCAGAAATCAGTCGGTCACAAAATCCTAAAGAGTAATACAAGCAAAGGTAACAAAGGAACTTAAAGGAAGTTTCAGGCATACAAGATCCATGGCAGCCTCCTAGGTAATGTCCCCTATTGCCACTTTTTGAAAAAACATACCGGGTAGGAAAAAAAAACAAACAAAAAAAACACATTGGTTTCACCCAAGTTAATGTAGCTTCTTCCAAAATCAGTGTGTAATTGAATCAAGGGAGTCAGCTCAGCACATGGATGTGGAAGACATTGAACTAGGTCTCTGGACATATTACTTCACCTCTGTGTCATAGTTTGTTCATATGTTTAGAAAAAAAAAAAGGTGCTTCAATAGATGCCCTTGAAGGTCTCTTTTAGCTTCAACATCATTTGATTCACTCTCTTGAAAATCTAAACCTGAGGACTAAATTTAGTAATCATGATCTAAGAAGTTATTTTTTTCAAAAGGCGAAAAGAAAGCAAATGTGTGCAGCTTTCAAGAGCTAATCAATATCCAACTTCAATAAATAATGAGTAATTTGTTCTGATTGAGGGAGGCTGGCTTGGAATGAGGAGACTGGACGACTCAGAATCACAAATTTTGGTTTCTGAGCTCTTTCAACACTAATTGCCTCTATAGCCATGGGTCAAAATAGCCAGCTGTGCCCTTTTACATGTGAAGTGTGTTTAGAGACAGAGAAAAAAACTAAATAAAGGAATAGGGTAGGACAGGAAGGCAGGAGGAGGAAAAGGCATGATGGGCTGGTCGGGGATGATTCTGAGTCCATCTGCAGAAGCCTCGGGTTTCTTAGTCTCATGGTCAGGTTCCTTCACTGCAGAACGGGAGTGATGAGAATACTTCATAGGACTTCTTAAAACGGCTTGGTAAGTTACTCCATTCATTTATTTTACAAATATTTATTTGTTGTTGAAGATAAACCAGATCCTACTCTGCTGCCCTCTGAGGAGCATAGCAGCAAACAAAGCCCAACAGAGAACCTATCCTCAAGAAGCTTGTTGGTATAAAAGGATCATAAGTACAGGAGTACTAGGGTATAAGAGGATCATAAGTACAGGAGTACCAGGGTATAAAGGATCATAAGTACAGGAGTACCAGGGTACAAAGGATCATAAGTACAGGAGTACCAGGGTATAAAGGATCATAAGTACAGGAGTACCAGGGTATAAAGGATCATAAGTACAGGAGTACCAGGGTATAAAGGATCATAAGTACAGGAGTACCAGGGTACAAAGGATCATAAGTACAGGAGTACCAGGGTACAAAGGATCATAAGTACAGGAGTACCAGGGTACAAAGGATCATAAGTACAGGAGTACCAGGGTACAAAGGATCATAAGTACAGGAGTACCAGGGTACAAAGGATCATAAGTACAGGAGTACCAGGGTATAAAGGATCATAAGTACAGGAGTACCAGGGTATAAGAGGATCATAAGTACAGGAGTACCAGGGTATAAAGGATCATAAGTACAGGAGTACCAGGGTATAAAGGATCATAAGTACAGGAGTACCAGGGTACAAAGGATCATAAGTACAGGAGTACCAGGGTACAAAGGTTCATAAGTACAGGAGTACCAGGGTACAAAGGATCATAAGTACAGGAGTACCAGGGTATAAAGGATCATAAGTACAGGAGTACCAGGGTATAAGAGGATCATAAGTACAGGAGTACCAGGGTATAAAGGATCATAAGTACAGGAGTACCAGGGTATAAGAGGATCATAAGTACAGGAGTACCAGTGTATAAAGGATCATAAGTACAGGAGTACCAGGGTATAAGAGGATCATAAGTACAGGAGTACCAGGGTATAAGAGTATCATAAGTATAGGAGTACCAGAGTATAAGAGGATCATAAGTACAGGAGTACCAGGGTATAAAGGATCATAAGTATAGGAGTACCAGAGTATAAGAGGATCATAAGTACAGGAGTACCAGGGTATAAAGGATCATAAGTATAGGAGTACCAGAGTATAAGAGGATCATAAGTACAGGAGTACCAGGGTATAAAGGATCATAAGTACAGGAGTACCAGGGTATAAGAGGATCATAAGTACAGGAGTACCAGGGTATAAGAGGATCATAAGTACAGGAGTACCAGGGTATAAAGGATCATAAGTACAGGAGTACCAGGGCAAATGTCTTGTATATAGGAATTGCTAGATAAATGTTAACATCATTGTTATTTGTGGTAGTGAAGAAAGACCTGTTACAGACAACGTTTAAAAGCTTCTGTACAGCTAAGGAGACAATAACCAAAGCAAAGAGACAACCTATACAATGGGAAAGGATATTTGCGTATTTTCAATCAGACAAAAGCTTGATAACTAGGATTTATAGAGAACTCAAATTAATCCACATGAAAAAAGCCAACAATCCCATATATCAATGGGCAAGAGACATGAATAGAACTTTCTCTAAAGATGACAGACGAATGGCTAACAAACACATGAAAAAATGTTCATCATCTCTATATATTAGAGAAATGCAAATCAAAACAACCCTGAGATATCATCTAACCCCAGTGAGAATGGCCCACATCACAAAATCTCAAAACTGCAGATGCTGGCGTGGATGTGGAGAGAAGGGAACACTTTTACACTGCTGGTGGGACTGCAAACTAGTACAACCTTTCTGGAAGGAAGTATGGAGAAACCTCAAAGCACTCAAGCTAGACCTCCCATTTGATCCTGCAATGCCATTACTGGGCATCTACCCAGAAGGAAAAAAAACCTTTTATCATAAGGACACTTGTACTAGACTGTTTATTGCAGCTCAATTTACAATTGCCAAAATGTGGAAACAGCCTAAATGCCCACCAACCCAGGAATGGATTAACAAGCTGTGGTATATGTATACCATGGAATACTATTCAGCCATTAAAAAAAATGGAGATTTTACATCCTTCGTATTAACCTGGATGGAAGTGGAAGACATTATTCTTAGTAAAGCATCACAAGAATGGAGAAGCATGAATCCTATGTACTCAATTTTGATATGAGGACAATTAATGACAATTAAGGTTATGGGGGGGGAAGCAGAAAGAGGGACGGAGGGAGGGGGGTGGGGCCTTGGTGTGTGTCACACTTTATGGGGGCAAGACATGATTGCAAGAGGGACTTTACCTAACAATTGCAATCAGTGTAACCTGGCTTATTGTACCCTCAATGAATCCCCAACAATAAATAAATAAAAAAAAAAAATGTATCCATCAGACGTTTTATTTGCTTAGGAGATGACTTTTCAATATTTGTCTTTTGTTCTTCTATCATTCTCCTTTGTTCTATTCCATTCTCCTTGGTTTGTTCTCATTAAATATACCTAATCCCTACATTGCCTGTCAACTGACAGAAGAGTGATAAATACATTAATTAAGAAAGAAAAGACAAAAATATAAAGAAAATGGATATAAATGGAAATTAGTTTGAAGAAAATGCAGGACCAATGGTTCCCTTTACCCACAGGTGGTGGGAGTGGTCCATCAACATCCGCCTACAGTTCTCTTCCCAATCTGCCCTTATGGCCTACACCTACTATGCTTATCTGTTTCCCTTCTGATTTCCCTTTTGATTTCCAAGAGTCTGTTGGGAAGCCAATATAAAATAGTAATTATGTATTTCTATTTGAAATTTCTGCCACTGTAATCTTAATCCTACTTCAGGAAATGTGGGTTCTTGGTTGAGTGGAAGAAAGGAAACATCTAAGAAACTATAGACCAAAATTAGAATTTTAAGTCATTTTGCTACATTTCAATTGATTGAATATATAATTTATTTTTAAATTTTCTAATAAAAATATAGGTTACAATATGTGTATATAATTAATTATTCTGTAAATTAATTATTGAGATTCTAGATAGGAGGGCCGATAATATTTTAAGTTCCTTATGCAGTAATCCTATTCCAAAAAAGAAATAAGGTGTTTATCAAAAATACTCTCTACAGCTGTTTTTGATAAACACTTGCTATAATAGGATCCAGCTCCACTTCAGAAGGTTTGCTAACTAGCAACATGAATAGGAAGAAATTTTTATTAGTGGAGTAGAATTCAAAAAGTATGATTGGATAGAAAGAAAAATAATGTGCAGGCCCTTCTGCCCTTATGGGAACATAGGCCATCAGTGTAGCATCTTTCGAGTGACACTAAGTGTCTGTGTTCCTGTGTAACACTGCTTACCAGAAGATTCTTTCAATGGTCACAATGTTTGTATCCCCCTAAAACTCATGTGTTGAAACTTTAACACCCAAGGTGTTAAGTATCAGGAGGTGAGGCCTTTTGAAAGGTTATTAGGTCATTAAGTGGAGCCCATAGGATTGAGATTAGTGTCCTTATAGTAGAGGCCCCCGAGAGGTAGCCATCCCCCTCCACGATGTGAAGACACAGTAAGAAGACACGGTCTCTGAGCCAGGAAAGGAGCCCTCAGCATACACTGAATCTGCTAGCACCTTGCATGTGGACTTCTCAGTCTCTAGAAATGAATTTATGTTGTTTATAAGACACCTAGTCTAAGGTATTTTGTTATACTAGCCCAAAAAGACTAAGACAATTCTCTTGCCCCATTCTAACAGGTCAACTGATCTTGTCTTCTGTGTGAATGTATGTCTGGCTCTTATCAGAGAGTCCCTAACCTTATGAAAAGTTAGAGAATGTTGTTGTGTCTGTTTGCTAATAAGGGTACATATAATACTTAGGGAAGAAGGCAGAATGAATACTTAAGACTCATTTTCATTATGATATGCACCTTACCAGGACAGACGGGTTATGGGATAGGGACATATAGTTTCTCTACATCAATGGTATGTGAATGGCATTTATCCAAAGACCTTGAAATGGTGGAAGACCACATATATCTTGACATTCACGGTACGTAGTAATATAGTATGACCCAAGATGCTCTCATTAACTTTACTATAATGATTTAATGTATATGAATAGGTAATGAAATATTGGGATCTGCAAATGCACAATAAATCATTTGCAAAAATAAATTTATAATGATCTGACTTTGTTGTTTTGCTTTATCTGTAATGTGGGAGATGTCATTTAGTTCAGGGAACTCGTATTGAGCATCTACAGTGTGATAAATAATTAACTAGGAGCCAGTGATATGAAAATAGTCTTTTTCCCAAAAAATTTAGAGTTAATTTGTGAGTGACACAAATACATAGATTGATTTTCTAACTAATGTAAAGTTATGTGCAGAGTAGATAGGTAGAGGGGATCTTATTTGGGCTTCTTGGAAATGATTATTGGGCTAAATCTTGAAAGATGAATCAAAATAACTGATTAGAATAATGGCATAGGTACATGGACCATTTATCATATCAGGCATTATTCTGAGCACATTAATGGGAACATAGGCTAGGACCACGGGTTCAGGTTCGGTTAAGGAAACATGCAATAGTCCAGACCCATTTGATAAAGAACTCAACTAAGAGTTTGGGATAAAAAGGAAGGGATTGGTTAAAACACATTTAATGAAGAAAATCTAGTTTTTTGATGGTAGAGTGCACATGGATGATGAGTAAAAGGGAGAAATCTGGTGGTTCCTAGATTTCTAACTTGTATGGCTGTAAGTGTGATGTGTAAGTTGAATAAGGATTACCCAAAGAATATAATCAAAAGGTAATTCACTTGGGCACTTAATATCTTCCTAAGATTTATGTAGAGAGGAAACTATCAGTACTGGATTAGAATTTGGATAGGCGCTATGATTTGTCAGCTCACTTTGTGGTAATAAACATTCCTAACCAATGTCCTGATTTGACATTTAGAACACCATACCACATGTTAGCCCAACTATGTCCTTGAGTTTGTATGGCATGCGGCCCGCTGCTGCAGCCCACTTGTGCTCTCGGCTGGAGCTGCGCTAGGAGGCAGGGCCATGCTTACCTCTGCCTACTCATGCTGTTCCCCTGACTAGTGGGGAGGTGTGTGCCAGTCAGTGTGGTCAAAATGGAGGAGGGGCCTGAAAGGGTAGAGGTGTGACAGGTAGAAGCTTCATTCTGGGCCTAGCTGATGTTTAAAGCTGCCTTTTTACTTTTGGGACCTGTCTTAGTCTGTTCTGCCTTCTTTAACAACCATATACTAGGTGGCTTCTAAGCAGAAAAATTTCATTTTCACAATTCTGAAACCTGAGAAGTCCAAGACTAAGGCTGAAGTAGATTTAACATCTAGTGAAGGCCCAACTGCTGTTTTAGAGCCAATCTTTTCGCTGTGCTGTCACGTGGCTGAAGGGGTGAGAGAGGTCTCTGAGGTCTCTTTTGTAAGGGCATTGATCCCATTCCTCAGGGCTCCAGCCTTATGACCTTAATCACCTCCCCAAAGCTTTGCCTCTTTAATATTGGGGGTTAGGATTTCAACATAGAAATTTGGGAAACAGAAATATTCTGCCTATAGCAAGATCCTTTTGAGCAGTCCCAGGAAAGCCCCTATGGCAGTGTCTCCAACCTATCTGGTACCGGAACCAATTTTTTTCTCTCTCTCTTTCCTCCTTTTTTTGAGACAGTCTCATTTTGTTGCCCTTGGTAGAGTGCAGTGGTGTCATAGCTCACAGCAACCTCAAACTCTTGGGCTCAAGTGATTGTCCTGCCTCAGCCTCCCTGGTAGCTGGGGACTATAGGCACCCACTACAGCACCCAGCTATTTTTTGGAGAGGAATCTCACTCTTGCTCAGGCTGGTCTCAAACTCCTGAGCTCAGGTATTCCACCCACCTTGGGTTCCCAGAGTGAACCAGGACCAATTTCATGGAAAACAATTTCTCCATGTACAGGGTACAGGGGATGATTTCAAGATGATTTAGGCTCATTAAATCTCTACCTCAGATCAGCAGGGATTAGATTCTCCTAAGGAGTGTGTCACCTAGATCACTCTCATACTCAGTTTACAGTAGGATTCATAGGCTTATGAGAATCTAAGGCTGCCTCTTATTAGACCAGAGGCAGAGCTCAGGTGGTGATTTGAGGGATGAGGAGTGGCTGTAAATACAGATGAAGATTTGCTTGCTTGCTGCTGCTCAGCTCCTCCTGTGTAGCCCAGTTCCTAACAGGCCACAGACAGACACCAGTTTGCATCGTGGCGGTTGGGACTTGCAGCCCTATTGAACCTCCCTTTTGTAGTCACTTTTCAAACAGAACAAGCAAACAAAATCATCTCTTTCCAAAGTGGCGTCTTGCTGCTTCTTCTGCTATGGCTACTTTTTCCAGCCTCATACTTCCGTGGCCTGGCAGGACCCTAACTACCCCACTTTGGCTCTCCTGTGTATCCCAGCTTTGGTCTACAGGAAACATTGTTGTTTCCATTTCCTGGACAGGCATTGGTGGGCAGGCCCTTTACAACTTTACCAGCAAAGCAATTAGCCCTTGTAGTTCTCTCACTCTCCCAGACTGGAGGCTGAAGTCACATCACCTTTCTCAGGTGTGTTTGGCACCAGCCCTTTGGTCTTCCAACCTCAGGAAAACACATTTAAAAATTCTTGGCATTGTCATTGAAGCCTACCTACCAGGCTTCTGATGAGAAGGCAGCACCCGCCCTTCACCACCCCTTTACCAATCTCTTAAAGGACTTCAGCTTGAACTTGCTATAGGAGGAGCATTTTGGAAATACCAACTGAAACAGTGATTCTTAGTGAGGAAGTCGATTGTTGAAAGAGATAAAAGAGAGCTCACTGGTGAACATAGTGCAGAGAAATCAGTGCAGGCAGCTGGTGGAGTCCCTGAACCCTTTACTATAGGAAATGCCAGTTCTTTCCTTCAAAGCTTTTGGTCTCAATGACCAATCAGAGCTCCCACTCTCATCAGTATACTTGATCAGATGCAGGAGAACAATAAGGAAAACTTTAGGTGTCTTTCGGATTCACATCAAATCAGTTTCCCAGAGGGTCTGAATCACAATGTGCTAATCACCCCCTCAGTGGCTGAGTCAGTCTTTATTTCTGAAGTTCTCTAGGCGGCCCCATATTATGGTTGCCCTGACACCCACAGTAACCCCTGTTGGTGGTTTTTGTCTTTTCCCGTGGTGGTTTGTCTCACCCTACCAGACCTATCCTGTTTGTGCTTGTGGAGATGAGTTCCCATCTCTGCTTCCCCTAAGAATGGCTGAAGATTGGCCCTTGGACTCATCATCCATCTCCATGCCTGTTTTGATGAACTAGCAGTGGGTCACCTATCAACCCCTTCTTCTTATCTAGGCTTTCAGGCTGAGACATCCTCATAAAATTCAAGCTGCTGCTGCCCAAGTCATGATTATACATATCATCACCTTGACTCAAGAGGGAGGCAGGACAGCCAGGTGTCAAGCCATAGTGTCTTGCAGTAGAGATAAGAGATAAATCTGCATAAGCAATCGCTTCCTTGGTTTCAGTGGCCCCAGATTACAGGTACTCCAAGCAGAGTATGAACACTATAAAAGGAAGAGCTTGATATTTATTTTCATGAGCAATAATTGACTGTAATAGAAAGAATTTTAGAAAAATTAAAAATCCAAGCTCATTGCTATAGCAGCACATATTAAACATTATCTCATCCTTTCACTGATTACTCCAAAGTCATATATATATATATATATATAGAAAGTGCTAGGATGTTCACAAGATCGCGTAAGGTGACATAATCTTATCAGCTCTTAAAAGGTAAAACCCATACTTAGGTGCTGAATAGTTGAGGAATTACAAATACAACTGCCTTTAATATTAAACCACTGTTGTAATCTTGCTTAAAATCTTTTTGTACTCACCTCAACTCTATTAATTCTTATTAATGTCATCTGATTTGACACTCATAACCATTCTGTGATTTGAGAAACCTTCCCATTTGCAAGAGGAGGAAACTGAGGGTCAGAAAGGACTACAATGACATCATTGATGTCACATAATTAATAAGTAAGGGAGCTAAAATTCAAAGGCTTCCACATGAAGTGTCAGTTCAGTTTTGTACACAGAGACATTTTAATGACGGGATGATAATAAATTCTCATTTAAAGTTGAAATTCTGACGTGCTAAGGTTACCAGGGTTATAGAAATGTTAGATGCCATATCTGCATAAAGTAATTACAAGAACATGTTTGTAGAGGCCTAAATTTCCATATCTTTATGACAAATATGGCTGTTTTTAAATTTGTCTGTTTTTAGTCTGCCTAATTTCCTAAATGATTGGAGGTAACAGCAGAGCACGTGGTTTACAGTTATTGTTCTTTTGGGAGGCAAAGAGTGTCATCTCATAAAACCTCTGGGGACTCAGACATTAATCCAATGTCGAGCAAAATGCCTACTTGAAGGGATGTTTCTTGAAGTCAGAGGCCACCTGTCTTAGTCATCCTCAATAACCAGAACTGGCGCTGCACCTTGTGCAGAGAGGTACTCACTATAGTTAATCACAATCACCTGATGTGGTTTAATGCAAAATGCAAGCCTTTCATCAGTTTTCCTTTTATTACTAAAAGTACTTTTATTATCCTCTGTGTTTCTTTTTGTCTTTGTTATCTATTTTGTGTGGTGTTTTCAGGTATAATAAACCATGGATCAGCTGGCTAGCTTAATTGAAAAATGTTTTGAAAAGTTAAAAAGCAAAACAAAACATCTTGAAAACCATTTCCATACCATTTTCTTCCCTCTGTTAGTTCAGTTGTAAGACATGGAGAACAAAAACGTTACCAACTAAGGCCTTTAATGGAAACATAATTGCTTACACATCCAAATACATCAGCCAAGTTTGTAACACGCGATTAGGCAGCCAATTGTGTTGAAAATGTGCTTGCTCATTCAGAGGAGACCACGCCCCAGGGCTCACCCACTCACTCCTCTTCAGGCCTGAAGTTAGCACCAGTCCACTCCTGCTAACCAGTTGTTGAAAATACAATGGGGCCACTAGGTAGTAGGAATCATTTGGGTGCAAATGATAGACCCAATGTCTTCCACAAATTCCATCCTAGCACGGGAATCTCTCTCTCTCTAGCCTAAGAACTAGGTATTCATGTCCTAATATCTCCAGGAGTGTCTTTCTATCAAATTAGTTATGTGCCAGGAATTGTGCACAAAGCAATATCTTTAAAAACATAGGATGTCAGCTGGATGCTTCACAGTTTATTTATTTATTTATTTTAGCCTACATGTTACATCAACAGTCACTTAGTTTAAAAGAAAAGCAAGGTCTCAGTGTATGTTTGTCTTCAGGTGTGTTTTCCCATTTTCATCTCCACACTGAAAGTTAATTTAGTTTTCAATTTTCAGGTGTATCTGTTGGTAATTTAGAAAACTCCTTTTCATTGTCTTAGAATTTTTTCTAACTTGCACTGATCTCTAAATGACCTTGAAGGTGGCACAGTATGTCAAAGTAAAGCAGGACTACCTTCTTTTTCTATTTCCAGCATTTTTTTTTCTTGCAACAATTGGTATTCAGAAAACATAAAATGACAGGTGACTGTACCATTCCCTTGCCATTATATTGTTGATCACTTAACAAGTTTTTTTTTTTAGGTTCAACTAACAGTGTTGAGTTTGACAATATGCTGAGAACTAGTTCTTCTAGTAAGTGCTGAATGTTGTTCTCATTCCCAACAGGCTACCACGTAAAATACAGGGGGGCTGGCCAAGCGGAAAGAATAGCATGTCTTCCAATTAGACAAGGAATTCCATTTTCATTTTTCCCAAGTGTTTGTTGATTTCCTGATGATCACTACCAGAGACAAAACCTAAGGCAAAAACTGCATATTTATATGTCAAGCTCAGAGTTAGGCTCTGCATTAGTTTTCTATTGTTATTTTAATGAATCTAATGGCTCAAAAACAACACACATTTATCACATGGCACATGGAGTTTGTTCATCATGCGCCTTAATGAACTAAAACAAGATGTCAGGGGCTGCATTCTTCTCTCACAGCTTCTCAGGACAATCTGTTTCCTGTTTGGGCCAGCATCTGGAGGCCTCCTACAGTCCATGGACTGTGGTCCTCTCCCTGCCTCAGAGCCAGCCAGCGACAGGGGGCCAAGTCCTTCCCCTATCACATGACTATGACCTCTTCTGTTTCTTTTCTCCTTTAAGGACCCTTGTGGTTATGTTGGACCCACTAGGATAACCCAGAATAATCTCCTTTTAGGCAGGGGAAATTTAGGCTTAGCTGATTAGCAAACTTAATTCCATCTGCATCATTAATTTTCCTTTGCTGTGCAACTGAACATATTCACAGGTTCCTGGGGTTAGACTGTGAACAACTTTGAAGGGGAGGGTATTCTTCTGCCTACCTCAGACTCATTTGCATTTTTACTGGTAAAAATGAAAATTCTCTTTTCAACTAACATTCCCAAAAAACAGTACAAAAGCTACCTTGGGACAGTAAACAGGCAAACATATCTTCCATCCAAGTCTATTCTTTGATCATTGCTCTTACCAATGGCTTTAAAAGGCTATGCTTATAGCAAGCAGATTTTAAGATTCGATGTCTTTGGTTCCATATTGTCTGTATTCTAACTTCACTGAGCCCCTTCCCTCGCCACCTGCCTTTGTGTGGGCAGTGCGGCTCTGCTCTCAGTAACGAGCCCCTCTGCACAGAGCAGACCTTTTGAAGAGTACCTACTTTTCATCATACCAAAGTATGAGCTCACACACGTTTACACTCGCCTTTGTTCCCTCCAGGCTTCCATACCTCATGAGTTGCCTCTTTGCTTTCAGGGGAAATCAACGTAGCAGACCTCAACGGCATTCTGTTTCAGGGGCTGAGGGAGAGGCAGTAGAGAGGGGATTTAGGTTATATCCAATGACCACCTCTTTCCTGGGTTTGCCCTCACAGCAGCTGGGGGGCTTGGAGGTGCTAAGCTCTCTGATTTAGAACTACACAGGTCTGAAGGCTGAGCATTTTCTATGAAGGGCCTTCATCTTTGGAATTCCCTCTCCAAGGCTATTGACCTAGATGGCCTGAAGTAAATTCTATCTCACTAGTAAAGTGGATTTCAGAGTTAATATGGCCAAGCTGATTTGGATTATTTATTTTCAATGTTAGGCACAGTTATGGAAGTCTCAGATGTATGCAGGCATTGAGTGCATCTTTAGAAATTGTAGGAAAAAATGGTCTCTTTCTGAGACAGGCGAGGGTTTGTCTGTAATCTTCTTTCTGTATTGCTCGTGTCTTTCTCTAACCCTGAATCCTGAGCTGATGCTTTGTGATTATTTATTCTATTTTTCTTTTCACGCTAACCTACCTGACCTATCCCTGTGTTTGATTACTTAGGGTATCTCTCTAGCTATCTTGATAGCAAATGACTGACAAAAATAAATGTAAATAAAGAACATGGCACACCTGCTTATTGAGTCAGCTGCACTAGCCTGTGGGGTGGGGGGAACTGGAGTAAGATGAATGTGAAGGAAGTTATTAGCTCTCCAGCAGGGGCGAAGAGAAAAGCCAGTTCTGTCAAAAGTGAATGTTGAAACAAAAGAAAATAACCCCGTCCCAAATGCTCTGGGCTGAATCAGCCTTCCTGGGGTCTTATTCTGGTTCAGAGATAGCTCTGTCCTTGAAGTACTCTCTGTTGAGTGACACTAGTCCATGGTATCAAGTAGTGTTTAAAATACCTAGATTAAAAGCCTTCTGCATTTAATGTCTCAGCTCCGACAGGTATATAAACCAAAATGAACTTGCAAATTTCATTGAAGCTTTATCCTCTAGCCCAGGCTAGTCCCTAATGTCACTATTTCCACATTCCTGACAAAGAATCTTTTACTCTAACCAAGTTCCTGTTCACAGTTGGCAGCTGGCCCATCCAGCGGGGGAAGGTGACTTTAGTGGTGTCCTCGCTCTCGCAGGGGTACAGGTTAACATCCTCCTTGGGCAACGAGGGGACTAATATTCTGTTCTTTGTTCAAAGCTCTGAAGGATCAATGTATGAGGTGTGATACTCAAATTGATGCTATTCCTGTCCTGAAAGCATTAACTCCAGTTCCCTTCCCAGTGGAAGAGGTAAGTGGATGTGACTCTTGCCTCAGCACTTCCCAAGTAAATAATTTAAATCAAGTCTCAACTGGAAATGCACTGATGTTTCAATTAAAATGACTAGATTACAGAGCTTCTTAGATATCCATCTTAATTCAAAATGGGCCATGAATCTCAAAGACATTCAGACCAAATAGTGTAACTATTTTTATAGACTCAATGATGGATTAAATGTGTCCAATGTGTCCTAAGTCTGGCCACCATCTCACAGGAAGCCCACTCCTGGCCACCTTCTCACAGGGAGTCCACTCCTGGCCAAACTGCTCTTAGAAATGTCCCAGCAAATGTTGCATCTCTAGCAGAATTTAATATTCATAGTTCCTCTGATCCACTAAGGTAAGGTAAAATTGTTTCCTTAGGATTTCACACAGGAAATAGAAGCATTAGTTTGAGTATACAAATATACATCACTCTCCTGAGACTCTCCATTAGAAAAGGGAGGCCTATGAGTACTCTGCCAGCTGATGTGGTCAGAGATGGCTGAAATCAGAAGCAAGTTCAAGTTTGACAAGTCAAACTGAATCAATTGGCACAAGGCCCAGCACATAGTAGAAAGTTCTCCTTTTGGAGAGTAATTCTTTTCTCCCCAGGAGAAAGGGAATGATTCTTCTCAGGGGCTGTTCTCAAGGGAAAACTGGGGCCCCAACATTGGGGCATGTGGGCTGCGTAGTTTTCTACGCTATAGAAAATACTTTAGCATATTCTGAGTCCTGATGGACCAGACAGTCAATGATTGCTATTTTCTAGAGTGGTGTGACCCACCAGTCCCAGTGCAGTCTTTCCATCATATCCTGACCTCTCCTATCACCAGGCCCATTTTGGCCCTTGAGATAATTTTCCTGTTCTTCAAATGGCACAATCACAACTGTGGCTCATCAGGCCCCACAAGGCTGGATTGACATGCTGCACAGCAGGTGCTAAACAGCTCAAAAGCACCATTTGAAAACCTTTGTTTCTTTTCCTGACCTTATCAAACATGGACCTCTAATAGTGGCCGGAAGTTTTTTTTTAGAAGATTTTCAGTTTAAGTATCAAAGACCTAGTGAAGTGCAGCCTGGTATACTATTGGCTTTGTCCTTGCAACTATGAACAGTGACCTGTATTTATCAGATATCTTGCTTTTTACTTTCAATGCTCCTTTTTAATCCATTTCCATTGTCATTGCATCTCATGTAAAGAGACTTATTTCTGTGTCCAAGTGATATCTTAGGGCCATGATGAATCTGAAAACTTTGTCTGAAACATGCTTCATTAACCCTATAAAGTCCATATCCTCTGCTTTAAGTTCAGAGGGGGAAGTACCTTCACATGGTACTCTCTGTAGAAGGAATTACGGCTTTTAATCTTTTGTAGGTGTCTGGATCCCACTTTCAATTGAATTATGTTGTAATTCAAAATTTTCTCTCTCATTTCTTTTAGCTTCTTTTGCTTTAACAAGATTCCATAAGTGGGTGGTATTCCTACTGTAATTAGTATCTAGTTCAGAACTGGAATAATTTTCTCTGATTTTTATTCTCTATGTGTATTTTTGCATTCCGGAATATTTATTGCATTCTCTTATTGTAATTAGACATTGGAGTAAAGGTTATACATTTTCTCCTCCATCATTTTGGACCTTTGCATCTTTGTCAAATTATCCTTGAGAATGCAGTCACAGAGAGTTTGTCCTCAGCTTTCCCCACCTTGAAATTCTATTTATAAGTCACTTGTCTTTCCATGCAGTTCTGCTGACCAAGTCATACTTGATTTAATTGCCCATCTTACTTTGAAATTAGTGGTAACTCCCCCACATTCTCCATTCACCTTTCAACCCCTCTAGGCTCTATTCTTTTAATATGATTATGCAGTTGTTCAAATGAAATGAATCAGAAATGAATCAGGTCATTAAGGTTGTTTCTACACAAATAAACACTGGGGTGGAGATTAAACTATGGGAGCATACTTTGAGGCATAGATTTTAATTTGAAAATGGATACCATTTCTTTCCTCAGGGATTCTGATAGAGGAGGCAAAAATTTCATAATTCCTGTTTGTTTTTCACTACATCACATTCAGACCCGCCTGCCCCATTTTGGCATCTTTGATCTTTTCAGTAGTTCCTTGTGATGATTCTCTCAGTGGTAGGTGCAATCTTCAGGTGGAAGTGTCCTACTAAATTCACAATCCTTAGAACTAGCCTACAAGTCATCCTCATAATAATATCTACGGCTCTCAGCAGTGGACTGATTTTTATATATTTTTATTTGGATGAGACATAATTACCACTAATATCTGGCAACCTACCTTCAGAGTAGAAATCTTGCCTCAACTGAAAGAAACATTTCAGGTACCATAATTCAGATGCTGGTGGCATCCCCAAGTTCAGAGGGGGGAGTACCACAGGTAAGAGTTCCCTGCCCTTTGGGTGTGCGTGCTTGTCCTTGCTACTCCAGGTTCGGGGTTGCTGAGCAGCTATGTTCATGTTTCATTGCAGTCCCTGCAGCCAGGGGACTCCTAGGGCAAATCCCCAAACAGCTTGAATCACAGTAAAGAAGTTCGCAGGATAATAAATTCACATATGTGCTAAAATAGAGGGTTGAGTTTTGGAAAATGGGATGGAAACAGCACCCAATCCAAAATAAGTTTCTGGAAAGGATCATAATGATGGATAGATCAGAATGGAGACAGTCATAGAGAAATGAGGTCAGAGGCACAAAAATTGCTTTTCATAGCACAGTCTGCAAAGTTAGCAAATAAAGACAAGATGGGGGAGTGGGAAGAAGCCCAGGTACTACAGAGTGTCTACAAAGACCCACAGCTCTCACACTCCTCTCGAAGCCTCCTTCCACCACAGCACTGCTGGCCTCCAGGATGGAGTTAGAAAAATACCCTCCAACATAACCATCTATCACTCATTTTGATCTCACAATTTTCAGAAAACACATTTTTTTTTTTTTTTCAGGCCAGGCATGGTGGCTCACGCCTGTTATCCTAACACTCTAGGAGGCCAAGGGAGGCGTATTTTTTGAGCTCAGGAGTCGGAGACCAGCCTGAGTAAGAGTGAGACCCTGTCTCTATCAAAAATAGAAAACAATCAGCTGGGGATTGAGGCAGGCGCCTATAATCCCAGCTACTCAGGAGGCTGAGGCAAGAGGATATCTTGAGCCCAAGAGTTTGAGGTTGCTGTGAGCTATGATGACACTATGACACTCAGGACAACAGAGTGAGATTCTGTCTCAAAAGAATATGAAACAAAAACAAAACAAAACAAACAAACAAAAAAACCCATTTCTTCAGCCTAGTTCTCAAATGTATATTCATTGTTCTAAATTACATATTTGTATGCTATTCATACATTTCTACATCCTAAAACATAAAACAGGAATTCTAAAAAGCATGAGAAAAAAATTCAGATAGAAAGTCTAATATAGACCTTACTCAATTAACATTAGAATCCATTTCTGAAAAATTGCATGTTCCATGTGAAAACACTAATCATGGGCACATTCTCCTTATTTAAATGAGAATAATTATATGTCAACTCAAAACTCCTAACTAGTTTCTTATATGTGACTAAAACATAATAATCCAACTATACCTAAGTAATAAACTCTTATGTTAAAATGTAAATGACTAAAATTACCCCTTGATGATCACCAAAAAATATAGTCACTAACAAGTATTTATTTTGAGTCCAAGAGTCTGTATTTTGAGCTCTAGCAATGTCACAAATATAGATGCACGTCCCCTTTACTAACACTTCAGAACTTTTAAAGACCATATACCCACGCTTTCTCAATGATGTTTAAATGTATCTCAAGATTTTTCATATCATTTGGTTTCAAATATATTGCATTTGGCCATTGTAGATATATTTCTTTCTATAGTTGTATTGAAAGATGCAAATATTCTATGAAGACTGGGTATTAAAGAGCCATTTTCCTGGGTAATTATTAATAGGCAATACTTTCTGTATTTTCTTCCATTACTCCAACTGGTCAACTTATATACTTTGAGGTGAAGTTGTCCCCTTTGGAGCCTATTGCTTTCTAAAGACATTGGGTGGAGGGAAGTTAGAATTAGAGTTACTGTCTTAGAACAAGACCTTCCTCGTATTAGTAGTGGGTAGGAGGGAGGACCTTATATATATAGGCTTATAGATATAAGCACCTTCCAGCAAAGTCTGCTGTTCTCACACTGGGGACAGGCAGTCAGTTCTCTCTTCAAGGAAAAGCGTGAGTCGGATACACACATCCCATGACTCACAGAGTCCCACCAGAGGAAGGCCCCTTTGGAGGAGGAGCAGCCCCAATACTAGGCCTCCTGAGGTCCTGGAGCACCTGCCTCGTGCAAAGGAAGGACAGGGAGAGGAGAGGAGGGTGGAGGATGGCTGTGCTCCCACTTAATGGGCACACCTGTTTGGGGTGAAACATAATTATAAGAAGGACTCTCCCTAACAAATGCAAACATTGTAAGCTAATGCTTTGCACCTTCAAATTAACCTGAAACAAACAAACAAGAAACCCCATGCCATTTACCTAGATGGGTCATTGCTCCCTCATTTAAGTGCGGGAAGACAACACCATGCTTTAGCAATCACTTGAGGACAACTGACTGCTAAAAGAGAAAGCTAGAGATGAGCAAAGCAGAAGGAGACACTGAAAAACAGATGATTTAGGGAAATACAGTTTTTTTTCAATAATTTAAAATGATTAGAAAAAATTGGCATCCATGTAACAATAGCAAACTAGTAAGAAAAAGGATCAATCAGAGAATAAGAAAGAGTTGATGACAATTTAAAACACAATTGTATAAACAAATCAGTGAAAAGAAAAAGTTGAACAAATCACATAAAACAGAATGAGAGAGAGAGATAACAAGGAAAATTCAAGGGCCTGGGAGAGAATCGGGGAAATAATAGATGAAATATTTTATATTTATAAATAATTAGTTTAATATTAAAAATATATCATACAAAACCCTTTAATAGAATAGTTTCAAACTGTTTTTTTGTTTGTTTGTTTGGATTTTATTTATTTTTTTTTTAAAGGGAATGGGAGAAACTTTTTCCTTTGCTTTGAACTCTGAATCTCCCAGGACAGAAGCCCGAGGATCTCTATGATTCACATGAAAATGTCAGAGGAGAAATTGGGAAAGAAAACAGCTTTCTGTTTTCCCCGTTGAGTCTATGCCTGCCCTTAACATTCAAATTAGTGAGAAATAGTTGACTAGTTTCTAGGAAAGTCATTCCCTCATCATAGGAGGAAGGAAAAGAGCCGCTGAGGACAAAGGCAGCAACCTGTGTAGGAATTTCATTCGCTATTAAGAAACAAGGATTTATTGGTGCAGGTCAAAGCCTGAGGCATTTCATGGTAGATATATTTAATCAGAAATGTTCTCTCTAATGTTCCAGGTGCCCATTTAACTCTATGCATGGTCACCTTACCCTCTCAGTCTCAAACCACTATTATCCAAGGAGGAAGATTTAGGTATCTGTATGGAAAAAAAAATAATCTCTTAGAGTCTGAAGAGAGTGTTTTACAAAATACCATGGGTCATGGTGTTAACAGCTCCAGGGGTGGAGTATGATGGGAAACTCGGGGAAGTCAAGCTGGAGAGAGCTGGAGGAATCTGCTCTCTGTTTGGCAGGTTATGCTGGTCCTGGGTCTCATCCAGGAAAGACAAGTGTCACTCTGGGGGCCGGATCAGTTCTGGGGCAGACCTGGATGTATAAATTGGCCTGAGACCTCCAAGAGTTGTTTATCATTGTAAATCACAAGGAGCTCCAATTTAATCTAGCTGGAGCCTCCCTCCACCCACCACTGACCCCCAAATAGCGCCACAAGTGACTGAGCCTCGAGGCATGACAGAAAAAGACCATGTTCACTTTTGGTTAAATATCACGGCATTTGTTAAATATTAGATATCAGAAGTGGTGCCACCTGAGAAGTCTTTAGTTCTTTAGTTCTCACAATCCCCCAGGAAGCAAAATGTATATTGTTCAATAAGTCTATTCCTTCACATTTACCTTTTGAAATATTTAAATCAACAATTGTCACAAAGAAAATCTCTTCCTTTATGACCTATAAATTAATTATTGTATTATCTGTATTAAAGCTCTGGTTGAGTGTATGAATATAGATTACAATAAATTAATAAATAGTATCACTTTTCCACATACAGAGTGTCCTAAATGATATTGTCTAGGTTTGCTAGTATTTTATGCTTTGCCTTATACATAATGAGTTTTACTATTCTAAACATAGCTGGCTGGATATTACAATGGAAATATTTAACATTTTAAATTAACATCACATTTGAAAGTAGCTTTTGGTTTAAAACCAGCAGGTCTTCCTAAAACATTATTCTAACATTTTATAGTACAATTACTCCATAATTAATATGATGCTACACAGAAAATTGTGGCACTATTACAACTACTTCCCGAGTATGTAAAGATGAAAAACATGCAGAATAGTATGAGCAAATCATACTGAGTTGAGGAAAAATAGTGTTATTCTAAACAGTGTTTAATTAAAAGAAATTTATAGCAGATTAGCTTTGCCATTACTTTTAGTAATTTTCAAAAACACAACACTACATTATTGCTTGGTGCTTTCTATTATCTTATCTTCATATATATTAATTTGTCAATTACACTTTACATAAATCAATGGAAAGCAGCTTAATTTATCTGAGAATGTTAGAAATTCTAAGTCTACTAAGAATCATTCTAAGTTTACTTCATTTCTTTGTGGTCCGAAAAGTAATGTCATCAATCAGCTAATACAGAGAGTATATCCTTCATTTTACAAGCACACAGTGTCCAAATAGGGAGTTTTCTAACATCCAGAGTCTGAGGGCAGTTACAGCAAAGAATGGTGTTTATATGTGAGAATGATGTCGAAAGCAGATATTTTTCTGAGCTGTGAACTAAGATATGCCAATGTCACGTTTATGCTTTATTATTAACTATCATATGCATATTCTTATCACAAGATAATGTTAGGAAGTATCTAAGCTTGGAAAGGGAAGGAATTAGGCCACTCTCCATTTCCAATCTCCTTTTCTCCTAAAGCAGATCATAAAATTTAGGAAGGTCACTCACTTTCTCTAAAGCAGGTAGTAAGACGCTTATTCAGACTGTGCTCCTTCTATGCCTGGAGGAAAAGAACATCTCATCTCTGAAGACACGGGGACATGGAGAAGAAACTGAACAAACAGGACTTGCTAAGCTTTCCCCAGTTTATTACCTTAGATCACATCCCCTTTGCCCAATCATACTTCTCCACGACTGTCTATTTCTTCATCAAAGCTAATATAAAAATACATGTTTGGTTGGGTGTGATGGCTCATACCTATAATCCTAGCACTCTAAGGGGCTGAGGAGGGAGGATACCTTGAGTTCAGGACTTTAAGACCCCTTCAGCAAGAGCAAGACCCATTGCTACTAAAAATAGAAAAAAATACCCCAGTGTTGTGGCTAGTACCTGTAGTCCTAGCTACTTGGGAGGCTGAGGCAGGAGGATTGTTTGAACCTAGGAGTTTGAGGTTGCTGTGAGCTATGATGATGCTGCAGCACTCTAGTCTGGGCAACAGAGTGAGAGTCTGTCTCCAAAAACAAAACGAAACAAGACAAAACAAAAAATGCACATTTGGGAGGCAGTACTTGATTTCCAAATGTTACGTAAAACTTATATTAAATACATTTTTATGCTTTTCTCTTGTTAACTTGATTTACTTTTCCTCCACAGATTCTGTGTCTCAGAACTGAATCTTCAGAAGAATGATATAAGTGCAGGAAAAGAGGGTTAAAGATAATCCATCTAAGCATTTGTGCCATGAGTTTTTACTATCTGACCATTCAGGTATGTCCTAATTCTCTCCATTTCCAAGCCCACTTTAGCTAGCATTACATCATTCTATAAGCTACCTCAGAGGCTCACATAAATTCATATTCCTGTTGCTTGCACTCAAAAATTCTGAACTGATGTCTCCACAGTCTAGCTAATTGCTCTGCATGGAGCAGCTGCTGAGAGCATTGGTCAGCATTTATAGACTCTACTCTGACTAGTTGAAACATAAAAGGTCCTGGAGGGCTCACAAAGTCTTTGGGATAGCTGGTGAAACATGTCCAAGTCCCCGATACAGAACTGGCCTGGTAAGGAAGCCACCACTACTTCAACCAAATAGTAGATGTCAGAAATGTATCTGTGTCGCAGTTGCTGATCTTAGACCCAGTGCAACATCTGGTTGACTACTTCAACCTGAAAACCACTCCAAAGCCTCTGCTGCTGATGCCATCCACATGTTAGCCCACTACGACCAGCAAAATAGAAGCTTCAGGTCACAAACAGCACTGCATCCCCTGCCTGTGTTCTCATGGTGAATGTGGCTGGGGATTTTCAATACTAATCCACACGCTGAGGAGGTGGGGAAACTTCTCATATTGTGGAAATTTCCACTCTGCCATATATGCATATAACAAAATTGCACTGTACTCCATACATACATACAAATAATAAAAATAATCTTCCCTACTTCCCTGAGATATAGGAAAGCTCTTTTTTTTTCTACTAGAGCATAACTGTGTAGATTACTGTATTTATGGGGTACAATGTGCTGATTTTATATACAGTTTGGAATGTTTACATCAAACTGGTTAACACAGCATTCACCTCATTTATTTGTGTTTAGACATTTATACTCCACTCTTAATATATTTGACATGTATGTTTGCAATATGTGCAGTAGGTGAGGTCAGAAAGAAGGAGAAAAGAGGAGGGCGAGGGGAGGGAAGAGGGTGGAGGGGTGGAAGGAGGGTAATTGGTGGGAAAGCTCCTTTTAAAATGACAGACAATGGAGGGGTGGGGGGTCACCTTGAAAATGACAAATGTTCACTACAGTAAATTTTAATAGGTGTATTCATAAAAATAATGGAGATAAGTAAGAGTGTAGTAGACAGAACAATGTCCCCAATTTTACGTCCCTCCGGGTATCTACTTCCGTTGCTATGTAACTTTGAAACTTCTCCCACTTCATGGATTGTAAATGCAATCATGTGCTATGCTTTGAAGGACAACGTCTTGCCAAAAATTTATATCGAAACATAATCTCCAGTGCACTGATACAGGGAGGACATAAAGTTCGTGTTCATTTAATATGGTTCAACATAGTAAATGGTACTACGTCCACCCTGTATTAAGAGCTGTGGCCTTTGTAAGATGATTATGACTCTTATAAAAGGGCCCGAGGTTGAAGGGAACACCCTCTTGCCCTCCCATTCCTTTTGCCATGTACGGATACTGTGTCCATCTTCTCCAGAAGATGCAACAACAAGGCTCTCTCTTGGAAGCTGAGATAGGGTCCTCACCAGACCCAAAGCTGCTGGCAATTTGATCTTGGACTTCCAAGTCTCCATAACCATCAAAAATAAATTTCTGTTGTTTATAAGTTACCCAGTCTGATATTTATATCATGTGTGCTAAGGCACCACATGACTTGCTTTATCAAGAGATGTTAACAGACATGACATAAGCAGAGTCAGGAGATGCACAGGTGTGACTGGACTTGTACTGTGGGATCTAGCCCATCATCATGAGAGCATACATGAACAGCCAAGGGAAGGATGAGAGGACAATGGGCAGTCCAGTCAAGATCAGCAAAGCTCTCCAAGTGCACCTGCCTAGATAAGTCATCTCTTAGCTGATCTGGACACAAAAATTGAATAGACATTTATTGCTGGATTACATTGAGAAAGATTTGTGTTTTTACTTTTAAAAATGTTACATGGCAATAGTTAAATGATTCCGAGAAAGAAAAGGTAAAATTTGGTCAAGATTGGCACTGCGTCATTACCCTCAAAATATGCTACAGAGGCAGACTTCCGCAGTAAAGTACAGTGTATCCAACCACTTGCACATTGCCAGGAAGGCAAATTCCAACTGATGATTTTTAAACTGAGGGACAATTATTGCTACCATATATACTTCAATAATCATACACTTCCTTTTAAAAAACACATTAAAAACATTCTATAGGCAGATCTCAATATTTGACTCATTATCTTCTACTTCATTCTCTACCCCGATGCCTGGAAAATTAATTTTTGGCTTGACCATCATTCTATGTTTGATCATACCAAGAAACAGACAGTGAGCCAACCATTAAAACTCAGGACCAGAGTAATTCTGTTCTACCTTATTGTTCAATAAAATATGGTGACTTAATCCTAGGATTTTTTAGCTAATGTTGTGATTCACTGAGCTGTGACAGATTGTGTCATCTGAAGATGTGTGAGGATGGTATTTCTCCAACACAATTTTATCAAGTGGTACAAGAGTAAGGTCTAATTAGGAAGATTTTGAAGTTTTAAATCTAGTCATTAGCACAGGTCTCCATATTGTTTGTAGGAGATGCTTTTCTTCTGCCCACTGGAGCATGTCCAAGTGTAAAAGTGTCTAACCATGGCCTTTAGGTTATATTCTTTCTCCATCATCTTTTAACCTCATTTGGAATTAGAAAATAACCATTTACAGTTCTCAAAGTCACTTGTGACTTACCCATCAATGTTAAAATGCTGATAGCTGATTGTGACACAGTCATTACAGAAAGAATATCTTTCTATCTTGTCTTTGATCTTTTGAGATTTAATTAAACTCAGGTACAAAGTGTGATAGTGTCTCTAGAAATGCTCTTAATTACATATCAATCAACGTTTCTGGAAGAACTTTATCAGACATTAAAGGAGATATAGAAAATGAATAGTTATGGCCCCGACACCAAAGGAGTTTATAATTTGGTGGGGGAAACTAGACAAGAATGTAAGAAAAGTTAAATTGCTGGTAAGGCAACACTACCTAAAATATCAGTTTATGATTAGAAGACAAGGCCATGGAATGGATCACTAGTCCTGAAGGTTCAGGGAAGGGAGAGAACAATGAGAAATTTGGTGTTCCCAGGAGGGAGGCTCTAGTATTGGACCTTGATGGTTGGGTGGGATTTAACTAGGTAAAGAATGGGGAAAAATAAGGTAGTTGAGAAATGACTTACATCTACTCCATAAAACAGCTCACAACTACTTGGAAAGCTTTAAAAAAATTACTTAGATTAAGACAAGCTGTGTTGCAGCTTAAGCAATCTCACTTAACAGAATTTCAAATGTTTATTATAGCATTATTTTAATGTTTATTATAGCATTATTTATTATAGCATTATTTTAATGCTATTATAGGGCTTCTATGACAAAATGCTACCACTGACTGTGTGGCATAAAAAATAAAAATTTGGTTTTTGATGATTCTGGAGGCTGGAAGTCCAAAATCAAGATGTGGATGGGTAAGTTTTCTCTGTGGTTTCTCGTGTGCTTGCAGATGGTGATTTTCTTGCTGTACTTCCGCATGGTCACTCCTCTGTGTATGAGAGACTCTGATGTCTCCCCAGGGGTCCATCTGTTCCCTTTTACAAGGACACTGGTCAGACGAGATTAGGGGCCAGCCTAATGGCCTCATTTTAACTTAATCACCTTTTTAAGGCTATGAGATAATAGGAATTAAGGCTTTAATATATGAATTGGGTGGAGCAATTCAGCCAATAATACTACCTTAACACAGATTACCAATAACATACTGATACTTGGGGTAAAAGATAAACAGCTTCTCACATGAACTGAGGCAACCAGTGAGTGTCACTTCTACCCACATCCCATCCTCTTCTCTCTAGGACCATCTGCCACTAAATCCCACTAAAACTTGTCTCTTCCTCTTCTTCCTTCTACCCAATTCAGTTCCAATCATCCTAGATTTTTGGGCCACTAGTTCCTTTTTCAGAAGTCCACTCCACTTGATTACCACACCTAAACATTCTACTGACTGCTAGACCATTTCTGTACACTGGAATCCCCCACAGAACTTTAAAACATGTTGGTACCTGATTCCACCCTTAGACATCTTGTTTCCATTGGTGTATGATAGATCATTTTAAAAGCTTCACAAAAAATAAATAAATAAATAAATAAATAAAAGCTTCACAGTTGTTTCTAATGTTTGGCAAAGTTTGTAAGCCACTTACCTAGGAGAAAGAAAAGCTAATTTGCCTTCTAGGAACAGTGATTTAGGGTGTGAGGGTGATGAGCTTACAATTATAGTTCTGGTCCTAAAGGAGCATATTTCACAGTTATAGGAATTTTTTTTTACTCAAATAAATAGCATGGATCCAAAGAGATGGCTGTCTGGGACAACCGTCATTCCAGTGGCACCAAATACATGATGGTGCCCAAGGAAATTAGTTGGCAAGGCATTGCATCACTTCATAAGGATGTAACAAAATAAAATTTTGAAACACAAATCTGCCTGTACCCCTCTCTCTTATATAACATTTTATGGTCATAAGGCTTCTCATGGTTTGGGGGAGAATGAAGATTGATAGAGCAGGACTATAAAGCATTTAGCTTTCTTTTGCCTCCCAAACCATGCTTTTGCCAATCCAAAGAGAAGTTCCCAAGGTATGTGGCACTTAGACTTTCTACCATAATAAAGAGGGAGACATCAAATAATGTGGAGAGGCTGATACAGAGTCTGTAGTGTTCTTTGCTATTATAGCCAAACCACATCAACTGATGTGCTCATTGATTTTGAGAAAAGCCTTCCATGGACCATGGCTGTCACTGCCCACAGCCCATCCAGCAGCAGGCCTTCCATGCCCTGAGCCTCTACTGAGCCCTCTTCACAGTGGTCAACATGTTAGGTAGATAACACCTCCGGCTCTTCTAGGAACAAAGATGCTCTGCTTTGGTGCTGCTTAAGCAATTACTCCACCTGAGAAGAAGGATAATGGAGGCCACTTAATTCTATCCCCAATAACTGCTATACTCCAGAAAGGGAAGGAATGCTTTATCAATCCAGGAATTCTCCTCAGCCCCTCCAGGTGGACTTTCAGAGAGGGACCTCATATAAGTAGATGGAATTGAGGACACCTGTCAATCATTTAGTACCATCTTACCCCTCCTGAGAGCCCTCTCCAGGACTGGGCCAATAAAAGAGAACATCGTGAGAGGGAGAGGAAGGGAGTGCGTGAGTCAGTCTCTTTCCACGCCTAGAGATGGACGTATTCCATTTTATAATAAAGAGTTGCTCAGGTGAGATTGTTTTCTGCCTGTGGTAACTCAGTCTTAATGGTCCTGCTGGTGATTTTTCGTTCCAAAGGATCCGTTGAATCCAGAAAAGAACCAGAAGAATGGACTTGATGCTTTGGTGTGTCTGGTCATTCTACAGCCAAGGGCACTTAAGAACCAAGGGCAGAGTGGCACCCTGACAAACATGCCCATCTTAGGTATCCACACATCATTTATTAACAGGCCAGGCACTTAGATACCTCTCTTAAAATAGAGATTGGGGTTCTTCATCCTCCAGGGGACAGGGCTGATTCCCCATGAAAGGGGGGGGCATCAGTAGGACTGTTGTTAAGTAGTTGTTGAGAAAACACAGTACATTTTTCCTGAAACAGCAGAATCATTTAAATAAGCACACGTCAAATATTTTCCAAAAGGTCTTTGGATATTTGTGTTATGTTTAGTGAGATATGGAATGATACAGGAAAAAGAATTGGCTTCTCAATTCTGTTCTTCAATCGATGCAAACATAGTCACATTGCTAATTACACCTAGCAGAAGTTATAAGAGCTATTTACAAAGACACCTTTTCCAAAGGCATTCATAGGGTGTAGGCATTCTGCTATGATGCGTGTAAATATTACAGCTGTAAAAAAGAAGCAGTCTTATTGGTAGGACTGTGACTGTGTCCCAAACCTGGTACATGTGCACCTGGTGAAGACAGATTCCAAGTCAATTTGAGGATATGTATATACAAAAAAGAAACGTGGAAGAACATGTTTTAGTATTTTAGTTTTATTTTACTTACAAAGCTGCTAAATACCTTCAGCCTTCACATTATCTTCTTTGCTAATTTTCAAACCAAAGATGAACAGTAGATGCCTGGTATTTAAGAAGGAATCCTGGTAACAATATCAGTAAAATACACGTATTATAGTTAATAAAAGTCTAGTGATGAGAAGAAGAAAACAAAAAACATCATTATAAAATAGAGGTCCACAAAGTCATACAGTCAAACACATCATTCTAATCATACGCAGTAGTATTTCTAACTTCCCATTTTTTATGCCCTAAGTGACTGGAGTCACATTGCTATTTATCAGAAGAAAACTCCACCAGGCTGATCTTTACCATCATTTCTTCTTGGAAATATCTGAAACACTTCTATTCAAGTAGGAATACACTTAAGTGCCCAGTTTGATCACTATGTTGAAAACCCTCAATTCAGAATTAACCACAAATTCAATTTTGAGATCTATATAATACTTTATTTTTTAACATTTTTTTTTTTTTTTTAGGGATAACATTTTTGCCAGGTCTGCTTCATTTGGAAAAAAATCAGTTCCCTTCATCTCCACTGCTCTGAACTGACTGCATGCCTACAAGTCTACCTTAGAAATGATTCATGCCCCAAACCAGTAGAACTACCACTTGTTTCTGCCTCGAATTTCTAAGGCTATGAAGTGGTATCCACAGATCAAACTCCTCAAAAATCTCCATGTACTTGGAATCTTTTTCTTCTAATCTTTATCTTCCTATAACTCAGGACCCTTGAATGTTGTACTTTGAGGACTGGTTATCATTTACCTTCCAGTGATGAGACCCTGGATACCTTGTTCATTTATTTTTAATATAGTTTTCTTCATTTTTTTAAATCTACAAGTTCTCCTTTTTATTATAACTCAAACAGCCTTCCTGGAAAAGCTGATTTGACAATTGACAGCAAAGCCTTCACCTCACACCTCCTCAGAAGAGACTAGCGCAGAACACTCCACTTTCTCTGAACAGAAAATGAGATTAGATTTTTGGGCTGCTAGTTTTGTTTCATCTTTGGGGAAACTTTGTACATCCACGTTAAGATATTCAGTAGAAATGGCTTTAGCTGCCCCTGGAAACTGTAGATTGTGGTATCACTACATTAACCATGAAACCCGTAATACTTAGATATCAGGAAATAGCTTGCATCTAAAGCCAGCACCTTGTTAGGTAACAAGGGCCTTTTACTAATCAGTATCTTCTTATTTGGGAGAGAATTTTGACATTTCTGAATAACTCACTAGATGCTTTTTCCCATGAATTCATTTATAATAAAAGTGCCATCAGATTAGTTGGTAAAGGTATCATCTGGCCATACCAATTTTCTAGTTAAGTAAGATAAGCGGTCATCTAGTATTGCTTCAGAACAATGTTGAAGTTAGCTCTCAAAACTATTTTTTTTTTTTTTAATTTCCTTCCCTGCCTGATTGCCTTAGAGGACTGGTTATCATTTACCATCTAGTGATAAGACCTTTGCCAACTTCTTCATTTGTTTTTAATATAGTTTTCTTCATCTGTCATTAAGTCATTTCTTGATGAGGGTCATTACAGTAATGATAGATCATTTCCTTCAATCTTATGTTTTTGTTTTGTTCTATTTTGCAAAACCTCACCATAATTCATAACTGTTGGTATCACCTCCTGTGAGATGCCAACCCTGGCTGAGCCCCTAGGCCATTGTACTCACTATTTTTCTGTTTATATGTATTGCCTTATCTCTACCTTTCCTACATTATACTATAAATTTTCATTGTTATCATTTTGTTCTCAAGATTGTGAGATTAGGAGAGGTTATTCATTGGTAGCAAATGAACCTCCAATTCTCAGTGGCTTGGCCATGTGTGGTGATTCACAGTCTAATCCTAGCACCTCAGGGGAAGCTGAAGCGGCTCGTTGATGCAGGTCAAGTGAGTCTGCCTCTCTCTCTCTCCTATACTCTCCGAAATATGATCCTCCACAGTGGAAGGGAGAGCTGAAAGGTCACGAGAGATGTTTTTAAGGGGCTGGACTGGAAGCTGCTTGCACATTACTTCTACCCAGAAGTTATTGGTCAAAACTCAATCACACGGCCTTAAAAAAGGGAGCCTGAGAAATACCCGCCATGAACCCAGGCCAAGGAAATGGTATAGTGATTAGGTACCATATACATCAGGTCCTTTTATGTTTTTAGCCTCTTCTCCAATTTCTAAAATTGTAGTCAATACATGTTTTCAGGAAATAATTTCTAAAAAATATATTTGGGGGATGCTGCAATTTCACAGTGTCCCATCAGTGTTGGAAAAATATGGTTAACTGATTTTTCCTCTTAGTTGTAATCTAAGGATTTAATGCTGCTTCACTTTGATGTCATTTCCCTAGAATAAAAATGTAATTTCCATTAATCTAGCAGGAAGTCAGCTTTGGGTATTTTGCTTTTTAAAATCAAAGGCAACAAAGAAGGGTGGGACATTTGTGTATGCGCTATGCCTACTGGCCCTCTTTCCCTGGGGGTAAATTTATGTGGCATCTAAATGGATCAGATCCCCTTTCTTTTTTACTAATAATATTAGTTCAGTGTGAAATGTTAATTGCTGTCATTACTGCTGAAATGATTATTGCTGAAATTATAAATTCATATTTTACACTTACTAAATGAGTAGGAAATGTAATTTTACCATGAAAAAGAAGCAATAATTAGTTTTGAAAATATACGTTTCTTTTAGAAATCCACAGGAATTGATTTTTTCCCTTATATAGCTGAATGTCTAATTGTTTATATAGTTCCAAATATATTTTGCATTTAAATTTTCTCTCTTGGATCTTATAGTGCTTGGCTCAAGCATTCTATGACTACTATTTCTTAGTGAAAATCCTCAAGAAAATAAATATGATGGACATAAGTGAGTGGAAAGTTCATCAGAGCGGGGGAAGAGAGGTGAGGGAAGAGGAGCCTGTTGGGAGCTTCCAGGGAGGAGCTCACTCTACCCACCCTGTGTTCCCACTAACTCTGGCTTCTGCCTCGTTTGTGAGGCTCTTTTCATCCTCTTGTTTTCCTTCTTTTCATCTTCCTATTTCTGTTCTCAATTTTTAATAGCTGGATACTTTCAAACTTTTCTCTCTCTCTCTACTCCTTATATAGAAAGTACTTGGGAGCTTTACCTTGGAACTTCCAGACAAACAGGCCACATAGAAAAACTGCAGGAGAATGGAGTAAAGGTGTCCAGTGACAGAAAAGGATTCAGCCTGCACCCAACAGGCCACGTTAGGTGATGTTTTCCTTTCTAACGTAAGTGAAATAGATATTCTAATACTGCTTAGCCTGCTCCACAATAAATAAAGTGAATGTGGGAAGCAGGTAGGAGGTTTTTATATTAAAATGGCTGGCGTTTAATAGTATTGGAAATGATTTCTTGAAGGTCATTGGCAGGATAGCTATGATTGAGGATTTTGCTCTTTTCTTTATTCTGGGTTGTGGTTTCATTTCTGTTGTTCTCCGTGATGACTTGCTTCTACTCTTCGTTTTTCATCCTGTCTGCCCTTTCTCTGCCCAACTTTTCTCAACCGGGCAACATTCACAAGTAACCTCACTAAAATCGGATGACGGACTTAGCAATTCTGCGCTGCAAATGTGTAGTCCTCCCAAGGCAAGCCTTCTGTGGTCCTTCCTCTTGGAGTGTTTTTTGGGCAAAAATGTTTGTGCACCCGGAAGGCAAGAAGCAAAGGCTTCTCTGTAGAAATGGTGTCAGTCGAGAGGCTGATGCTGTGCCCAAAGTCATGGTTTGGCATTTGGCCTCACTAAGGATTGTCTCACCATTTTATATATAGAAAGTACTTAAAATGGTTGTGAATGGAAAGTATATTAAGGAAGCTGGAGCAGTGTTGTAAGATGAATGGAACTGGTGTCATGAGAACGAGCTTAATACTCCTCGAAATACTAACTTAGTATTATTGGTGGAAACACCACTGAATTTCTATTCAAGTCATAAAACTTCCTGAAACTGAATTTGTTGAATTCGAGAAAGGGCGTTCAAGAAGTACAACTGTTCAAACAAAAGTGAAGGCAGGAAAATGAGTGATCTCATTTTCTCATGATCTCATAAAATGCACATCTGTCCACTTTTTTTTTTTTTTCTGGCTTAAACCCCTCCTTCAATGGCTGCCTGTCATGTACAGGCAAAGTCTAATTTGCTTAGCATGATATATCAGACCCTCCAGTCCTGGCCCTTCCAGCTACCTCCTGCTTCTTTCGCTGCCATTCCCCCTTGTCCTTTGTGACATGAAGGCCACTGGAGCACTTGCAGGTCCCACCAGCACTTGCACTCCTGCCTGTTGCCATCCCCAATGTCTTAGGACACACACCACTCAGGCTCTGAATCTTTCTTTGTAATTTTTCCTCTACTGTGGTGTCTTTTTCTTTCTTCTTCTTTTTTTTTTTAGAGACAGTCTTACTTTGTTGCCCTCAGTAGAGTGCTGTGGCGTCACAGCTCACAGCAACCTCTAGCTCAGCCGGGACTATAAGTGCCCACTACAATGCCCGGTATTTTTTTGTTGCAGTTCACCCGGGGCTGGGTTTGAACCCACAACCCTCGGTATATGGGGCCGGGGCCCTGCTCACTGAGCCACAGGTGCTGCCCTGTGGTGCCTTTTACAATTTGCATCATTTCCTCCCATCTTGGCCATCCCTAACTCAGTATTTCGTCATCCAGAAAGCCTCCTTACTCAGGTGGTCCCCTCCGAATGCTCCCCTAGTGCCAAGCGCGTATCTCTATCTTGGCCCTTAAAATAGGATAATGAAGTATGGCCACATGCCCATCTTCGACACTACACTGTGCCGGTGAGAAGCAAAATCTGGTTGAACCAAACTTAACTGAGTTGAAACACCTCAGGATTCTCTGAGAAGGACTGTTTCGAGTCAGTGTATTTCCATGGCAGAACCCTAGCAAGTTAAGGTAATCTTTTACTCATTCACAACCTACTTGAAAGTCATCCAATCTCCACATAGGTTTCTTCAGGGGGCCCATTATGTTAAATGATGGGGAGATCTCATTTGTAAAAAAAATCAAGTTTGATGAAGGCAAACTGGCAAGGCCTGTGTTGGTAATGTTTCTTTAAAAAGGTAAATAATAAGAGTTTTCTGCTCCAACTTTAGAAATGGAAGCTCACAGTCAGAAAATACTGTTTACCTTTTTTTCATAATTACCCAGTCAGGACCTGGTTTTCCCAGAACGATACACTGCACAAATTGCACATAATACACACAACCATCCTGAAAATGCTACATATTTGGAACAGAAACACATTTATGTCTCCGAGTGATGCCAACCAGCTCTATGCTGTTTTTGTTAAGCATAATTGCAGTTCTTCACAAAGAGCCAGGAGAAGGGGAGCAAATGCTCGGCGTATTTCTTTTGGTCTTTCAGCGAGTGCGTAATTTATTTGTTTGCCACTGAGCAGCACTCTGTTTTTCCTGCTGGGCGCCAAGGCAGTGTGATAGTTACTAAGGTTTCGGTCACATTTTCTTATACTCTCAGGCTCCTGGATTTATGAAGTTGGAGTCAGTGTTCGGAGTCCACATTTTATGTTGTTGAGAGCTGGCACCGTTTCATCTTTCCTGGAGTCCTGTTCAAACGGTGCCCAGTTGTGACTTGTCAAGAAGAAGTCTTCCTCCCACAGAGGCAGGGGACAGGATGAATCACACGCAGGCCGAGCCCGAGTGAGAATCACTCAGAAGCAAATCTGGGTAGGAAGGTGAGGGTAGTACATTTTTCCTTCCAAAAAGGGAGGGAGTTTAAGCTTTGAGAGCTTTCTGGATTCATATATTAGAAGCTCTATTCTATGAATATGCATTACATTACCTCTTTTGAACTTCCTTGAAACAAATTCTCATAAATAAACAAGGAATGTACTCTACTAACTGACAGAGTCATTTAGTCATTTAGTTTAGATGGATTGTGCTAATGGAGTGAAAAGAATAAAAATTTTCAAGGGCTTCAACCCTCGATTTTAATAAATTTCAAGGAAATCGGATCAAGCCCTAATTGCTAATTCATCGGAAATTATTAAAAAGAGATTTCAATTATATACCGCCGTTGAGTTTTTTGATGTACCAAATTAAATTAGGACACGCGATTGTTTCTTTTCTTAAATCCAGACCTATTTAAAAACCTTCTCCTGTAAATTCCGAAAAGGAACTTAGTGTTCAGTCATGTTGCTTAAAAAAAAAAGAAAAAAAAAATCCAGCATTAGTACGAAATAGTAGGCTAAATCTCTTCGTGAAGATATTTAATGACATTTCAGTGTTCCTCTTATAATTACTCTTCATCTAAGAGATCCCATAATGATGTTGGACACTCTTGGTTCAGGCTCACTGGCTCGCTTCATTAGCATGTCATCCCCATTCCACATCACAAGGTTTAATTGTAATGCCGGATATGCACAGCTCTCCACAGAAGTCTAATCAAAGTGGATTCACTTGTATTATTAATATCAAAAATCAGTCCACTTGCTATTTTTATAAATAAAAGAATCCAGATACATAAATCAGCTGTCATTTATTAGCATGTTACTGGCATATCTGCCAGACGTAGGAGCGGCCCTATCACAGTTCCTTAGGATTATTTTCATCAAGATTAAAACCCTTCTACATTAAATATACATACTAATTCCTCCATAAAGTAATCAGATTACAGAGCAGGTGACATTGTGTGCTGGAATTCAAATGATTTGCAGTAATGAGCTGGAAAGGTGTGCTTGGAGTCAGGCGGAGAACAGGGAAAGGGAAAGACAAGGGAAGAAGGAAGACTTTGGTTTTAAATTCGAGCTTGCACAGCTGTTGTTTTATTGTTTTGCTAACTTCTACTTATTTATTTTTTTAAAAGTAAGGGACTCAGTCGAGCATCCACGTTTCTTAGCAACCCATGGTGTCAATCATTTGTACTATCAAATGCTACCTGCTTCTAGTTTACCAGCTTCCCTTGCCGTCTTTGTCCACATGCCATCCACAGACAGGGCTGGCAAGTGTCTCCTGTGCCAAGGGGTCCTCACAGGACAGTGTCGACGACGGACACCTCTGCTGTCAGATGGGAATGTTTTATCTCCTCACCTGATCAGCCTACCTTACCGTTTTAAAAATTTCATTTTTTGTGAAAATTAAGTAATAGTACACAACATAGCTACTCCTACATTTGTGCAAAGGATTATAGAATAATTTTTGGAAGTGAAATAAAATGGTTACAGATTGGCTCAAAACGTCTTTACTCCTCATGGCACTGTGGAAGCACCGCTTTGAGAACACTTTAGGGTTTTATTTATAAAAACGCAAAATCGTGTGGACAAGACCTTGATTTTCCTACTTTATTTCAAAATATTTTTCTTGACATGTTTTGCAAACGAGAATCTCTAAATTGCTTTTTACACACACATCACACATACCCAACAATTAATTGACCAACAATTTGGAAGAAAGCTAAACATTTGGTAGCAAACTCTAGAGTTTGGAAACACTGACACCAAGGATTGTTGCTTTTTTGTGTAACTTTTTTTCATTTCTAACATCAGGCTACTTTTACTCTATTCCCTAGTAACAAAAGACATATTTGACCTATGTTTATGACTGTCAAATGCTTTTTTATTTAAATGTAAAGACTAAGTATATATTTATTGTGTCATTTTTATGTCCCTCTTTAAATAAATAAATAATAAATACTTGCATTAGGTCGATTTACAATATAAAAATTACATCTGAACATACACTTCTACCCTATGCTCGACAGACCTGTAATAAGAATGGTCATTGTATGATATATTACCACAATCATTTTTAAAGTGTGATGATCTTAAAAAGTAATATTATAATAAAAGTCTGTTCTCTTTTATAAATGGATATCATTTGTGACCCATTTAAACAGAGACTCCCCTCCCTTTCCGAAGTTTCTGAGTGAGTTTACTTTTGTGGTATAGGATTGGGTTGGTCATTGTGGAGGATAGGTCTGAGAATATCCTGAAGAGCTGGTTTACTTATGGCAAATTTTTTCAACGTATGAATGTCATTGAAGTACTTAATTTCTCCATCATAAATGAAACTCAGTTTAGCTGGATACAAGATCCTGGGTGGTGGTATTTGTGAAACTTGGTAAATGTAGAATGTAAATGTTTTGGCACAGTAACTGAGATAATGCCAGGAAGGCTATGTTAACCATTGTGGTGAAAATGTGTCAAATGGTCTATGAAGCGAGGGTATGATGCCCCATGATCATATCAATGTATACAGTTATGATTTAATAAAAAAATAAATAAATAAACAGAGACTCCATGTTGTGATGCTAAATGGGACAGCTTTAAAATAACTCATCCTAAATATTCAGCCAATTAAAATACTTACTGCATTGCTAACAAGAATCATATGTACTAATATGCTGCAGGATGCAGCATTTAGGGCTTCAATTCATTATTCAATAAGAATGCGTTTGACCTCAGTGTGTTGATGACTCTTTTTTTCAGAAACTATACTCTGCCGCTAGGCTAATCAAACTGTGTACAGTTCATTTGGAATAATTTCTCATCTAATTCCTTTAACTGTTTGAAGACAGAAAGTGGGCCTGTCTTATGTAGAATAAAAAGTAAACAGCCGTTCCCATTGTATGATAAGCAAATAGAAAGGCTAACAGCTAATGTGCTGATTCAATAACCATTTCTATATTATCCTTTTCACTGATAGACACCGTTGGGATGTTTTAAATTATTTCCACCCGAGACACAGACAAAGCTGAGAAGAATGAGAGAAGAATATCAAGATGAACTTCGGGGTTATTTATAAAGAATGATTTACTTTATACTGATTGTCTACAAACAATCTAGGGTTTATGAGGGTGTGTTGATGATGATTTTAGCAACCCTCTGAACAATAGAAAACCTCAACTTAGAAGGAGTGAGCATCACAGAAGAAAGAAGGCCAGCCTGTGTGTGTTCATCCTACATTTATAGATGAGGGAATCATCACTTTTATCCCAGAGTGGACAACCACTTCCAATACTATGCTCCCGTACTCATCTTGGCTTAGTGCAACCTCTGTCATGGACAATACAAAGAGAATTATCTTTTGTTTTTGCCAGCTTCCAAAAATAGTTTGTTGTTGTATTTTGAAAATTAAAATGCTCTGGGTGGTAGATATTAATATGCTTCTACCTGGGATGATATACTGGATGGAAACTAATTTTGTATTTATCTGGAGAGTGTCGGACAGTATATGGCACAGGTAAAACTGGCTTTCATCCTTGGTTATGTTCTTGCAGCAGTGACAGTAAGGAAAAGCGAGTGGAAGACCAGGCCCTGAGAGGAATGCAGCACTCCTGTGCGGAGGTTGCAGGATGGTGGCAGAGAACATATTGCATGTTAAGGCGCAGCATGTGCTAGATACACGCTGATGGCTGGCTAATGCTGCACCTTAGCATGCAAATTCACCAACTCTGAATCTGTCTATGCACTGCCAAATAATCAAAAAGAAAAGGGGAATCTTTCTGAAGTACCTAGAACTTTTGAACATTAATCACAACCAAATCCTAGTGTGACTTTGGATGGATAAGCAAAATGTACTTCCCACCTCCACCTCTTGGTGGTTGGCAACTAGAAAGCCAAATGTGAAAAAACAAGACCTTTCTTGGTGACCACTGAAGTTTCACGGCCCATGTTTAGACAGCCCTGGAATTAACTCACTTCGGGCAACTATAAGCAGGGGTTCAAGAGAAAATGTAGGCGTTGGTGCCAAAAGACCACATGTGTACTTCTGTAAAATTTTGTCCTAAAAACAAAGGGGCTTATGAGACGAGTAGGAATAGGGCAGACCCATTCAACTATGGAACCATTGAACACTAGTAGCAGAGACAAAAACAAAATCAAACGATCCTAATGAAAATTCTGGTGTAATTAAGTTCTTGTTTGTATTTATACTAGGCATCATAGTTAGTTCTTTGCAATCTTAAAATTTCTAGCTAGTGCTTACTCCTCCTGGATACATGTTTTGGAAGGTATTTGCTTTTAAGAGAGATTATTTACAATAACTAAGAAAATGTCATGAAGGCTATATTAACCAGTTTGATGAAAATATTTCAAATTGTATATAAAACCAGCACATTGTACCCTATGATTGCATTAATGTACACAGCTATGATTTAGTTTTAGAAAAAGGCGAGAGATTATTTTCATTAAAATCTGGCAAGCATTGCACCCTCTATAGTCCAGTTATTCAGAAGGCTGAGGTAGGAGGAGTGCTTGAGCCCAGGAGTTTGAGGCTACAGTGAGCTATGATGACACCACTGCACTCTAATCTGGGTGATAGAGTGAGACCTGGCCTCCAACAAAGAGGAAAACATTCTGATTTAGGGTTCATTTAGAATAATTTCTAAATTATTCTTTATAAATTTCTCATTTATTCTTTATAAATCCATTGTACACAAAAGAAGTTTTATAGCTTTATCACCTACACTATAGCTTTGATAGTAGCTTAAAATGGTAGACAATCTCCAAATTTTTTAACTTATTAAAACAACAGCTACTCCCCTTAAGTGAAGTCACATTTTTAGATTTTCAGCTTTATTTTTCTGAAAATCTTTATCAGTTGCTAAGACTTTCTATTCACTTGTGTCTACTTTTGCACACAATTGTTGTGTTCTGATTCTACTTTGGTAATTCCATTATACTGAAGAAAATGTACCAACACAATTTCTGAGTTTTACTATCTTTATTTCCCTATCTACCATTTGTGCAAGAGATAATTCACATAAAAAACAAAGCTACTTTCCCCATAGTCAGCCAACTACGCTTAGACCATCCATTCCTTGCAGTATTTTCATGGCTTAATCAAATACCCATCCTCTTTTAGGGTCATTTGGTTTCAATACTTTAAGCATTAACATGTGTCCTATATATCAATTAATGTATGAATCGTATAACTTAGAGTGTTTTGTGAAATAGGTAAGAGTTCAGAAACGTGTTATTAAAGACCTAATTATTTTATCAATATTCTGATAAAACTATATTAAGAATATTCTCTCTAGGGTTGTTAAGTCCTAAATAACTCTGCAGATTGCATAAATCCTCCAGGTTTTCTCAGGATAATGGTGAATTTTCAGGAGTTGTTTAAATTGTACTTTTTCTAGGAAAAGTCACCCTGGATTTTATTTCCCCACCCTGTGTTGCCAGAATCAGCAGGGTAGGGTAGCTATTTAGTAGGGGAACTTTCTCAACTAGCCAAGCTGGAGCCAATTCCTCATCCACTTTCATCTCTCCTTTAGGAGAGCTCCCTTAGTTAGCAAGTCAGAAGGGAATCCAAGACAAAAATTAGAAAGAGACGTCAGCTCATTTCTCTCTCGTTCCTTCCTACTTATATCAAACAATGTTGACTCTGGGTTTCCAACACATGCATGTCCTGTTTGCCCTGAACTTCACCTAGGACCTTTGAGCTGCGGACTTCTACCTCTGAGGCTTCTGTTTTACACTTATTAGAAAATTTGTGTTTCAGAGATGATGATGTTAGGAAGTGATCCAACCTCAACAGTGCAGGTGAAAAACATAATAAGAAATAATTGTATGCAATCAGACACATTTTAAATCAGCTGATTATTCTCTAGCAGTTTGTAATTTCTACATTTCAAAGACAGTATTTCTTACACTTGATGCTTACTTGGCAAATTATTCGGTTCACATGAGATCAACCACCAGGAGAGTTATGGGAGGTCATTTTTTAATGGGGAAAGACTACTCCCATTGTTTGATTCATCTGTTTTTCTCCAGATATCTGTGACTCACAGTATTATTCCTTTGACGACCTCTACAGGAGGAGGAACTGGCCTATGGCCCCTGGTCTAGTCTTTCCACCCCAGTTCTACAGAGTACCACTCAAGACAAGTTCAGGAGCAATTATTGAGCTTTCTTTGTCCTGTCGTTTCTTCCACTCCAGTTCTTCCTCTTTTACAAATGCTGCCCAAAATAGAGTCTTGGAGAAGGGTTGCTAGGGCCATGGGAATGAGATGCTTCTGCCAGAGGAGCCCTCAGCTCCTCGGGTTTCTAGTCACTGCAGCTACAGCAAGAAGCTGGGTTCTGTACAGAGCTGAGAATGGTGTCTTCCCAACTGTGAGTACGTGTGTTCCTCAGGCCCCTGCAGCAGGGATCCTTATTCCCACTCTCTCAGGAGGGCCCTATCAACTATCCCCTCCACTGCTGAATCAAAAGCTTTTACCAAGGAGGATCAGACTTAGTCCAAAGGTGCTTGGGGATGGATGATGACTTGGCCTCTCCCTCGGCTTCCTGTTAACAACACATGTGTGACACACACATGTAAAAATTCTTTACCCCAACTATTTATTATAACCCCTGTCCCTGAAAATAGAGGCAAAAGTACTCACAAAGGAATCAGGTGTATGGTGGCCAGATGCTCTGTACGTTAGTGATAGGGACTGCTCTGTGTGTTGTATACCTACAAATTGCCAAGTCTTTTAATGATAACTTTATTTCCCATTGCCATGAGACTAGAAGTGATCCAAGATTAAGAAAACTGACCCCATATTAATAGTGTTCATAAGTTCACTCGATACTATTTACAGAGTAAATCTAAGTCTCATGAGTAGCACAGTTCTATGGCTTAGTTAACAAATGCAGGATATTTTCTTGAAACCAAAGCAAATGGAAAAATATGATGCTGAGTTTTTAGTACAAGCAATCCTCAAGTTACACACGTCCAACTTACATACTACTTGCACTTACAAATGGAGGCTATGATAGTAGGTTCCAACATTACAAACATCTGACTGACATACAGCTTGTACATATGAATGGAAGTTATTACAGTAATAAGTAAATGCATCTGTTTCAACTTACATACAAATTCAATGTAAGAAAAAACCTACAGAACCTATCCCATCCGTAACCTGGGGATTGCCTGTTCTCTTCCAAAAATTATTTTCCTTTTTCTTAATATATTTTTAAAGACTAATTTTCCTATTTCATTGTTTTCTATTCCTCCTTCATTTTTTATCTTTTGCCTTTAACTTCCTATTCTGAGAGGTCAGAGACAGGGGAAACTATGAATTTAGGGTGTGATAAAGCTGGCCTTTCAAAACATTGTACAAAAGATGGATTATTCAATAAAGGGGATTGGGACAACTGGCTAGCCATTTGGAAATAAAATGAAACTAGAGCTTTATCTTACTCCTTGCTCAAAATGAATTCTCGTCAGCTCCAAAATTTGAGCGTAAAAATGAAATCATCAAGGGTCCAGAATAAGTTTGGTGATTAAAATGATAAGTGTAGGCTTCTTAGAGTCTCAGTAAGTATGATAAAACTGAGAAGCTATAGATAATGTATTGATAGATTAAACTAAACAAAAATGTAAAGTATCTTTCTAGGCAAAAATATTATAAGAAAAAAAGGCAAAAAAGACTAAAAAATTTGCAAATAAAAGGTGAAGAAAATAATTTCTACAAATCATTTAGTAAAGGAGTAGTAATATATAAGAAAGTAATCATTGATAGGTATTTTAAAAATCCAAATGGGAATAAACATCAAAAGCATGACTTTTAATTCATAAAAGGTAATAATTAAAGAAAATGAAGTTAGTATGACAGGAAGTGTCATTTTACAATGGATAAGTCTTGGAAAATAATTTGAAAGTTTGACCAAAACTGGTATTGAGGAAAGCTGTGGAAATAGGCATTGAATTACACTTTGCTCGTGATAAGAATTTGTCCAACTTTGTTGTTCAACAACTTAAAAAAATCTGTACTTTTTTCTGAAGACATGAAGTCGTTATTGTAAAATTATTCACAGTTATATGTATAAAGATGTTATGTAAGGGCTCTTTTATAGTGATACAAAATGTAGACACATTCTCTATGACTTTTAATGGAGAAATGACTTTTAATGGAAAACCTAGAAAGTGGGCTATTAGGGTACACAAAACTTTGAGTAGTGTAACTGCAAGGTGGGCTCCAAAGGCTGGAGGAAAATGCTACTTTGGTACATCTTCTCTTTTTGTTCCCCCGTGTGAATTGTATAGAAAATGGTGTGTGTATATACAGTGGGAAGCTTGCACACAGCAGCAGATGAGAGCAAGAAAAGTAGTTGTAAGAATTAGAACTACGGCCTTTGAGGCATTTAAGAGATGAAGGTTAAGAACTTGAGTTATCTTTGGAAACAGAAAAGTCAATGCTCTGTGCTCTCACAAGTGGCCGCTAAACCTTGGGCCAGGGCACACAGAGTGGTATAATGGACCTCGGAGACCCCCCATTCAATGTGGGGAGGAAGGGAGAGAAGGGGGATGAAAAATGACCCAGGCGAGATGATACACACCATTCAGATGAAACTAGAGCCCAGGCTTCACCACTGTACAGTATATACATGTACTGAAAATCAACTTGTACCCCCAAGTCTATTAACATTTCTTTTAAAAAGAAGCAAAAAGAACTTGAGTTATTTTGAAATTGCTTTTGATTGCTTTACTCTTCTTTAACTGGGCTAACTTTTCAATTGGACATCTTTATCAGAATTACATGAAATTCAAATTGCTGAAAGGAAGTAAGGAAAAAAATACACAATTTTCTTTGTAAGAAAGGAAGCGTGGAAAATTTCAGGCCCAAAGTGTTTAAGGGATTTGGTCAACGTTAAGAGCAAAACTGGGAGTGGAAAGCAAACTGCACTGCCCTGCCTCACCACCAAAATCTTTGTTTTCCTAATAGCCCAGTGGGAGCTTCAGCAGAAGCACTGAGATCCATAGACCGTAGATCTTCCAAAAGACTGTGATTTTCAGTTCCAACTATGTGTTTATTCATTGTTAAAATATGAAAGTAAAAATTAAAGTATTCATCCTTCTTTTTATTCACATAAGCACAACAGGAATTTGTCTAGAATGTGACGGTATTAAAAATTGGACATCGTTTTACATTTTTTGCAAATCTCTTCACTGTCTTGCTTAATAGAAGAAATTCTCATATCTTCTTCTTTGCTCAGTATCTTGAAATAAGTTGCAGTTGGTTGAATCTTAAGAAGAAAAGTCATCTTTGCACAAATACGTAGTTGAAAAAGAGTGAAGTATTTTGTTAACCTTTTTATATAATTGTGAATATTTATTCTTCTTTGATACTACACCAAACAGGACATGTGATAGTTTCTTATCAAGATGTTGCAATGAGTGACCTGAAATCTCATCAATGGAATTCTGATACTTACTCAGTTACACTGAAATCCATTAGTCTCGACCTTATACTTTAAGCGGATCTTTTATCCAAGCATAATTTTGTAACATCATACATCGGTCATTTGGAAAATATTGATTCACTGAGGTATGCACAATTTCCAAATGCTGACACATTTCACTTTACAATATTTAGAAAATCACATGCTAAAATCATCACCAGTTCTTCAGAAAAACTGAAATATTGGAAAGCTGTCCAAGTCTTCAGAGTGAATGCAAATTTTCCAAAATTCTAATTTTCACTTGAAAGCTTGAATTTTATTATTGGCAACAAATATTGTCAAATGTTTTCCTTGAAGTGGCTGGATCATTTGGGGGAAATGCCTGCGGAATACTCACATTGAAATAAGCACCCTCAGGCTGACAATCTCTCTTTTGCCTCAGAGTGATGCTCCATGAAAGGGCAGTTAGTTAAGTTTGCAACAATGGCACGAACACTTTCCTTGAGATCAGCATTGTACCTTCAGTATGCGACAAAAGTACTTTGTATGCATTTCCCATTTCATCACACTGACTAATAAAAAGCCTGCATTTGAGACATACATTTTCTAAGATTAATAATTTAATTTAATAAAATTAACAATGCTTACTTCTTCATCAAGGGCATTCTGAAATGAAAGTGGCTTTTTTCAATTTAAAGACAAGTATGAAACAAAGTTTCCCGAAGAAGAGAAAGAAAGGTTTATAGAATAAGAAGAGCAAGATACATTTGCCATAGACTACTAACCCAGCCCCAATCATCGTGACAAAAGGGCAAAGAGGCTGAAACTGGCTTTTTTGTTAGATTTGCCTACTTGGAGTTTGTGAAGGTAGAAAATACAAGGAGTATTGATACAAGCTGGTGCCGTTACTTGCTTTGCGCTAAGGTGTCAGCAGTGTTACTAATCACCATCAGTACTTTCGCATCATCAGAGCAAATTTAGTGAAAAAACAACCAAATTACTATTACTATAAAAATTGTTTTGACTTCTAAAAACCCTGAAAAGGTCTCAAGAAAGGATCTGTAGGCGATACTTCAAGAATCACTAGTTTATGATAACAGTAAATATTAGAGGAGAGAGAGTGATAAAAAGTCTTACAGGTCTTTACACAGATACAAAGGCAGAGAGTGATCAATACCGGCATTTGCTCAATGATATTAGTGTAGAGCTATGTAAAATTTCCCTTCATAATGGAAACTATTCCTCTGGTTATTTACCTTCCTTTTCCTCTTCAAAACTCTGTCTACGTAATTTAATTTTTGATGTTACGATTTCTTGAAAGTACAGAGTTCACTTATCATACCCACACACCCTGTGCTCACCTGGCAGCCATCTCCTCCTTCCGCCTGGGGCCAGGATGCAAGTGGTCCACCTAGAAATATACAGACTGAATCCCATCATTTTCCACGCGCAAAGTTATCCTTTTACTTTTCTTTTATTGTCTTCTTCTTGTAGCGCCTATCCCTATTCACTTGATCATTGCCATCAGCGAGTAAACACTTTCTTCTATTCCTACTTAGAAAAAAAAAAAAAAAAACGCCAAAGTAAATTCTACCTTCTCAGCGTTTTCTAGGTGACAAGGTCTCATCCTAGAGTTCTACTCAATTCACCCTAGTATGTATCCGAATCAATCGACATAGTCCCAGTGTTTCTTCTTCTTTCAGAAGTACGCAAGTTTTGGTTGCATAGTTTGCTTTGTACAGATAGAGTCAAAAATTGTAAGTATGCCCTTCACCCACCCTTCTCTCCCTCTGCCAAGTTTCCTTGAGTTTAGTAGCACAATTCACAATCACAAAGGTTTGAAACAATGAAATGTCCATGGATACATGAATAGATTAATAAAATGTGGTATATGTATACCAGGGAATACTACTTGGCCATAAAAAATAATGGCGAACTAATATTTTTTGTAACAATCTGGACAAAACAGGAGACCATTCTATTTGAAATATGGGGAGACTGGAAAAACAAACACTCAATGAACTCAACGTTAAATTGTTTCTTCTTCTGAATGTAGAAACCTCACTCTCTCCTGGCTTTATTACTCATTGGAGGAGATTTCTTTCCAGCCTCCTTCACTAGCTCTTCTCTCCTTACACCCTACAAATGCAGGGTTCTTCAGGGCCTGGTTCTGAGCTCTTTTTCCTTCTCCACCATCTTTCCTTAGATGACCCACGCCAACCCCATGCTGGTGTTCTCACATTTATATTTCTGGCCCAGCACTTTCTCTGACTACCATTCTGATGTTTTCAACAACCTTCACAGCAACAACATTTGGGTCTGAATGACTTTCATAAGTCTCAAAATAACTTGTCCAAAACGTAAATTTTTATTTGTTCTCCTCAACTCTCCCTTCCATCTTCTTTGCCATAGCCAGTGGCCCCATCCTTTTGCATTTGCTCCAACTAGATGCTTGGGCATGACTGCAGGTCCTTCCCTTTCCCTCAGGCCCAGATCTTCATTGTTTTCAGGGTTTTATATGCCTTAGTATCTAGGTTAGATATGTTAGTTTTGTACTAAATGTATTCTGCGGTGTAAGCTATCTGCATGCACACATTCCTTGTATGTTCCTCTACTAGAACCTAGGTGCTTTCTAGGAGTTAAAAGATGCAGCCCAGGTGCCTCTTGTCATCTGTGGGTCAAAATTCATAGAATCAAAAGTGCGCATGTAAGCCTTAATTTACAAAGGGACCACCTTCCAGAGTTCTATTTCCTAAAATGAACTGATTATGCCATTACATTTTTAAAAATAAGAAACAAAATAGAACACTTTAAGTGACTAATATTTTTGGACATGTTTTAAATTTTTTAGATACATAAGTGAGCCTTATTACAAAGCAATCTTCACAGCCATTGTCTCAACACTCCTACCTATCTCAGACTAAACACTTTCATAAAAATTGCTTCACTCTCTATTAGGCAAAGTGAAGGCAGTGAAATGCCACGTAATCTTCTAGAACAAATAAATGACACTGTTTGTGCCTCTTCTGTCTCTCCAGCATCACACTGCCCTTGGTCTTTAAATGATTGACACTATTCTTTTCACAATATATAATGTTTCCCCGTTGAAGTTTTGTTTCAACGTTGATGTTCCCATACTTTGTCTTAGAGGCACAAAGCTGCAGATGAAATAAATAAATTCACACAGAATTCGGGGATGGAGCTTAAGACAACAACAGCAACAACAACAACAAATAAAAACACTTCCAAAATTGTTAAACTGCTAACTTTTCTCTTTGACATTTAGGTGCTAATAGATGAATATTAAATCTATTTAAAAATACGTTTTTGGCTTCTGCACATTCCCACTGATGTCACTAAGTGTTAAGTTACACGCACAGTTTGAGTGTGGGGACTGGGGAGAGCTACACAGCACCCAGTGGCACTGTCTCTGTTTTTGGTGTGTTGGACTCAGTGGTAAATGTTGTTTTCTCTCCATGTCTTTTGCTCCCTGCAACCGACTGCTGCTTCTGCCTTTCATTATAAAGGCAGAGAAGTTTATTTTTGCTCTTTCTGATAGAACAAACGTTTTGATTTTTGATGAAGTCATGAAAATACTGATAAAAGATTTATTTCTTTCTTTAAATCAGAAGCTGATTTTTAAAAACCCAACTATCATTAGAATTAGAAAATATGAATAAGATCCTGTAGTGATGTTTAAGGGATGTGTAACTTTTTATGACATCAGTTTCAAATAAAATACCTTGTTGCTTTTTCTAAATATGATTTGCAAGGGCCAACAAAGTAGCTGGATAACAATAAAAATAATGTCTGTTGTTACCAATTCCTGGAAATTGTTTGGTTGAGCTCCATGAGAACTTGAAGTTGCAATCATTAATGAAACTATTTTTACCTAACATTTGTAGTATGTCAAATAAGTCAAAATTGTTTGCTTATTTAAATCTATTAAAAAACAGCCATCAGTTAAAACCAACTAATCAAAAGGCTGAGAGGGTTTGCTATTTTCTTTTCTTTCTTTCTTTTTTTTTTTTTTTTGCAGTTTTTCGCAGAGCCGGGTTAGAACCCGTCACCTCCGATATATGGGGCCAGCGCCCTACTCCTTTAGCTACAGACATTGCCCAGGGTTTCCTATTTTCATATAGCAGTTAATCACTATAGAAAAATTGAGGACTCTGGGTATGCATAGGTTTTTAATTGCACCATACATTCTGAACCTAAAAGCACAAAGCAAACTAAAAGAATCTTTGGAGATGTCTGTCATGTGAGTTAATAGTGAGGTAATCAAACTAAGACTGACATACCCATACACCGAATTACATGTCATTTACCTAAGAGGAGTTTTTATAATGCTTCAGTATTCTTATTTATGTTGAGTACAAATCAGGCAGGTGATTATTTAGTTATTTTAGAGAAAATTACTACCTAATGTGCCTGCCCACTGGAGAAAAACATGGACGGGGATTATGATCAGTAACCGTTGGTAGACTCCACCAGCCAGGTCTCATAGCCTCATTTTTATATATAGCCCTTAAAGCAAAGCTTCACCAAACAATATATATTTTATTTATTTTGAAATATGGAGCTCTCTAACTGATCTCTGAGGAAACGCCGAACCTAGTGATGAAAATGTTGCCAGTCTCAGCATGGCCAACATGCCAAGGCAGAGATGCTTTCTGAAAGTAATAAAAAATAGAATCCCTTCTTGGTTCTTTTTATCTCCCCTTTGTGTTAAGTCTATTTGATTTTGCTATCAGTGTGGCTTATAATTTTCCAAATGCAATGAAAAATAATTCTCTGAATCTGTACTCAATATCTAAAGGAGTTTCAAACCAACAAGAGGGATGGATACTCCCCTCTTTTTTTAATTGTATGAAAGATACGCATAGACTGTGTAGGATGAGTATAAGGAGTGAAATGCGTAAAGAAAAATCCCTGTCAAGTGCTCTGTACTTTGCTATTTGCCCATGGCAATGGACAGTCTAGAGATAAGGGGGTGGGGGGGAGAAAAACCCCAAACCCAGCAATCCCAGAAATCTCTTGGTAAGCAGTAACCAAGGGCAAAATAACAGGCAGCTGACTGATATAAAATGAGACTACCTTGCAAATTTAGGGTCCAATTCTCTTCGCCCCTCTCTTGTTGGAAACCAAACAATTTTTTTCACATAGCTTCCAATTGCAGAGCCTGTTGAAAACTCATTATCTTCAAATAGGATTACATTCCGTTAATATGAGAACATGCATATTACAATATCTGGTAAAAATCAAAAGTTCCAATTTGCTCACTACATGTAAATCCAATTCAAAATATTTCCATAACATATATCTGCTGGATGTTACACTATTTGTGTGTCACTCTGGAATGGATTAACTCCATGACAGGCTAGGCTCAGTTTTTCTGCATTTGGTGTTTTTAAACAGTTTATATTTGTTATCATATCAAAGACAGGCTTGCAGTTTTCAAAAGGAAGAAGAGAACGCAGCGCCCAAGGCTCCTTCAGCCTTACATTTCTTATTCCATTTTATCTTTCTTGGTTTTGACTAATGTCAGTAACAGCTACTGGTAATAAACTGCTTGTTACAGCCTGCTGTTGCCTTGAAGCCTGGCTTTGATACATTGTCAGCCAATCGGAAGCATTTCCTGATTACATTTCCAAATTGCTTGTTTATTGATCGAGAGTTAATAAAGCAAAAGACAACTCTACAGCTTAAATTAAATGAAAGTTTCCTTTGATGTTCAAATTATCCAATCAACCAACAGGCAGTGAAATGTAAGCATTTGAAAGTTTTATCCGAAAAGAAAAAAAAAATGTACGAGATAAATGGATCTTAGTATAGACACAGTAGCTAAGTGCTAATGAAAAATATGTGCAACTTGGCATACCGCAATTTCATTTATTTCTCCAGCAAAGGAAATGATGGTGTTATTTAGTCCACCCACTCCTCAAATCTCAACAAGGAAAACACTTCAAGGATGTTTGTTGATTCTTGCAACTGGAAACATTTTAATAAATAAAAGGAAATATATACCTAACTTCATGGATTTATCAAAGTTCTAATATTTGGAAATGGTCACACTTGGATGCTATCTACATTAGATGCTATCTTGAGAATATCACAGTGTAGATGTTTGGATGATATACATGATAAGTTAAACTATTTATTTATTTTTATTGTTTTTCTTTTAGAAACTGGGTCTCACTCTGTCACCCAGGCTAGAGTGCAGTGGCACAATCCTAGCTCACTGCCTGCAACTTTGACCCCCTGTGTTCATGTGATCCTCCCATGTAGCTGGGACTCTAGACATATGCCCCATGCCTGGCTTATATTTTTATTTATATATATTTTGCAAAGATTGTGTCTCATTAAATTGCCCAGGCTAGACTTGAAATCTTGGCCTCAAGCAATCCTTTTGCCTTGGGCTCCTGCCCAAAGTGCTGGGATTATAGGCATGAGACACATTACCTTGTCCAGTTGAACTATTTGGCCTCTGAAAAATTTAGTAGCTTTTCACATCCCTTTATCAAGGTTAGTTGCTCTTTGATCAAAGCAAGAATGGACATTTAAGAGTGGAACTGTGGGATCGATGTCCATAGCACAGTGGTTACAGCGCCAGCCATATACACCGAGGGTGGCGGGTTCGAACTCGGTCTAGGCCAGCTAAACAACAATGACAACTGCAACAAAAAATAGCCAGGTGTTGTGGTGGATGCCTGTAGTAGACGGAAGGTAAGAGAATTGCTTAAGCCCAAGAGTTTGAGGTTGCTGTGATGCCACGGCACTCTACCAAGGGCAACATAGTGAGACTCTGTCTCAAATTAAAAAAACAAAAAAAAAATAATAATAATAAAAGTGGAACTGTGTTTACATTTCAGTATAAGCCAATATTTGGCTATATATCAAATTTTAGGCCAGATCCAGGAAATATTTCTCATTTGTATCAATCTCTACCTGCTCACACTTAGAAAACCTTTAGCAAAACCCTGTCAATTTACTTCTAAGCATTTTGAATCCATCTAGTCCATCTCTTTCCCTGCAACCACTTGGTCTAAGCAACTTTCATCTCTTGTGGACCTACACTTTCCTCTACTTCCTCTTGGCTGCCGTACATTTTGTTCTCTGATCTTTATAAATATGCTTCAGGTTATGACTGTTTATTATCCAGTGGCTTCCCCTTGCACTTGCAATCAAATGCAAACTCTTGTTCTAATTCCATGACAAAGTGTCACCCCTGCTCTTGACCATTACCTCTAGTATATACCAAGCTTATCCTTGCACCAAGGCCTGGGCCTTAATTTTTCCCCACGCCCTAAATGCCTCCCTACATTATTTCACGGGGAGCTGCTAATTTTCACCCAGGTCAGAACTCACATTCTAGGGCCTGGCATGATGGCTCATGAATGTAATCCCATCACTTTGGAAGACAGAGATAGAAGTGTCACTTGAGGCCAGGAGTTTGAGACCAGTCTGGGCAACCTAGAAAGACCCTGTCTTTATAAAAACTTACAAAGATTAGCTGGGGTGTGGTGGTGTGTGCTTATAGTCCCAGATACTTGGGGGGCGGAGGCTAAAGGATTGCTTGAGTGCAGGAGTTTGAAGTTGCAGTGAGCTAAGATGCGCCACTGCACTATAGCCTACTCAACAGAACAAGACCCCCTCTCTAAAAATAAACAAAACAAAACAAAATCTCGCAATCTAGTTCTTCAGAGATCCTCATCGAGAGTAGCCACTAGCCACTTTCCATTTACTCACTAACATATTACTTTTTTGGATTTCCTTCAGAGAAAGGAAATATCTAATTTGTTTATTTAAAAAAAAAATCCGAGTCTCCTCCCATCCCAACCCCCCAGATATAAGTTTTCTAAGGACTGAAGCTTGTCTGGCTTCTTCACTCTGGTGTGATCCAATGCCTACACACTGCCTGGTAGAGTATGTTCTCAATAAATATCTGTCGAATGATTGAATCAGGCTTCACATTCACAGGAGTGGTGAGCTCTCAGCAGGTGTTTCTTGGCTGCTGTTTGATCTTCGGCTGTAACACGGCTCTTCTTCTTAATGAATCCCACCCTGCCTTTAAACCCCACACAAGTCCCACTGGCTCCGTGAAACCTTTCCCAACAGCCTACTCCACAGAGATTACCCCCCTTTCTGAACTATTATATATAATTTATTGTACAAAGCAGGTTACTTTTGAGAGTGAAAGTAGGCACTATTAATATTTTTTGCAGGGCCAACAGGCATAAACTGGAATTGTCCTGGGAAAACCAGGATGTATGGTCAAGAATCCACTTGCCACTTCTTCATCCCTTAATATATATAAACTTTGACTGTAGTTTTTCAGAGGTATGCTATCTTTTCTCTCACTAGAACGTAAATCCTTAATTAAATTTAATGACACTTAGCATACAAACGGGCTCCTAGGTGGTGCTATGGAAATGTTTATTGTTCCTTATTGTGTTCAGCTGGTAATACCAAACCCTTCTTTTTCTCTGTTTTGCAATTATGGAATTCACTTAGTTTGAGGAAAATTGCTTTAAAAGGGAGAGATTCCTTTATGCATCATACTAGGTTTGGTGTCTAAGTAAGTATTTTTTAGTTCTTGTAAACTCAGTAAGAAACTACAGGCTGTCAGCTGCCTGTAAAGTGTTGTGTACTTCATTTGCCTGGAACCCGGTGCTCCCAGCCCTCCCTCCCTGTCTTCTTCTGACTAATTGTCATACACTCTACAGACCTCAGCTTCTAGGTCCCTTTCTCCCCCACTTGTGGTGAGGTGTCACTGCCCAGAGCTGCACGGTATCCTGTACTGCTCCTCTGGGCCATGTCACACTCTACTATATGGAGATGGTCTGTTTCCTTTCTGCTTCCCCCTGGGGCTGAGGTAAGCTCTGGGAGAGCAATTACCCTGGCTCTTTAATTCGCCTTTCCGTCCTTTGGGCTGAGTACAATGCCTGTCTCCTAGTACAGTCTTAAAACTCTTTGCTGAATAAATTGAGTGAATGAGGACATTTGCCATTCGTATGTTAGGTTTCTGGTGTAATTCAAGAAAAATGTATCTGAATATTATCATCAGATGATATAGCAAAAGATTATTTTTGGATAAAAATGCCCTAGTCCAACTTTCAAAATAAATTACTTAATCCAGCCATTGTGACTCTAGTCAATGGACCTCATGTACCTATGCCAAGCCTTTTTATTTATTTTTATTCTTTTTTTCAAATCAAAGATTTAATTTTTTTTGTTTTCTGCATTACAATTTGCTATAATTCATAAACTTCCAACTCAGTAAGTTTAAAGACACTGACCTCACACAGCTAGTTAGTTAGGTCCATGCGTTAAGTACTCACTTATCCAGCAAAGAGTTCGCCCAGCCACCATTCTCACATGACCACTGCTCACTACTACCTGAATATTTTAAAGTGCAGATGAATTGTTTCAATGGAGACAGGTATAGCTTTTCATTATAGTTTCAATTACTGAGACTCGCATGTTTTTTCCAACTATATAACTACGGTCATTAGAAAACTATTGACTTATATACTATGATATAGTCCATATATTATGCTAAATGCCCATTTGTACCTACAACGAATTCCTAGACACATTATTGACTGTATTGTACAAATCATGACCACAAGTTTCAGAGTAAGAGATTTACTTGTCTCTCTCTTAAAAAGCAAGAAACATCCCACAGTTCGAATTTATATAAGTAGTGCCTCTTTTTAAATAATTTAAAAATAAAATGCTATCCTGTCTGTAAAACTATAAATATTTCCAGTCCCTTTTACAGAATGTTAACGTGGTCATAAATGTATTATCTTCCAGTATATAAGCATTATGGCCCTGAGGCCAGTTTAAAAGAAAAGGAATCACCACATTGGCTCATGGAAATATCTAGGATTATTTTTCTTATCTCCTAACATTAGAAAAATTAAACCAAATAAGGGGGGGAAGCAAAGAAGAAAAAGAAATTTTACAAAATGACAACTCTCACATTCTAAAAGAATGAAAAGAAATGTCTTCTTTCAATTAAGTAAACTAAGTCATTTGTGGAATGAGCATTTGTGGATGACTAGGTTAGGAGAGTGTTCTTCTAATAGGTCAAACTCACAAGGTGTGTAGAAATAATTTCCACATTTCATAAGGAAAAGACAGACTTTGAAATGAAGTGACTGTTTACAAACCACATACCAAGATTTATCCAGAATAGTCAAGATAGGAGTTCTGATGGAATACAATCTTCAGTGGCATCAAAATTACTATTTATGATCCAATGGATGCCGCTTATTTTTACCGAGGTGAAGAAAGGCAGCAATCCACACCGACAGGCTTAAATGACAAAAGCTGAACAATTTAAGTGACCAAAACGTTCCCCATGGGAGCATAAAAACACGATTTTCAAATTGATTCAACTTGTAGTGTGTTTCCTAGATGGAAGAAGTACACTTTATTCTATAGCCCGTTCAATATTTTTAAATAAAATAGTTCTTCCATCATAAAAAAGGTGGCTTCTCGATGGCCCCAGCTGCTTTGTAGAGTGGCTTAACAAATGTGTTTCCAATACCTCCGTCAATTATTCCATCAAATTTACAGTATCTCCAAATCTACATATCAAACTTCAGGATTTCATTTTTTCGGTTTCTTCTCAATTCTATCTACTGCAGCTCCTAAATTATCAATAATATTTTCTCCATGTTTAAGTGTAAAGGGCTCTAGTTCTTCAAGATTTTTCACATCTTGAATTTCTTGTAGCTTATGGTCAAATTTTTGTCTTTCCAAATGTGACCGTCAAAATCTACTTCTGCCTTAAATGTTACCTACCTGATCCCAGATCTGTAGTTTTAACCTCATGAATTGCCTTTGTGGATGGGTCATGGGGTCCAGAAACTCAGTGAGCTGTTGAGCTTGTTGGGCTGGACAGATCACTCTAAGAGTGCATCTGTGTTAGTATAGATAGGGAATGCTGAGACTGTACTTAATAAGATGCCCACACTCAAATAAACAGGGGTCCTCAAACTGCAGCCCGCAGGCCACATGAGGCGGTGTGATTGGACTTGTTCCCGTTTTGTTTTTTTACTTCAAAATAAGATATGTGCAGTGTGCATAGGAATTTGTTCATAGCTTTTTTTTTAAAAACTATAGTCCGGCCCTCCCATGGTCTGAGGGACAGTGAATTGGCCCCCTGTTTAAAAAGTTTGAGGATGCCTGAACAGTGGACTGCCTGTTATAGAAGGAAGGCCCATGCAAGTGGCTGCGATCACCACTCCCAAGACTGCTGCAGTATCTTCCAATAACATTTGTACTAAGGTCATGACTTCCCATGATTTCCTTAAAAAATGGCATTCCTTTGGCCCAAGAACTCCTATGAAGTTCATTTACAGCAACAAGAAATGTCGTTCGGGCAGTGCCTGTGGCTCGGTGGGCAGGGCGCCAGCCCCATATACTGAGGGTGGTGGGTTCAAACCCAGCCCCGGCTGAACTGCATCAAAAAAATACCCGGGTGTCGTGGTGGGCACCTGTAGTCCGAGCTGCTCAGGAGGCTGAGGCAGGAGAATTGCCTAAGCCCAGGAGTTGGAGGTTGCTGTGAGCTGTGTGCAAACATGGCACTCTACCTACCGAGGGCAATAAAGTGCCTTAAAAAAAAAAAAAAGTCTTGACACAATAACTAAGAAAATGCCAAGAAGGCTATGTTAACCAGTGTGATGAAAATATGTCAAATGATATATAAAACCAGTGCATGGTGCCCCATAATTGCATTAATGTACACAGCTATGATTTAATAAAAAAAAAAGAAGTGTTGCTCCTTCAGATACCAATAATCCCACTACAATACAGTATATTCATAGAAGAGATCCCATCAGTTGAGGATGAAGCAATCCCATGACTCCATAGTACCACAACAGTCCTGCATCCATTATGACAATAACAACACCACTAATTAGTGAGGAAACCTAGCACATATTTGAAAATCCATACAGAGGAGAGGGATCTAGTGTTTGAATAGACCTACTGATGCCCAATACTAGTAAACCCTGACAAGTGTCAGATACCAAACGTATAGCATTTGAGAACATACCTGCTGAGCCTATATCAATCCAGGCAAGACATGTAAGGAAACAATTTATCATCACCTCTTTTCCTGGCCCTGGAAAGAATACTGATGCTGTTCTGGAGTGGGGCTTGGTGTTTACCCCCAAATATCTATATTCTCTTAATATTTTTTTGTTTTCTGAACTGCCATTCTCTGTATTCTATTTCTTTTTGCTTGCACTTTTTTTTCTCTCTTTCAAGAGCTTCGGGGCTTTCCCAAATTTCCAAAGAATTTGCTTCCACACCTGATCTCAAGTACACAGTCAAGGACTCAATATCCTCCTGGGGACATTATGGTCTAATTTTTTGACATTGTCCTAGATTATTGGATTTAAGGCAGAACTCATCATTGCACTGACTCGAGTAGTAAAATTATTTTGAGTGTACTTTGCCCATACTCCATTTTCTCAAGGACTGCTTTAATTATACTTGGAGAGATTCTTGCGTAAGTGGAAGTTCTATGCCTTTATTTTCTACTGTTTCATCAAATGATGATGCTTTTTCCATTCTGGAGGATTGTAATCCCTTTCCTTCTTTCTGAACATGTGTGGACTACAATTTTGCTTAACTCAGTGTATGAACATGGGGGACTATGAAATTATGTTTGAAAAGTTTCCAAATGTCACTAAGTTCCTCCATTCCTGGTGGTCGCTGGAGCCGTGGGCTGCCCGCTGTGCAGATGGAGCTGGCACTATGAAGAATAGCTGCATCTGTGGGTTGCACTGCCAGCGGCCAAGCCTGGTAATATCCTGGGAAGTGGGGCAGAGTTCCCTGCTTGAACACCACATCCTGCCTCTGTGCCACGACTGCTACCACCCGACTCTATAGACTGGACACCAGCAAACTGCCAAGCTTTTTTAGATACATTAATTGCTAAGAATTAATTTATTATTTTTTAATTTTAATATCTGGATGTAAAGAAACCCTCCACTGTGGCCATTTAACTACCCAAACTGTAATTGTTAATAATTTTAGAGTGGTAGGGTTACATTAAAGCAGACCCACAGGAATTTATTCATAAAATGGTGTTATTTTGTGTAGTAGCAGGGAGTTGTAGTAATTCTAGTATTTGATACACCATAAACCATTATTTTAAGATGAATCTGGATAAAAGTCAAGTTATTCTCACTTCTTAATCATGCATAAAGCAATGAAGTGATAAAAATTTACTTAGATGTACTTTGAAAAACAATCAATTGTTTTAGAAAATGAAAATACCTCTAAAGATTTTGCTACTACTTTCCAAAAGCAAAATCTCGTAGGAAATATGAGTTAATGTGTTAGAACTTATATTTTTAATTGGCTTGTCAAAGATTAAATAACAGTAATTAGCTGGATTCATCTCTTGGTTCTCTATTCTGTTCCAGACATCTACTTTTCTGTTTTTGTGCCAGTACCATGCTGTTTTGATCACTATTGATTTGTAGTATAGTCTGAGGTCTGGTAGCGTGATTCCTCCTGCTTTGTTTTTAGTTTTGAGTAATGTCTTGGCTATTCGAGGTTTTTTCTGATTCCATATAAAACAAAATATTGTTTTTTCAAGATCTTTAAATTATGACAGTGGAGCTTTAATGGAGATTGAGTTGAAATTATATATTGCTTTGGGTAGTATGGACATTTTCACAATGTTGATTCTTCCCAACCATGAGCATGGTATATTTTTCCATTTGTTAACATTCTCAGCTATCTCTTTTCTTAGAGTTTCATAGTTCTCTTTATATAGATCTTTCACATCCTTTGTTAGATAAACTCCCAAGTATTTCATCTTCTTTGGCACTACTGTGAATGGGATAGAGTCCTTAATTGTTTTTTCAACTTGACTATTGTTGGTATATATAAAGGCTACCAATTTATGAATATTGATTTTGTAACCTGAGACACTGCTGTATTCCTTGATCACTTCTAAGAGTTTTGTAGTAGAGTCCCTAGTATTTTCCAGATATACAATCATATCATTTGCGAAGAGCGAAAGTTTGATCTCTTCTGACCCTATGTGGATACCCTTGATCGCCGTTTCTTCCCTAATTGCAGTGGCTAAAACTTCCATTACAATGTTAAAGAGCAATGGAGACAATGGGCAGCCTTGTCTGGTTCCTGATCTGAGTGGAAATGATTCCAATTTAACTCCATTCAATATGATATTGGCTGTCAGTTTGCTGTAGATGGTCTCTATCAGTTTAAGAAATGTCCCTTCTATACCAATTTTCTTAAGTGTTCTGATCATGAAGGGATGTTGGATATTATCAAAAGCTTTTTCTGCATCGATTGAGAGAATCATATGGTCTTTGTTTTTTAATTTGTTTATGTGCTGAATTACATTTATAGATTACGTATATTGAACCAGCCTTGAGATCCTGGGATAAAACTGACTTGGTCATGATGTATGATTTGTTTGATATGTTGCTGGATTCTGTTTGTTAGAATTTTGTTGAATATTTTTGCATCTATATTCATTAGTGATATTGGTCTATAATTTTCTTGTTGGGTCTTTCCATGGTTTCGGGATCAGGGTGATGTTTGCTTCATAGAACGTGTTGGGTAGTCTTCCTTCTTTTTCTACCTTTTGGAACAGGTTGAGTAATATAGGTACTAATTCCTTTTTAAAGGTTTGGTAGAATTCTGATGTAAAACCATCTGGTCCCGGGCTTTTCTTTTTGGGGAGATTTTGTATGGTTGATGTTATTTCTGAACTTGATATGGGCCTGTTCAACATTTCCACTTGATTTTGGTTAAGTCTTGGAAGGTGACGTGCTTCCAAATAATGGTCAATTTCCTTCAGATTTTCGTATTTCTGAGAATAAAGTTTCTTGTAATATTAAGGATTTTTTGGATTTCTGAGGAGTCTGTTGTTATTTTGTCTTTGTTATTTCTGATTGATGAGATTAGAGATTTTACTCTTTTTTTCCTGATTAGGTTGGCCAAAGGTTTATCTATTTTGTTGACCTTTTCAAAAAAACCAGCTTTTTGATTTATTGATCTGTTGTATTATTCTTTTGTTTTCAATTTCATTTAGTTCTGCTCTGATTTTGGTTATTTCTTTTCTTCTACTGGATTTGGGGTTGGAATGTTCTTCCATTTCCAGTCTCTTGAGATGTCCCATTAAGTTGCTTACTTCTTCTCTTTCCGTTCTCCTGAGGAAGGCTTGCAGTGCTATAAATTTCCCTCTTAGAACTGCCTTTGCGGTGTCCCAGAGGTTCTGATAGTTCATGTCTTCATTGTCGTTTTGTTCCAGAAATTTGGCAATTTCCTTCTTGATCTCATCTCTGACCCAGCTATTATTCAACATAAGGTTATTTAACTTCCATGTTTTTGTATGTGTATGCAGATTCCTGTTGTTACTCATCTCAACATTCAGTGGGGAAAAGATTCCCTACTTAACAAATGGTGCTGGGTGAACTGGCTGGCAACCTGAAGAAGACTGAAACTGGACCCACACCTCTCACCATTAACTAAGATAGACTCTCACTGGATTAAAGATTTAAACCTAAGATATGAAACTATAAAAATACTAGAAGAGAGTGCAGGGAAAACCCTTGAAGAAATTGGGTTGGACGAGTTTTTTATGAGAAGGACCCCCTGGGCAATTGAAGCTGCTTCAAAAATACACTATTGGGACTTGATCAAACTAAAAAGCTTCTGCACAGCCAAGAACACAGTAAGCAAAGCAAGCAAACAGCCCTCCGAATGGGAGAAGATATTTGCAGGTTATGGCTCCGACAAAGGTTTAATAACCAGAATCCACAGAGAACTCAAACGCATTGGCAAGAAAAGAACAAGGGATCCCATCGCAGGCTGGGCAAGGGACTTGAAGAGAAACTTCTCTGAAGAAGACAGGTGCACGGCCTTCAGACATACGAAAAAATGCTCATCATCTTTAATCATCAAAGAAATGCAAATCAAAACTACTTTGAGATATCATCTAACTCCAGTGAGACTAGCCTATATCACAAAATCCCAAGACCAGAGATGTTGGCGTGGATGTGGAGAAAAGGGAACACTTTTGCACTGCTGGTGGGAATGCAAATTAATACATTCCTTTTGGAAAGAGATATGGAGAACACTTAGAGATCTAAAAATAGATCTGCCATTCAATCCTGTAATCCCTCTACTGGGCATACACCCAGAAGACCAAAAATCACACCATAACAAAGATATTTGTACCAGAATGTTTATTGCAGCCCAATTCATAATTGCTAAGTCATGGAAAAAGCCCAAGTGCTCATCGATCCACGAATGGATTAATACATTGTGGTATATGTACACAATGGAATATTATGCAGCCTTAAAAAAAGATGGAGACTTTATCTCTTTCATGTTTACATGGATGGAGCTGGAACTTATTCTTCTTAGTAAAATGTCTCAAGAATGGAAGAAAAAGTACCCAATGTACTCACCCTTATTATGAAACTAATGTAGGACCTTCACATGAAAGCTATAACCCAGTTACAACCTAAGAATAGGGAGAAGGGGGAAAGGGAGGGGTGGGAGGTAGGTGGAGGGAGGGGGATTAATGGGATTACACCTGCGGTGTGTCTTACAAGGGTGTAGGTGAATCCTAGTAAATGTGGAATATAAAGGTCTTAGCTAAATAACTAAGAAAATGCTATGAAAGCTATGCTAACTAATGTGATGAAAATGTGTCAAACGATCTATGAACCAAGTGTATGGTGCCCCATGATCATATTAATGTACACAGCTATGATTTAATAAAAAGAAAAAAAGAAAGAACTTATATTTTTATGTGCATTTCTTCTGATGACTTTGAAACCCTTTAAAAGCATTTCCTAATAAAAGAATAGTCCTAGTTATTAGATAGTACACATTGAATGATTTTTACTCCCTTCTGTTTCGACAATGAATCAGAAAAATTCATATTGGGCTTACTAAAAATCAGGCAGACCCGAAGCAAATGTCATATCCTTCAATCTCTACAGAGTCGATGTAATAACAATAATTATAATGACTGCTAGTAACAGCTCACACTTTCAGAGAACTTATTACATGTCAGGCACTTTTGTAACTGCTTTACGTCTTTTGATCGCCTTATGAGGCAATCAAAACATGTGAGATAAGGAATATTATTGTCACCAATTGGGAAACCAAACACAGGGAAGTTAAATAACTTTGCCAAGGTAATCTGTACTAATGGGCTTAATATCCAGGAAGCCTGGCTCCTGAATCCACATTCTTAACCACTTCACAAGTACAAGGAATCAGATTGTGTACACCCTATGCTTTTGCATGAAAACTTAACTCCCGGTTTTATCTTTTCTAGTCTATATGTTTATTTTCCTTTCTTACTGATGTCTCTGTCCGTAGGAGGAGAAAGTTTGTTGTGCTCTGTGTATCTCTGTGCCGTGTGATATTCTTTACAGATCAAGTTAGCATATAGATAGGTAAAACTTAAGCAGGTTTCCAGAATTTATCTGTGTCTCTGTATGTTGAGTCTGATTTATGCAGGAATGTGTAGAGGAATATAGCTAAACAAATGCTATTGTGAATTGAGTACAGAAAAGCAGGAGAGGAAATGGATGGTCTGGTTAGTGTGTTTTTTGTGGGGTTTGTTTGTTCTTTGAGACAGAGTGTCACTCTGTTGCCCCAGGCTAGAGTGCCCTATGTCAGCCTAGCTCACAGCAACTTCAAATCACACTCCTTGGTTCAAGAGATTTTCCTGCCTCAGCCTGCTGCGTAGGTGGAACTACAGGCACCTGCTAATTTTTCTACATTTAGTAGAGACGGGATCTTGCTCTTGCTCAAGCTGGTCTTGAACTCTGAGTGCATGTGATCGTCCTGCCATGCCTAGGCCTCCCAGAGTGCTGGCATTACAGCTGCCCAGCCTTGTCAGTGTGTTTAAAGGGACCAACACACTGAAGAAGAGGAATATGCTTACTGTAGCTAGATGGAAGAGGGAGAGAGTTCACTGGGTGTGTGGAGCTTGTCTCCCCTCCTCTGGCCACAGGAAAGGGTATGTGATTTACATTCTTGGCCCTTGCGTAAGTTAGGGTACCTGAAAGTTGATATAATCACCATGAATAGACAAAAATCTTAATAATAAGATTATTAATAATAATAATAAGCGGTCCACTTCCGCTTTCTAAATTAGCTTGAACAAATGGGTAGCTGAATTGAGTCTTGTATTTTACCCCCTAATCTAGTGACTCGGGATGCATGTTGGCAAGTCACCTCCCACTCCATAAATGCACTTTATACTTGTTCATTTGTTACACTTTTGATTTTATAAATTAGCTTTCTTTTACCTCACCATGGATCCTTTACTTATCCTGAATATATTAACATGCAGAAAAGCTCTGCATGGAAACAGCCACATTATCCCTGATCTTATTCCACCAGAACTCCACCTCCCCACTCTTTCGTGTTTCAAATATCTGTGAATAAAGAATCTCTTTACATCACTTTAGTTAATGTGCTCATTGGATATATTAGGAGATAGGGGAACTTCAGTAATACTTGATGATCATTAAAAATAGTTACAAATATTTGAATTTGAGAATCATCTGCATGTGGAAATGACTGTAAGGTTTATGTGCCTTCTGGGAAAAACGTATTTAACCTGGTGGCTGAGTCGAGCTTTGAGAAGGAAGAGGAAGAGCCAAAGAAGGAAGACAAGAGGTGAGTTGAGGGGAAAGCGTCTGGGTACTCACATCTGCTCAAAATGAAGGACCTCATTTAAAATCATATACTTGATCTATGCGTTTGTGGCTTAATTAAAAAAAAAAAAAGAAAAAGAAAGAAAGTAAGTACTATTTTGCTCTCTGCTGCCATGTGTCTTGCTGGCCTATCACCTCTTTAAAGTGGTGGCAAGAATTGAAACCAGTAGACCACCTGTAGGGCCTAGGCCATGGTGTTAAGCTCTCCCGGAGCTGCTTGCTCCTACCCCTCTTGAAGTCATTACCATCAAGCCTGGAGGCTCTTTCTCTGGTGTGGCCACACTGGAAAGGGCCTGGACTTTGTCGTTTATTAGTCCAGGTTTCTACATTTCTCTGGTACTTACTATCTTTAGACCCTCAAGCTGACTCACTAAATTCTTTGAGCCTTGGTTTCGTCAACTATAGAAAGAGGGCAGTATCTATCAGCCTCATGGTATTTAGTGACAATTAAAATGTGTATCACAACATAGCACCTAAACTAGTGCATACCACAGGGTACTTAAATGGCAACTAGATCCTCAGATGGTGGCCTGACTTTGGAAAGATCTTCTGGTACTCACAGCAGCTGAGAAACTCTCAACACAAGCATCTGTAAGAAACTAACAGGGGCAATGCCATAAGAGCAGAGAAATCACTGGCATCTCTCTTGGTACTGGAATGGACTTTGCAAAATGATTTACATCTGTCTGGAAAATTCTCTGCACAGAAGAGAAAAATGTACTGATGATGATGAAGGGGAAGAGTGGATGGCAGACATGTTTAAGCCTTCACAATGTACAAGGGTGTCCTCAAAGTCACCTCACCTGGGGAAAATGGGAAACTGTAACTAAATACACCTTAATTTACAAAATATTCATTATACAATTTTACAGAGGTGGCTGATACTTAGAGAACATTTTGTAAATATTTTATACATTTGTGTAATGAATATTTTGGAAATAAATGTACCTTTAGATATATTTTTCCATTTCCCCCCATGTATGATGACTTTTGGGTCATCCTGGACATATGAGGCAGTGTTATAAATATCTCATATATCTTAAATGGTTTTATACGACTTAATGATTTTTATACCACTGACAACTCTCTGACAAAGGTCCAAAATGATTCTCATTTTTCAGATGAGAAATCTAAGCCAGAGAGAAGTCACCTAGAAAGTGGCCAAGTGATGTGTGGCTCAATAGGTGCTTGCTGCCACAGAGCTGTGGGTGGGGTGTGTGTATGTGTGTGTGTGGGGCATGCCTGTAATTCCCTTACCTTCTCCTCATACTCACACAATAGCTGCACTGGCACCAACCAAAACATCCTCAGGTGATAGCAATTCAAAGAGTAGGAAGGAAATGGCTTCGTCTTTGGGGGTGCTCTCTTTGTTTAAGAATTGAGATTATTTCCCCAGAAACCCCCAAGTGGACTTGTCCCTTGCCACTTGTTTTCTAGAACTATGTCATGTCATGTGGTCACTGTGAGCTACAAGGGAGTCTGGGTAAGGGAATGGAGGTACCTTGATTCACTTCAACCAATCAAGATTTAGGAAATAGATCTGGGCATAAGGCTACCTGAAAGAGACTTGGTGTTCTTTGAACAAGTGGGTGATCAACTGAATCTGCCTTCATGAGCTTCTGAGACCAATATAGTTAGAAAGAATGTAGAGCGGACATGATTCTATGAACAACTGAAATGCAGGTTGTGACATGCCCAAGTTAGCATAGAGAGGTTCAGGGTGAGAGTTCAAACCTAGAATCCTTTGTTCCATACCAGTGATTTTTTTTTTCAATCTGAGTTCCTCAGAGTTTCTGTAAAAAAATATATTAAAATATTATTTTAAGGATTTTTTAAAAATATGACTAAATACACATGTAATTTTCACATAGTAAGAAGTTGACACAATGCAATCCCTAGTATTAATTGTGTGATTGTGTGTTACCTGTTGACTTGGTCTTTGTTGTTGCTGTTTTTCCAATATAAAGTAAAGCATCTCCTGCCACTTCTACTTAACCATGAAGTCTCCTCGAATTGCAAGTAGGCTATTGAAAACTATTCATAACCATTTCTCCACGTACATTTGGATTTTCTCAATACCAGACAACCACTACAAAATGATCAATTGGATGTTGACAATGATATGAAACTGCAGTGGCTCCAAGCAAATCTGAAATAAATCTCTAATTTCAATTTGTCTTGTGTGTGCAAATAGCTGCCTTATTCTCACTGGCTGATTTAATCTCTCTCTCGTCCCTGCTTACCTCTCCAGCCACTCTCCACTGGTTCTCACTGCTCCAGAGGCCTCTGTGTCAATGCTGGGAGCACTTTTCTTGTCTAACCACTTTTCTTTCCACATGATATTCTCCTCATCTAATGAGACTTAGCTCACTCTTGATGTCCCAGTTAAATGGCACTTCCTTCCCTGACCTCCTGAATTAGTCAACTTACAGAGTTTCAGACTCTTTTTTTGTGCATTTGTCACTTTACAATTATAGTAGAACCTGCATAGTTGACCACCTCCCTACAGTGACCACCTCCTTAAGTTGACCTAATTTTTGAAGACCTGACAAGCAGGACATGTATGTGTCAGTACAGCAGGCCTAATTCCTTATCTTGACCACCTCTGTATGTTCTCCTGTTTGTTGCAGGTCCTTGGGTGGTCAAGTACAGAGATTCTACTGTATGGCATTTATTCCTGTCTTTCTTTCTGGTCTGAGAACCGTCTGAGGGCAGCAACATGGATGCCTCCTTCACTGCTGAGTCCTCAGCTTCTAAGAAAATGCGGAGCCCATGGAGGAAATCAATTGTCTCTGAGGAAATAAATGTAACTTGAAAAAAGAATTTGAATTTAGATGTAATATCATAAGGGGTAAATGATGATGTGAATTATCTGATTATTAAAGAAAAGGTTATTAAATTGAGGATGACATATAAAAGTGAAGTATACAAATGCACAAATTTTAAGTATACAACTCAGTGCACAATTTCTCTATTTGGTTACCCACCATCCACATGATATGTAGAATACTTAGTATCTGATGACTTTCCCTCATGGTCATTCCTGTCAGAGCCATTCCCTGCCTCCCACTCCCAAATAACCACTATTCAGACTTCTATCACTATTGATTAGTTTTTGCTGGTTCTTAAATTTCAGATACATGGAAATTATTAAATATATACTATGCATTCATGGTTTTATTCATTTGACACAATATTTGTAAGACATGTCCATGTTATGCGTACTAGTAGTTTATTAGTTTATTTCCTCTCATTGTTTTATGGTTCTCCACTATATGAATACAGCATAATGTAGTCATTCATTCTCTCTTTTTTGATTTAATTTAATTATTTATTTATTTATTTTTTATTAAATCTATCTGTGTACATTAATGCGATCATGGGACACCATACACTGGTTATCCAATGTACTCAGCCCTACTATGAAACTAATTTATGGCTTTTCACATGAAAGCTATAACCCAGTTATAAACCATTCTCTTTTTTATAATTTTTGATTTTTAAATTTTTTTTGTGAAGGTAGAGTCTTGCTCTGTCACCCAAGCTAGAGTGCTATAATATCAACCTAATTCACAGCAACCTCAGACTCTTGGGTTCAAGCCATTTTCCTGCCTTAGCCTCTCAAGAAACTGGGACTACAGGTGCCTGCATCATGCCTGGCTAATATTATTGATAAATATTTGGTTTTTCTTCCCAGTTTTCAACTATAACAAAAAATGCTACAATGAACAAGGAACTGTTTTATCCCCATTATTAAAATTAAAAGTCAATCAATGTGTGGTCAGAAGTACCTTTTCAATTCTTAAGAACCAAAAAAAGAGATCAGGATACCATTAGATGTTATTGAAGAAATAGAAGACATTCCTAATTGATGACTGGGCTGGAATTTAGTACCCTGTCAGAGATAGAAAAACTTGAAAATATAATGAAATGGATTGCTCGTTAAATATGGTAATGTATCTAAGAAAATAGTACCCACAAAAAGACGTATACATAGTGTTCATAGCAGTTTTCTTCATTATAGCCCCAAACTAGATAAAGAAAAGACAAAACCAAACCAACAATTCTGAAAATATTCTGCATGTTTTATTTATTTGGGGGAACATGCAAAGATTCAACTATCTTGAGAACATACACACAATGTTTAGATACTGAGAATGTTTTAGATTTACATAGAGCTTTAAAATCATAAGTTTCAAATACATCACTTAGCTCCTAAGTGGCAGAACGAGCACTGAAAGGTGGAACTGGTGAGGTTAACTTTCATGTTTCACCATCACATCCTGATTACACCTCATCAGGAAAAGCTACACTCAACATGATTACTTGTGAAAAATTATATTTAATTTTTAATATGTTTAAAGCTGTGTCTTATACTTTGGAGAGTTTTTCTAATTAGAAATCATTAATCATATATGTATTCTTGTCTATTCTTGTCTGGGGGTCTCTAACTTTTCTATCTTATACTTTGTCCATCTAAGAGCTTATACCCTGCTGTAAAAGACACACATTTCATTTCACCAACAATGAAATTTCTTATTCATTTCTTTATTTTTTACTAGAAGACTTCTTGGAGATTTTAAAATGGTAATGTGTCTGGTGACTTTATAAGGAGCAAGCTACAGTCTGGCATACTTCCTACTGAAAGCCCATCAAGGGCACTTAGAAATTTCTAGAGAAAACACATTTTGTGAAACTCCTTTCTAGACTTGCTTTCTTTGTTATCTTTTGAAAGTTTAACTTGCAACTATGCCATTCCCTGAAAGCTTTGTTAAGTGACAACAGCATGGAAATTCTAGTGACAAATATTAGTGGATGGTAATGGCCTCATGTATTGTACCCCTTTCCAGACAGAAAATTTGTTGCTTGACAGGAATGATCAGGGCTAAACTCCAAGTGACTAATGTTGCAAGCTCAGGCACTGTGCTGATACACATACAAGAGAAATATATATCATGGTTGAGTGGGGAGAAGAATCTTAAGTCTCAGCCTGCACCATTTGTAGAGCCAAATGAATGCACTCAGTAAGAAAAATGACAAACGCTAACTTGACTCCCTAAAAATATCAGTGCTGTTATGCCATCTTAAGAGGCAGCATACACCACTTAATGTTCACCTACCTTCACTATAACAACCAACATTCTCAAGACCTATTCTTGATGGTCATACCCAGCAGGGAAAATTGTTTTCTACATCACACATCTGTGTCAAACTCTTTGTTTCCCTCTAAGCTTTTAGTCAGGGTTGCTTGGCTGACAGAATTCATCTGCAAATAGTTTTGTTTATATTTGCCAGCCATGAGAAATCATATTCTGGTCTGCCTATAGTTCGAAATTTGGAGTCATATCCATTTCAGCAAAAGTACTTTATTCTTTTGTTTTTTACTGACTTGTCCTCTCCTCAACAATGTGCAATGATTCATTCTATTAGTATCAGTAGAGTTGAATTTTTTTTTGTTTTTTTTTCTTTTTTAAATTTTCTAGTTTGGTTTAATTAGACATGCTAATTCCATATTGTACATATTTGAAATTATTACCTTTACATTATTACCTTCTTAATTTATAGTTAAAACACTTTTTATTTCAAATACTTTAATCTTACATATAGTGAAAAAAGGAAAGAAATTATTCAATCATTAAAAATGTAACCTGGCTTATTGTACCCTCAATGAATCCCCAACAATAAAAAAATAAATAAATAAATAATTATTATATTATTTTAAAAGATGTACTAAAGTTTAACAATTTTGGCATTGGGATATGAAGTGATTTTTACATATCTTGATTTCTACAAAAATAAGGCATTTCATTCATAGGTATAAAAATACATTTTCTATTTGTAATTATTTTTACATTTGTTCTACCTATATATGTTTTAGTTTCACAAAACAAGAAAATGCACTGACAGTGATCAACCAATGTACATAAATCATGTGAGTTGGGGTTAGCTTGTTCTTCCTGTTTTATGAGACTAATTATTTCAACCAATGTGATTGTCAGGGTGAAGAGCAATTTTAACAGTCTGAAACTATTCTGTTTAGGATCAAAAATCTGGTTCCACCAATCACTGGATCCAAATGTTTTTATTTGATTTCTTTGGGCTTTAAGTTCCTCATCTGTAAAAGTACGATAATTATAGAAATTGTCTTATATGACCACTCTAAGGACTCATTTTGGTTAATACATGTAATGCACTAAAAACTGTTGCTCTACATCATGAAAGTACATTACCATGCATTCATCACCATTATCATCACCATGTAAAGAAGGCAATAGAAAAATTAGCCCAGTTATGTGACTAGACAAAGGAAAATGACCGGGAAACTCAAGAGGAAAAAAATTAGAAAGATGTTAACCTTCACTACTAATAATCAGGGATATGATATAAATAAATAAATAATACCATTTGTCATGCATATAGTTGGTGATAATTTAAAAGTCTGACCATGTCAGAAAATTCCAGAAGATAGGAATTCTCATATACAACTGGTGGGAGTGTAAATTGGCTCAATCACTTTTCAGTATCCCACAAAATTGAAACTGCTCATAGTTTCCATTTCAAGCCTTACAAGGTCTGACAATTAAGTTTATGAACTTGCAAAGGTGTGCTTTCATTGGCGGCACCATACAAACAACTCTGTAAGATTTCATAACCTTGGTATATCAGTGACTCACAGCTATGTTCATGTTCACATGAGGCAGTGTCTTGCTGAGGGGCATTTATTATTGTTGTTGTATGTGAATTGGACCAACAAACAAACATTAAATTTCTTGTTAAACTTAGCAAGAGTAGTAGTGAAGTCAGGAGCATGGTAGTCCAAGTTTATGGGATAATGCCATGAAGAAAATGGAAGTGTAAAAATTGATTAAAGGTTTTTTGAGGGGAGAAAAAGCATCACTGATGAAGAGCTTAGGGAAGCCATTAATGAACAGAACTGAGGAAACTATTGCAAAAATTCTTTGAATTGTGTGTCAAAATTATTGGATGACTGTAAGAAACATAGCAGATCAAGTAAACATTGGTAGAGAAATAGGAAAATGTTAACTGAAAATGTCAGCAAACAAGTCATGGCTCTTGCATCACAATGCACCAGCTCACACACAGTACTGACACTGAGACAGTTTTTAGCCAGTAAACAAATAACTGTATTGGAACCCTCTCCCTACTCATTTGATCTGGCCACCAGTGACTGTTTTCTTTATTCAAATATAAAGGAAATATTGAAAGGAAGGGATTTTTATGACAGTCAGGGCATCAAGGGTAATAAGATGACAGCTCTGATGACATTTCAAAGAAGGCATTCCAAAGTTACTTTGAAAGGTATACTAGGCACTGGCATCAATGTGTAACTTTATAAGAGGGGTATCTCAAAGATGACCATAGTGATATTCAGCAAGGAGGTATGTATCATTTTTCTTGGATGAGTTCGAGAACTTAATCGTCAGAGCTTATATATCCATTAGAGAAAACTTACATATTCAAAGGAAGTAATATATGAGGGTATTTATTATAGCATGTTTTTAAAAGGTAAAAAGAAACAACTTATATGTCTATTAATAGGGAAATAGAAAAATAGTATAACATATCTATACGATGGAATATCTTATATCAGTTAAGGGAAATGAACTACTTATTTTGAAAAAGTGATTTGTCTCAAAAACAATGTTGAATGAAAAAGGTGTTTCATAATGGTGTATCTATAGCACAGTATTATTTATGTAAATGAAAATCTTCAGAAAACTATACTATCCATTAATGTAAATTCTTTTTAAAATTAAATTTTTTTTTCATTAATTGGAAAGCTACAAATCAAATTAATGATGCTGGTTGTTTAAGGAAAAGGAGGAATTGGAAATGGAATAGAAAGAGGGGAAGAAAAGGACTTTTTCTGTATTGAAATAAAAAGGCTTGACATAACTATATAAATAAAGTTAGTGGTTGATATTTCTTGTGGTGACCATATGTGCCTTTATTACCTGCCTCTGAACATTTTTGTATTTTAAAAATCTCTCAAAACACATACATAAACACAAGAAAAACACAAGTATATTTTAATGAGGAGGAGGGGAGAGGAAGAAAAAAAGCAAAAGGGAGGATGGAGAGTGATCAGCAAGTTCACAGCTAAGATGCACAATATGAGGGTGTTCAGCACACACACTGGGTGAAGGGCTCAACTACAACTTGGACTTTATCTGAGAAACGAAAACAATGTAACCTAAATATTTGTACCCTCATATTAATCTGAAATGAAAAAAAGAAAACTGAGGAAATCAGAATACATTGTGAACTTCAGTCAGAAAAAAAATGTATATAAATTAATGTTAAAAAATACTCTTCCTTGAAAGGTAGATAGTATATAGATGTCAAATGATTGTTAATAAGGGAAAGAAATAAATTTCCATTATAAATTAATAAAGGACATTGGCACACTCTACTTTGCAAGTTCCTCAATGTCAATTCCTCAAAATAATCCTCTGTTCATCATTATATCTCTTAGTATCCAGCACAGCACCTGGCATATATTAAGAGTTCAATAAACTTGTATTAAAATATCCTGAATTATAATTTATCCAAAACATGAAATAAAATTCACTCTCATTAATTATTAAATAATGAAATAATAAACAAAAGAACAACATGGTATTAAAATATGCTAGCAAAAATTAAAAAGAACAATACATAGCAATGATGGAGATATAAAAGAATTACCTAACTCACAAATTCCTAATGGCAATTTAAAATGGAAAGCACTTTGACAATAAAATCAGTAATATCCTGTTCTTAAAAATGTAGGCTAAAGAAATAATACAAAGTCGACAAAAAAGAGTATTATGTATATTTGTTTACTGCAAGGTTACTTGTGGTAGAAAATGGAAATCAGTGCAAATGTCTACTAATCACAAAATGACTAAATTATGGCACAAAATATGTTAGATTATTATGCAGCTGTTAAGGCAATATTTATGAGGATATGGAGACAATCTGGCTGAAATATCTAATATGCAAATTTTTGCTAGAATTTGTTTATCTAGAAATTACGAATTTATCGAGCAAGATTTAGGAAATCATGCTAACTGAAAAAATCAAGAAACAAAAAGTATATGTACATGCCTAAGTTGAGAAGAGAAGATTGGGGTGTGTGTGTTCCTGATAGTTGAAATATATTTCGTTTTTATTTAAAAAAAAAGTAGAAATTCTACCTGTTGTTGAGATAAATTTCAAACCATTGATTACACATCTACCATTATGAAATCCAGTCCTGACAAAATCAGAATGCTGTTAGTTAACAATTCAGCATTTAATGTGGAAGATATATGTGGGAAGAATAGTACTTGATTATTCAATTTATCTTTAACAAAGTACATGAATAAAATCTTAGAAAGGAAAATATGTATGAGTAACCTCAGATTAGGGCCTCACCTGATGATAGAAATGTACAATTGGCAACTTTAGTTGCTATTTATGCTTTCAGTGTCAATATTTGGTCACATTTTTAGTAATTAGTAGCCCAAATTCATTAGAAATATTATGAAAAATTTTCTGCACTGAATATCTCTGTTTGTCAGGGTGGTATGCTGTTCTTGGTTCTTGGTGTGCTCTTGGCTAAAGAATAACCCGATATACGAAGTGTCAAGTCCAGCCTCCTGGTTCTACTAGGTTTGACAATTAAGTTCATGAACTCATCCTAGCAAAAGTGCTGCATACCTAGTAATTGTTGAATTTAACTACCATCACCTTTGGAGTACTCCCCTTGGGAAGCTATGGACCAATCCCAGTACCTAGCCCATCCTTCAAAGATTTTTTTCTAGGAGGAGTTTGAGAACTTCATCGTCAGACCTGGTATGACCTTAGCTCTAATGGCCATTCCAAAAAGAGTTCCAAAATTGTTTTGAAGGGCGGCCTAGGCCCTGGCATCCCACAGAGCTTCTCAGGAGGAGTACCTCAAAGGTTACTGTAGGGGTATTTAGCAATGAGGTACTTAGTCTGACCTCTTACTTAGGTCAGTCATACTTAGTCTGACCTCTTACTCTCCTGGTTCTCTGGCTCCTTAGGAGGAAAAAATCCCCAGCAGGGCCAATACAACAGAGTGACCACAAGAACAATCTCACATAAGCAGCTCTTTATTATAAAACAGAACAAGTCTGTCTCCAGGAGTGGGAGACACAAGCTGAGTGACTCACTCCCTTACTCACTGACTCTGTCAGATTGTTTTCTTTCATTAGCTCAGTCTGGTGAAGGGCTCTCGGGAGGTAAAGAATGGTACTAAATAATGAGCAGACATAGGTGTCTCCAGTGCCATCTGCATATGTGAGCTCCCTCGCCTAAAACCCACCTGGAGGGGGTGAGGAGATTTTAGATTGATAAAGCAATTCCCCTTTTTCTGGGGTGTAGCAGTTTCTCTGGATGGGATAAAGGGTGGGGAAGATCAGAAGAAGTACTGAGCCTCACCCTCCCTCCCAGGTGGAGAAACTGCTATAGACAGCACCAAAGCAGGGCACCCTTGTTCCTGGAACAGCCTGCGATTCTATCTACCTAACATATTCAAAATGGTTTCATTCGTTCATTTAGTTCTATAAAATAAAAGCATTTTGTGCAAAGAGCTGCTCTAATGAAATAACAAAGATTGGGATACATTAGCCAGGAGAGCCAGCAAAAGTGTCAAGGAAGAGAGACAGAAAATAAAACCTATACAATTCTTTCCAGCATGAATATATATGATAAATATGAAAATAATATTAAATTACATGTGGAAAACTCTCTTGTTAATGTATTGTATGAGATTACTAGGGAAAAATTACATTACCCAGCATGAACTAAAGCAAAGAAGTAAGAAAGAAGATGTATGCTTGATACTTTAAATCCGAGACATAGAGAGACCAATTGAGATTTTCAGAGGATGTCATCCCTGGATGCTATGCCTCATTTGCACATTACCTGGGAGAGCACTGTGCGGCTGCATATTCTCAGCTGTTGAATGTGTTCTGCTCATTTTCCAGCAGGGAGGACAGTTTAATGCTTTCTTGTACCTTTTCCCTTCTGCTGTTTCTGTTTACTTGTCTGCTTGCTTATTTATTGTTTGCATTTAGCTTGCCCTGCAAGTGGTTCTGAGCATCGTAGGGCGAATGGATAATACCTACAAATAAATCTCTCTCTTTAGTTTATTCAGCATCTGTGTGGGGATTCATTTCTCTTTATCCCTTTTTCCAACTTGATGAAAATTTCTAAAGGACCATGTATATTTAAATAAAATGTGAAGGATATAGATTCTTTTTCAGATATATAAAGCTATCCTTAGACCCCCAAATTCTTTCCAAAGAAATTAAATTCTATTGAATAACTCTGTCTATGACGTTAAAAAAATATATGCCAGTTTCAAGGTGTTGGGAAAATCACTAAACCTCTTTTCAGACTCATAAGTAAAATAAGAGAAGTTGATAACATGAGCCCCTGAGCTCAGGGTCTCATGATTTCTAAAAATCTTTTACTTCACTGGCTTTCAAGAATACAGTTGCATAGTTAGATTAATCTCTGGGGATGGTGCTTGGTGAATAAATACTCAGCCAACAATTAGAAAACGGGTATGAAAAACAATAAGAGCCTTGGCTGTATCAATAGCCATAGACCATATTAATGATTTTAGAGGGAACCTGAGCATAATGTTAATTTTTAATAAATATTTAATAGTGTATTATTTCAATAAATAAATTAGTGCTTACATAGTAAGGATACAAATTTTTTGTGCACACATTCTTAACCCACTTTTATAGTCCTTCTTGGATATTTCTCAAAGAATTACTTTTTTTTTTTTTTTAAATAAAAGGACATAAAAATATTTCTGTTTGTAGGAGCTTATGATGGGTGGTGAAATCTATAAAGTAATCCAATGGTTTATCCCTCTTATCTTGAGAATGTTTAATCAACTTGGATATTTGCTTTAAATTAGCACTGTCAAATGTACATTTGTATAAAATCTCCCAAATCATGAAAGATTTATAATTTGAAATGTATTTAGATTTTTGTCCAGTTAATCAGTTGGGTAAAAATTAGGAGTACTATAACTAAAACATTAATTGACTTGAGATGAGTGTTATAAAAAAAGTGAAAAAATTTTTTTCTTGGTCAGCTTTGGCTACATAAATGAAGCTTGCAGCCTGTTCACTAACAGAAGTGGTGTGATGAAAGAGGCACGTGTCCTTTTCAGGAGCCCAGGTTAATAATTGAAACATAGATCAGAAGAAGAGGTGTCAGGAGGCATAGTCTTGATATTAAGTCTATTGCTGGCCCTTCATGGGCTTGTGTAGGTTAATTAACTCTGGAAAGACTCAGTTGCCACTCCTGAGAAGTGTAATGAAAAATAGTCACTTGCCATTCAATTCAGCACCCAGGTATGAATGCTGATTACATTGGTGTATAATAGATGTAGCAAGCCTGGCCATGACAAACTAGCACAAAGACAGATGTGGTGCGTAACAAGGATATATCTACTACCTGCTTGGGAGGTGCAATAGACCCAGTTGATTATGTGTTCATGGCCCCTCCTCCTTCCTAAATGAACCATATCTGTTCAGGCATCTATCCACATTCCTCCCCATGGCCAAACTTTTCAGGGAGCATGACAAATGGCTGGCCCCTGGAGCCTGCTTGGTTTTACTGATACATTGAGATAGGCATATACAAAGCGATTTGGATCAGAGAAGCAGGAGGCCACATTGAGTTGAGGGTGAGAAGTAGGGCTGGTGTTTCTGGGAAAGGATTTCTTCAATCTTAAAGAAACATAAGAGAGAGAAAGTCCATTTACTACCTTTACTGCCTCTGGATCTTGACTTGGAGATGTAATCCCTTCTTCAGGCATTTTGCATTTTAGAAGACCAAGAGGTTCAAGGTGGCAAAACAAAAAGGTGGCTTAAACTGGACCAAAGAGGAAGCATGGGTTTGTAAAACAGTGAAGAGGCAAGAGGAGTTTAAGAAATGTTTAATGGCATAGGAATCACAAACAGCAGTAAACCAGGACTGGCTTGTGATGAATTTGCGACCACTAAGTCTAGAACTAAAAGAAAATCATAGAAGGGAGCATTTTGGTAACAGAGGAAAATCCACTGGCTCCTCACGTCTTCTCTTCTCCACCCAGCAGACTGGTGCCGTGCAGATGCCTGAGGGTTCCACTTGCATTAAGTCACAGGTGAATATGCTGGTTTTTCTTCAGATGAAAAATTGGGAAAGCCCAGATACTTAAAGCAATCTTATGACCTCTGCACATTGTAAATGTAAATGGATTGTCCAAAAGCATCATCTTGCTCAATTTTATACAAACATGATCTTTTGTAAATGATTTTTGTGAGATTCTGTAGTTTCTCTTTTTTGCCTCAGGCAGCAGCACATGGTGATCTGGTAACCATGTTAGAAGTGAGACTCTAGCTTCCATATAAGTAAAAAGAATATGAAAGTTATATATTTTCCAAATCATTTATATTTCTGAAATGTATGTTATAGGAAAATTTATCACAATTGTTTAAATTAAAATTAATAACCCTTTCTGATCCTATGTCAGACCTTCTCTAATACAATGATTTTCCTATTCCTGCTCCAAAGTTGGAAGATGTCTGCCGTGTTGTTTTTTTGTTTTGTTTCATTTGTTTAAAAGTGAGGATTCAATTCAAATGCTATAATCCGAAGAAGCCTGCAAAGTAGGGCCTACAAGTTTTTTGCCTGTGTGATTCAGAAAATGGTTATGTGTTTTCTCATATCCCCTGTGATGGCCAGACAGCAGAAAGTCTTATCCGTCCCAATTTGACATTTATATCTTGAATAGATTCATCTGGCATATGTTTTGCAAGCACATACTGAAAGGTACAAATGGGGGTTCCCAGAGATGAGGCCCTAGAGGTGATATGTAGGCCAGGTTTATTGAAAGGGGAGGATGACCCACCTGAGTAGTGCCCTGTGCCCGGGGTAGTTAGAGACCACTTTCCACTTTTATAAGCGGTGGTAGGAGGTGTGTGGAATTCCACAGCTTACTTGTCAGGTTCGGCTCCTTTGCCATGAACTTCTCTGGGGGTGGGCTAGCCAGATCCTCTGTGTCTTTGTCCTAGGAGGAGAGGAGGAGGAAAGGTCAGACTCTTTTGCCATGAACTTCTCTGGGAGTGAGCTAGCCAGATCCTCTCTGTCTTTGTCCTACGAGGGGAGGAGGAGGAAAGGGAAAGGGTTTGTTTGTGGCTGCATTAGGTGCCCTCAACACTTAAGATGTTTCACACCATCACATCTGACAGTTTCTACACAAGCCCTCAACTTGCTCAGGAATTACATAAAATGAAAATAGATATAACAGCAACAGTGATTGCTTCTAGGAAAGATTTTCCAAATGATCTGAAAAAAGAAGAAATTTTAGGCACATCCACATTGTGCCTATCAATGTGATATGGAGATGATGTGCCTCTATCTCATAATGAGAGGGTAGCGACAATGCTGAGTATATTCTTTGGCCCTCAAACACTGTTGATCAGTGGTTATAGGAGGAAATGGTCTGTTATTTTAGACCATTGGGTAAAATAATGGTTAGTTGTTTTAAAATACATAAAGTTTATGAGAGGAGTGAACAGAACTGTTCAGTATCGTGGGTGTTACATTTTTACAAGGAGGCTCTACAAATGGTGGGGAAAATGATTCTTTTTGCTGATGGAAGTTATAGGTATGAACAGGTACATTTACTCATTAGATAAGGAAGGACAGTAGAGAAAAAGTGCAGACACACTTTTCTTATAAGAGAAATCTTATTACTCAGGTTGAGAGCACCGAGGAACAGAAATTCAAGAAAGAGGGGAAGACCATCATCTTCTGACACTGAGGGAAGTCTAAATGGGAAGATGCATTTTATAATGCAAAATGAAAAACAAAGTCAACAAAGGAATGCAGGGTGTGCAGAAGAAATGAGAAAGGTGGAAGGAGAGAAACAATTTTCAACTTTAAGACATGCAAGAAGCAGCTTGGACTTCATCCTGGAGGATGCTTCCAGAAGCAACACACTCAAAAAACCATAAACAAAGATAAGCAAAACACTTTAGTTTACATAACCTAAAATAGATGATAAAGTCATCAGGTGAGTTCATATTTCTGTTTTTCTCTTTTAAACTGTAGGATAATTACAAGTAATCCAATCGCTTTCCCACCCAAAATAAATAAGAGCTGGGGTGTATGTGGGTGGCAAAAATTGGATTGGAAAGGTTTTAAATTCAAATCTCACTCAAAGGATCAAAGTTAACTGTACTTACAAGTTTCATGGACGCTCTGACTCCAGTGATGCAAGTGCCTGGGAGACATCCATGATATATAATTCTTTGTGAAAGGAAATGAACTTTTATACATATGATGTGAAACATGAATGCTAAGTGTTACTAAACACACCAAACATTACCAAGATCATTTTATTGCTGAAATATATATTAATATCATACAGTATTAATCAAATCTAGGAGGCCATCGATTAAAGACAGCATTCTTATTTTTAAAGTATAGTTATTCATTTTCACTGCCATATATTATTCACTGTCTTAAGATGCATAACCACAATTTATCCATGCTAATATTGCTGACTTCTTAGATTGTTTCCAACTTTTGGCTACTACAAATCATCTTACTCTGAAAATAATTTTACACATCTTTGCCGACAAATACCCATATCTTTTGGGTATTTGGAGTGAAATTCAACACATTCCAGTGAATGTCAAGTTTAAGTAGATGGTACTAAACAACTTTCCCAAGTGATTGTACGTCCTAGTTTATTCCGCCATCCACGATGTGTGAGAGTTACATTTGTTCTTTTTAGTCTAGGTTTGAGTCTTTGGTTGAATATTGGTATTGCATATAACTTCTCCCCGTTTCATGGCTCATGTTTCTCTTCTTGTGATAGTTTCTTTTGATAAGTCAAAATTGTTTATTTTAATATTGTCTAGTTTATCAATTTTGTGCCTATGGCTAGTGGATTTTTTGTGTGTATGCAGTTTAAGAAATCATTGTTTTTCAAGTAGAGAGAGATTAAGCTCTTATGTTGCCTTCTAGAAATTTCATTGTTCTGCTTTTAAAATTTGAAGATAAAAAATTCAATTTTAATTTATTTTAGGGCACAATAAGAATGGGAGATTAAGATTCATTTCTTTTTCCATGTGACTATCCAAATAACTCAGAACTCTCTAAATAAACACCATTCTTTCTCTTTCTGAACTGTAGTACCAGAATTAGTGACTATGTAGGGACAGGTCTCTTGGTGGAGTCTATATTCTGTTACATGGTCTGTTTGTCAAAGATTGTGCCTTTAATATATTACCTTTTTAAAAATTCCAGGAGGGCCAGGTGTTGGCTCATGCCTGTAATCCTAGCATTCTTGGAGGCGAAGGCAGGTGGATTGCTTGAGGTCACTTGTTGGAGACCAGCCTGAGTAAAAGCAAGACCCGTTTATTTAAAAAGAAAAAAAAAGCAAGGAGTTGTGTCAGGTACCTGTAGTCCCAGCTACTTGGGAGGTTGAGGCAAGAGGATCACTTGAGCCCAAGAATTGGAGGTTGCTCTGAGCCGTGACGCCACAGCACTATACCCAGGGTGACAGAGTAAGACTCTGTTTCAAAAAAAAAAATTGAAAATAAAAATTCCAATAGTTTTAGGGAGAGCAAGTATATTTTTTGGGACACAGATGAACTGTACAGTGGTGAAGTCAGGACTTTCATGTACCTGGTAGATAATTTTTGACCTCCCCCCTTCTAAGTCAACAAAGTCTATTATACCACCCCGTCTGATCACACACACACGTTGTTCAACTCCCAGTTATGAGTGACAATTCCTGGCATTTGCTTTCCTGTTCCTGTGACACTTCACTTAGGATAATAGCTTCTGGTTTTATCCAAGTTATTGCAAAAGACATTACTTCATTCTTTTTTTCTGGCTAAGTTTTACTCCCTGCTGTATATATACCAGGTTTTCTTCATCTACTCATCAATTTATGGGCTCTTAAGTTGATTCCATATCTTTCAAATTGTGACTTGTGTTGCAATAAATATAGGAGTGCATATGTCTTTTTGATAGAATGACTTCTTTTCCTTTGTGGTAGTGGGATTGCTGGTTTGAATAGTAGGTTTACTTTTGGTTCTTTGAGGAATCTTCATACTATTTTGTATAAAGATCGTACTAGTTTACGTGGCTAACTACAGTGTATGAGCATTGCCTTTTCACTGCATCTATGCTGACATTTATGGCTTTTTGACTTTTTTTTTGTAGAGACAGAGTCTCACTGTACCGCCCTCGGGTAGAGTGCCGTGGCGTCACACGGCTCACAGCAACCTCTAACTCTTGGGCTTACGCGATTCTCTTGCCTCAGCCTCCTGAGTAGCTGGGACTACAGGCGCCCGCCACAACGCCCGGCTATTTTTGTTGTTGTTGTTGTTGCAGTTTGACCGGGGCTGGGTTTGAACCCGACACCCTCGGCATATGGGGCAGGTGCCCTACTCACTGAGCCACAGGCGCCGCCCGGCTTTTTGACTTTTTAATAATGGCCATTCTGGTAAGGGCAAGGTGGTATCTTATTGTGGTTTTAAATTCCATTTCCCTGATGATTAGTGATGTTTAGCACCTTTTTATATGTTTTCTGTAAACAGCAATATAAATATAAAAAATATTTTTGTTTGTTTTGTTTTTCTCACTGATTTGAGTTCCTTGCAGATTCTGGATATTAATACTTTCTTAGATGTATTTTTCTCCCATTTTGTAGGTTGTCTATTTATACCAGGGGTCCTCAAACTGCAGCTCGCAGGCCACATGAGGCGCTGTGATTGTATTTGTTCCTGTTTTGTTTTTTTCACTTCAAAATAAGATATGTGCAGTGTGCATAGGAATTTGTTCACAGTTGTTTTTTTTTGTTTTTTTTTTAACTATAGTCCAGCCCTACAATAATCTGAGGGACAGTGAATCGGCCCCGTTTAAAAAGTCTGAGGATGCCTGATTTATACTGTTGATTATTTCCTTAGCTGTTCAGAAATGTTTTAATTTAAGTCACATTCATTTATTTTTGGTTTTTGTTGCATTTGCTTTTGAGGTCTTAGTCTTAAATTCTTTAGGTAGGCTAATATCCACAAGAGTTTCTCTACATTTTCTTTTAGAGTTTTTATGGTATTACATTGAAATTTTTAATCCATCTTGAGTTAATTTTTGTGTATGTTGAGTGGGGTCCTATTTCATTCTACTGCTCTTATTGAACTTTCACAAGTCTTCATTTTTGGTATTATGAAGCTTCCGACTTTCTTAGTTTGTTATTTTTATTGCTATTCAGAATTGTTTTGGCTACCTTTGGTCTTCTCAGTTATCTTAAAATTTTAAAATCACCTTTTCAAAATGCAAAATATTTGTTGGGATTTTTATTGGAACTAAATTGAATCTATACAATAGCTTGGGAAATATTGAAGACTTCATAATTAATCATAAGTCTTTCAATCATGAAAATTCATCTGATTTCATTAATTTAGATTTCCTTCACTTTTGCTCAAGATATTCTGTGGTTTTGTCAGTAGATGTCTTGACATTTTTGTTAAATTTATTCCTAGAAGTTTGGTATTTTTGTTACTATTTTAAATGGTGCTACTTCTAAACTTTATAGTTTGTTGCTGGCATGTAGAAGTAGGACAGATTTTTCTAAAGGGAAGTTTTAAGTAATAACGTGTGATGCTTGCAATAGATTTTTTGTTGGTGATCATGTTCTTTATCAGTTACAGGAAGTTTCTTTCTATTCTTAGCTTTTAAGGATTTTATTCATTTATTTATTTTATTTTTTTCTTTTTTTGTAGAGACAGAGTTTTACTTTATCGCCCTCCGTGGGGTACCATGGCGTCACACAGCTCACAGCAACCTCCAACTCCTGGGCTTAGGCGATTCTCTTGCCTCAGCCTCCCGAGTAGCTGGGACTACAGGCACCCGCCACAACGCCCACCTATTTTTTTGTTGCAGTTTGGCAGGGGCCAGGTTTGAACCCACCACCTTTAGTATATGGGGCCAGCACCCTACTGGCTGAGCCACAGGCGCTGCCCTAAGGATTTTAAATTATAGCTTTGTTTTCAATCATAAATGGTTGTTTATTTTTGTTAAATGCTTAATTTTCAGTAATTTGGTGATTTTTCAAGTTAGATATTTATTTCTAGACTAATTCCACTGTGGTCAGAGAAGATACTTGGGATGATTTTAATCCTCTGAGACTTATTGAACTTTTTTTATTACCCAATATATTATGAGTTTTGGCATATGAGACATACATATTTGAAAAGGATATCAATTATTTCATTGTTGAGTAGAGTGTTATATATACACTACTTAGATCATTATGCCAATTTGTTTGCTAATTGTATTAGTGGAATCTTCTATATACTTCCTGAATTTTTTTTTTTTAAGCTTATTTCTTTATTTATTTTTTGCGGTTTTGGCCAGGGCTGGGTTTGAACCTGCCACCTCCGGCATATGGGGCCAGTGCCCTACTCCTTTGAGCCACAGGTGCCACCCCTTCCTGAATTTTTTTGCCTAATTGTTTTATCTATTAGTATGTGGATTCAAAATCTGCTGAAAAATTTCTGGCAAATGTAGCTTAGGTGTAAAAAAACTAATAGGAGGCTTCCATTTGGTCTTCTAATCAAATTCTAAGCTGTGGATCGTCAGAGCCTTGCATTGGGTCCTTATTTATTGAAGTGGTAACTTGTTTCCCATTTGGTCAGTTGTTCCAGTGTAAAAGCTCTCTTGGTATGAAGCTCTGAAAGGGAAGAAAACTTAGTGGGAAGATTCAGGGTTTTAACATCCTCCTTCACAGGGAGCCACAGACAATGTAGGAAATATTTCTCAACTGTACAAAATAAATCCCACTTGTATGTATATTTCTTAATAGAGTTCCCATTCAAAGAAAGTTTAAAAAAACAGAAAGTTCAAAAGTACTGATAGTGTTGCCAAGCAACATAATGGTTTTGAAAGGGTTGGTTATCAATACCTTGTATTAAATTAAAGTTTTTATTAAAATATTAGCTACATTTTGATACATACACATTGATCTATGTTTTTAACATGGTTAACAAAAAGAACTTTTGAAAATCTCATGTATAACACAAGTTAAGGTAAAGATTAACAGGTTAATAGAATATCAGTCCAAGCTCATATGTTGGTCAAAATATTTGTATTGTTCTCTGAGGTTTAATGGAGATCAAGATGTTATGTTAGCATCAAACGGTATCACTTCAAAGTAGTGGCATTTCCAATTATTTCAATTTGTGTATCACTTCTCTATCTCAAAGACCTAAAAGCGCTCCCAGGTCAGCTCTCAGAAGCTCTGTTGAATTTGGTGCCCATCACGGCACCTGGAAATAAATCTATGTGAAGCAGCTTAATGACAGCCTTCACTATTCCAGATGGCAGTTCCTCGGAATGTCTTTGGGGATTTTACCTTTGCAAGAAATTTCCAGAAGACAGCACACCAAGAGGTGCTGAGGCAGATGGGCATAGGTGTCATGGTTAGTGACCTAAGGTGCACCGGGCAGCAAGTGTGCCTCACAGCCCAAACCTGTCAGCATTTCTCAAAGGTGCAGTCAGTGTAATCAGGTGCTAGATGCTGAATATCAGAACAAAATGCAAAGGGGAAGGTTCATGCTCAACAAATTTGTACACATGGATTAAAAAATAAGAGAAATCTGGATAAAAGTCTTTTAAAAAGGAGTGCTAGAGCAGCTGTGACTATGAAAACATAGAATTGAATTCAGTTCATTTCAATTATTCAAATATCGTTAGATTACCAAAGAAGCTGGCTTTATTTGTTGTATCTTTTCTTGATAAACAACGATTTCGAGGGTTCCAGCTTTGTTAAAGCAGGTTATGCTAATGGTAGAAAAACTGGAAAATGGAGAAAAGTACAAAGAAAATAAATTCAACATAATTCCCAGAAGTAAGCACAGTTAATAGTTTGTAATACATGTCATCACTCTTTTCCACATAAACATATATGAATTTAAGAAGCCAATTTAATCACACTATACATAGATGTGCCACATACAAAGCAATTTATTTCTCCTAACTGTTCTGATCCCTCTGTTGCACACTCCCACTGGCCTTGTACCCACCTTAGATGGCAAGCAAAGGGAAAAAAAAATAACTAAAATGTTCCTTTCTTAGATTTTTCATTCCCTTGCCCTGCTCCTTCTCTGATCATCTTATTTAAAGTATTTATCTCTTTGCTCCCACCCCCCGCAATCTTGGTTTATTTTCTTTTTCTCATAATTCTTAATATCATCTAACATCCTATATATTTTGCTTATTTTTTAACGTTTTCTTTCTCAACCAGAATATAATTTCCATAGGAAAGGGGATTTTTTTTTTTAATTCTTTCTTTCTTCACTGCTGTGAACAACCATAATCAGTGCATTTTACAAAGTATGCCCTTAATCCACATTTGTTGAATGCATGAATAAATTAAGTGCCATGTTGGGAGTTTGGCTTACACAAGAGAAGAGCGTCTTTGCGCCTCTTCTGGATGCCACGTGGCTCTTTCCTGCTGAAGTGGGACTGCTCTTTTCAGTCCACAATGTTAGCCATTTGCCCTGATCTTGAAACCACAGCACTCAGTGGCCTCAGCTTCCTGGCCCACGCTCTGTAGGTGCTCTTAAATGTTGGTCTGTCTATATTTGGTCACTGGGACAAAGAAACTTCTAAATATCCTATCAGGCACCAGTCAGCACCAGTGGGAATCTCAGGGGACCACAGCACTGCCATGGGCATATTTCATTCTCTTCCTCCCTAAGCTGCCTTCAAGCTCCCAATGCTATGCCATTCTGGTCATGGCCCCAAACTGAGAACTGGGACTCATCAGTACTTTCTATGTGTATCTGGTAATATTCTAAAGCTGTATTGCCCACAATGGCTGCCACCAGCCACATGTGAGGTGGAGCACTTGAAATGGGGCTAGTCTGAATCACAGCGTGCTATACATGTAAAATACATGTTGGACGGAAAAAAGTATTTTTTAAAAAGTAAAGCAGTTTGTTCATCATTTTATGTTGGTTATATGTTGAAATAATATTTTGCTTATATTCTGTTAAATAAAATACATAATCAACGTTAATTTCACCTGCTTTTTTCACTTTTTAATGTGGCTACTAGAAAATGTAAAATTTCATACACAGGTCAAAGTTGCTGCTCAGATCACTTTCTACATTGGCTGGCACTGCCCTAAAGCTCCCCCATCCAATCCCAGGGGAGGAGCAACCAGCACCCTGGCCCCGGCTGCCTGATTTCTGACTCTCTTGTTTCTTCTGGTGATGCCTCAAGATGGGGCACATTTAGGCCTACTCTCCTTTTGACATCCTGATCTTGCACTTAGGGCACTGTCCCATGTGACTACAGGCTTTTCCTAGCAAAATGAATATCTGCTTTAGATCCAGGGAACAAAAAAACCACCATGATTTAAGTTTTTAAGTCTTATTCTTAATATGTCAAAAGAATGTAGAACTTTTTTCTCTTTTCTTCCCAAAGTCTGTATTTATGAAGCTTTATTGTTTTTGAAAGTCAAAGTTTTATAGTAATTTGGGTTTTCTTGTTAGGATATGTCCTATCTCTGAACCACCAAAATCTTGTCCTTTGTTTCAGTGGTGGGAAGCCCCAGATTTTATACACAGGCACACGCACATACAAGTGTGTATAATACATGTATAGATAGATAATGTCTATAAGTGTTATAAGAATTGGTTCCTACAATATGGCAAGAAAAATACTGTAATTATTACATGGTATTATTCTATTTTTTAGTTGATTATATTTTTGTCACCTGCATTTTTCTCTTTAAAGTGTAGTGTGGTTGGAGAATTGAAGCATGACTCTCTAGCAGGAAGGGAATACAAGTGAATATCCACAATTATCAGTGAAGGACTTTCAAACTACACGCCTGAGCTCCACCCTCATCTCACCCCACAGTAGGGGTTCTGATTTTTCATGCCCCTAGCCCTTCATTCTCCCACATGTAGGAATATTGCTAAACAGAGATGCCACACCAGAGATACTAATAGAGAAACGGTTTATCCTTGCTTGATTTGAGTGGCTCCAAACACTTTCTCAGCTCTGGTATGCATCTGGAGGTTACAGCATTTTTTTCTCATAAACATTCTTTCCCCAAGTGCAGACCTTGGGGAGCATTCTTGTGCTTGAGCGTGGCTCTCTCCCCTTCTCAGCTAGTAAGTGACATCCATACTGTGGAGGAGCTAGTTATCCTTATCTTCTAAAAACAGAAATGAACATTTGAGTGGCACTGGGGAGGGCCTGGAGGACAGAGAGCCTGGCCTAGGAAACGTGACTGTGAGTGGAATATTCTGGTTCAACTTAGGTTAACAGTTTTGTGTATGTGGCAAGAACCCTTAAGATCTACTCTCTCAGTAAATTTCAAACATATAATATATTATTATTAACAATAATGCTGTTCATTTGATCTCCAGAATTCATTCATTTTATGATTGAAAGTTTGACCAAAGTTTGACCGAAGTCCTCACCAGCCTTTGGCAACCACTACTCCATTCTGTGTTTCTGTGAGTTTGAGTTTCAATTTCATATATAAATGAAGTTGTGCAATATTTGTCTTTCTGTGTCTGGCTCATTTTAGTTAGCACAATGTCCTTTAGATTCATCCATGTGTCACAGATGCCCAGATTTCCTTCTTTTTAAAGCTGAATATGTATTGTGTATATATGCCACATTTTCTTTATTCACTCATCCATTGAAGGGTGCTTAGGTCTCTTCAAATCTTGACTATTGTGAACAAGGCTGCAATGAACATCGATGTGTAGCTATCTCTTTGAGATACTGATTTAAATTCTTTTGGATATAGACATAGAAGTGGGATTGCTGGCTCAGATTGTAGCTCTCATTTTAGTTTTTGAGGAACCATCATCCTGTTTTTTCATAACGGCTGTATCACCTTATAATCCTACCAACAGTACACAAGGGATTTCTCCACATACTTGACAACATTTGCTATTTCTTTTTTTTTTGAAACAGAGTTTCACTTGGTCACCCTCAGTAGAGTGTCGTGGCGACTTAGCTCATGGCAACCTCAAATTCTTGGGTTCAAGTGATCCTCTTGCCTCAGCCTCCCAAGTAGCTGGGACTATAGGCATCTGTCACAGAGTCTGGCTATTTTTTAGAGACAAGATCTTGCTCTGGCTCAGGCTGGTCTTGAACAACTTGTGAGGCTCAGGCAATCCACCTGCCTCAGCCTCCCAAGTGCTGGGATTACAGGTATGAGCCACTGTGCTTGGTCCCGTGATAATACTTGTTGTCATTAGACTTTTTGATAATAGCCATCCTAACAGATATGAGGGGACAGCTCATTATGGTTTTGCTTTGCATTTCTCTGAAAATTAATGATGCTGGGCACATTTTTATACATCTGTTGGTCATTTGTATGTCTTTCGAAAAATGTCTATTCAGGTCTTTTGACAGTTTTCAAATCAGGTTTTCTGTTTTTTTGCTATTGAGTTGTAAGAGTTCCTTATGCATTTTAGATATTAGCTCCTCCCCCATTGGATATATGGTTTGCAAATATTTTCCCCCGCTTCACAGTTGCCTTTTATTTTGCTGATTGTTACCTGTGAAGCTTTCCCAGCTGAGGGCATGGAGGGAGGAGCATGTAGAAGATGGGTTCTGAGGACAAGCGATTGCATCATGTTCTTTCCCAAGCTGGTGCCTGGTCTTGGCTTCATTCATTCTCCACGAAAGAACCTGGTTCCCTTTCTTCATATCAAGAAAATATACAAAACGTGGCTGGAACAGAAAGCAGGATAGAGGTTTCCAGGGGCTACAGGGAGGGGACAATAGAACATTATGTAATGGAAATCGAGTTTCTCCTTGAGATGATGAAACGGTTCTGGAAATGGATAGTGGTGATGGTTGCACAGCACTGTAGATGAACTTAGTGCCCCAGAACCGTGCACTGGAAAAGGCAAGTTGTATGCTGTGGGTGTGTATTTTACCACAATGAAAATTACATATCTATGAAGTAAGTTGTATCAGAAAATTTTTGAGACTTGTGGATGGCAAGTGCTAAGCGGTCAGAAACCCACATATGTGCCTATGAATGGAATGGGAACTCAGAGGGGAAAGGTCACAGGAGGAAATGATGCAGCAAATGCTGAAAAACGAGCACGTGACCCCCATTGCCCTCCTGCCAGAGTCCAGGCTGAAGTGGCCAGAAGAAACACCTCCCATCAGAAATATTTAAGGAAATAGTTTGCAATTGGTTAAATATCAGCTGAGGAAAATATTGGCAATAGGTAAAGCCTATAACTCTCCTGTGTATGACTCTTATTTTTAAACTAATGCATTGAAATTGCAGTACCAGTACTGCAATAACAGCAATACCAGTTGTTCCTGCCACAACAGTAATTCCATAACACAACTGGGGTACGTTCAGGCATGGAAAACAACAAATCCATGAGCTTGGTGTTTGGCCCAGATCTCACCCCCTATGCACTGCTATTATCATACTTCTAGCTCCTGTAACAGGAGGATTAGTGAGTTAAATCTGGTTTGACAACAGTTTAGAAGGGTAGTGCTGCTACACAATTGTCAAAATATTAGATTTCTAGCCCCAAAGTATAACTGGCAATGTATGCGTTCATACAACTCAATCAGTGTAAAATAATGATAATACAATGTGAATGCATAAAATAGGAGAAATAGTAAGATAACCTGGAAAAAAATGCTGACTGCGATGATTATAACATGGCAGAGAAATAATATTCTTTTTTCAAAGGATTCTGACAGTCCCTGCACCAGTCAATAACTCAACACAGCTTTAGGAGCTGTGTCTTTGAGGAAAGTGAGAAATTTTCTCTGTGGGTTTATCATGGAGTCAGTATCACGCTTAGCCAGAGGCAGCCCTGAGCTCACAAACATGGAACACTTGCAGAGACAACAATGTCTCCCTAATTTTAGGATGTTGGCAAGGGCAGGGTTACTTGGCAGAAATATTCCATATTGCAAGTGCCAACCTGCCCAAGTACTTAAGGACACCAGCTATAAAATGTGTAGATATAAAAGTGACAATGATGGTAAAGGAGCTCAGGGCACTCACTGAAGACAGAGCATTAGAGGACTGACATCATGGATGTAACTGGCCCAAACTGAGGACACATTTCACAGCTGCCCATCTGCCAGTGATATAGTCCTAACAGTGCCAAAAAGGAATCTTGGCTGCCTGCAAACCTGAACAAATGGCCCTGAAGTTTAGGTGGGGACTGGGACAGCCTTACTTTCACCTCTTCCTCCTGCTTCTCTGCCTCATCCTCCTCACCATCACCATAATATAAGGCAGGGATCTCAGTAGCTGAGTCCTGGCTGCTTCTACTCCAGCTCTCCATCTCCCTAACTCCCTTCCCTCCAGAGCCAGGGCAGCTGGTCACATTATGTGAAGGCAACCATGGTGGTAACCTGGTTCGTCCTGCTTCGGGTAACTTCCACCTCGTAGTAGTTTCCCCACTGAAGTGTCCTATGTCCTAGAATACTCTGGATGAGCAAAAACAAAAGCTAAACTTGGAAAAGTGGAACCCACAAAATCCAGTTATAAAATTCTCACTAGTGTCATGTTCACAGTTAACTTGTGAGTCCACAGTGACACATCACGTTATGTCTGTAACACAGCAAATTGGAGACATGGGTGTTAAGCTCACTGCCTCCACCCTTACAGCGGAGCATCAGCTGACGCCTCTTTGGAAAGGTCCTTGTTACACTGTCTCTTCTTTGTTTAGTTGGGTAACTATTTCTCCCTCTATCAGCCATCTTCCTAATTATTGCTTCCTCTGTCAGGAGAAAGTGAGAATCTCACGATTCTCTTGTCGGTTCTTTCAGAACAGCTTTCAACCCCCTCCTTCTTTGTTACTATCCAAAATGTTAAACTCATGAAACATAGGTCTTCTGATTCACAGCTGGATGTGCTTAACCCGTCCTAGAAGCCTGTGCTTTGTGCTTTTAAATTATTTAGACCTGCCAGAGAAGTCTCAATCTGTTTCATCTCCGCCTTGTCTTTTATAATATATTTTTTTATCTTACAGTGTTCCCATTCATCCTCATGGGCATGCTTATGGGCTAATCTAGCCCTCGAAATCACCTTCTGGCATTGAAAATTCTGCCTTGGGGCTTCTAAAGCACTGGAAAGTCTGCAGGGACCCCTCTCCTCCAGGCCAGTTGAGTTGATTGATTCCCTGGATCTTTAGAAGAATAAGAAACGCACCCTGACAGTAATTCCCTCCATTGGGTACACTGGTGCTGCATTCTGGCAATTGAATGTTACATGTGGATTTTAGTTTATATTATTTAAAATACACACCCATCCATACTATCAGAATGCCCTTCTTTTCATTATCGGTGCAATGGTGACATGTGTTAAGTTAAAAGTGACCTGGGTTACAGGAACGAAATACAAATCCCGTTCCACATGATGCTGTTGCGATGGGGACTTGTGAGTGCCAACACGCTGGCATAGCACGCCCACCAGAAGCCCTGCCCTCCCTCACTGTGTGAGCCTTGCCTTACCAGATGTCATGGATCTTCAGCCAAAATAGCAAACTTCACCTATTTTTAGTATGCTTTCTAAGATATTTTTCTCTGAGAAAGCATTTTCTTAGAATTTTCTCCTATTTGTTTTGCCACCTCCAATTTGGCTTGAGATGAAAATTTATGATCTTATAGAAGCAGAAGAGCCATCTTTAAGAAGAATATACTCACCTACAGCTTTATCAAATCTTTGAAAAAAGACACTCCCCAGGTATAAAGCATGACCTGCTGAATCCCTTTTGCCTTTGCCAGCTCTGGGCTGATGGGCTGTGTAGACCAAAACAGGGGTGCTCCCTCACCCTCTGTGCCGCCGCAGAGCTGGGGGGCTCAGTCAGATGGAATGGCCTGAAGACACTGCAGGACCGGTCCCAGGCCTGGTGTGCCTGGGAGGCTCTGCACAGTCCTCTGATAGAATTTTCTACAATATATTGGAGCAAAACTGATTAAGTAAGCAGGGAGTTGCATGTTAAAATTCATGTGAAAAGTTGGGGGGAATGAAAAGTTACAAAAAGGTATGTGCAGTACAATTCCATTTTAATTTAAAAATACACACAGAATTAAAGACTAAGCAGAGACAAGTTTTATATTTGCTCATCTATGATGTTCTAAATTTTATGTGTGTGTTTCAGTTTTTGACCAGGTAAAACATTCACATGGGTAGAAAATGAAAACAATGAAAAAAAGTTTAGCAGAGATTCAAACATTAACAAACTTTGCTTCCGCCCTGTCTGTCCTGCTCCCAGTGCCTGCTATTATGATGTAAAAAATGTCATTAGTATCTTCTATATCCTGTCAGAATTTCTTTATAAAAGGAAATGCAAATATGATATGAAATTATTAAAGTTCCGTGTAAATACACACAGCTCCTAACTGTCAGGGGCTGACAGCACCCAGATGTCTTTCTCACTCGCTTGCATCTGGGTGGCAGCTCTCATTCTGGGTGCGAGAGGCTTCCTGGATCTTCTTTTCCTGGGACACAGCCAAAGGACAAGCTGCTGTCTGGGACATGCTTTCCTCCTGGCAGTGGGCAGGAGCAATAGAGCTGCTGGAAATGAGTGATGTCACCGGAGGGTCAGACGTGACCTGCTTCCTATCCCTCCGTTTCCATTGGCTGCAGCATGTGACATGCCCAAGCCACATCAGGGAAGTGTGATTTTCTTGTTTGAGGGCATCACTTTGTACCATGTGTTTTTCACTTAACAGTATTCTCTGGGGAAAAAAAAAAAATTATTTGAATAGACAGAAGGCATCTTCGCTTTAAACTCCTACATGGGACTTCACTGTTGGCATGTGCTGTAGTATATATAACTAGTCCCCTATTGATGGAAACCTGGACTGTTTCTAGTCTTTTATGACACCGAACCCTGTTGAAATGAATAAGTTGTCTGGCTGTCGTTTCATATGTAGGTGAGTGTCTAGAAGGACAAAGGCTAAGCTCTGGTCAGGGAGAGATCCAGACACACATGGCTTAAGGCTATTTCTCTCTCTCATGTAACAAACTTCCAGTTGGGGGGTCCTTTGTTCCTCATGATCATTCCACAACTGGGTTCCTTCCATCTTATTCCTTTTCTTACAAGGTCTTAGTCTGTATAGTTGAAATTGGATTATGGGTATATCCATATTTCAAGGCCCCCAGAAGGGAAGAGGGGATCATGGAGAGAGGAGCAGAAGTGCGTGACGCGGACCTGGAAGAAGCAACCACAGATAGTAACTTGGCTATAGCAGGTGTCACAGAGGATGGGAGATGCAGTCTCTAGCTGGACAGCTACACGCCAGCCACAATTTATCATCATAGCAGAAGGCAAAAACAGGCATATCTGTCAGATAAACTCCTACAAACAGACTCTCTGGGTCAAGGGATGTTGGTATTTGTAATTTTGAAACATAATGCTAACTTGTACGCTGTGGGTATTGAGCCAGCAAAATCTTATATTATGTCTCTTGTTCTCCTAGCTGTGACAAGAAAGTGTGTTGTCAAACTAAGGAATTTTTTGCCAATTTGACAAGTGAAAAAGGTATCTCAGCTCAGTTTTGATTTTAATTTCTTTTACTTTAAATGAAGTTGAACATCGCTTCTCATGTTTAAGAATCATTTGTATTTCTTTTTCTAGGAATTTTCTTTTCTGGTCCTTTGCCTGTTTTTCTTAGACTGTGTTAGTCATTTGCTTATGATGTGTGTTGGAAGCACTCCCCCCACCCAATCTTGTCACTTGTCCTTTGATTTTGTATATGATCACATGTGTATGTGTGCGTGTGGTGTATTTTCCTTTTATAATACTTAGAAAAGACCTTCCACCCTTTGCTCTAATATCTAAGGACATTTTTGATCACGGCTGAGTTGGCTTATTGATATCAAGTGGACGGAAGCCAGGAATGCTGCTAAACATCTTACGATGCACAGGAAAGTATCTTTCAACAGGGAATTATCCAGCTTAAAATGTTAACAGTGCTGAGGTTGAGAAACCCTGGCTTAAAAGAATCAGCCCAAGTTTTTCTAATAATTGGGAACATTTCATATTCTACATTTAAATCTTTGACTCAATTAGAATTTATCCTGGTCAACAGTATAAAGGATGTATCCAGTGTTATCCTTTTTTTCAGATGAGTACCCACTTGTACCAACATCTATGGTTATTCCTTATATTAACAATCTACTGCTGCGTAACAAAATTGTTCCAAATTTTAGCAGTTTAAAACACACACATTTATGATGTCACACAGTTTCTCAGGGTCAGGTATCTGGGAGTGGCTTGTCTGGAAGGTCCTGGCTCAGGGATGCCCATTAGTCACAGGTAAGTTACTGGCCAGAAATGTAGCCATCCAGAGGCTCAGTGACTTACTACCAATATCATTCCTAGGGTGGCTGGCAGGGTTTAGCTTCTCATTGACTGTTGACTTGAGGCCTCTGATCCTTACCATGTAGATGTTTCTAGAAGTGCCTGAGTGTCCTTATAATAAGGCATCTGACTTCCCCCAGAGCGAGTGATCCAAGGAATAAAGGGCTCCCAAGACAAAAGCTGGAGTTTAAAAAGTAGTCTAACTTCAGAAGGGACATGCTATCACTTCTGCAATATTCTATTCACTAGAAGTAGGTCACTAGGTCCAGTCCTCACTCAAGGACAGGAGAATCAAGCTTTATCTCTTGAAAGGAAGAATATCAAAGAATTGTTGGATGTAGTTTTAAAACCATGATACCCTGCTTAGTATAGATGTCTCCTTTATCAGTTAGCAAATTCTCACATGGATTGGGCTAATTTCTATAATTAATGTGCATCACTTCTGACAATTTTTTGCAAGGGAATTTTAAAAATCCTGCCTCTCTTTTTGATTGGTATTAGAGGGCATGTTCCCATCTAAGAACTATTCCATGTGCTTCTACTAGCCTGGTGGATCAAAGTTATGAATATGAAAGTGCTTTGTAAACTAAAGAAATACATTACTAAGAAATATACTTACTATTAGTATATTTGTATGAATATACAAACAAAAATTTCTGTATGTTAGCAACAGTTTGATTTGATAAAATTGGTTCTGAGATCTAAGCTGGGAACCAGTTGTGGAATTTTCCATGATAACATTTCCCGTGGATACAAACTGAACTGAAATCCAGTCCAGGCAACAAACACAAACTGTGCCAACTAGCTTCTATCTGCTGAGTCTCAGCAACCAATCCTGGGGGTGTCTATTTATCCTTTTGCTGTTATTTGGGAAATCACTGTTATTGCAGGTGGGTATAAGTGTTGTGTGGCTATGTTTGGGTATGCAAAGAGGAATGTGTGGCCCTCACATACATGAAAGCACAAGTAGAGCTGCTAAAGGTATGTTGTGTGGAACGAGTGGTGCTGGATGGTTTAGTGTCTTCTTTAAAATTCTGCTGCAGAGTCCTTCCTTAGTTCTTTTAGGACTTCTTTTCTTTTTTTTTTTTTAATTGCAGAGATCTCCTTAAAGGTAAATAATTCTGACACAGGTAATACCTCAATTCTACTGATGACTGTAGCCTTGTTAGAGAGAAAAAATAGAGGAAAGGATTGGAACTGAGAGATGGGTAAAGAAACAGGAAAAGAGGAAACAGACTGAGATGTAAAGACAAAACTTTTCTTTAGTAGGCATTCAGCACAACTATTAATTAATCGGGATTTTTTTGTAGTTGCATTTTTTTTTTTTGTCCGGGGCTGGATTTAAACCCATGACCTCTGGTATATGGGGCCAGTGCCCCACTCCTTTGAGCCACAGGTGCCATCCAATGCATTTCAATTTTTCAAACATGAAATCTCCCAATGGACTCATGTATTGCATCCAAGCACAGGCATGTTTTGTCTGCTCAGAAATATGTATTAAAACGTGGAGATTTTCTTGAAAGAACAAGAGTGTCTTGCAATGCAGGGCCCACGTGGTAACAACCACGTTGGGTAGGCGGTTAGTGCCAGCGGCCTTCAGATGGGATGGACTGGGTTCTCACCGGTCAGTCCTCTGTGCCTGCCCCTCTCTCAGCTCACAAGTTATTTACCACTTAGCATCTTATTTGCACTGTCGCTCATGTGGTGGAAAACTACTTTTTGTACCTAAGAGCCTAATTAAAATTGCGCAGAAAGACAGATTAAAGAGAACACATATTTTAAGGAAATAACCAGCAGGTTCAGGATGGGCACCTACCTTGTAGGCGCCTGATTGTGCCGTCCCGGAGTTAGACCGCGCGGAAATCGGAAGCGTCCCAAGAGTCTGTCAGTCCACGTGCCTCCGCGCGCCTGCTCAACTGCGCATGCTCCTGAGAGCGGCAGCTCAACTGCGCATGCTCCTGAGAGCGGCAGTGGCCTCTTCCGCATCCGCCAGGCGGAGCAGCGTTTCCTCAGAGCGCTGCTTATGGTGCAGTACCTTCCTGCTGTCAGGAAAACACGTGCACTAGGCTGTGTTTAAATAGCAGTGACAATTTGCACTGGGCGACCCGCCTTCTCCATCACATTCTCCCTTGTGTGTTACAGCTGACCTCTGGAAGGACACTGCCTCTGGATCACAGATAGGGGTTTCCCGTGTGCCGTCCTGATAGCAGATATCTAGAGGGCCTCATCCATTTCAGGTGCCATTACTGACGCCTGGAGAAAGCTTCTACCAAAGATGCGTTGGGTGACATGAGTCAAGGAACTTCTTTAGCAGAGTGTGTCCTGGAAAGCATTTCAGCATCCCCTCCCCCCGGGTGCGGAGGAGAAGAGAGTCCTGCTCAGCTGCCAGGGAGGACACACCATGTTCCCCTTACAGAGTAAGTAATTACTCCCTGAGGGAGAGCAACGGAGCCCCGGTCTACGTATATGTACTCACTTTAGCCTTCCCTCCCCATCAGCCCAGAAGCTGGCCCACCACTCCAGGGGGTTGGCAGGTCAAGATCTCCATGTATGCTCAGCTTCTCAGCTAGAGCACATTGTGCTGTGGCTTCTATACCCTAAGTAGCAGGTAGAGATGGGAACAATGACAGAAAAAAAAAAAAAAAGAAAAAACCTTCAGTGAGCATAGGTAAAATATCTCTAAAACTTATTTGAACCACACACAACAGAGAAGCCAGAGGCAGTTTTGTTGTGAATACTGTTTTCTTTTGTTTTTCTGTTCTTTTTGCTTTTATCCCATGCATCATGTAGGACTCGGCTACATGTAATAGAAACTCAATAGTACTGATTACCTAAATAGGAATTTATTGTTCTCCCTTAGCAAGAAGTCAGATATCATGAATACCCCAATGCTCTATCTTTCTGCTCCTGTATCTTTAGCACACAGATCTCATTCTTGTGTTTGTTGTTTCATGGTCCTCAGATGGTTGCTACATCTTTAGCCTCAACTCTGCATTCCAGGCAGAAAGAAAAAGCAAGAAGAAATAGGAGAAGCTCTTGCATTAGTAAAGCAAAAGCTCTCCTAGAAATCTCTGATGGATGTTTGCTTACATGTCACTGGCCATCACTGTGTCATACAGCCATCTCTGAAAGCAAGGTAATCTGGAAAGTATGAATTTTAAGTGACTACACTTTTGTCCTTCTCTCTCCATCCTCCTATCTGTGAGAAAGAAATAAGGGGGAAATTGATAATGGGCAAGCAATTAGCTGTGACTGTCAGTTGTCATCAATTTCAGCAAAAAAGACATGTATATTGGAAATTATTTATTTTTCCATTTTCCTTCTCTGATAATTTCCTACTACCTAGTACCTCCTTTGAACTAGAGGAGTGAATGCTCTCTGGAGGTGATCAGAAAGAAGGTACTCACGATTATGTAGTAGGGCTAATGGCTAAATCTGAAACCCAGGATGAATCTGGGCATCTTTGGAGCCAAGAGTCAGCATCTCTGCAGAGCGAAGTAGAGTGAGGCTACACAAATGTGGTTGTGTAAAAGGCATGCTTCACAGCCTTGGCATAATTTGTATTCTCTCTGTGCTAATTGCCTATCTCTGATTCTCCCAGACATTTCCCTCACATTGTCTACACATCAGTGAAAGGTATTTTTTTTTTTTCTTTTTTTATTGGTATTGGACTTTGGGACTACAGCCTGCTGTAATGTGCAAACACAAGTAAAGCAAATACATGACAACATGAATAAATTCATTTAAAGTAAACTACATTCTTATAATTACTTTCTTGGGTATTCAGTGTATGTCCATGGCATGGACATTTATGACTATTTGTCATTATCTCCTGTACCATTAATATTAACAATAATAGTGTTTGTTGAAGACTTTCAACATGTCATAGCTCTGTAAAGCTGGGACCCTGATCATGGGTTTCTACTCTAAAATAAATGGCCAGAGGAGACTTTAAAATCTCAAGGGGGAATTACAATTCTTTTGTAGAAATCCTGTGTTCTGACTAGAATGTGCTATTGTGCTCTTCTTGAGTTTTCCTGTGGGCTTTTGGATAGTTTCTGAAAGGTCAGTTGTGTTCAACTGAGTCAAATATTTAGTCAAAAACTTTGGGTGTCAGTCCCTAATTGGAAATAAGTTACCATTGTGACCAGAATGACTAGTTATGTTGTTAAAGGCAGGTGGTGAATGTTAAGAAATGGGTCTTTGGGAAAGTGGATGCTTGAGAAGGTAGAGGAAAAGGAGTCAGAGGTGTGGATGGTCCAGATTCCATTCAACAGTGCAAATGGAAATCTCTTCCTTTACTGTGAGGGTTCTGAAACCATTGTTTGTTAAGCTTATGGGGCTATTTTTGTTAGAAGTGGAAAACGAGGAGCACCTCTATGGTAGGGATTGTTATAAATCTTTGAATTTTAATGCCCAGCATAAAGTAACAAATACAAATTAAAAGTTTGAATAAATAAATGAATGAACAAGGAACTAAGCTTTTGAATCATATTTGACTTAACTAATGACTATGTAAACACAACCAAAATCTGTATGGGATTGTAGAAGAAGTAAACATATTGGATTAGGTGTTTTTTCAATGAAGAATAGAGGAGACAATTGCAGGATCAGGACTGTAAATTCATCCTGCATCACCTTGGGCATATAACTTAACTTTTCTGATCCTCTGGTAGTTTATACCTTATAAAACTATCATGAAAATTAAATAGAACAATGTATTTAGAGCATTTACGACAATGTGTGTGACTAATAACCTGTCACTAAGTCTCAGACCCTACCAACTGGTTTTGATTCCCCTGAGACTCTTGAAGAAATTTTGGACCAAGATTAAGTTGAGCAGTGTTATGATATTGTGAAGTCCTTTGATTTGTAGAGGCTGTTGGTTCTCAAGTATGGTTCCAAGATTTTCCATACTTTCTCCAGTTTTCTTATCTATTCCATGCTCTGCGTGGGTGCCCATTAGGCCTTGCTTCTTTTATAAACATAGTATCTCATACTTGGTAAATAGCGGAAGCATTTTTCTAGATAAAGAGCAAGTGAATGGATGGCTCATGACTTTAACCAGCCCCAATAGGGATAAATCAACCTTCTTCTTAAGATCATTTCTGTGATATTGATTGAATTTCTTAGGTCTGACCTTCATAGCTTCATTGGCCTCCCCATAAGTTCTTTTTCTAATTTGTATAGCATTAAGCCTTTTTAGTCATTCCAGATTTCATTTCCTTAATTCATCATTACTTCATCCTTAGACTATGTAACGGGTAGCCAAAATGGCACAGGGAAAATTTATAAGCAGGTCATGCAGAATGAGGCTTCTGATGGCAATGATGTTGGTTTCCTTCTAAAGAGATTAAAAACCTTCCATCTGGAGAGACATTTAATAAGTTGTGAACATTCATAGGTTGTCTTACTGATTTTTGAAGGTAAGTAAAGCTGTAAGTGAGCTAATAGTGACAGTTCTTTGTTGATAGGCTGGGTTATTGTTCAGAAACATTCTGGAAGCTGGCTGGTTAGAGAAAAACCATCTCCAAATCTGCTAAGCAAGTACCTCTGATATATCTAGGCAGAAAGCTCATAAATCAAACTTATATCACACCGTCACCAGGCTCAGTGAAGTTCTGAAGGTTAAACATTTCAGTTCTTCATTCAGTTTCATTATTTTAAATGAGATTATGTATAGACCTTGGTTTAAGGATTAGATATATGACAAAATCAATATAACATTTTCAACTATGGGGTAAAAATTAAAATATGCAGTGTACAAAAATGTTTAAGAATAGATGCTTATTTTTAATCACTGTTGCTGATTAAAAAAATACACAAACTATAGAATTGCAAAATGTTTTGGTCTTAAGAGATAATGATTTTTAGAGTAATCTGTTATATGCTATCCTCATTCACAGCACAAGTTTGAAATCAGAGTTTGTAAATTATTTCTACATGACAGTAGAGCTTTCTGAAATGTAGTGTTGGTTACCTCCTATTCGTTTCCTCTCCTGTCCACTTTCCCAAGAATCTCCTCTCTTTTTGTCTCTGACTATCCCCTAACATGAAGAAGCGAAATAATGTTCTATAATAGTCCAGCAATTTTTTTTCTTGTTAGTTGTACAAATGAATTTTTACCAGACTTTTCTTGATATTCTCCCTCACTTGTGCACTCCTCACTGCTTATGTTAGCAGACACTGAAAATATCAAAAGAAGCTCAGCACATCTGGCTGGCATTTTCTGGGAATGGAAAAATCTACCATGCCTTTCAAGTACTCTGCATTGGGTATTATTCATTTACTTTCTAATTATTAGCATTTATATCTTTTTTTTCTATCTTTACATATCACTTAAATGTTCAAAGTAAATATTCCCTCACTAGCAATCTGAAGAGCTTCTTTTTGAAGACACAAGGAGCATGGGGAGTCTCAGCATATGCTGACTTAAGCCAGTCTAAACAGTTGGTGCTTGGCTGCTGTCAGAAGTAATTTTGAATCATACTATATTTGGTTTTCAAAAACAAGTGTCAGTAGCTCTTCTCCAAACAATGCTCATTAGGATCTCCTAAGTTATCATTGTGTTACATTTTTCATTCATTTTTACATATCTCCTTACGGTAGACCTTGAGACATCGATGATGTGACATAACTGGAGGTTGAGAGGTACTTCACAAAGTGGGAAGCATGTGGACTAGGTGCCAAACGCTCCGGAGAAGAATTCCCACGGATTCATCACTTCAGATTAAGCTAATTCCCACTGGACCTGTGTCTTCAAAATCCAAATTTTTTCTATTTGCTAGTAACCAATTAGAAAGCCCTTGTGGTTTTCTTGTTAATTTTGAGTTTGTTAAATTATAATCGTTCCCAAGCACTTTTTTCCTCTTTTTAAATTACATGTTAAAATAATTTAAAATATATATATATATAATCTTTCACAGACATGTATCTACCTTAAAGTAGCACAGAATAAGAAGAAATGCCTAAATCTTCATTGTTATAATGTCTTTTCTTTGAGTAATTTTTCTTTAGTCTCAGAACTTAGTTTCCAATAATTGTGTTGGGACTCAATTTTATTTTAACTTCTCAATTAACATTTCTAATTTATACAGTTGAAGAATAATATTAAGCACTAGAAGGCTTTATTAGAAATGGATACAAGTACAGGTGGATCTTCCCAAGTTAATTTTGCTTTTACATTAAGATCAGAGTCTCAGGAAATTGATCATGAAAATCCGTTGAAATTAGAGATCAGTTTGTTTTAGAGTGATCAAAAGTTGCAAGCTTCTAGGTACTAACCGAAGGCCATATTACAAGAGTAGATCATCTGAATGATTTTCCTGAAAAAAATTTCGTGCACCAAGAGGCCACTCTTTTGATTTACACCCAAGTGATTCCATATTTAATACAGGCTTTCGTTGTGGTAAAGGATACCGTGTCTACAGTTTTAAGGTAGAATGTATTTATTTTTAAAATACAGTGTGTGTCAGTAAAAATGGGCCTAGCAGATTTGGTAAGCACTGGGTAATTCCTTTCCTGGTGATATGTGACAATCACTAACAGTTCTCCTGAAATCTTTATGTGTTGATGAATTAGCCAATTTTCACTGGTAAGCCATGTCTGATCCAGTTATCACAGTCGTGTTAATAATCAATGCAGATCACTGCATGATCGATTCAGCAGCAGAGATGGGAATTAATCATAAAGACAGTTCTCTAACTTATGGTCCAATGTAGTGCCCACAAATAGATGTGGTCTTATGCCAAGGATTCTTTTCACTGGACTATTTCTCACGTTTCCATTTCTATCTTTTTATGTACATTCTTTTTGTCATTTTATGTACAGTGTCAGTCCAAATCTTAAAACATCATAAGCAATAGTATGTCCACCGCATTGCATTTAGATGACATAACTAATATGACCATGAGGACAGATTAAAAAAAAACCACAAACAAAATTATAGCTTAAAAGTTAAATCTTTCAAATGACTTAGAATTCCCCTCTTTTGATTTTATTGTAAGTTAAATGATAGTATAACCCCCTGCTAGGTGTGCACACATACTTACGCACACTGCTTGATTATTTCTAAGTCCCACGTATTTTTGACAAGTCATACATTGATGATATTTAACCTATGGGTTTGGTGGTTTTCTAAAGATATTTTTTCTCAGGTTTGCAGACTTTCTGATGTTAATATTTTTTTTAATACTTGCTCCTGCAATGCCTGCTCAATAGTGCTTCTAGTGAAATGAAAAACATTTATTTTCATCTTTGAGAAGTTATCGAATGTCTTCCCTCACATGCTGATAGTTCTTGCCTAAATCCTTGTGTGGCCATGTACACTCTGTAATGTGCCCTTCATGCCCACTGACACAATAATCATTAAAAACAACTGGATAGTACTCCCTGTAAAGTTGGAGCCTGGGGACAGAGGGATATCAAGTTTGAAATCATCTATGACTATGATGACATCTGTAATGTAAAAATACTCATTTCTCAATGAAGTTGAAGTAAATGACTAGTGAAACTGAGAGTCGGTTTTAAAAGTTCTCTAATATGACTAAACTATTGTCAGAACTGTCTACTTGATAGAAAAACATGATATCGCAGGCTGTTTTTTCAAAGTTTAAGTTCTATTGAATGCCAGACGAGAAGGTGAAAATCCCCCAGAGAAAGCCAAAGCTTACTCCGAAGTCCATCTTGACCTGAAACTGTTTCCTGCTGGTTTGTCCACCAAACCTGAATTTAACAATAGCGCTTACACTGACTTTTCAGTATGGTGCCAAGTCAATTGCATTCTGTAGAATAAATAATTTACTAAAATTCTAGGAAAGACCCTTAGAATTTAACACAGCTTTATGGAGTCTCCAGTTCATGCCGGCCACAGCAGGACAAGATCCAGTTGGGGACATTGCTCCTGGCAGGTTCTTAGCTGTCTTGCCTGATCCTTGTTTGTGGATCTTCCCCTTATGGGTCCTTCAATTAATGGCCTGATTTTTCTTTTCTTTTTTTTTTTTTTTGTAGAGACAGAGTCTCACTTTATGGCCCTTGGTAGAGTGCTGTGGCGTCACACAGCTCACAGCAACCTCCAGCTCCTGGGCTTAAGCGATTCTCTTGCCTCAGCCTCCTGAGTAGCTGGGACTACAGGCGCCTGCCACAACGCCCGGCTATTTTTTTGTTGCAGTTTGGCTGGGGCTGGGTTTGAACCCACCACCCTCGGCATATGGGGCCGGCACCCTACTCCCTGAGCCACAGGCGCCGCCCAATGGCCTGATTTTTCTTTAGGCTTTGAGGAGATAGGAGTTTATACTAACAGTTAATTAATATACTATGTACTAAGTACTTTCTCTGTGAAAAGCATTAAGCAAGATATTGTCATTTCCCCATACACACTTTTACAGGAAATAATAAGAGCAACTTAGAGACCATGAGTCAGTTCAGGCTGCTATAAAAATACCTTAGACTGGGTAATTTATAAACAATAATATTTATTGCTCGAAGTTCTACAGGCTGAGGAATCCAAGATCAGGCAGCAGCAGATTTTGTACCTGGGGTGGGGGGGCACCTTGCTTTCTGCTTCAAATACGGCCCCTCCTTGTTGTATCCTTTGGTAGAAGGGGAAAGACACTAGTGCTGGTCATGAGGGTTGAGCGCTCATGAGTTAATCACATCCCCAAGGTCCTACCTCTTAATTCTGTCACAAGAATCATAGGTTCCAACAAATGAATTTTGGGGAACACCAACATTCAGACCATAGCAGAAGGCAAGAACACATCTAACAGTCTCAGCCCCTGGCCTGAGCTAGATGGGTAGTTTAGGGAAAAAATCTCAGGGTATTTAACCTTGAGATACTTTGCTAGTTTCATAAACATATATAACACACTTATGGTAGACAGTACTGTGAGCTATGTCATTAGGATGGTGCGTATACCTGACTCTCAATTCTCTTTACAAAGAATTTTCCTCTTACTTATTTGCCTTGTATTCCAACTAATCATGAACTCATTAAGTAGCAAAGCCAAAAAGTGGGGAAAATATTCAAGACATGTAGGCTGTTTAAATGTGGCCAGAAGAAAATAATTTTATGAAACATGCTTTTTTTATTTTTTTTTATTTTTACCTGTGAAATCACTGCCCATTCCTTTAATATTTGCATTTCCATTGGTTAGGTGAACTATGGCCATTTTCAGATGTATCCACTGGTCTGAGATTTTTTTCACTAATTTGGTAAAATAAGTTCTTTTAAAAATTGTGTGCTTTACACAAGCTGAACAAAAGGGCAGCCATCTCTACCACTTACTTTCTGCTGAGCTACTCTCCTCAGTGTTCTAGCACCAGGACCCCATGGCTATGCCACTTAGTGAGTACAGCCATGGTTTTCTACCTTTTGGAGGCTCCTCTCCATCTTTCCTGTTAAGTTAATCTTCTATGGTTCATGTTGCACTGCATCCAAAGAACTTTATTTCCTCTCTCAAGAAAATTTGTCCATTGTGAGCCAAATCTAGCAAAAGTTTACTTGTAGATATCTTCCAGGACTTAGATTAAAAAGATATGTCTCTTCCAAGAGAACTTGCATTGCTTCAGCTGAGTGTCCTGTAATGCTACTAAACTGGGGACAATTTATGTGGTCTTTAGGCTTGGGATCTTCCAAACTTGGCAGTAAGTATAAATTTGACAGCAACATCCAAATAAGGGCAGCTCTAAGGTTACAAATTCTCAGTGGAGACTTTATTCTAAACTCAAGCCTAGATTGAGATAAATCTTCATCTTTATTAGCTAATGGGAGAATTTTTTTCTTACTCCACAATTTCATTGACTATGTAGCCCTTTGAAGATGCCAATTCTATGTGCGGATCTCAATCCTCGCTCTCTCCTCCCTGTGAAGACTGGCATTGTCCTATCCCTTTAAGATCATCAGTGATTAGAACTGGTAAGTGTCTCAAAGAGACTCATTGAGTAAGCTCCATTCTTCCCTCTGGTTTGAAATCCTCTGTCATAATTGCATTGTGGGAATTTGATTTATTGCAAGCTCAGCTGTGAATTTAAAAGAATATTACTATATTTTATACAGCATTTCTAGGTATTCTCTATCAGGAATATTTGCAAGATAGGTAGCCTGCCATATTTCCAGAAATAGAGATTCACAGATGCCTGGAATATTAGCTGACTGAAACTACTCAAGTTAATCTCCTCAGCCTAAAAAGCTATATAGGACATAGAATCCATGTTGCAAAATTTTATGTGCACTAGATGGGGATATTGTTAATTCTCTTAGGTAACTTGATATTGGTTTTATGTGTATTGGTGGAATCTCCTCTCTTAAATTGTTATTAATATTTCTTCCAGTTTGTGGTCTATATCTTCTTTTTCTTCTCTGTATTGTATTGTGCCCAGCAGTGACAATATATGCTATTTATTCAATTTGTTTGATGAATAATCATCATCTTTTTTCATATGGGTTGAGAAAACATTCTGTCTGTTGCTTTTACTTCCCTTCCTTTTTATTTAAGTATTTTATTTTTTCCTTCTAGTGGAAGGTGTTACATACATGTACGATACAATAATCCTCCATTCTATTTAGGCCTGTCCTTTGCAAGCAATTGGTATAGATATTAAAGACCCAACCTAATCTTTTTACTTCTTTCATTATTGACTGATGTAAACTCGGACATTTCAATGTTCTAAATTTTAGTTGTGTTTCGTTCAGGAGAGTTATTTTAACAGTTGAACTATGATTTTTTTAAGTATTTGAAGAGATAGGTAAGATATTTGAAGAGAAAGACAGTGGAGAATAAAGAAATACTTTCTGAAAGGAACCAGTGCAAAGACTTTATTTTATGTGCTAGTTAACCTACAAGAGCTTGGAAATTCTGAAACACATGTGAGGCATACCATTAAATAGGGGTTTCTGAAATTATAGTTGTATGCTAATTATTCATTCTAGACTGTGGTTTTTTTTTTTCTTAAGCAGTAAATGATCCTAAACCCTCAATCTCAGTGGGGGGCGGAAGGGGGAACAAGTTCAAAGTCGGGGACTGTTAGTCACCAATAGAGAAATTGCCACTTTTCTAAACCTGAATAGAAATGAATTCGATAAAAAGAGACATAATGATGGATTAATACAAGTAATATTCCTTCACATAATGGGTTTCTCATTCTAATGTTTCTTTACTGTAATCCTTTAAAATTATGCAAAAATTTTATTATTTAAATGATAGTAAAGAATTCATTAAATGATTAATAGTTCTGGTTTACCAGTTTGCTTACTAGGTCACTTAATTATTTAGTTCATTAATTCTGCAAATGTTAGACTTACCATGAACTCTAGTGATTTGCATAAGTAAGGTTATAGTTCTACTGGTAATCACAGTCTAACAACTTCAAATAGGAATTTGGCATCATTTATATATTTCAAATGAAATAAAGTCTTTTTTTTTTTCTTCTAAACCAACAAGGGAAATCAAACAGCTGAGAAATTCTAACAATATAATCTATCTATTCAGCCTCCAAACTTGTCCATTTAAAGGACCATGGTGGAAAGATGTAATGAAAAAAAATCTCCAAAGAACAGGATCAAAATAGCTTCCCGATTAAGCAGCATGAAGAACTCTACTTTTGAGATACATGCTTTACTTTTAGGAAATATTTTGATCAGTGAAAGAACTAAGATTCTTCTAGAGAATCCATATTTTATTTTATTTATTAAATGTGGTTACTCACTGGGAAAGCTTCAAGAAAAGCAACATCTTATTATCATAAGTGTCCTAGAGAAGAGTTGGCAGTTCCTAAGTATTGGACATCACTTACGCCATGCTAATGCATTCACATCACTCACAGCCACTGTTTACATTTAATACATTTATTACGAGTGAGTCTATACAATATAAAATTGACACCTTATTAGATTTAACAATAAAATTAGTATAAATAGCCATCAGCTCTTATTTAAACTTCAGCAAAAGTCATTTGGACAATGCATGACATAAGATTTTCTTTTTTTTTCTTTATGCAGTTTACCAATTTTCTTAGCAAGTCTGAATAGAGGTAATCTGCTGTTTATTAAATGGAACATTGGAACCTTTGATATGAAAGCACATTGGGGGGTGATGTTCTTTTCCTAAGCCCCCAAGGAGAGGTACAACCATTCACCTCAGCAATCTGCATCCCAATGGTTCCTTCATGACAACATTTATCTGTGCTCATAGTTGTAGATTCTTTAACATTATCTAATAAGGTGTTCATAAAGCAGAGAAAATGTCAGAGTGAGGAATGAAGAAAGAAGAAAGAGAATCAGGTTCTCTGCAATGGAATTCTACATTGTAGGATGGGGAATATGATGTAAAGGAGTCATAGTCATTCACCAAGAACTGCTTCTTCTACAGACCCATGGGAATGGGTAACAGACTAGGAATCTCTACAATCTAGCTATCCAGCTATCATCCATCTATCATTAGTGTGATATATATGTTGATGAAAGTAGTAAAATTATGGGAAACTACACAAAAATTAAACCTGCTTTTGGAGTTGTATTTTGCTTAATAATAACCTAGTTTTACCCATATTTATGTGATCATTTGTTGACAAAACTGTTTTTGATCTAATTGAAGGAGCAATTACAAATTTGTGTCTTAGCAAAAGTTTATGAGAAACTCTGTGTTTAAGTCACTCTATCAAAAGTGGGGGAATTAATTTGCAAAAATTAAAGCTCAAGCTGATGATATCAGTCAGGAAGCTATCATATAAAATAAAAAGAAACCTCATTTATTTCAGATTATCTTAAATAATAAGAGAATGTAATATTTAACATAATGGCAAGTGAAAAGATAGGAAAGGTTTCAAAATTTATCAAGGCATAAGTTTCAAAATGTCCTAAAGTCCTTAAGTTTTTTCTGTTTATCTTTGGTTGTGGCATCTTTTCTTGGTGATGGCTTTACATATGAATACGAGATACTTCTTTACTTTTCTTTATTTTTCTTTTTTTTTTTTTTTCACTCTGTTGACCTAGGTAGAGTGTTGTGGCATTATCATAGCTCACAATAACCTCAAACTCTTGGGCTCAAGCAATCCTCCTGCCTCAGCCTCCCAAGTAGCTGGGACTAGAGGTGTTCACCACCCTGCCCAGCTAATTTTTTAATTTTTAGTAGATACAGGGTCTCCCTCTTGCTCAGAGTGTTCTTGAACTCCTGAGTTCAAGCAGTTTTCCTGACTCTGCCTCCCAGAGTGCTAGGATTACAAGTGTGAACCACCTCACCTGGCCAATACTTACACGTATTAGATAATTAAAATAGTTCCGGCAATATATTTAGATACGGTACCTCATACAGTGAGAAGGAAGGACAGCTCTTCCTGTTCTCCTTTCTTAGAGACAAGACACCTCTTTCTTCAGATGCCACATATGCTTCCTAAACCTTCACCTCTACCCCAAATGCAGTCACAAATAAAAGGAATGAAACCCCCTCAATTGCTTGATAGATTTAGAACAGTCAGAGTTTAATTCGGGTCACCTGATTAGGTCTGGTTTCTTGCCTCAAATCTTATTTTCTAGAAAAAATAGGGGGATAGTCCCCTTTTCTCCCCCACTACACCAGAGAACACTGGGGAAATTCTGGACTTGTGGACCAAGGCACTTAGTGGCTTAGGTCACTTGCTGTGCACCCTTTATGTGGGAAACAGTTATATTTGATCAGTTGTTAGGAAGGGAACGTGGTTCCACAAAGCTTGGGCCAGTCATCTCCAAAGGGCCAAAAGTAAGGGAACTCTCATAACTATGCCCACTTGGGATTGCAGGAGGCATGTCAAGCTTGGCAAATAGGAAACCTTAGCTACAATCATAATTCCAGAACTCAACCAATGGGTTCGGTGGCCTAGCAAGTCTCTCAGAATGTTAGTCATCCCATCTGTAAAGAGTGGATACTAACACCTGCCTTGCAGGGCTGTTGTGAGGATTCAGCTCATGCATATGCAAGTGTTTTGTAAACTCTGCTGCTCAAGCCCCTGTAATCGAAAGGTGTGAGTATCTGATGAACCAGTCAGTTCTGCTTCTGCACGTCCCTCTTCTCAGCCATTTAGTCTTATTTCCCTGCTGGCTCACCAAAGTAGCTTCCTGCTGCCTCATTACCACTTCATGTTTAACATGGCAAAGATCAAGGTTTTAATTTTTTACTGAAGCACACTCTTTTCTTCTCAACTCCACAGTCCCTATGGAGAATATTACTCTGGTGCCAATCACACAGGCCCAAGTCTGAGTCTGCTTTAGGACCTGCTCTTTGAACCTCTCCCTTCACAATTATGAGTTCATTAAGTCTTGCCGTTTCGTACATAGCATTTCTAATTTCCAGCCTTTTTTTTTTCCTCCCCAAAGAAACATCACAAGTATAAACTTAGGACTCTGGCAGGGGTGTCCAACTGTGGCCTGTGGGCCACCTGTGGATTATTTGAAGACTGTTTTACTTATCTGTGGAGTCAGATATTGCAAAAAATATGTGTTGACTTTTTTTTTTATTACTCATCAGCTTTTGTTAATGTTTGTGCATTCAATGTGTGGCTCAAGACAACTTTTTTTCTTTCAATGTGCAGAAGAAAAGAGAAAAGATTGGATATCCCTGAATGCATAAACCACCTGCAACTTTTCATCAGCTTTTGTTCTTCTATTTGATGAGAAATATTCCTAGGCAAGACTGAAGAGGTGGTAATTTCTGCAGCAGGATGCTTCTTCCTACATGCTCTACAAACTTAACCTGGCGTTTCTGCAACAATGTAGAATGATATTCCACTTGATAACCCAATGGGGATTGGACACTTAGGAAGAAGTGTCATTCTTGTATATCTGAGCCAGGGAGATTTTCAGGAACATCTCCTTCTCCTTTCTTTTTCATCGGAGGAGCGTGGTCAGAAGAAGACCTGATCAAATCTTTTTAAAAGTATAGGACTTCAGACAAAATCAGGACATATTTTTCATTCCTTTTGTCCTGTACCTCCCAACAGTAGTACCACATATACTAAGTCTAGGATGGGGCAGGGGCACATCCTACTCTCAGGGTAAAATTGGAGTAAAAAGACTAAGAAACAGCAGATACAGATTAAGATGGAGGCACCTTTGACCTTCAGTTGGCTACAGCAGTGAGCTTTGGAGATGTAAGGAGCTGGTCTGCACTCCTAATGGTATGCCTTTGGTGAGAGTAAGGGCCATGAAGGGTCATGAGTAGGGAAGGTAAATCTGATCACAAACTGAGTTAGAGGTAGGGTACCTGGCAAAATGTAAGGCATGTGGGTCAAATTATAAGTTGTTAGGATATGGCCAAATTTAAGGAATGGAATGGACCAAAGAGACCTAATGATGGTTCAGGAAGTTATATGCAGAGTGAGGGGTAGTGATAAAATGAACTCAGCACTCAGGAATTGGAAGGAAGAAATGGAGAAGGGTTGGGCAGGCATGCATTGAGCACCTACTATATACATTGGCCCTGTTTTTTAAATGCATCATCCAATTAAATCTTGGTAGCAATACTAATAGCTAAGTAATATTATTGTTATTATTTATTTTATTTATTTATTTATTTATTTTAGAGACAGTCTCATTCTGTCACCTTCACAGCTCACAGCAACCTCCAGCTCTTGGGCTTGGATGATTGTCTTGCCTCAGCCTCCCGAGTAGCTGGGACTACAGGTGTCTGCCACAACACCAGTTATTTTATGTTGCAGTTTGGCCATGGCTGGGTTTGAACCCACCACCCTCAGTATATGGAGCCGGCGCCCTACTCACTGAGCCACAGGCACCACCCCAGCTAGGTAATATTATTCCAGATGTTGCAGATAAGAAAAGTAAAGAAGTTTGCTGTTAAGTCATGGAACTGTCAATTGGCCTATTCCCAAACACTTGACCATTGTGGCCAAGTCTCTCATGGTATCATGTGATCACCTTCATAATAATGAAACACGAGCTAAGGAGACTGCTGCTCAGAGAGGTTAAGTGCCATCCTCAAGGCCACATAGTTCTCTTTAAAACTGGAGTATAAATCCAGATTGGCTTGGCTTCCAAACTTAATGAAGTGTACAAATGAACATACCAAGAAAAAGTATACCTTAACCTTACTCACTGTGCAAGGTTTCATAATATCAATAGTAATTTTATAGATGGTTATAAAAAGGTTTCTAAAAAGGTGGAAGAGACTAGAGAGAGAATGTGCACATGTGTGTTTATTGTTTGGGGTAAGAAACGGGGCTGTTCAGACTCCTTTCTATCAGTCGTCTCTGGCCTGCGTTTACGCCGTGGTGCTCCTGGCAGCTAGACTACTCTCCCAGAAAGAAGACCAGAAGGCATAGGGCCTCCAAAATGTCAAATGACTTAGGCGGTTCCGTCCCTCCAAGTGCCTTAGAAATTGCCACCTTCTCTTCTCCGTAGTTTTTAACGGCTGTGTCAAGTCAGTAAAGATCATTCTGGGGTGGGAATTCCTGAGATTTTCTGAATTCCTTGTGAGGACAGAGTGGGCAGGGACAAGGGATAACTGTAAGACTATGACAGTCACCCAACAAATATTTATTGAGCATGAGCACCCCCTGATGTGTGAGGGATGAGCTGGTGCAAAAGTGTAGACAAGGTTATTTCCTTACAGTAGAGCTGGGGAAAATCCCCACCCCTCCAACTGTCCTTGTGAATTTGCAAGATACTTCAGTTCCAGGGTTTCTGTTTCATCCTCTGTGTAACAAAAATAATTACAGTATTTGTCTTTTAAGGTTGTTGTGGGGATTAAATAAGATAATCCATGTGAATGACTTGCTGTATAATAAAATGCTTCATAAATTCAACACACACACGCATGAGTACTCAGTGCTCAGAACCACAGGTGCTTAATAAATACATAGTGTAGCAGACTAAAGCTGTGGAGAGGAGGGCCGAGAGAACATTGAAATGCACAGTTGTTTCCAAGTGGTCCCACAGACTTTAATTACACTAAGTAAGGATTTCCATGAAGGGATGCCTGGCTAATAATGTATGCATCATACCGAACAGGTTTATCAAACCAGCGATTAGTGACGTTTGGAAACACGAAGTCGCTGAACTTCCCCTCAAGAATACTCCTACCCTGTTTGACATTTTCACCTCCGATCTGTCATCATTATGCAAAGCTGCTAGTGGCTGACCACCTGTTCAACCACAAGGCTTGTTAACTCTATTTACATTGTATTCAGCAAAATAAAAGATATTTAAGAAAACTGCGGCCACCTCAAGGATGAAAGGGTATTATTAAAGCTGTTGGGTAAAGATCTTTCAGCATTTATTGATCTATAGATTGAATTATTAACATGATGCTCACTTGTTAACAATGGCTATCTAAAGTATTGTTTCGCTTTCCAGACCAAATATGAAATGAAAAGCTTCATCATAAACTTCCAGTTGTTAGTTTTTTTCCCTTCTCCTCTAAATTTTATATATCCTACAGCATCTTCCCAGTGCATACTGAATCCTTTATGTTCTAGTATAACATTAACAAAAGAAGTTCACAAGGATCTTACAGAAAATTTCTCTTCCATAAAAAGTGTCTTTCTTAGATATTCTCACTCTCCACTGACCAGAGGCAACCACACTGCAAGAAATTATGGTTTAAATTTGTATATAAATATTTTTCATGTAATAGCTACTTACCTAGGACAAATTCTTTAACTTTTTCTGAACCTCATTTATTAGGGTGACTGGACTTTGCAACTGGCTAAATCCAAGACTGGTATATAGATGCTGAACATAAACCCCTATGAGCAGACAATTTATTTAACTATCCAGCACTGCAAAGATGATCTTTTCTAATTAATCCACTTACTTGTCAGTTTACTTATTCATTTTATAAACAAGTAATCAGCTCAGACGCTCTGATTTGTTCCTCTTTTATACAGAGGCATAATTTTGACTCAAATCCTCTCATTAAGAAACTTGACTCTGGGAAAGTGGAAGGAGACAGTAATAAAAATGGAACAGTAATGCAACGTGATAAATGTCAAAACAGAAATGTTTGTAAATCATCATGTGGGCATGAGTGATTAATTCTGTCCATGGGAAAGCTTCAAATGGTGGGAAAAAAAATATAAGTACTGAAGGAAAGAAAGCACAGGCCAGGCATTAAGAAGGGCTAACACTGGACTGTTCGGGGAAGTAGAGAGCAGATATGCAACAAGAGATGGGGTTGGACATAGAGTTTGGGTCCCGATTTTGTTGATTACGTTTATAAGAAGTGGAGTGGAGTGATCAATTCTTTGTTCCTGAATAGTAACTCTACAGGCTGTATGATGAGGGAAGAGAAAAGGGTTGAGGGGGAAAAGATTAATTTTAAAGACACAATTTAATGACTAATTTCAATAATTCAGAAGAAAGTTTATGGAGGTGGCATGAAAGGACAATGAAAAGTGGAAACGTGAGGACCTATGGAGAGAGTTTTAAGGAAGAAGAGACAATAGTGAGTTCCTGGGGGTGAAGGCTGAGGGTAGAGGGAATGGAAGTGACTCCCATCTGAATTCTAGCCCAGAATCCCACCCTGAACACCTTGAGTTGTCAGTCATGGAATCTATGGGAAGCCTGTGCAGTAAATCCAGAGTGAGTGTGTTGATTAAAGAAGAGTTAGAGGGGTATCTAAAGAGTACTGGAAATTTAAGGCCAAAGAGTAAAGTCAATTGAAGACACTTAAGATGTATTTTCAGACAAGATGGAAGATGAAGTGTGTAAGCATATCTGAGTGTGTGTGTGTGTGTGTGTGTGAGAGAGAGAGAGAGAGAGAGGTGGGGGGGATGTCTCAGGTTGCTTTCTCATTTGCAGAGGAAGTCAAGCGTCACAGAAGGGATATGGCTCCAGCACTAAAACTGAAAGAACAAGAGTCTTTCAAGCCTAGTCCTACAGAAATTCTTGACTTCTCTAAATTCCAACATTTTCTTCCTTTGTGTTTGTTGTTTTGTTTTGCTTTGTTTTCAACAAGTAAGGATCCTAGTGGTGTGGTGGCTCATACCTGTAATCCCAGCACTCTAGGAGGCCGAGGCAGGTGGATCCCCTGAGCTCAGCAGTTCAAGTCCTGTCCGAGTCAGACTGAGAGCCCATCCTCAAAAATAGCTGGGTATTGTGGTAGATGCCTATAGTCCCAGCTATTTGGGAGGCTGTGGCAAAAGGATCGCTTGGGCCCAAGAGTTTGAGGATACTATAAGCTATGACGCCACGGCACTCTACCAAGGGTGTAAAAGTGAGACTGTCTCAAAACACACACACACAAATACATAAACAAGTAAGGATCCTTTTCTTTTTGAAAAAGTATATGAGGTATAATAATTAAGTTTGTGAACTCACCCTAGAAAAAGTGCTACATAGCTAAAAGCTGAATATCACCATGGGCATCTTCAAAATATTCCCCTTGGGAAGCTATGCACCAATGCCAATGACTGGTCTTCTCTTCAAAGTAATTTTGGAACTGTCCCTGGAGTGGCCATCAGAGTTGTCATTATATAGCACTCAAAAATTCGCAACAATAACGAATGCCACTCAATAAGACATCACATGTCAACAGGAACATGGCTATGAGACACTGATACACCAAGTTTGTGAACCTTACAAGTTATTTATATAGTGTTGCCAATGTAAGGGCACGGTGGCAAGTTTATGATCTTAATTGTCAGACCTTCAAATGAGGACAGCGCTTATAGTCCTTCTGGAAAAATAGTTCCAAAATTCAACAATGAGGTATGTATCACTTTTTCTAGGATGAGTTTATGAATGTAATTATCAGATAAGTATTAATTTAGGATTACAATAACACCCAAACTTTCTGAGGTTGGAAGAGTGGAGCTGCAATGTGGGAGGGGCACAGGAGACTGGCTGGACAAGGAGTTTGGAAAGTCGTCTATTCATGGCAGTGAGATGCTGTGATGGTTGTTTTCCTGTGTCAACTTGACTAGGCTCTAATCTTTAGTTTTTCCAATGAGACACTAATCTAAGTGTTGCTGTGAAGGTGTTTTGTAGATGTGATTAAATTCTATAACCAGTTGATTTGAGGGAAGATTATCCTAGATAACCTGGATAGATAACCTGACTCAATGAGCTGACTGACCTTAAGAGGAAGGCTGAGGGTTGATTCCCTGAAGGAGAAATTCTATCTGTGGATTGCAGCATCAGCTTGTGCTAGAGAGTTGCAGCCTGCTTTTCTTGAAAACCTACCTCATATATTTCATATCCACCCTAAATATATTTTCCCTTTAATTAAAATCCCACAAGTTAATTACTTGTAATAAATCCTGTAATAGTTATCTCCTATTGCTTCTGTTTCTCTGGTTGAGCCCTGATTGATAGTTGCCACTAGTGACATTCTTTAAAAGGGTTCCAGTAGACCAAATGTGGAATATACAAGGCATGGAACATACCTAATTCACTTTTTTCCAAGTTCTGTTTGAGGGAAGACAAGATAGAGGGAGTAGTTTCTTGAGTTGATATATTAGTTTTGATTAAGGCAGCATTCCTAGTCAAGAGCTAATTTTGAACTTGGCCTACTACTTGGTCTCACTCTTGCTCAGGCTGTTCTCACACTCCTGAGCTCAAGCAATATACCTGCCTCAGCCTCCCAGAGTACTAGGATTATAAATGTGAGCCACTGAGCCCAGCCTTGAGTCTATATTTTTGTATAGCAAAAGATAAGGATCCAGTTTCATTCTTCTGCATGTTTCTGTCCAGGTTCTTGAGGACTATTTACTAAATAGGGCATCTTTTCCCAGTGTATGTTTTTGTATACTTTCTAAAAAATCACTTTGTTTTAGCTATACAGTTTCATTTATAGGTTCTTCATTCTGTGCCATTGGTCTACATGTCTACTTTTATACAAGTACCATAATGCATTGGTTACTTTAACCTTGAAGTATAATTTGAAGTCAGATAATGTGATAGCTCTAGATTTGTTAATTTTTTATAGGATTCCTTTGACTATTCTGGAGCATATTTGTTCTATGGGAAGTGGGATTTTGTTTTTCTAGATCTGTGGAAATGATGTTGGAATTTTGGTGGGAATCATGTTGTGTCTGTAAATCACGTTGGGTTGATCTATGCTTATGGGGATATTTTTTGTTTGTTTGTATCATCTATGATTTCTTTTGACAGTGTTCTATAGCTCTATTTTCAGAGAATTTTTACCTCCTTGGCTAAATATATGCCTAGGAATCTTACTTTCTTTGTGGCTATTGTAAATGGTATTGCATTCTTGATTTGATTGTCGGCTTCACTGTTATTAGTATATAGAAATCCTACTGACTTGCCTACATTACCTTTGTAAATTGAGACTTCATTTACCAATAGTAGGAGTCTTTTGGTGGAATCTTTATGGTTTTTGAGATATAAGATAATATTGTCAGCAAACAGGGATGGTTTGACCTCTTCTTTTCTGATTTGTATGCCTTTTATTTCTTTCTATGGCTTGATTGTTCTGTCTAGGACTTCCAGTTTCATGTTGAATAGAAGTGGTGAAGGTGGTCATCATTGTCTTCTTTCAGGGGGAATGCTTTCAGATTTTTCCCATTCAGTGTGTTGTTATCTGTGTTTCTTTGTTTTTCTTTCTTTCTTTTCTTTTTTTTATTTTTTATTTTGATATTTGTTCCTCCTAGTTTGCTGCGGGTCTTTATTGTGAAAGGGGGCTTGATTTTACTGAATGAATATTTTTTTATGTTTTTTGTTTTTAATTCTGTAGTGAACCACATTTATTAATTTGCATATGTTTAACATCTCTATATCCCTACAATGAAACCAGCTTGATTGTGATGAATTCTCTTTTAGATGTTTGGCTTGCTAGTATTTTGTTGAGGATTTTTGAATCTATGTCCATGAGAGATATTGATCTGTAGTTTTTAATTTTATTTTTATTTTTTAGTTGTATCCATCACTGGCTTTGGAATCAAGATAATACTGGCTTCACAGTATCAGTAAGGAAGGATTTCCTCTTTTTCAACTTTATGGAGCAGTTTCGGTAGGATAGGTGCCTCTCTTTCTTTGTAGGTCTGGTAATATTTTTCTGTGAATCTGTGTGGACCAGGGATTTTTGTTTGTTTGTTTGTTTGCTGGGAGTCTTTTTTCAAATTATTATTTCTGTTTCAATTTCTCTACTCATTATTGGTCTGTTTAGGATTTTTATTTCTTCCTGATTCCAGCTTGAGAAGTACATATCTATTTTCTCTAGATTTTCCAGTTTGTATGCATAGAGATTTTAATAGTAGTCATGGATGATATTTTGTATTTCTATGGTATCAGTTGGAATGTCTTCTTTTTCATTTCTGATTGAGGTTATTTGTCTTTCTCTTTTATTTCTAGTTAATCTAGCCAGTGATCTATGGATTTTGTTGATCTTTTCAAAGAACCAACTTTATTTTGTTGATATTTTATAATTCTTTTTATTTTCATTTCATTTAGTTTTGCTCTGATCTTTGTTATTTCTTTTCTTTGGCTAGGTTTGGGTTTGGTTTGTTATTTCTCTAGTTTCTTGAGGTATAACATTAAATTATTAATTGGTGATATTTCTATGTTTTTGATCTGGGCATCTAAGACTATGAATTTCTATCTTAGCCTGGCTTTTTCTGAGATTTTGGAAACTTGTGATGTTTCAGTTGTTTACATAAAAATTTTTTTGATTTCCACTTTGTTTTCATCATTGACTCAAGGATCATTTAGCAGCAGGTCATTTAATTTACATATATTTGTGTGGTCTTGAGTGTTTCTCCTGGAGTTCATTTCTATTTTTATTCCACTGTGGTTTGAGATAATATTTTGCATGATTTTGATTTTGCTGATTTTGCTGAGATTTGTTTTATGGCCCAACATATGTTCTATCTTAGAAAATGTCCCATAGGCTGATGACAAGAATGTATCTGCAGTATTTGGGTAGAATGTTCTGTAAATGACTCTTAGATCAATTTCTTCTAGACTCCTATTTAATTCCTATTTAACATTTTGAATTTTTTTACTTTCTTTTTTGATTTTCTGCCTCGATAATCTGTCTAATTCTGTTAGAGGAGTGTTGAAGTCCCCCACTATTATGATGTTACTGTTTATTTCTTTCCTTAGATCTAGTAAAATTTGTTTCACGAATCTGGGAGCTCCTGTGTTAGGGCCACATATATTTATAGATTGTTGTATCTTCTTGTTGATTTGCTCACTTTATTATTGTATAGTGACCATCTCTATATACATATATAGTTTTTTTATTTTTTTTTTTTACCACTTTTGATTTAAAGTCAATTTTATCTGATGTAAGAATAGCTACTCCTGCTTGCTTTTGGTTTCCATTTGCATGGAATTTTTTTCTACTCCTTTACCCCTGTGTTTACAATAACCTCCTTGAGTTAAATGGGCTTCTCAGAGCCACCATGTATTTGGGTTGTTTTTAAAAATACATTCAACTAATCTATATTTTTTAATTAGTAAAGTAGAATTATTTACAATCAATGTTAGTTTTAATATGTGATATACTATTCTGTTCATCATGTTGACTGTTAGCTAGTTGCTATGTTTTCTTCTTTGCTTACTATGTTATAAGAATTGTGAGTTTTACCTTTTGGATATTTTTACACTGGTGGGTATCAAATGTTCTGTTCCATGTATTTAACACTATTAAACATTTCTTGTAGGAGAGTTTGTGGGAACTTTGAGAGGAGTATGCTTGAAGACAGGAGAAAATTTAAAAGATTATCTTATAGTTACATTTAGTGATTCATTAACTTATTCACAGAAGAATGTTTCAGCCTAGGAGAATTTAAACTTTGGTGGGGAAAGGACTAGCATATCTGCCCTCAGCCTCTACCTGCAATTATAATTGTTTGATATCAAAGGGGGAAATGCTTTCAGTATGCCACTAACAAGAAAGAGACAAGCTGGAGGAGCTAATTGGATATCTGGCCAATTAAGGACAGATACTGTTCTGGGCATATAGTATAATGGATGCTTTGTAAGGATGGGTCACTTAATGACTTGGCATAAAGGAAGTTCCTTGGCCTATTTGCAGCTTTCTTCTTGCACAACCTTAGTACATGTTTGTGCATTCCTAGAGTCAAAGTCAGACTTTCCATCTAAGGTACCACCCTTTTCCTACCTTACAGACTAATGAAACCCTTAAAGGGCACTGAAATGGTTGGTGAGGCTACAACTTTGCCTGTTCCACAGTAGCTGTTTCTTCCTCTGCACCTTCTCACTGCCATTTCTTCAGCCAAAAATATTTATTGTAGGTCATAGCCTAATAGCACTTCCCTCCTGTTTCAGCTCCTGTCTTGGGTTGCTTTTTGTCGAAGAAAACTTTAAATAGGATGGAAAAACATTCTCCAGGTGGTTTGATGTCTTTCTCACCTGCCTCAGCCATGCCCATCCCACATGAGAACATTAACTCTGCTATCCCCAGGGATTGTCACTTAGCACATTCTTGTGGGGTGTTCTTTATGTGCACTGCATGGTGACACCTGAAATTCTTGTGAGGTCTCTGTCATCAGGGCACTTGAGTTTTAACTAGGCAGGTAGCACTCATAAAAAATTAGCTGGCAACACCACAAGATCATTTCAAATCAGTATGAAAGGAGTAGCAGCAGAAGCCACATGAGTTCAAAAGGATCACTAAAAGTTAAGAGTTGATTTGGAAATCTTCACGAAGGAATTGAAACCATTTGCAACTAGAAATTTTATTCTATATAGGCTAAAATAATCTGTCCAGTATTCTATGACATTTATCCATGTCTAACAATGACACAGATGTGGAGACAGCGTTTATAAGGCATTAAAAGATATCTTTAAACATTTATGTTTTTGAATTTTACCTTCTATAACAAACCCATTTTATTTGGGAATAGGAAAGCTTTATTTTTTTAGAATCAGACTAACTTTTTCTGTGAGAAATATTTGCTAGACTGGAATGTGCCACTTCAGGATAGCTCTGTGTGGTTTTCTGTCCTCAGAAACTTTTACCTTCTACAGAGCCAGCTTACAAGATAAGGGAGATGCAGACTAAGAGAATGTTAAAAATAGGGTAAGAAAATCTTCTCTGTCTAATGCCTCAGATTAGCTCGATTTGCCTTTTTATGTTTTTTTTTTTCTTATAAGGGAAGAAGTAGAGAACCACAGAAAAGAAGAAAAATGAGCTTTTAAGTAGGTGGTAGGAGAAAAGCTACACTGATAAAAATTATAAACAATACTGCATGGGCGCCTCCTGAAGCAGGCGTAAAGAGTGGCCAGTGAGGCATGTTTACCAGAAGAAGACAAATTGAGTTGGCTGGCGCCGCTGAAATGTGCATACTCAAGGGTTTGGGACACACATATGCTTTTGTGTATGTTTTCTGAGAGGAATATTTTCAAATGCCAATCTTTTTCTAATCTCAATCTTCAAATTGAGGAAGGTATGTGATTTCTATAGAGGTCAGAGATATGTAAAGGTCCATTAGGAAGTTATCTGATTTTTAAAAGAAAAAAATGCAATTAAAATCCCACTACCCTTTTTATAGTTTGTTTTCTTTATTTGAAACAGTCAGGAATTAAAAACAACTGAAATCATTTCTTTAAAACCTTTCAAAAAGTTCATTTTTGGATTAAGCCCAAACATACAGTCAGTAAGCCAAAAATGGACTATTTTCACCAAGAGTTGAGTGATGGAAAGCAGAAGCTGTCATGGAAAGTGTTATGTGAATACTCTCATTAAAAAAAAAAAAAAAAAAAAGAACTGGCTGTGGATTGGAAGTAGGCATTTCTTTACCTCTTAAAAACTCTGGCAAATTATTTCCCTTTGGAGGATGATCATTTGAATTAATTTGCCTGCATTCCAAATATTACGAGTCTTATGACAGTACATGATTTTTTTTTTGACAAGTTCCCCCTTTGGTTTATGGACATGGGCATGTCTGCAGACTCTGGACATGTCTCAACCTGACGTCAAGGCTGTTCAAACTAAGTGTACTGACTGTCTCATTGATTTTGATTGACAGAAGATTGTACTGCATAATTTACTTAGTAATGTAAATTGTGAATATAGTTCATATGCTTCTTTTAGCTCCCACTAAAATATTGTAGTAAGGTATATTTTAAGATGGACAATCCACAAAGTGTTTCAACAGTTGTGGAGAGATTCTCAAAGTATAGTCCTCCAACCGGCAACCACGGCCTCACATGGGAACTTGTTAGCAATACAGAGCTTCAGTCTCATCTCAGGTTCATCTAATTAGAAACTGTGAAAGTGGAACCCAGCATTTTCTTTTTTCTTGAGACAGAGGCTCACTCCATCGCCTTGGGTAGAATGCCATGGTAGAGAAACACATGGTGGAGAAATAGTCACAGCATCTCAAACAGTTGAAATTAAGTGATCCTCTTGCCTCCATCTCCAGAGTAGCTGGGACTACAGGTGCCTGCCACCATGCCTAACTACTTTTAGCAGAGATGGGGGCTCACTATTGTTTAGGCTGGTCTGGAACTCCTGAGCTCAAGTGATCCATCTACCTCGACCTCCCAGAGTACCCCAGCAATTTTTAATTTAAAAGCTGTCCAGGTAACTTTTACAAGACCAACCCAATTCTATAGATCATGAGAATTGTAGGTCTGATGGAACAGAAGTAGAAATATTTGCAACTCTGAAAAGAAGTCTCATTTTTTTTTTCAAAAAAATTTTATTGCATGACAAATTTGACAGAATACAATTTTATAACATGCCATCCTATGACACATGGATTTAAACAGCTTTTGTTCATTTATTCAACATAGTCTTAAGTGTTTAATAATTTCTTAAATGCTCATCATCTGGAATATCCAATACAGATAGTTTTGGATGCAAGAAAATTTAGAGAAAATTTTAGTTCCACTAAACAAAGCTGTAAGAAGATCCTTGCTAAATCCTTTTAGACTATTTCAGAAATAGTCTAAAAGTGAGGATTAATAGTAATATCACAATGATTGAAAATTGTGGGATTACTTCATTTGAAAATAGTCTTCATCCTGTCATTCATAATTCTCTTTACATAACTTAGATAAAAGAATCTGAGAAATACTGTCAGATAATAGCTATATTCTGGCTGTAATAAAAGTGTAGAAGGCCATTACAGTTATTTTTAACAAATACCATTTTATTACATGGCAACTCCAATTCTCTTGGCACACTTTCTTTGATCTCTGTTGCCAAAAAAAAAAAAAAAAAAAAAAAGACAAAATAACTGAGTTATATCATCTTTAAACCTGGCTGTGCCACAGATGACATGGAAATGTGAACGGGGTATGTAACCTTCTCAGGCCTCAGTTGTCTCATAAATGGGGACTCTGGAGTACATCTCCAAGTCCTACTTCAATTATGTATGATGATGTAGCAAACAATCATAAATATAATGGCTTAAAACAGCAACCATTTTTATTTCTCATGAGTCTGCAAATAATCTAGGTGGTTCTGCACCCTGGGTTGGGCTTGGTCAATCTCAGCAGGCCTCACTGTAGTAAGGCAGCAGGGTGGCTCAGAGCTAACCAATGGTGGATGGGCTCCATGTGTTCTCCATAGCCTGGGCTTGTTCTCATGCTCATGCAGGTTTCCAAGAGAACAAGTAGAAGCTTGTAGACTTGAAGCAGAGATTCTGAATGGGCACAACAATCTGGCTGCAACATTCTCCTTGCCAAAGCAAGTCATAAGCCAGGAAGACTCAAAAAGTGGGCGAACAGATTTTGATAGGAGGCACTGCCATGTGACATCACAAGAACTGGAGATACATGAAGATTTGGGCCACTTTTGTAATCAACCTACCCTCCTTGCTTTAGAATACTGTGAAACATTGAGAAGCACACTATGATCCCATAGAATGCTCACTGTGCAGTGTTTCACGTATGCACAGATATGTAGGAAATAGAAGATCCAGAAAGGATATAACATACTTGTGAAAACTGTAGTAAGCATGTTTTAAGCAAGGCTTCTCTTTAATTATTGTCTGAGTTTCACATAAAGTCTGCTTCATCAACTGGATAAATATTTGACTGCTGTTCAGTAAATTGCATTAGTTTACTTTAACTGTATGCTCAGCCTTATTCAGGCATCCTACATTAGGCAATGTAGTGTGTAATGCATCTCTGCAGGTGACCAGAGCTATTCTCTGTATGAGGTAAATTAAAACTCATATTTTAAAAATTAAATATTCTTGTACTTCATGATTTCAATATTTAATTATAACCTGTGTCAAGGCCTAATCTCTGACTGAGTCAGGCATGAAATTAATCAAAAAAAGAGGCAAAAGCTTAGCAATTCTTCTACACTGCAAAAATAATGTGGTTTTTTTAGTCACACAGTGATGTTCATATCCATTTTATGAAGAAGACTCTGATATCAGGTAAGTTGATAGACTACATTACAATATGGGACAGTGATCTGTTCAGGAAAATCAGTAACATGAAGTGATGTTTATTAACTTTAACAGGAAACCCAACCTCCTTCACAAAAATAATAAATGTTCCATTATTGATCTTATTAAAAGATATAATACAATATAAATTTAATGTATTTGTATATCTTGCGTAGAGCAAAAATAAAATATATCCAATAATACATTTGTTATACTTGCTATGTTTGTCCCCATTTGTAGTTTACAACAGTTTTTCAGAAACCACACATTTTTTCCTAGAAATACATTCTAACAAAAATAACAAAAAAAAAATTATTTCAGATTTTTTTTTCCTACAAGAATTTCCATAGTTTATAGGATTAAATGGATCAAAAAGAAAAGAATCACAATAGAGGAGGGAAATATATCAAGGTTAGTTAGTAGAATTACCAAGCATTATACCAGTGATTTCACAGCAACATGTATAGGTTACCCAGATACGGTGATGAAACAGGCAAGTGAAAGAGGATGATTACATTATTTTCCTCACCACAAGAGCAGGATAAACTAAAATGTTATTAAAGTTTGACAACACGGAGCGGAACATTAAATTGATCCTCGTTAGTGTAATTGTTGCCTTGGTTAATGACTCGTGATCATATTATAATGAACAAGTCACAGGTAAATTAAATCAATAGTAAACAGGCATGGGGGAATATATGGCTTCATTAGGTCTACCTTGAGGGAGTCTGGGACCATTTTGTAGAGTAAGTCTAGAAAGTGAAGATGAAGGAATGAACTTACAAATAAATAAATTATTCTCGCCCCGAGTGCCCTGGGTCTTCTTGGATTCTGCGGTACTGATGCATCTCCCACTAGCTTTGGTTGCAGTGTTCTGAAGCATTGGTTCTACATTGGAAGACAAATAAATAAAAACAATACATACAATGTAACTTCTACTCTATTGTGAGATTCTTAAAAGTAAATACACTATATTATTGAAGTTAGAGTAAGAGAACCGTTCCTTATTCACAGATGATCACAAACCAGATCAGAAATTGTTGATGAATTGACACATTACAATTTCTATATAACAAAACCTTAAAGTTAAAATACAAAAGTGGGAAAAAATATTTGAAGATAAAATTAGGATGTGTATGTGTGTTTGAGTATTTGTGAATCAAATGTGAGCATTCACAATATGTAAAATATTTGAATGATATATAACAAAAAACCCAATTAAAAGTAAAGAGAACTTAGGCATTCTCAAAAAAATTTATATCTGAAATATAATTTTATACTCAAAAAGAAGAACATAATATAGACTCTGAAAATTTCAAATGTTCAAAATTTCAAATGTTTCTTTATGGTCTGAAGAAATAAGAACCTCAAGTCATTTTGGAAAGGAATTTGATAATATCCAGTAAATGTGAAGATTTATATATCCTCTGACCCTGAACTTCCATATCTTGTATAAGATTGTTTATTGTAACATTAATTTTAATAGTGAACATTTGGAAATATTCTAAGTTTAACAGTATTAAAACATTGTGTGAATTAAATGATGCCTCATAGTTAAATAAGTAACTTAGAGCTACAGAGATAAACTCAGATAAAACATTGAAAAACATCCAGTAACTATGAAAATACATTATAGAACGATGCATTTAATAAAGTATCATTAATACCATAGAGTTAAGTACATAATACCATGAACTGTTCATGGACACATTCTCCAATGAAATATACTAAAACGTTCATGTAATTGTAAAAATAAAAGAAAAGAGGTTTGAAGAAAGACCCATAGAAGGATTTAAGTGTAGTTGTAATGATTTTTTAAAATGTCTGAAAGAAATACAGCTAAATGTTACATTTTGGTAAAGTTGGGCATGAGTAAATAGCGTCTATTATCTTATTTGCTGTATATTTCATATGTAAATGAAGAAAATGAATAATTTTATTTTTTTCAGCTTTGATTATTAGCCCATCAGTGAAGCCTCCTTAACGTTTGTGGGCTTTCCCTCTCTTCATTCTCAAATGATGTATCTGACTCATATCTAAACCTAACGTAGAACTCAAGCCCATGAGGAAAACTCCTATTTCAATGCACAAACCGCATGTGGGGTAAAAACCTTCTATTATACATCTTATCACCACAGTGGATAATAATTCTGGTCCTAGCACCAACGTAATAAAGTACTCTGCTGTATTTTGAATTTTGAATTCAGATTATGGTTTATTCTGAATGAATGAAAGGGGGAATCATTGCATTATATATATATATATTTTTTTTTTTTTTGCAGTTTCTGGCCATGGCTAGGTTTGGAACCCGCCACCTCCAGCATATGGGGCTAGTGCCCTACTCCTTTGATCCACAGGCACCGCCCCATTGCATAATATTTTCATTCCATGAATGAATAAGTGAATGATTGCCTAATATTTTCTCAATATTTATGCCATGTATCAAAGGCATTTTAATTAAAAACAAATTTACTCTCTGCTCTATGAAAATTACTGTTTATGTCCATTAAAAGCTTGACCCAATAATCAAGATGGCTTGGTGAATATTCTTACTACATGATTTACCACTGATTAGTGACATCTTCATTGGTGTTTCCCTATTTCATGTAACATATATACACAGTGGGTATTTTTGTCTATCGTAACTTCACTGATTAAACTAACACATAATCCCTTTCTTTTATATTTAACAGCAGAAAAATTCCAGCTGTAAAAATTCTGACTGTAAAATCTCACATAGAAGGTGGGGCAACTATCTGGGTCAGTAACAACCCTGCAACCAGGTAGTAGATGGTGGGTGATTTGCTTGTCTTCAAATGAATCTTTTATCATGAAGTAATGGGAAAACTGACCTGTCACACATCTTTATCCCAGATGGTTTATGTGATATATGATTCATTAGTAAATATTACTTATTGTGGTAACTGCCATAACAACACATTATTTCAAGGAATTTGTAAAAGCGGCTGAGATTTTGTATTCTCTCTACTGGGTAGATGGAAAAGGTAGATCACAGAGGTTAAGAAAATTGTCCATATTTATACATTCAGTAAATGGAGAGAGAGAATTCAAACATCGTTATGTTTGATTCAAAAGTCAAAACGCCTGCTTCCCAGTGCCCCCTCTCAGTCTTATGCATTAGCAGCAGTAAAACTTTCTGCAATAGCAAAAGATAACATTACCACTTACCACACAATGTTGGAAATTTCTAGTGCCAAATTCTAGGTCAGTTTATGGAAAGAAAGGAAAAAATGAACAAGAGAAACTATTAAAACAAAGGTGCAAACTCGTTATCAGTGTAGAAATAAAGACACATCCTTTTCCACACCTTTACCATTTCCTCTCAAAGAACATACTGCTCAGATCACATTTTCATAAGCTGTTTCTGATATTCAGATTCACACTGAAGAATACAGACAGACATAAAGTTTTTTAGTTGTTCTATTTGTAATTAATAATAAACCTCAAAACTGCAAGTAGACACAACATACTCTCCTGTACAGAGTTCCAGCTTGTGCCTGCTTAAGGACTACAGGAGTAAGTCAGAAATACCCAGATGAGAAGATGAAGTCATGTTATGGTCCAATTGGCTGATTTATCTCTTTGCTATGGTTATTTGCAAACAGAGATTATCAAGCTCTGGCTCATTTTTGATCCAAACAAGTTATTTTGTTATTCACAACATCTAAAAGGGTAAAAATACTAATTTTACTAATTTCTGGTATATGTGTTAAGTTGTTGCTTCTCAAATTTTAGGTTGCAATTCATTAGTGATTTGGAACAAATTAGTAGTTGCAAAAGTAATTAGTGGATTTCAACCAGAATCATTTTTTTAAACAGTTGAAGTTGGAATAAGAGAACCATGCAAAATAAATATAAATAATAGAAAAATAGAATAATACAGTGCATAAGCATGTTATAAGAATTCATATAGCATTACTCCTGGTAGATACGAATCTGAAATAAAATGAAAAATGTATTCTTTACTGTCGACCATGGTCAAAAGTTGAAAAGCCAATGTAGTAGGTGGAGTACTTGGATCTAACTGGAGCATTTGGCTCTCTTTCAATCTGATAAAATCATAGGCACACCCTGGGATCAATGAATTGCTATTCATTGAAGATATTTAACTAGTCATTGACTCATGAGAAATCTAATTAGGAAGCGGCTGGAGACTTCTCATTTGCTAGAATTTCTACCTCCTCGCCTAGTGTCAAATTGAAACAGTCCTCAATGGCTGTCCTAATTGCTGACAGTATAATCATCTTTTTTGGAATCTTAAATTGTTATTAATTTTTCCCACTCAATTAAATCTATTGAATGGTGAAAAATTGGTCAAGTGAATTGTTCGGTGTAGTATGAAGAAAAGACTATCTGAATAGACTTTTTCATTTTTTATTAGTTATTTTGAGTTGCCATAATCACTACATTAACAATCTAAAATAAAATAACAATTATTCATAATAACTACCACTATTGGGTGCTTATTTACCAGGAACTGTGTTAGTGCCCATTCTAATTAGATTGTAAGAATCACCCCAGGATGGGACTCAAAATATAATGCACAGGCCACTTCCCTGTATCCATGTCTAGTGTAGAGCCCAGGAACATGTTATTTATAAAATACCCAAAGTCATTTTTATCCTCAGAAAAGTTTGTCAGTAAATATATTGTCTCACTTTATCCTAACAACAACAACAACAACAAAAACTCTTGGAAGTAGATTTTGATCATCATCTCCATTTTCCAGATGAGAAAAATTGAACTTACAGAGATGAAGCATCCTGCCTCAAGTTAACCAAATAGGAAGTTTTGAAACAGAAATCTACATGCAGAAATCTCACCCAGGACTCCATCTCCCATCACAGTCTGCATCTAAGTAACTAGTCCAACCCAGTTAAATAATTATGTAAATCCAGTTTCCCAGCCTATCTTTCTTAAACTCTTAAGCAGTCTTAGGGAAGACTGCTATGGCCTGTCAAGTCTCTCCTTTGTTTTCTGAAGGAAGAATGTTACCTGTACCTTAAAATGTAGCAATAGCCGTTTTAGAATCTTCAAGATGGTATTGGTGCAGGTAAACCACTGTTTTCTATCTGGATGGAGGACTGTAACTGTGGCTCACGAAGCACCATCGTCTTTCAGAGAAGGCATCTTCCTACAGTGTGGCTGCATGGCTGTAGAGGGCACCTATGCTTTGGCTGCTGAAGTTTTATGGATGCTGTTGATAGCTGGTATTTTTCAATGAGGGACAAGCTTGGATTTATTATTTATTTTTTATTTTATTTTTTACTTAATAAAATTTGGAGTCAAAAACGAAATGCTGAGGATAAGTGACCATCTATCATCAACATGAAAATATAGGCAATGTCTCAAATTTGTATAGAGTTCAATACATTCACAATGTTGCGCAAACTTCACCTCTAGTTCTAAAACATTTTCATCACCCCCCCAAAGGAGACTCTCCTCTGCCCAGGAAGCAGTGATTTCCCTTCCCCCACTCCCTGGCAGTCATTAATTTGCTTTTTGTCTCTATGGGTTTGCCTAGTCTGGATATACCATATGAATGGGATCATTCAATAGGTGACCTTTTGTGTCTGGATTATTCACCTGGCACGTTTTCAGTTTCATCCATGTTGTAGTATATATCAGAACTTCATTCTTTCTTATGGATGAATAGTATTCTGTTGTGTGGACACACGAAATTTGTTTATACATTCATTTGTGGATGGAGATCTGAGTGGTTTTCAACTGTTGCCGATTATGAATAGTAATATTGTGAAAATTCCTGTACAAATATTTGTCTGAATACGTATATTTTAATTCTGTTGGTTACATACCCAAATGTGGTATTGCTGGATCATATGGAAGTTCTATGATTAAGTTTTTGAGGAATCATCACACTGTGTTTTATAAGCACTACTCTATTTTTTATTTATGAGGGGTTTCAATTTTGCTACATCTTTACCAACATAATATTTTTCTTCCTTCCTTTTCCTTTTTTTAAAATTTCTTCCTTATTCTCCTTCCTCTTTCCCTCCTTTCCTTCTTTCCCCTCCTTCTCCCTCTCTTTCCCCTTTCTCTCTTCCTTTCTTCTTTCCTGCCTTTCTGATTCTAGCCATTCTAGTAGATATGAAATTATATCGTATTGTACTTTTGATTTGCTTTTCTTTAATGGCTAATCATGTTGAGCATGTTGGGATCTGCTTGTTAGACTTGTGTATATCTTCTTTAGAGAAATTTTGTTTCAAGCCTTGTTTGACTTTTGGGTCTTTCTGAATTCTTTTTTGCAGTATATCCTTTCCTTCCTTGTCTCCCCAGGTACAGTAATGATGGTGATAATGAAGGCAGCTGCCCAAAGCCAGGCACAGTGCCAAACAATTTATATTATCTCATTTAATTTCATCAAGCTTATTTCCATTTTAAAGATAAAATAAATTGAGGCCCAGAGAGGGTTATGTTGAACATGATGCATTTCAAATCCTGTCCTTTCTTGTTTGGCAGTCCATACTCTCAACCTCTGCCCAGGGACCTATAGACCAGCTAGCTTACATGGCTTACATATAGCAGAAATTTATTTTTTCAACTATGTACCATCTTATACATATTTAATAATAAGTTTAAGTGGCTGAAAAGGATGTAATTTCTTACATATTGTAAATACTATCATTTAAAAGTGGGCATTTAGGGCGGCGCCTGTGGCTCAAAGGAGTAGGGTGCCAGCCCCATATGCCGGAGGTGGCGGGTTCAAACCCAGCCCCGGTCAAAAACAGCCCCCACTCCCCAAAAAAGTGGACATTTAGATTATTCTTCTAAATGTTTCCAAGGGAATTTAAAGGCCATGGTGATATGTTACCCAGACCATTAATTTTAAAAAACTCATTAAAAATTTCTTCTTTTTTGTTGTTTGAAATTGTGCCTTTTATTATATTACCACCCTAGAATATTTCCATAATACAACATTTTTTATGCTTGAAATATTTGTATTGATCACCTTCTCATACTTTCTGAATAAAAAATATGAATATAAATTAAAATTGAATTTTAAGTAATTTTAAAAAATAATTTCTTATAACTGCAAAACTGTAAGGGTTACACATTCCTTTTGCTTGAGTTGTTATTATATAATTTGTACTAGCAATTGGCAAAATCAACAAAATATATTACAGATTCTGATAAGCTATCATTAACTATAACAAGTAAGTTTGTACTTGAAATGCAATTTTTCAATTTTTTTTTTTTTTTTTAGTAGACTGGAAGAGGTGCTATAGTACCTTGATTAAAAGAAAGTCTATGCACAGTAATGTTTCTACTTATCCCTTTATTAGACCACCAAGCACATTTGCACTACAGAGCAATGCAACACAAAAATTTGTAATATCTGCACGGAATGCCTTTCTTTTTCTTTTTTTAGTAAGCTGTAAGGAGTTAATTTGAAAAGGGTGATTTAAAAAAAAGTAACCTTGCTGGTGTTGGTTCCTTCACTACATTTGGAGATCTCTAGATCTAGAGAATTAATAAATAGACTAGACTGGAATTAATAAATAACCCAAACTCCAGACCCTTATCACTAGTCATGATTGACACATGATTACTATCTGCCTAGTATTTTACACACATGATCTTGTTAAATTATTGGAAAAACTGTGCAAGGCAAGATGATGCTCAGTATACAGATACAGTAAATTGGATCATAGAAATTATAAATGAGCAAAATGTTGAATTCATTCTATTTCTTCTTTTTTTTATAGTTTTGGATTCATTGAGGGTACAAAGAACTAGTTTACATTGATTACATTTCTTAGGTAAAGTCCCTCTTATATTTGTGTCCCACCCCCAGAAGGTGTGTCACACACCATGAACCCCCCCCGGCCCTCCTTCTCTCTCTTTCCTCTCTCCCTCCCCTACCCCCTACTGTGTACTAGGTTCATTAATTGTCCTCATATCGGTATTGAGTACAAGAGATTCTTGCTTCTCTATTCTTGTGATGCTTTACTGAGAATAATGTGTTCCACTTCCATCCAGGTTAATACAAAAATGTAAGGTCCCCATCTTTTTTAATGGCTGAATAGTATTCCATGGTATACATATACCACATCTTGTTAATCCATTCCTGAGTTGGTGGGCATTTAGGCTGTTTCCACATTTTGGCAATTGTAAATTAAGCTGCAGTGAACAGTCTAGTGCAAGTGTCCTTATGGTAAAATGAATTTTTTTCTTCTGAGTAGATGCCTAGTAACAGGATTGCAAGATCAAATGGGAGGTCTAGTTTCAGTTCTCTGAGGGTTCTCCATACTTCCTTCCAAAAAGCTTGTATTAGTTTGCAGTCTCACCAGCAGTATAAAAGTGTTTCCTGCTCTCCACATCCACACCAGCATCTGCAGTTTTGAGATATGGAATCGAATAGAAAACCAAGAAATGAAACTAACATCTTCTAGCCACCTAATCTTTGATAAACAAAAAAAAAAGAACATACACTGGGGGAAACAATCCCTATTCAATAAATGGTGCTGGGAAAACTGGATATCCATATGTAAAAGACTGAAACTGGGGCAGCACCTGTGCCTCAAAGGAGTAGTGTGCTGGCCCCATGTGCCAGAGGTGGCAGGCTCAAACCCAGCCCTGGCCAAAAACTGAAAAAAAAAAAGACTGAAACTGGACCCTCAGCTATCTCCACTCATAAAAATTGATTCAAGATGGATAAAAGACCTAAATTTAAGGCATGAAATGGTAACAATCCTCAAAGAAAGCATGAGAAAACACTTGAAGATATCGGCCTGGGGAAAGACTTTATGAAGAAGACTTCCGTGGCAATTGCAACAACAACGAAAATAAACCAATGGGACTTAATTAAACAGAAAAGGTTCTGTACAGCTAAGGGGACAACAAACAAAGCAAATGGATAACCTACCCAATGGAAAAGGATATTTGCATATTTTGAATCAGACAAAAGCTTGATAACTAGGATCTACAGAGAACACAATCAATATGAAAAAAGCCAACAATCCCTTATGTCAATGGACAAGAGAGATAAACAGAAACTTGTCTAAAGAAGACAGACAAATGGCTAACAGACATGAAAAAATGCTCATCGCCCCTAATTATTAGAGAAATGCAAAGTGAAACCACCCCAGCGACAATGGCCCACATCACAAAATCTCTATTTCCTCTTTGTCCTCAGTTTTTTATTAGGCTGGTATCAACTAAAAGAAATGAAACTCAATTCAAATAATTCCTTGAGTTTTTCTTCCTTTTCCAAAATTTGATATATTTAATTTTGTCTTTCTTTCTTTTTTTTTGACTCAGAAGGAAAACAAACGGTTCAACTCAAACACATCTGTAATTAAGTGGCCTATGTGGGGATAATTTTTGAGTAGAGAAGACATCTAACCTACCTCTAGATAGATCTCTTGTAGGACAAGTGTAGACTAGGTGGCACCCTGATTTTGAAAAGGTTCAGAGCTGGTGACTCCCAGCTCAGACCTTTCTAAATAATTAGGCTGTGACTCAGATTTTACGGAGAAGAGATAGTTGACTATGGTTGGGGGAGAGGGCCACTGCACAATAATGTTTTCTTTTTTTAAAATGCGATAATTATAAAATTGAATTGCTAAACTGTAGCACAGTTTCATTTCTCACATTGTCATGAATTCAGATTTAAAAACAATGGAAGACTGTATAATTTATTCATAAATTATAAGGTAATGTTAGGTTTAGCCATCTTTCTATAAATAGAGCAATAAAAGCACAGACCAACACCTTTCAGTTACCCTGCAAGGAACTTCATGGTCAGATTTATCTGGTGTACTGAGCATAAAGCCATTTTCTATCACATAATGAAAATATTTGGAAAACCACTAGAGCAATGAGAGCTATAGAACTACTAAAACTATAATTGTATTATTCCATTATTAGAGTGGAAAGTATTTGGAAATGTTTTAGTTTCCAAGTAAATGGCATTAGTATCATTTTCAGATTACTAGTAATTGCCCTGTCCCATCTTTTTTTTTTTTTTTTTTTTTTTTTTGGTTAAGAGTACAATGTGATGAGAAAGAGAGAAAGTCAAAAAGAAAAAGGAAAGCATCCAAGGGAAGACTTTGTTCTCCATATTGGTAATTTTTTAGTGACCTGATCATAAATGAAGTGTTAAAATGCATGGAATGACAAGGTCGTTATCGTGGGCCAGTGCGTGATCATTGCCCTCCAAAATGTTATAAAGGAAACAAACATATAAACAAATAGGGAATGAACTCTGCCTGGTAAAACCAAACAACAAAATAAACTCGAATTACAGAAGACTTAGTTTCTTTAAAGGTTCAGTTTTCAGGCGTTACTGGCATTTCCTTCTCCTCTCTCCTGCTTTTTGTCATTTAGCTGAACTCACTGTTGGTTAGAGTCCGTATTACAAAGCAGGCAGAGTTGAAACAATGAGGAATCAAAATAGACTTTTTAGTGTATTTTAGGAATTGAGGTAAAAGTAGATAGAACAGGAGAGCAATGGATTATAAGATTTTAAAATGTGAATTATATGGATTCTTTTCAGGGAATACAAATCTAGTGATGGCTCATTTCAGCATTCATAAATAAGTTCATAGAAAATCTCAAGAAAAAATGAAACATATTCATCAACCACAAAATCTCAGGTAACATATAAAAAGACAAAAAAGAAACTCGGTCAACATTAGCTTTTATTCAGGAAAAATTCACTTTGAAAAAAAATGATAAAGTTTGGTGGACAAAATGGTCCATCTTGGGAGCAGGTTGATGAGGTAAATAAGTGCTTGTTTTTTCGAATCCGAGAGCTGCAACCTGACCCGTCCTAGGCACATAGTATCAAACAGCCACAACATGTTCCTTGGAGATCTCACAAATGACATATCTTCACGTGCAACTTAATAAGTGTAATTCCCAATCTTCAACTTTTCCTGTATTGCTTCGTATCTAATCTTATTCTTTTCAAGAATTGTTGTGTGCCTCTTAATGTATTGTTGGGAATTTGCTTTTAGGTTCTTGAGTAACAGGGGGAAAATGAATTATAATCTAGTGGAATATTGACAATATAACCATTATGTTGTGAATGCTACTGCCAACGAGGAAAATAAAGACAAAGAGAATGATGCTTGATTCTAGTGAATTGTTTCGTTCACTATTTCGCTTGTGTAGAATAAATATAATACATGAAATCACTGTCTAAGGATTATCTTCTTGTTGTTTTACTCAATGAAAAACAGAAATAAATCATTCAATTTGGGAAGATCTGGCATCTCCGTGAGCATCATTTGCAAGAAGAGACAATTATTGTTATTTTGCTAGCAAGTATTTGATACAGTTGATAAATTTTACTTGCCAGGCAACACTCATGGAATATTATTAGTAAACACACAGTGATAACATGATTGCTTTCTAATTTCTAAATTCAGAACAACTAGTGAATAAAAATGAATGTCAGCCTTTGAAATGACAACTTTTTATGGTTGTCAAGCCTCAGTTATGTGCATAATATCTAGAAGGATGTGTGGGTACAGATCAATGAAAAGAATATTACCCTGACGTGCACATAGTCCAGAGAACCTTAGAAAATGGTTCATTATTTGCCCTGTCAAGTGGCTTTGTAGTTTTTATGGTGTGAACCCCAGATCCGCCTCCTGAAGCCGATTCCCTTTCGGGTTCATCCTCTGGATTTCTCCAACATTGTGCCTGGCTCTCTCTGGTTGTCTGCTCGTAACCTTAAGTCCCAACTCTATCTATATAGGCGTATAGCAAAAGCTTGAATCATTCACAGCTGCCTGTTGGAAGTGCTGCAGTAGGTTGTAATTATTCTTTGCAGGAAAAGGTTTAAGTCTTTCCAATTATTAAAAGGAAATAACTATAAAACATTTAGAGAGCGTTCTTGCTAAAATTGACCACTTCTCACAGCACTATCTCTGTGTTAACACATAAGGCTGTCTCTTTACTAATTCATCAATGGCGGCAATGTCAAAGAAAGAAAATCCTGTCTTGCCACATAACCTAAAACCCACATCATGTTCGCATTTTGAGTATATATCTGTCACCCATATTTGCAGACTTAACTGCTACTTTAAAATACATTTTAGAGTGGTGCCTGTGGCTCAAGGAGTAGGGCACTGGCCCCATATGCTAGGTGGCGGGTTCAAACCTGGCCCCAGCCAAAAACTGCAAAAAAAAAAAAAAAAAAATAATAAATAAATACATTTTAAACTTTCACATATATTTAAGAAGAAAACCTACAAATAGGACATAAAGTAATAAAACTTCAAGATGAATGTGGAGCTAAAAATAGTGTCGTCTGAGTATAAATTTATTAAAATTCTGTTCAAAACTATGACTAACTTAAAAGTCACATATATAGTCTAATAATGAGTAATACTAATAATGATGACCATTATTCCTGACCAGTTACTGTGTGCCAGGTACTATTTTATATACTTTATATATATTATTTAAAAATGGCAAATTAAATAGGCTTTATCCTAAAGTACTAGATCTGGAAATCTTCAAAATAATGTGACATATGTTTTTATGCTGATCTCTGAAATTAAAATCTGATTATTGAAGGACAAGGAGCAAAAGGCAAGTTTGTGAAACTCCCAGGCTTATCGTTCTTATTAACAAATTTCTTCAGAAATGAAGTCTAGACAAAGAAACCCTGGTGCTAGTTCTCAGTTCCTCATACACGTCTTCTAAATTTTGAACACAATGTTATTACAGACATGAAGTGAATTGTTTTTATTTAACTATACTAACTAGTTGCACATCTGTAAGAAAATAATTGTCATAGCTGTAATTCAGTAGAGGAGTATGGCAGAATCTACCCTGGGATGCATGTGTTTAATACTCGTTTTCCTGGGTCTTTGGGTCCATGGTCCTGGACTGTGCCTCCTTTCCCACACATACCCAATTAGCAGGACACCTGTGTGCCTTCGACTCAGATTGAGCACCTGTCCTGAGGCTGGTGATGTGCTGCAGAGTAGCCTTGAAATAGTCATATTGACTGTATTTTTGTGAACAGCTAGGGTTTACAGGAAACTGCTACCCCAGAAAAATCACTCTCTGCACTTGCAGAATAAATTCCAAATCTGAAGCCTCTTTTATTAGGTCCACACTAAACCTATGCTCAGTTTTCATTTCTTGCCTTGAGGAATTAGGCCAAACAAAATTTCTTGAACAATTGCACCCCACATCTAGACTCTTTTCCCAAGCAAAGGCCTAACAAGACTCCAGGCTTGCTCAGGGTAGTACCTTTTATTTTGGCAATGAAGCACTTCGGGCCCACTTTCTGCAGCATCTGCTGTGCTTTGCATATTAGCAGTATTCAGCACAGCTTCTTCAATCTCTTTTAGAAGCCACTGGCCTGGGGTTTGATTTGTACCAGAGTTCAACTACTTACGCTTATTTATAGTTTTGAAGGCTGATCTTGCATTTTTTGCATCGAATACTACAAGTCTACATGAATTGATTTATATAGTTAAAATGACTGTGACCATTTTTTCTCAATTAATAAGGATTACTTATATTTGGTTTGCTTGCACTTTAATTAATTCTCTTTCTTATGGAACAAAAGTGAGGTAGCTTCTCTTCGGGTACACAGATGCCATCTTCTGAACTCTGTTCCTCTTTGGAGCAAACTTCCCTCCAGTCTCCTGCTGACTTCTAGCTTAGTTCTCGCCCTTCAAAATCAACTTTCGGGAGAATTTACAGAAGTGTGGATTACTAATGATGTTTAGTATTACCATATAACAACTCCCTTCATACACTGTTCCCCACACTCTTGCTATAAGCATTGCTTTTTGAGTGAGAGAAACTCAAAGTATAAATATCTGAAAACTGGGGAAGGAGCTTTTAGGGGCTGGGGAAATATCGCTGGTAGCAGGAAATCACATGATATAACCTCTACTTTTCACTCTTAAGCATAATACTGGTGAAATAAAATAGTGTCCTGATAAGTCAATACAAATATTCATAATATAAATAGGAGAAAGTCTGGCTTTAAATGCTTCCAGTGTACCACAAGGGCGAAGGGCTATTTTGTTTCTCATTTTGAGTGCTTCATAGGTTGCTGAAAACCTTTTCTACCAATTTACTGGAGTAACTTTTCTGTGATAAGATCTCACTTTGTCTCAATTTTTCCATCAATAAAAATACTGCCACCTCTTTCTATTTATAGGCTAATCAAGGCAAAAGAAACTGTGGGTAAAAGAAAAGTATGATTTTTTAGCTGTAGTTTCCTTCCAGGGGAAATTTGCCATTCTTATATACAAAAAAGAAGGAAACAGAACTTTGTTTTTAGTTTGTGCTGTAACAGATAATGGTGCCCGTAAACTAGCCAGACTCAGTCCATTCTAGTCTCTTTTCAAGAAGCTGTAGGTTCTCTGGCCACTGAGCAGTGGGAACACTTGCTCTTGAAGTTGAGGATTCTGCTTTTGATAACATCATAGACAACTTGTTCTGCTATGTATCTTCAGGGTTTAATGGATATTGTAGTACAGGTTTTGGATCACCAAGAAATATAAAATAAAATGATTTATTTTCAAGTGTACAACTTAACTGACGTTTATATTTGGAGAGGCAGCACAGTGTAAATGTTATGATGATGGTAAAACTACTCGATCTGTTGAGACAAATGAGCTAGGCGTGTCTCCCCAGCTTTGCAACCAGAGGAGATGCCTCTGCTGTTTCTACCGTATGTTTCACATGAAGGCCATCATCGGTCTGTTTAGGAAAGGCTGCAATGCCAGTCAGAAACAAAGGGGGTCCCAACACCCCCTCCTTCCTGAAGACCACTCCTTTCTCTTTTTGAGTTACTTTCTACACTTCTGAAACAAACCCCACACACGGCAGCCTCCGATGTGCAGATATTGTCCATAATTGAGGACACAGACTTTAATCAGTTGCTAAATGCGTTACCCTTTATTGGAAGAAAAGTAGGATTCAAGTACATCTGTGTGTATTTGTCCAAATAAAAGTTAACACATGTAAAATTTCAAATAAATAAATAAATAAATAATTAGGTCCGAGGCTCTGGAGCCTGATTGCTGAGATTCACATCTTGGGTACTCTACTTGCTAGCTGTGTGACTTTAAACTAGTCACCTAGGCAGTCTGTGCCCCAGTTTCACCTGGTATAAGCGGAGAATGAGAACACCTACCTTATGGAACGTCCCTGAGGGTTACATGAGTGTGTAAAATACTTAGAGCATAGTGAACACAAGATAAACATTTGTTAAATAGTAGTCATTTAAAAAATAATAATTAACCATGGGGGAAAAGGAGAGGAAAATTTTGACTATGAACCAGATTCCCATGGAAGTATAGTTGTAAAATTAATTTTAAAAAAAGAAACATAACCCTAACAACATTTATTGATGCTTTTAATGAGGCCTAAGGCTTGCTTTCTTGAAGTTTGCAAAAGAAGAAAAATTTAGAGACATTTACTCTGTAGTTCTGAATGTAATAAAAATGAACATAAAATGTCTTAAATTTGTTGATAATTCTCATATTACTCTGATCTCTTTTATCTGAATGAGATAATATTCAATTTTACATACCCATTATTGTGTCACATAGACTACAAATGCCTGGTAAATTCATAGACGTTCATGGCCATTCGTGCAGAAATGAAATATTTAACTACACAACTATCTTGTATTCGGGAAGCTATTTGCTGACATCTCTTCCTCTGATATTTGGAGAGCATGTAAAGTGATTTATGCGCGGGAACTTGAAGAAAATGCTCCCATAGTGACTTTCAGAATATTTTGAGAATATTGCTAATACATATTTTAAAAGTACTTTCTACTGTAAAGTTTTTCAAATGTTTTTTATTTTTTTATCATGTAAAATCACATTGAGCAGACTAATCCTCTAGAGGAATTTCTTATTTTATCTCATCAAAAACAATACGAGGATATGAATGTCCATTTTTATCATAAAGCAGACAAAATGTGATGTGTTTTAATTATGGTTATTAATTTTGCTTTTGTTAAGGGAAAGATTAATTATAAGGCTTCTTTTGTGGGACAGCCCTTCATTACTTTTAACTAACAAACATTTGCATAGTAGAAAATTATTTTGGCTTAATGAGAACAGTTATCACACACATTTGAGTATTTGTTTCGTATTTAAAATCAGAGGTGTCCCGTTTTGTGGGAAAACTCAAAAAATATGAAAGAACAAACTTGCAAAAGAGATGACTCAGAAGATGACTACTTGTGTTCCAAATGGTTTTTCCCCTTCAAAACAGTTTTTAAAAATAGAAGCCGTCACATTGTATGTCACCTTTATTTGCAGACCAATCTTAGACAAAGTCGAGTGGATACAAGAGCCCAAACTTAAAGAATGAGACACTCCTTCAAATTAAAGTTCAAACATGTATAAAATTGGGATGTAAGTCACTGGGAAAATTTAACTGACAGAAACTTAGTCTGTATATTTCATTTGTGAAATAAAATGTAAAAGATGTGTTCCATGTGCCTTTAAAATAAAATTTGAGGGACAGATATAGTATCAGGATTTGATGAAGAACTTAGAGCTAATGGAGGAAAAGTTATGTTCTGGTGTTTGCTCCTCCAGCCACAATTAGCATAATAGAATCGGAAATTTCCGTGAATTTCAATATGCACAAATGTGCATATTTCACATCCTTGGAAGATGCATATTTTTGTGTGTTAAAAGAAGATGCCAAAATATTGGTAAAATGATTAATAAATGGCCACTTTGACAGATTGCATGGTGAATACAATTTCTCTCTTGGCTGATGGAGGTATCATATAGAAAAAAAGTGTATTTGGGTGAAGGATCACGTAAAAGCAATTTTTCTAACTTACTATTAGCCAGCTTGGTTCATGCAGACATTCAAAAGTATAAAAATTAGAATTAGTTTTATGAAATCTGTGAGAACTAGAACCCAGCAACATGAATAGAATTAACATTACTAATTAAAGCCGAACATTAGTAATTATAGCTCAGGGCTGGAACAATTAAATTTTGCATTATTAAGAGATAAGTCACTATATTCTATGTGGTTGTAAAATTTCTTTTCTTACACGTCATTCTAAAGCTAGCCTAGAATTACTCCTGTGCTCACAAGACCACCTCAGTTCTTGCAGAAATTTTAATTTTCATACCTAAACAACCAAAGTAGAACTATATGTCTGAAAAAGGATACTAGAAATCAGTATTATTTTGTGTTTATTGTAAGTCTTTGTAACAATTGACTCTCTTTTCCAACATATAGCCATATGGTCCCTATAATTTTGCAATCCCAAATCAGAATACATGGTGTTAAAATGTGATTACCAGATTGTTTCCATGAGCAATCAAAAATATGAAAAATCCGTTAATAATTTGGATAGTAAAAAAATTCTGGGCAATATATTAAACATAATCATTGTGTTATCATATTCTCTGAGAGAATGAATGCATTCCACACGTCAGGTCTAAAGGTCACTAATTGCTTTAAGATCAATTTCAAGTGCTAGTAAGGTTGAATTATTAGAAAAATAATAAGTAAAACAAATTATGAGATCTGATTCCAATCTTTTCCCTCAATTGATATTTAATGATCATTTCAAATAGTTTAAAAAATACTGTAGATTATCCACTCTTTCTAGAATGTCAATTGATTAGTTAATTACAGTTGGATCAGATTCATAGTCCATTTGTAAAGTTAAATATATATGGTTTGATTTAAGTAAAATAAAAGGTGAAATTGGGGCGGCACCTGTGGCTCAGTGGGTAAGGCCCCGGCCCCATATACGGAGGGCGGCAGGTTCAAACCCGGCCCCGGCCAAACTGCAACCAAAAAATAGCCGGGTGTTGTGGCGGGCATCTGTAGTCGCAGCTACTCGGGAGGCTGAGGCAAGAGAATTGCTTAAGCCCAGGAGTTGGAGGTTGCTGTGAGCTGTGTGATGCCACGGCACTCTACCGAGGGCCATAAAGTGAGACTCTGTCTCTACAAAAAAAATAAATAAATAAATAAAAAAGGTGAAATTGATGATTTCATAATCATTTCATTGTTCAAAGTATTCCAACTGTGACATGATTAACAATAAGAAAAAATAAGAAAACTTAAAAAATAGAAATGGTCTGACCATTTGCATCTCTTCAGGACTAAAGCCAGTATAGTAAGGTGGGGCTATCTCCACCCCAGCAGGACTCCTCTTTTAAATGAAATCAATTGTTATGTGACTGCTGTGTACATTCTACATAGTTGTACTAGATTTTATTACTGTGCCTAATTATTCATTCTCCACTTCCCTGAAATATTACATATCCCTAAGATTACCATGAGACTTATAATGCCTGTTTATTAGAAGGATATACTTTCATGCTCCACTGTTTTCTGGTTTGGCCATATGAATTGCTTCAGCAGATGAGACACAAGCACAAACGACAAAGGCCATATCCAAGCAAATAATTAAGGACCATCGTGAGCTCTGGGTCTTGCCATCGTTTTCCTCTTGGCAAGAACAGCACATCCCAGATGGAAGTGGCTCTTTCATCTTGGATCCTTGAATGAAGAAGGTGCATGAGACAGGCACAGAATTGCCACTAACTCACATGAGCAAAACTTTGCGGATGTCTTGTAAATGTTTATTAGTGCAGCAAAACAATTTCTTAAATATCTATATTGATATGCAAAATTTTCTTTTTAAATAGTGTCTCCAAGATAGACCTTACAGGTAATGATTTCTGTCTCCTTGTGTTTTCTTTCAATGTATTCCCTTCCACATTTAGTAAAACGGATCTGTATAACCTACAGGATATTGCAGAAAGGAAAGAATGTGATATCTAAGACACAGTCATAGAAGATGTTGCCACATCCACTTTGCTCATTCTCATTTCCTTTGTTATGGGAAAAGTCAGCTGCCGTGTTATGAGGACATTCGAACAGCCCTATGTGAAAATAGAGGACTCCTGACAATAGCCAACACCGCACACCAGACATGGCAGTGAGCCCCTTGGGCGCTCATTCTCAAGCCTAGGCCAACATTTAACTGAAAACTCATGAAAGACTCTGAGCCAGAACCGTCTTCTATGCTGCTCCCAATCCACGCAATTCTGAGGCACAGACACTGTGTGATAATAAGTGCTTATTGTTTTTTTAAAGTCACTAAGTTTTAATGTGATTTGTTACATGGCAGTAAATAACTATAAAGATGATGATGTCTTGGGAGACTTGTACTTTTGAGTATGTAGTCGTATTTTCCAGCAGACCCAAGGCTTCAGCCAAGAACAAGCCTAATATAATGCAGAAGACATCTGTTTTAATATATGCTTTGGAGAGATCCTAGGGTAACCAAAGATAGAAATGCCAAGATTCCAGAGAGGGGAGACAAGTGAGTTAACACTAGTTAGCCCTTCTTTTTCCCTGCAGGAATTTGCTGATTCTAGGCAAAGAGCAAATGTCTGAGAACCTGACCTTCTTTAGGCAGAAAAAAACAAAGAAACCAAGAAAGCTTTTAGTGATCTAGTAGTAGTGGAAAGACTTGAGAGGTAAAGATTCCACTGAGTAGGGAAGACTGAAACGCACCTATTATCAATTTTTTCTTAAGACATTTGTCAAATTCTGGAGTTGTGTAGTGCTAGAGGCTAAATAGTTAACAGAAATCTTCTGCAAAGCAGATTGGAGTTTTTTAGCAGTCTGTGGTATGGAAGAGACAAACATTAGAAGTCAGTATCCATAGGGCAGGAATCCTGGGAGACAACCAGGCTCTCTGCTGGAATTCCTGGCATTCTATGCTGTAAGTGCTAGAGCAAAGAAAGCACAGGTGGAGAACCCTTACCAAAACTTCAATGCAGGCTCAACTCAGTCCGTGTCCTAAATGGATTAAGGTGATTGAGTCTCTTTTCTATTTTCCTAGATAAAGAACACAAAATTATCAGGACCCTCTGTCATTTTTTAATGCAAGTGTCTGTTATTCAATTAGCCCCCTGGGCAATTGAAGCAAAAGCAAAAATACATTACTGGGATCTGATCAAACTAAAAAGCTTCTGCACGGCCAAGAACACAAGTAAAACAGACATCCCTCAGAATGAGAGAAGATATTTGCAGGTTATGTCTCTGACAAAGGGTTAATAACCAGAATCCACAGAAAACTCAAATGTATTAGCAATAAAAGAACAAGTGATCCCATCTCAGTGTGGACAAGGGACTTGAAGAGAAACTTCTCTGAAGAAGACAGGCACACGGCCTACAAACACATGAAAAAATGCTCATCATCCTTAATCACCAGAGAAAGGCAAATCAAAACTACTTTGAGATATCATCTAATTCCAGTAAGATTAGCCCACATCACAAAGTCCCAAAACCAGAGATGTTGGCGTGGATGTGGAGAAAAGGGAACACTTCTACACTGCTGGTGGGAATGCAAACTAATATGTTTCTTTTGGAAAGATGTTTGGAGATTACTTAGGGATCTAAAAATAGACCTGCCATTGGATCCTACAATTCCTCTTCTAGGTATATATCCAAAAGACCAAAAATCACAGTTTAATAAAGATATTTGTACCAGAATGTTTATTGCAGCCCAATTCATAATTGCTAAGTCATAGAAGACTTAGTGTCCATCGACCCACGAATGGATCAATAAATTGTGGTATATGTACACCATGGGATATTATGCAGCCTTAAAGAAAGATGTTTCATGTTTACATGGATGGAGCTGGAACATATTCTTCTTAGCAAAGTATCTCAAGAATGGAAGTAAAAGTATCCAGTGTACTCAGCCTTACAACTAATTTATAGCTTTCATATGAAAAGCTATAACCCAATTTATAGCTTTCATATGAAAGCTATAACCCAATTATCACCTAAGAATATGGGGAAAGGGGGACAGGAGGGGGGAGAATGGGTGGAGGGAGGGTAATTGGTGGGACCACACCTATGGTACATCTTACAAGGGTACATGTGAAACTTAATAAATGTAGAATATAAATGTCTTAACACAATAACTAAGAAAATGCAGTGAAGGCTATGTTAACCAGTTTGAAGAAAGTATTTCAAATTGTATATAAAGCCAGCACATTGTACCCCATAATTGCATTAATGTACACAGCTATTATTTAATAAAAAAAATACCAATATGTTCATTTAATCCAGAGAAAAGGTGTGCAGTGAGCATAGGTTTCAGGTGATCCAGATATTTGAGTTCGATAAAATAGAGGCAATAGTAGAGACCTCTGTGGGGAGACCTGGCCTAAGGTCTCAGGATTTTTTTCTGCCTCTTTTACTTTGTAAAACTCTTCTGGTGCCACCTTACATAAAATGCATCTCGTTCTCCAGGCGAAATGTCTCTCACTATTCAGTTTGATTTTCTCCAGAGCACTCCCTCCTATTCAAAACCCTCACATTTATATATTTATTTGATTTTTGTTTGCATCCACAATTACAATGTAAATACGTAAAATCAGGAGACCTGATCATCTTTCTCAGGTACACATGCTGATGACACAAAACAGATGTGTCAAGAACAGATGACACAAAAACAATTATGATGACGGTAACAGCAGCAGCAACAATTACATACCCTCTAAGTACAAAGCCCTAGTGCTAATTTTTAATTCATCAATTCTCTCTTGTACAAAGTCAAGTCTAAAGTTTATTCTATTAGGAAATTTTTAAATATTATTTTAATAATTTCAATTTCATGTTTAAGATACGTCATTATTGTCTTATGACCAGCTATTCTTGATTCATATGTTTCATATGTGCTTGCAAGAAAAAAAGTATCTTCCTTACATGGTATTGACACTTTATTTGAAGGAACAAATAAAAACTAAGCAAACAAATACATCAGTGTAAACATTTCAAGTAGTAGTTGGTGCTTTATAGAAAATCAGACTGCCCACGGTGATGATTTGCTTGTCGGAAGGAATGCACTTTTTATGTAGAGTGACAACAGAAGAGTTTACAGAGCAGAAGGGGAAAGCATTCCTGGCAGAGTCTCAGGTCAGGCCCCTCCCCAGGTGTTTCTCCTCTCGCCTCTCTCTGAGGCTCAGTTCCCTGTTGACAGGAGGGTCGGTGCTTTTCTTCAGGGGGGGTGTGGTTCAGCAAGTGTGTTTTGTTCACGATCCAAGCTTCATCACTGAAGCTATAAAAAGAGAAATAAACCAACCATTTTTAAAGAAGGAAACAATCTGCAGAAAGTTTGCATGGAAGACTGATCACCCTTTATGCAGAGAAATTCATGACCTGACCGAGGGATACTCTTCAAGCAGAACAAGCAGCACTTGCGTCAACAAAAGTCTCCTTAAACAACTTCGATTTCTTTCTCCCAAAACAAAAGGGGTAGCTTAAAATACTGGGGAAGTCATTGACAGAGTGTTTTCCTCCTAGGAAGTGTCGAGGGACAATGCCAGTTTAAAAAGTAGATTCCTAGTCCCTCTCCCCCAGATTTAATGGCTTCGGTGATACAATCTAAGAATTTTTATTTTTTAAAGTCATTAAGAGTGAGTCCTATGAAAATATAAGTTTAATAATCACCATAGAATGGCAATTTTTCTTACTTAAAGGCACCTAATTTTCAAATTTTCTATGAACTAGATTTTACATGGGCTACATCACAAGGTTTAATTGAGTAAAAAAGTGATTAAGATTAACACAAAAATGCAGAAGTTTAAATTGAGATGAATTATAAAGTCGTGGGCCATTCAGCCTTCTTACTAGAGCTTTAAAAATGCTATGAATTAGGGAGGCCATCAGTAATAAAAATAAAGAGATTATTTATATAGTACAGCCTTTGGATGAATGCATGATACTTATTAGTTCTCCTGTGGGATATTTTTATAACACGTTCAAGTTTCATTCTGAGATGACACCTGAAAGGGTAAGTTTTAGAAGTACCTACCAGTAAATCTAATTCTCAACCAAGCCATCAGGAATGTAAAATAGAAGATTAATGTCTTTTCCCTTTATGGCAAGATTAAAAAATTTTTTGCTTCATTCAACTTACTGAGAAATTACTGTATATAAGTACTAGGTAATCCCCAAAGAATAAAGTCAAATTCATCGGTATGTCGAGGCATTTTTATTCTTGTGAAGGTGCAATAATGAATAAAATCACAAATAAATATAAAATTATGAATTGGCTTAATCTACGGTGATATTCTGCATTTTTTAACTCCCTCTGACAAAAACAAATCCGAAACAATCAGGACTTTCCATACGACAACAAATGACTATCAGAATTGTCAGCTCCATATTTTGTTTTGACTTAGTTTAATATTTATCTCCTGAAAGTGTCATGTTTTTCTCTCTGTCACATAATTTATCTGTAAGAACATCTGTTGTGTGTATGTAATGTCTATGAAAAGATAAATGGGACAAAAGGCTTTGAAAATCACTAAAAGCAACAGAGCATAATCACCTAGGGATTTGGCTGGAAATGGTCATATGTATTCCTCAAGGTTGTCGTGGAGGGTGTCATCTGTGGGGAAGTATAGAAGAAGTTTTATTACTGTACTAGGTGTTGCCAAGATTTTATCAATTTTTCCAAATGAGGAATAGCCCCAATTTAAATCAGGGCGTCTGAAAACAAGGTGACTTTTTTTTTTTTTTATGGGTACCAAGGGCACTGCTTGTGTCTGAGCAACTGAGAAAAGTAGAGAAAACTTATGGCCTTCTAGGAATTTTAGTGACACATCTATGGAATTTCAGCTGTAGCAGGCATGTTAACTCATTTACGTTTTGTAGACTCAATGATTTATAGTTTTAAAAATTTCATCCTTTTTTAAATCAAATGTGAAAATTAGGGGGCTTGGCCTTGTTAATGTCTTAATTTCTTTCCCTAGTGACAAACATACTGACCAGAGGAAAGAAATACACCATGAGCTATTACGAATTAACAAGCTTGCCATGATGATGATCTGCCTGTGAGCCAATCACCTTGTGAACATCTTAACCCCATCTCACATCCAGCCACAGTGCTTACAGTTTATGTGGGATGCACTCCTTCACTTCACCTGCCCAAAACACTGGCCTGCCACGTGTTAAGTTATGAACATTCAGGAATACCACTAGGAGAGCGTCTGGTATTTCTGGGTCAGCTGAGACAAAAGCATTTGACACAGCCAATCAAATGGCTTTGAGGGGAACTCAGGTACTCTAGGCTGCCTTAAATAATGCAATGTGATGGCAACAGTCAAATACGGAGGTGAGGTAGAAGGGAGTACAGTTTTATAAATTCACAAGTAAAAAAGAATTGGAGCCTGTTAAAACACCTTTCAAACTTTCTCATATTCTACTTCCTAAATTCTAATCCCAGAGGAAAATCAGCAGGAGAGAGAAGTTCTGCTTCCCCTTATTTGTGGTGGGGTGCAAGTAATCAGAACCTGATAAATCGTGTCTCTCCCTGTAATGTACAACGCAGCATTTGTATAATTCATTTCTTCATACATATTTCATTCTTATTAATCATCATAAATAAGTCGCATCTTTTAATGACATAGGGGTTGAAGAAATAGACTGCATCAGGGCGTGACAGTGCTGCAGAGTCATTATTAAGGGGATTTATTATTTTGGAAAAAAGCAAGTTAAAGGACTCAGCTCAGTAGTCAAAAGTGCAATTTGGGTTTTATTGTGCAAAAACCCAAAGTGGAAACGGTTCTTCTGAAACTGTTTAACATACATGTAATTCAAACAGCCTTCTTTACAAGGCCTTCAGTGCATTCATGCTGGCACAACAAAGTTCTCTGCCCAAGTTATTCCTTTCAAGCTTCATAGTCTAAGCACAACATGAATACCTTGGCCATAGGAACTCACTGAAGCAGCAAACACGGGGCTCAATGTCTCTCCTTCAAATAACAGGGTTCTGGGGAAGCCTTCTTTTGCTCCCTTCAGAGGCAATTAATGGTTTTGAATACACCTGGAGATTATTAATTCTGGGAGAAGCCTCAAAGCTGTAGGTCACATTTCACTTTGGTCTGGTAAGAAACCAAATAAAAGAGGGATTTGAAAATGTAGACGATTTTTATTTTAATATTTTTGCCTGCAAACTGTTCTTGCTTCCTTTGGCAAAGAAATAAAAATTTCCAGTCTAGAGAGCTTCAATGTACCACATGAATATTACATTTTTACCTCAATTTAACCGTTTCAAACAGGAGTTAAAAAAAAGGCTTAAAGAAGAGCTTATGCCAGGCAGGGTGGTTTGGTTCTCCAGAGCTTACCTGGAGAGATGGCCACTGTGGAAAGAGGGTCAGCACACATCAAGGAAAGGACTCTTTTCAAGGCTGCTGTATGATCACTGACTCATAATCCCACAAGCTCAGCATGGTCTCAGGTGCTTTTGATTTCTGGTTTGGGTCATAATTGAAGAATGGACAGAATATATCATGAGTTTTGTAAGGTGACTTCAAACTCTTATAAAAATGGCCCTCTCACTCAAAATTTGAATATATATTTCTTACTGCACTGTATAATAGGGTTTACTCTAAATCAGTGCTCACAATGCAAGTGAACATTAGAATCCCAAAGGGAGCTTTTAAAACAGTAGGGATGCCTAGTCCTGCCCAGTATCTGATTTTAATTGATCTGAGGTGAGGCTCAAACATTTTTACAAAGCTTTCTGGATGATTCTAATGCACAGGCAGGGTTGAGAACAACTGCTCTAAATGCTTAGAATGAGGGCGGAAATGATCTTGATTACTTTTCTAAGCATGTTTCATGTTTTTGTGAGACTGCAGAAACGCATCCCTTATTGATATATTATATTGCAACATCTTGAAGCTTAGTTTGAAAAGTTTTAGGACAATTATTTGTCTGCATGTTCTTTTTCCTTATTCTTTCTCTTACTCTTTGTTTTATTTTCTTTTTTGCAATCATTCCAAAAAACACACACACATGAAACTATTCTGGTGTTATCATTTGACTTAAAAAAATAAAATATTACTGGGATTATGTTATCTGTAAAAGTGTCTGACCTTTCTTTTGGGATGACTGAAGATTTTATTCTTTTTTTATTCTTCCTTTTTTCCTTCCTTCACCAAACAAACTTGTATAGTGTATCAAGTGACTAAGAGATGTAAAAAATGATTTGTATGGTCTGACAAAATAAGTGGAGACTGACATATTTAAAAATAAGTTACCAAACACAATGCCGGCCTAGAGTGAAGTAAGGAATTGAAGTAAGAATAATAAAAAAAAAAAAGTATATATATATATATGTATTCATCTAAATATTGCTGCTGATTGTAATGAGTATGGGTACTTTTATACTTGAATTAATTTGGTAATTTAGTATATTGTTCAGCAAAGTAAATGAGCAGAAGTAATATTAGCAGCTAAAGCAAAATGAAAGGTAAGATAATGTGTGGGTCCTATTCAAGGAGAAAAAGGAACTTTATATGTAGAGTTGGAAAGTCCCTGGGAAATCATCAAGTCCATTGTCTTTTTGTTTATAATAAAAGGAAACTGAGGCTAAGAGTATCACTAGTTTTTCTCTTGTCATTTCTTTGCTTACATGAAGAGCCAAGGCAGCTGGCTCTAACAGAAAAAGTAGAATTTCAAAGTGAGGGGAAAGTTTACAATTAAATGATTTTTTTTTTCTTTTTTAGTATGAGTCCAAATTAAAGGAAACCCAAATGGCTTTGTCACTAAATTTTGTACTTCTGATGGATTTTTATACTCAATAAGAAAAAGTGAACATAGACATTTGAGGATGTTAATATCAACAAAATTAGAAGTATTTGACAATCTCTTACGAGCTATGATGTGTGAGTATGTTACCATGTAATTATCTAGAGCCCTCCACCTTGCAGTAGAGTGAAGGGAAGTACCTGTGATTAGGCCCCATTATACACACCGAACCTATTACAACGCTTCTGATCTCAAAATGGGTTTACACTAATAAATACTTTCATCAAAAAATGTACACTGAAAGCAAATATTAGATTTAAAAACCATAATGGTAAAATAAATTTAATCACAAATAAATAATAGATTCTGCTAATGAATACTAAAACAAAAACAAGACATGCCTGATACATGCTGATTTTTTTCCCTATCATTAATACTAAATGTTCAACTGTGTGATATTATATTTCACCCTTTAATTGAACATCTTAATGTCCAAATGACAGAAACTTCAAATATATTGTTACCATAGTGAACATTATTTAAAATATTTTAAACAGCAGACATATCCAGGCAGAGGCTTTTATTCAACACCATGAATAAAAGATGTGCTCATATTTGCCAGTGAGATTTGGGCAAAGAAGATTAAAACTGCTGAGAGACTTTGTTTCTTAGTTCTCTAGAATAGAGCCAGACATACTTAAAAGATCCTAATGTAGACCCATAAAATAGTCTTCATCTTAGAGGTCTAAATAAGATATCAAAAGGAGGCTGAAATTGTGAAATACTCTAGGAAATTCTAGATTTAATTGCTGGTAGGCACCTACCTAAGCATGAATGATTTATATGGATCCATGTGATAATCAATGTATACACCAAATTGCAATCTTTTTAGAAACCTTTGGATTCAAGAAAAAAATGGGTCCATATTCTTGGTTTGCTTTGGTTAGGAATAGACCTCTGGACCTATCTGGAATATTCCCAGCAGCTCAAGGAGAGGCTGGAATGAGACTGACTTCTGGGAGGAATCTATAGCAGAGTCATCAAGAAACGGGGCTTTGCTATGAAGCTAATGTATGATGCCCCATGATCATATCAATGTATACAGTTATGATTTAATAAAAAAAATAATAAAAAAAAGAAAGAAACGGGGCTTTGGTATCCTCCAAGTCTGAATCCTAGTTTGAACCCTAGTTTCTTTACTAATAAGCTTTTAAAATTTTGGCAACTTATTTAATCTTTCTAAGCCTTAATTTTGTTTGTTAACCGGTGATTTTGCTATAAAAGATTATTTTAAAAAGAAAATTAGATCACTCAAGTAAAGGGTTGACATAGTGCCAGCCACCTGGTAAACACCATTTTTTTACTTATTCAGTAACTACTTCTATAGATCAGTGCGGTTGACATAATTTGTGAAGTCCTTTGGAAAATGCAAGTAGGGACTTCCTTGTTCAAAATTCAGGAAAAAGCACCCTAAAGGGACTAAAATATAAAGCCCATTCTCTCTTTTGATGCATAGTTTCTGTGTTTGCATCTTGCAATTTATTGTTTAAGTAAGAAAAAATAGAATTTTGATTTATTAGCGGAATTTTACTATTTATTTTTATATTATGCAAGAATAAAAATATAAGAGCCTTTAACCTATATTCAGGTTCACCAAAATTAAAACAATTTGCATTTTGCAGTTTGTACATTTCCTTCTTTCAACATGGTAGGAGCACTGAACAAAACTAACTCAGGTAGTTTGATTTCACTTCTTAATATGTGCACATTCTACTAATATTCTCTACCTTTGTCTTGAGTAAGAAAAGAGGAAGGGAAAGGAACTGTGGGTGGTCCTATATTCCCTAGTATGTCATTCTTTTCTGTGTAAGTGGTGGGCTAGGGAAGTTACTTAAGTCATTCTTCTTTCTCAGAATGCCATTGCCTTTTTTGTACTTTGGAAGCAAGTTTTGGTTTGAATAGAAAGCATGGCCTCTTGAGGCTCTCAGCACCCTACTTATTCAGTCAGGGATGTAACACATTTACCTTGAGCTCACTTTGACTTTTGTTGCATGCCCACGCATGTGCGTCCATCAGAATTCTGTGCTCATGGGGCCTTGTGAACACAATTTGAGAAAGAAGGAGATACATGTTGAGTGCATTTCCTTTGCTTACATGCATGCTCCATTCTCCCATCGGACTTCACTTACCAAACACAAGTTTAAAGATAAAACTGTGAATTTCTAGTTGGCAACCACAGAGCATTAAGTCAAGCAGACATCCCAGAGCAACTATACAGATTATGCACCCACAGAGCCAGCCCTGTGGATCAGGCATTGTCATAGGTACAGTTACAGAGCTGAACAGTGCAGAGCGTGCCATTGTCTCATAGAGGTTACAAGGAGCTAAAGAGAAAAATAAAGAAAATTCGGAGAGTGACAAGTCTAATTAAGGCCATAAAATTGGAAAATGTGTTGATTGAGTGTTACAGGTTGAGTGACTGGATGGAAATATTTTAGATACTACCATTAAGAAAGATTTTCTGGGGAGCTGACATTTGAGCTGAGCCCTACATAACAAAAGATGTCAGATTCACAAAGATCCAGGGAAAGCAAATTCCTGGCAGAAAGAAAAACAATTACCATGATTTCATGGGGGGAATAAACTTGCGTGAGTTGTGTGGCTATGACTAATGGAACAATGTAGCCCGGCAGTGTCTGGAGCAAACACAGGTCCTCCAGCATCTTGCTACTCAACCTGTGGTCAGCACCACCTTGGAGCTTACAACAAATGTAAGAGTTTTGTTCCCCACCCCAGACCTTATGAATAAGAATCTGCATTTTTAGTGTGACCCCAAAGTCATCTGATGCACACCAAAGTTTGAGAGGCACTGAGTTAGAGGACCAGCATAGCTGAAGTCTGATGAATCAGTGGGGAGAGCTTGGAGAAGACGGTAGGGGATGGCTCTTGTAGGCTTTATCAACCAGAGAAAATAGTTTAGATATTCTTCTAAGTGTGAAGAAATTCAAAGGGGAATACAGTTGGGGTAAGGGAAGTTCTTAAGATTAAAAAATGCTAGAAAGGGCAGAGAGAGATGCAAAAAGAGAATGAGAAAAATTTGCTACTTTCCAAAAACACTTTAAGGTTTCTCACTGGTGGCCATGTCACAGAACAGTCCTGCAGCTCAGCCTAGCGTGCTGGTCCTACACACAGACTTCCAATACAGTATGTTATATCATTGCATTTTCTTGCATTTATAATTTTTTTTCTAGTAATTAAAATTTCTTCCAAAGCACAAACCACATTTTAATCTTCTTTGTACTCTAAGGTCCTTTTCCTATTTCATGGTATTCTTGGGAGGGTCTGTTGATTTGCGTTGTTTGAGAAAATGTGAATTAAAAAAAAAGAGAGATTTGGACATTTTTATAGTAGGCTAGCTTATCCTCAACTTTCTTTTACTTATGCCTTGAGCATAAGAATTTTAAAAATGCAATGGTAGGAGAAAAATGCTGAAATGTTTGTATGTATAACTCCTTAGCTGAATAACAATATTCACCTATATAATAAAATATAATATGTACTGCAATATAATAAAACTTCTAAAATGAGGCTTGTAATAATTCTTTGCTGCTATGTTGGCATCAAGTGTTTGTTTTCTGAGATGTAATAGAAGGCCCAGGATAGCAGTGTTGCAATGTAGCCCATACATAAACCATTCAAGGCACCATCCTCCCGGACCTGCTTTTAGAGCTCCTCGCCAGCTTCTTGGGCTATTAGTTCCTGAATTCAGAATATATCTTTGTCTGGAAAAATTAAGACGGTTCCAATGCTGCTGCTCCCTGCCTTTCTGTCCATGAGAAACTTGACCTTCCTCTGCCTCGAAGGAGTGGCAGAATCTCCCTGGTTGCTTTCTAGTTGTTTCTGCTGCTGATTACAACATGACAAACACAGTCACAATCCAGTTTGAGAGAACACTTAAGAATTAATTGCTATTTTTTTCTTTAGAAAATATGGCAATCTTCCTATTTCTTATTGCTTGATTGAAATGTTAAGCCTTTCTGCCATTCCTGTTTACCGTATCTGAAATAGGATTAAAACATTTTCTTGAATTAGCAAATTATGGTTCAATAAGATAGTCTGTATCACATTATACTGTAAGCTTTTATGACTTGTAATTCGGTTTCACTGCTGCCAGCACAAAAAGAACAAAAAGGAATTTGCTATCACTTTATTTATTAAGTCTCAGTGCTGAAAGTTCCCTGGTTTTTATCAATATACACTGTACTTACTTGAAAGCCTAAATCTAAGTTTAAAACACTCTAAAATAACAGGGTCTCTTCATCAGCAAAAGGTTGGTTTGTCGGAATGGATTCACTCTTGAGCACATAATCATTTCAGTAACCTGTGAGCGTCAACCATTATGTGCTGGAACATGGTGTCAACTATGACTGGTTTAATAGACATCCCTCCCTGCTGCAGCCATTCATCATCGCCACAGCTGTATCTTGGCCAAAGGACTAAATACAATAAACACGCTTTCTCGTGGAGATTTTTATCAATGTCAGATTATAAACACAAAATTCCTCAGGCAGAATATAATCTTTCAGGTGGTTAAGGGCTTTAATTTATTTATTTTGTGCATGCAAAGAAGATTGAGACTTTTGCCATTCCAGCCATTGGATATGTTACCTTTGTTTTTTGATGCTAATCTGCCTTCTAGGATTTTGCACATCAAGTTTTTTAAATTAGAGAATTAGAAATTGAATCTATGAGTAGTAAACTACTAGGAAACAAATAGCAGGCACCAGAAGACATAGAAAATTAACTAACCTAACCTTGATGTATGTACTACCTATCGAAACCAGAATGAATGAAAGTCACTGTGTTCCATTTCATGAAATAACAGGTGCATTAGCACCTTATATGTTGTATTTCTGTATCTTGTGCAACATGAGTGCTATGTTTTGAATGTTTGTTCCCACCAAAACTCATGTTGAAATCTAATTCCCAATGTGCCAGTATTGAGAAGTGGAGCCTTTGAGATCTGATGGGGTCGTGAGGGCTATGTTCCGTTCTCGGATGAATGAATTCGTGGTTTATCACAAAAGTGGTACTGGTGGCTTTATTAAAAGATGAAGAAAGACCTAAGCTAGGACACTCAGCCCTCTCTTGTCAATGAGATGGTTGACAAGATGCTTTGCACTGTATAGGGCTTCTGCAGAGTCTCCTTCAGGCCCTCCCTAGATGCAGCTCCACGAGCTTGCACTTCTTAGCCTCCACATCTGTATGAAATAAATTCATTTTCCTTATAAACCAGTTCAGGTATTCTGTTACAGCAACAGAAAATGAACTGAGACTGCAAGCTACTGGGCTCCTACCTCTTTATTGAATAATTTTGCTGCTGAGGCCATCTAAACCTATGCAAGACTCTGGAACAGGTCTTCTTCTATGGAGGACTGAGTCTGGGCTTACTTAGGTCCTCTGACTTGGAAACTGAATTCCTGTGTCAATGCCTAGGTGGTTGTAGTGCCTGAAATTGCTTTTCCCAGATCTGGTTCTTTCAGTTGGAGCCTTCCTATGCCCATCTGCAGACTCCAGGAGAAAGGCTACCACTTCCTTGCGTAGTGATATGCCCCTGTAGATTTACTTCTCTCTGTTTCTTGGACACAGTTCCATCTCTTTAGCCAATAGTGCTCATATCCCGTCTTTCTCTCACAGTTCTAGGCATATCTTGAGTCTCAAATTCTCATTTCCTCATACTAAAAACACCTTTCCCCCATGAGTAGCCTCTCAGCCTTTCTGTAACTATATATATCGTATTAGATGTTTTGATTATTGGATTCATTCCTGGTGTATCCTATTGCTGCCCAAGCTTGAATTATGATTGGTAGAGGAATTTTTAACAAATCTGGTGGTTGATATACTATAATGCTTGGTAAAATTACTGATCTTGGAAGATTCATTTCTGTCTGATACTTTGTATTAGCACATATACTGGTCTACAGGCTTATAAGGACATTGATTTGAAATCTGAATAACATAAGTTCTTTTTTGGACACTTACTATACATCAGGTATTCTGCTAAGCAGTTTAGAAATGTCTAATGTTTATACATGTAATACATTCAGTCTCTAAAGAATCCTGTTAGGTAGGTGTTGTTTTTCACAAACTACAGATGAAACCCAAAAAGACTGAAACACACACGCATGCCACAGTTGGTATGCGCAGGAAAAAATATTTGACCCTCATTGTGTCTAAGTCCAAAATCCTGTTCTGAATTGCTACATTACTGATGTGTTTATAGATACTCTATATTTCAGATTTATACATGGTTTGTATTGCCCTCTACTTTAATATGATTACATCTATAGGATTTTATTATAAATTACATTCTTTGAAAAAGAGACACCCAAATGTCTGATAGAAAAGTAATGGACTGGTTTAAAATGACTTATCTAACAACCTTTTGCCTCTATCTTACCCAAGGTACTTGTTTCAGAAGAGAGGTGTGTGGGAAAGCACAACGCTAGCAGTATTTTCCCCTCATATACCAAGTGCCTTCTCTAAATACTAGAAACAAAAATAATTGCAGTGGGTATTTATATTTTAAAAAACATTTATTTCCTATCTAGATATTGAAAAAGAATTGGGGCCATTTCTGACATTGAAATAATAGAAAGGATTAGAAATAAAGACAGGAAAAGTAACAAAGGCTAACGACAGAAACCAAGCAGCATGTTTAATATTGAAAACCAAGAGAAAAGGGAAAGCTGTGGAGATATGTAATTTTTTATTCTCAAAAAATAATGCATGTACACCTTAGAAATCTAATTAGACCATGTTTTTCAGATTTTAATAAGTCACCAACAAGATTCAGCTGGTTTATCTTATATTGATTAAAGGAGAAGGGCCTCATGTTCCATATGGAAGAGAGCATGGCTAACTTTTGTTGTGTACCTGTTTGTGCATAACTCTGTGTGAGGCGCTCTTACATTGTTTAAATACATCATCCCAAGAAATCTCTAAATATTTACCTCCATCCTAGCAAAACTGAAATATGCTATGACCCTCTGTCTTCTGCAAGATTATAAACTCCTTGAATACAGAGGTGTTTTGGTCATTTCTTGAAATCGCTATCTGTTAAATGGGTTGGGATCTTCTCTGGATGAAAGACGGCCGACTGCTGTTTCTAAAGTAGCCATATTCCCACAAAATCAAACTATCATTCTGCTTTATTTTCTTCATTGTTTCTCTAACCTACCTGTATTCATATTGAATTAGTTCTTTGTTTCTTTGTTTTTGTTTGTTTTCTCATCCAAGCTATGAGGACATAGAATTTGTCAGCCTTGTTTAAAGATTTATCTTCTGCCCTTAACACAGTAACTAATATGTAGTGTATGCTCAAAATTAATATTGGCTCAGTAAGTGAATAAACCTTTTTATACCTAATTTCAACACAAAATGTGGTACCTAATTGGTATTCTAAATATATTTGCTGAACCAAACTGAATTTTTTGAAATTCCTTTACTGGTGAGGAAACTGGGGTCAAGGAGAGTAATTTTTTTTTCAAGGTCACACTTTTAGTAAGTGGAACATTGGAACATGACCCCAGGTCTATGCATGCCCCATGCACCACTCAACGCTGCTTCAGGGAACTCTGAGAATAGCATCCAGGCATGTAGATTTCTGGGGATGGAGCTTTTTAAAGAGATGAAGTTTAGAGAATCTAGAGAGATAAATGACAGTTAATCTCTAATAAGCTTTGGCAAATAATAGATTGGAAATCTATTCATGGGAGATTTCTTTATGTTATTAATAGAAAAGACATCTATATGCTTTACCAAGTAGATATGGGTGATGCAGAATTATTACTTTCTTGTAAAAGATGAACAACTCGAAATGTATTTTCTTTCAAAAGGTCAGCCCATTTGTATGTGGAAGTGAGCCAAGAGGATACCTTTGGGAAGGACTAAAATTTTTCTTAAAAGGAACTTCAACTCTGCTCCAGCCCTTGAAAAAAATCCTTGGTATAACATTCCATTGCTTCATTATACAACATGAAAAAGGCATTTAGACTAAAAACAATTTTAATGACACATACTAATAATAGAAATAGGTTGGTCAGGAAGAAGTTTGTATGTGTCCTATTGAATATTTAGTGTTTTGAAAAGTACTTTATGTTGGTAGCTGATTAAGATGAGTGAGCTGCAAAGTGCAGCCAAAGTAGCTGAATGAATTGACCTGTTGAATGAGGTTTTTAGTATTGTTTATGTGAATACTAATGTTTAACAAATATACATGGAAATAATTTTTACTAGGCTGCTGCTTTGACAATAATAGCTACTGTCAGCTGCTTCTGAAAGTCTGCTCATAGTTAGACATAATAAAAACCATACTTCAGCCGGGACTGACTCATGACTTCCTGGTGTAGTGGAAATAACATATGCTATAGAGGCAGTCTTGCCTAGTTTCAAATTTTGATTACTCTACTTACTATAGTGCAGATACTGAGTAAGTTACCTTTCTTAGCGTCACAAAATTGTTTTGAAAATGATGTAGCATAACATATGTGAAATACCTACCTAATCCATCACTTGCCTAAAGTAGATAGAACTTAGTAAGTGTTCTATAACCTAGATACAAGCTTTAAAATTGTGAGTCTTACATTTGATCCAAGCCAAAGCAGTAGTAGAGAATTCAGATCTTTATTATATCTCTTTGAAAAATGGTAAGTACTCTAATTCATGACTAACTGTAATACTTCCTAAACCCTCTTTTTTTCCTGCAATATTTTCATGTTTTCATGGTTTCTCTGATAGCTCTTCCTTAGCTGTCTTTATTTCTCAAATGATTATTAAAACTAATATTTGTTTGTGCACCCAATTCATGTAGTTACTGAATTTATTCAATTTGTCGTTGATGCGTGGTAAGTGCTGAAGCAACTAGGCAGGTACCTACAAACAACTTCATTACAATCCATCCATGCCAACTAAATTAGGGTGTTCAGCCTTCAATCTAAATCTGGGATGGCTCTAAGGTTGCAGGGAATTCTGTCTGAAGACTGAAAAATCATCTTTTATTACAGAGCTGCTAGAGAGTAGAACAACTTTCCAGCTTACCAAAATTCTTCCCTTTGTCTTCACCCTGAGCTCCATCATTCAAACTTGTTTTTGATGTATGATTCAGGTAGCCACAGTGAGAATTAGAGAGATTTCTTTGGGTTACAAAAAAAAAAAAATTCAAGTTTGCTTAATAAAGCTTGGCCATGATTTGTTACTTCATCAACTTTAAAGTAGAAGACTTGTCCTTCAAGCTGTGTTCTACTGCCTGAACACAGAGGTGGAGCACTTTAATCTCCTTACTGATTTGTAGCCCTAAGAGTCTGTCCCTATTCACTGTGTTATACAGTTGTTTTAAATTGCAGGTGTCCAACCTGTGGCCCTCATGCTGCATGCTGATTTTGTGAGGACTTTTTTTTTTTTTTTTTTTGCTTATCTGTGTTGTTGGATATCATGAAAAGTATGCAGGGGCATTTTTCTTTTTTACTTTCTTTCTTCTTTTTTTTTTTTTTTTGGCTAATTAGCTTTCATTAAAGTTAGTGTATTTAATGTGTGGCCTAAGACAACCCTTATTTTTCCAATGTGTGGCAACAGAAAAATAAAGTTTATATACCCTCGTTTTAGCTTTTTTTTTTATATACCCCGTTTTTAGTTTTTTAGTTATTTATTTATTTTTATACCCCCATTTTAGATGAACGCTTCCAAGGAAATCAAGTCGCAATCATTTCAGGTTGGAAATCCTCCTAATAGACCCTCCCTTAGGTTTCCAATTTCTCAAAAATGTCCAGCACTTTTGCAACATTTAGATTCCAGAAGCTACCCATGACTTTAAGTCTCTGCTTTGATCCCAGACACTGTGCTGCCTGAAATACTTTGGTTTCGGGGTAGGAAGTAGACACTGTGAGTGTCTCCAAAGCCTGCTTGGTTGCAAGCCTTAATACAGTAGCTGTGTCTCAGGGTTTTCCTTTCTGGGGAAGTAGTGGGCAACATCCCTGAACCGATTTGAGTAGGTTTGACATTAACATCTTCCCCTATCCAAACTAGATGTTCACAGAGGTTGAAATTGAAATTTATTTTCATTTCACAACTTTATAAGTGAATTTTGAAAATTATATATAATATCACATCAATCTGTTTTTTCCCCCATAAGATCTGGTTTTAAACAGGCATTCTGCCCTAAAAATAGAAATCCAAACATCTGTATTGTGTTTAACGTGTCTCTTTAAACAATCTTTAACTTGAGATTGTTTTCTTAGAACTGTAATTTTCCATGTTTGCACAATGGACACCCTTTCCCACAGAAATCTAATAGTGAGGTTGAGGATTTCTTTGGTTCAAGTTTAGAAAGCAATATTCTAATTTGAGGTGCAATTAATCATATTACCTAACAGTCAAAATCTCTAAAGAACCCCCAAAATGTTAAAGTTGGGATTCAACAAGACCCCACTTTAAAAGGGTTAAATTAAAAGCAACACAACATTTTTGAAAACCCTTTCCTTTGTGTCTGTCTTGCATTCCATCACCTACTTCCACCAGGAAAGGGAATCACCTGCTTCCACCAACTTAGAGAAAAGACGTGTGCATATATATATAATAAGTCTATTATGTCAACATTTCCTGTTGTCCCCAAAGAGCAAGATGATTCCTAACTTCTCTGGTCATCTGGACGAAGGTGAAGTCTATGGGCCTAAACTATTCAACTCCCAATTCTATCATTACATTCTTTCTCCGGCACAATTGCCCTCCACTTCCACTCCCCTTACCGTCTTTACTGAAATGACGGTAGTTGTTTGTCATCACTCTCTGTTCCTTCCCAGCCCATGACAGATTCAAAGCATTCTCCCCTTCCTACTCACTCTCCATCCAAGGCCATTAGTCTCGTCACTCACACATACCACACACACACGTGCACACGCACGCACACACGCATGTGGTGCCCTTCCACTGCACTTCCATGTGTCATTCTACTTCTCCTGGGTCGTTGATCCTCGTTTGTTTCCTTCCTTTTCCTAGGTTTGGCGGGTGAGTTTCTCTTTCTAGCTTTGTTTTCTTCATTGATTTTTTTGCAAAATAGATGAGAGCCAGAAGGCTTACTATGAAAGGCTGGGCTACGAATCAATGACTTCCAAACCCAGTTCATTATTAGAATCCCAGTGAAAGGAAGGTTAAAGAACACGCTGGCAGATCCATTTTCATAGAGTAGTACATCTCCTGTGAAGTTGAGATTTCTGTGATTTTGAAAGACACCACAGATAATGTTGATAGCTAGGCCTTATGCTTTTTAGCCTTAAACGTCCAGTACCTAGGAATATTGATATTATAGCTAATAGGAATGATAGTTGGTGATGATTAATGCTCTGCTGTTGAACAGAAAGTAAAATATTCCTTAAGGAAGCATTTCTTTTAAAAAAGATTTTAGGGGGTTGTGCCTGTGGCTCAAAGGGGTAGGGCACCGGCCCCAGATGCTGGAGGTGATGGGTTCAAACCCAGCCCCGGCCAAAAACTGCAAAAAAAAAAAAAAAAAAAGATTTTAGGGAAATATGAGCACATCAGAAATTAGCACATTTATTTAAATCAGAATTTTTCAGACCTTTTAATTGTTAGTGTTGAAAATAAATCTGTAAGAGATATATGCATCATCCAGGTTAGTTAAACTATACATCTCTCCCTTTTAAGTTCTTCTCATTTATTTATTTATTTATCTTTTTATGGGAGCATCTTGCTGGCCCAGTGCTATGCAAGATATGCTTTGGGAACCTACTCTAGGATTGGCTTAGCTGCTGACGGAGTGGTACAAGCTCTGTGGGCTATTTGGACCAGATCTTTTCAGCTCTGGCTGGATGTTGCAATTATCTGGGGAACATTTAAAACTCACAGATGTCTGGGACTCACCTGAGACCAATGTAATTAAAATCTCTAGGGGTAAGACCAGCTATTCAAATTAAAAAACGTAAAGCCCAAATGATTCTAATATGCTGATGAGGTTAAGAATCATTTATTGCATTGTAATTGCAAGAAAAGTGTTAAATATATTCTAAATTGTTGGTTACCAATAACAGCTAACATTTATGGTTAATTTTGTGCCAAGCATTTTCCCCATGTATCCTCTGACTTAATCCTCATGATTATTTTTTTTGAGGCATGTACTGGATATTACTCTGTCTTACTTGGTGATGCTGTAACAAAATACTTAAGGCTGGATAATTTGTAAATAATAGAATTTATTTTCACTCTTCTGTTGGCTGGCAAGCCTAAGACAAAACTGCCAGCAGATTCAGCGTCTGGAGATGTTTCACCCTTGGCTTCACAGAATGTGCCTTGTTGCCATGTTTTCACTGAAGGAAGGATGAGAGACTAGGGCAGCAGTTCTCAACTTGTTGGTTGCGACAAGTTTTTTAACCATGAAAACACATTGCGGCATTAGGAAGGTTGAGAACCACTGGACTAAGGTGTTCTCTTCAGGCCCCTTTATAAGGGCGCTGATCATTCAGGAGCTCTCTGCCCTCAGGAAGTAATCCCTTCCTGAAGGCCTCACCTCTTACTACTATCACGTTGGTGATTAAATTTCAACATAGGAATTTTGTACAGCATCACCATTTACAGATGATAAAACTAAGGCATTAGGGCGAAAAAGTAAGTGTTTGAAGAACATGTAACTTATAGGTTAGGAGGGTCATATCACTCACTTTGACGCCAGACCTTGGGCATTATCCATTACACATACTGCTTTCCTAAATTATTTTTTTCTTTCTTGGCTGACTTTCTATGTGCTCAAAAGTAACACATTTACCATTAAAAAAAATTAAATATTAATTAACACGTGTTTAAGTTCTTCTACTCATGAAAGCAAATACTTTCAATATTTTTTCCACTGTAGAATATTCATGTATTGTTTATTCTACTCAACTAGAGATTTCTGTTAATAATTCTAGCCACTTAACATAATCAATGTTTTCTTGACTCTGCTCTCCCACTTTTGACAATGAAGAGGTAACTGATTTAGGCCACATTTTCTTACCAGTGAAAAAGACATTAATGTTGATCCAGGTAGTCAGAGAACTCAACCCTTTTTACTCTTGGGTGGTAAAAATGTACGGAATTCACGTCAACTAAGTACTAAAAAAAAAAAAAAAAACCTTAATCTAATTATCATTTCCTTATTATAGCAAAACCTTACTTGAATGTAACCCAAATAATAGATTTTTAAAATCATTACAGAAAATATTCTACTTCTTCCTCACTGAGAAGCAAAGGAAGTGAAAGCAATTTAAATCAGAAGCCTTCAAAAGGGGCACCACTATTGTTCCTGCCTCTGAAATTCTATTCCACTAATTATCTACCTATTTAAATAATGTTAGTTTTCTCTTAGAATCCTTTAGAAATCAACACAGAGCTGGCTGGTAAGACCTCAAAATTAGGAAGACAGATAATCTTCCATTTGGAATTTCAGACATGCAAAATTGTATTGTTATTTATTCTTCTTTCTCTTTTAAACATCCATACTGTTGCTGCAATTAGATATTACGTCTCTAGGGTCTGTACATTCTTTCTCTTTTAATTGTCAGCTCCTAGCAATAAATGATGCATTTCTCCTAGCAAATAAGGATGGTTGGGTGATGATGAGAGCAATACAAAACCAATCTTCTGTGTAGCCAGCTTTTATAACAACTATAACATATAAATAAATTGATATCCTTCAGGTGTTTTAAGATAATGCATCAATAAAAATTATCAAATTTCCATCAAATGTTTACAATACTATTCTTAATATTTATTATCAATTATTTATATTTTATATATTTGCTTATATATTTAAATGTTATACATATTTATTTATACAAAATATATATAATATGCAATTAATTTGCCTATTAAAATTTTATGGACAAACTTACTGTTCAAGGTGAAATAATAATGTCTTACATTTCTTTAGTGCTTCTTATTATTCAACACTCTATTTTGTTGTCTCTTTGGATTGTCACAATTTCTGGACAGAAAGCAAAGTAGATATTTATTTCTGCCTCTTCTTTTGGAACAAAATTTCCCCCCAAATGAACAAAGTAAATGGTGTCCATTCTAATGACTAGTTATGATTTTACATAAAAATGAATTTTTATTTGCAATGATTTAAATACTTAATACTAATATGAAACCAATAGATAAATAACTACATGCCCACACAAAAGAAAAACACAAATTCAAGTGGGCAGAAAGGAGGAGGGTGAAGGATTGGTAAACTTACCTAATGGGCACAATGTAAGGATAGACCAGCACACATCCTGGGTGAAGGGCTCAACTACAACTTGGACTTTACTAACAAATGCAAACAATATAGACTAGTCATTTTTATCCTCATATTAATCTGAAATTTAGAAAAATTAAATAAATAGGTCGGGCATGGTGACTCATGCCTGTAATCCTAGCACGCTAGGAGACCAAAGTGGGTGGATTGCTTGAGCTCAGAAGTTTGAGACCAGCAAGAGTGAGACCCCATTTGTACTAAAAATAGAAAAATTGCCATGCTTGTAGTTCTAGCTGTTTGGGGTCTGAGGCTAGAGGATTCCGTAAGCCCTGGAGTTTGAGGTTGCTGTGAGTTATGATGCCACAATATTCTAGCCTGAGGCCACAGAGTGAGACTGTCTCTAAAAAGTATTTTAATTTAAAAAAAATCTAAATAGGCAGTGCCTTTGGCTCAAAGGAGTAGGGCGCTGGCCCCATATACTGGTGGTGGTGGGTTCAAACCCGGCCCCCGCCAAAAACTTAAAAAAAATAATAATCTAAGTTAATAAAGAAATAAATAATATCTTTATAATTTGAAAGAAAATAAAATTATTCTTCCCAAAACATACATAGGAAAACAAATGAGCATTTAGGAGCTCAGGGCGATTGTGTCCACTCTGTTGAATTGTGTGGTAGTACCCTGGAGGGCCTGCTGCAAAGGCCCAGCAGTGCCTGGCACTTTAGTGGCAGATTACATACAGAGGAGTCCCCTGGGCTTCCTGGGTTTTAAACACTAAAGAATCAGTATCCTCTACAGTTCACCTGAAAACTTTTACTGAGTACCAAACATAGTTTTAAAAATTGGGCTTAAAATGTGTTCTTGTAAAGGAACTTTACATCTAATATCAACGAGTACCAAAAGAGTTTAATATTACTGTGTAAGGTCAAAGACTTCTAGATGGAATTTATCTTTTTCTCCCCTTCAGTATAGAATTTCTCCAAGTTTTTGCCCTCTTCTGTTTTGACAACCTTCACATGACTAATCCCAACTCAGTAACTTCACCTCTTTAACTTGTAAAATGCTCCATAATTAGGGTGGCTCCTGTGTCTCAAAGGGGTAGGGCGCCAGCCCCATATACCCAGCCCTGGCCAGAAACTGCAAAAAAAAAAAGCTCTGTAATTACTCCATAATTACTGTTTCAAAGTGACATAAGATGGAACACATCAATTGATTTTTGCAATCTGGTAGCTCAAATAACGCTGTGTATTCTTAATAATAGCAATTAAAGTATATTTCAATAGGGCTCGAATCATGTAACTCTTTGTAAAGTCACATAAAGATATAAATTATTGTTTGGAGTAGTTATAAAAATGTTTCAGTATACTTATATCTTCAAAATATATTTAAAAAGATTTTTAGATGATATGAAGAAAATGATATTTCAGAGAATGTGGAGAAAACCTGTTTACGTGCAATAACTGGCTTAATCATCACAAAACCCTTCTGAATTGCAACTCCCTTTTACAGCTGTGAATCTGGGCCATCATAGGATCAGCCAGAACTAGCCCCAGCAAAATTGTTCTGTTAAAAGTTAGCTGACAACATTTTCTGCTAGACAAAAAATAAAAATAAAGAAATAAGTTATTTTCTTTCTTTATGAGCTGGGACACAAACTCAGACCTTGACTCCCAGTCCAGGCTCTTTCCACTCTGCCATCATTGAATTTCTGAGGTTTTTTTTTTAACTTTAACCACTTCCACTTATTAAGTGATAAAACAAACCACAGTGTAAGAACCTTGCACACTATACTGTTTATTTTATAGACCTTCAATTTTCCAATAAATACCAAACTATAGTGATATTCCCCGGGCTCTCAATCTTTACTAACTAGGAGTTTTATTGGTAATTCGAAACCTAATTTTCTCTGCCTTTGAGATTCCTGTTATAACACAGGCATTATTACCACCTGCCTCTAAGAAGGGCATCATTAGACCTAACCAGTAGGAAACACTTTGCTGCCTCTCCTGTAATGATGTGACTGATTGTCCCGTCCTGTATAAAGTATCCCCTTCTCTTTCTTTCAGACTGCAAATCCAACTTGAACTTGTGTACTAACACTTCATTTTTCCCTCATGGATAGTGTTAACCTCATAATTAAATACGCTTTCTCCTTAATGTTACAAGCTTAGAGAACATTTTGAGTTCATCTTTAGCAAGTGGACGCCACCTCAAACATCTTGTGTCTTGCACTTATTTCTGGTGACTTCTTCCTTTCCTTCTTTTTTATTCTTGCATTTCTCCTATAAGTTTGAAATTATTTTTATTTTTCTATACCGTATATGTATTTGTAAATACCTATAACTCTCTGGAACAAATCATTCAAGCAACTTCAGTTTTTATATGTAATTACTCATCTGATTTCTCGATACTTGGCTGTTCCTAAGGAAAATTCAGAGATATTATATATATATGTATGTATGTATGTGTGTGTGTGTATATCTATATCTATCTTCCTTTGGTTCACTCAGCCAATTTATAGTGTAATGTCTTTGACATCTATAGGAGGTTTAGGACTGCTTCTGCATGGCAAATATGACATTAAAAGATTATGTATCACTGCAGAAAATTGTGAACAAGTTTCTCTATCTGAGAATCATTCGATCACTGAATAGTTTGTTGAAGAAATTGTAGGAAAAAAAGAAAAAGCCTTTCTTAGGAGTTATTTTATTTGAAAAAATTAACAAGGCATTAAAATTTATACCATGGAGAAGAATGCTCTGCTGAAACCTGGATGGACTGGAAACCCCAAGACTCTAAGTGAAATCTCTCATTCATAAATCAAATGATTGGATGAAGATTCTGCTTAGCAAGAAAATATTCATTCCTTTACATAATACTTTAGTCTCTTACAAAACATTTATTTAAAATATTTCAAATAGTGTCATCCAACTGCCTTCCCTTTCCACTGACCTCCTACCCAGTACCTTTAAATTGGACAGCAGGAGACGTTGTACTGAACATATTATCTTCATAATTTCACAGGCCCCTCAGCTGGAGTTCAGGATCAATTCTCACACTTTAATCCTATCTGCCAAAAAATTTTTAAACTACGTAACTGACAAATAACCTCAGCTGTAATTTATGGATCTCTCCTCCATGGGAAATAGATAGTCATAGCTGGCTTTTAATACAAATCACCTTACAGTACTGTACAAGCTGAGTCGTCTCACCAAGACCACAACTCCACAAACAATGATGAAACAGAAGAGCAATATCAAAACAGCTGCCCGGCTCTGTGTCTTTAACAAAGGACAAATTCTGGACTTAGCCCCATGATCGTTTTCATTCTCCGTCTGACCCTATGCATTTCTTCTTTTAAAATTTATTTTAAGTTTAATTGATACTCTTCTAATTCCTCCCCCAAAAGGGTTTTCTAAGCACATCATTACTTACCTTCATAATTAGAATATCATTAGGTTAGTAAAAGCATGATATGTAATGTATTTAGATGGTGGTGTTTACTGAGTTGTTTATGCATATTTAGAAAAGATGACAATTTTTACCTTATCAAGACTCCATACTGCCTATGCAGATTTTCTTACATATCCAATTGCATATTTAACGTCTACATCAAGGCTTTTTGAGAGGACAGTATGTTTAAAACCACATTCATCACATTTGTCGTATTCCCTCCCCATCTCGTCCTCTTTCCATGTTCCTATTTCAGTGAATTCCATAACCTTCTTGTTTTCCCTCACTGAGCACATTTAATTCAGTACCTTTTAAGTAGCTCCTAAATCCATCTGAGTCTATTGTAATTTCTCAACTGGAATAACATCATAAGTTTCCGACCTGGACTCTTCTCCTAGACTTTGGTTGTATAATCCTTCCATTCATTCACGAAATGCAACCAGAGAGATTATCTCAAAGAGATGATACAATCACGTTAGGCTCCCATTTAAAACTCTTGGGGTGATTGCTTCTATTTCTTTAGTTTTTTTTTTTTTTAATTCTTTAAGAAATAATTTAAACTTTTTTTATGGCTATAGGGCTTTTCCCAGATCTGCTTTCCTTTCTAACCTCACCATTCACCTGTTGATAGCCATTGTTCTACCATATCAAGCTATCTTTATTTTTATGATGGATTTCGCATTCTTTTAGGCTCATTGTCATTTATTTTTCAGTGAATTCCATATTTAGAACAATAAGTGAATTCAGTGAATTACATATTTTGACAAGAAGTCTAAATAAAATGACATAATTCCATATGTCTAGATAATAATTCCAAGAAGTCTAAATGAAAAATAATGCCCTTCTTCTTTCATTAGTGTTAAGACAAGAGGTTTTTTTCATTGACACCTTCCTCTGCCAAAACTTACCTCGGGGACCCTGTTTCTAGGTACTGGATATGATTCCCCTTATGACACTACTTGTCCATTGTATTTTAATTGCTCATTTCATGTCCATATCTTGACTCACTAGATGGTAAGCCATCTAGTTGTTCCACTGCTAATACACGGTATCTAACATGTTATTTAACTCACACATTTTCAGTGCAATTTTATTTCTTTTTCTCCAGCTTTCTTTCCATATTCCTTCAATAGCAATTTATGTTATAGCCTCATTGTTTGAATTATTTTACAAAATACTTACAGACACATTAAAGATTCAATTACATATGAAAATAAAAATATACTAAATTGCTATTCAATTCTGTAAAAAATTTAAAGATGCTCTTTATGGGGACATAAGCAAGGAACTTTAATTTGCTATAAACATTTTTATGTTACTGAAGATATTTTGAAAGAAAGTTTAGAGTATTTTTAGGTTGCACTATTTCATTTTGTTTTTTCTCTTCTCATTGGAAATGTTTTTTTTCCCATTAAGTATATAATGTAGGAACTATTAACTTGATTTATACATTGTAAATGAAGAGGCTGAAAAGGGGCTTAAAAGGGGGCTTTAAATTCTTTTGCCCTTTGATAAGGCTGCACTTAAAACTTTGCAAATGTAAATCTGTTTAGCTTTTAAAACAATCTTAGAGTATATGTCTTAAAAACAATATACCTTGGACTTTAATTTCAACTAATATTTATATAAAGATAGAATGCAGTTCATTCAAAAATTTAATTTTGTCAATGAGTAACACTTCTGCTTGACGTTATAAAATACAGCAATGCATTTTCTAGCAGACTTCTAAATAACTTCTTTTAAATACTGAAATATTTATGTATACATTCAGATAGCAAAGATAAAATATTGGTCACATTTTTCCATTTGGGAAACCTCTGTGTTCTTTGAGCAACATGATAAAAATCTAAGTTTAACAAATAGAGTAAGTTTGTAGTTCATTCCCAGCTCTGTGACCCCTTGCTTGTCTTTTCCTGTTTAGTTTTTAGCTTACTTGGTTACATAACCATTGCTTTTGCTTAAAGGTCAGCCAAGAGTAAAGTTATATCTTGCTGGAGGTGAGATGTAAACAATGTCTGATCTTGCCCTGCCATTTTTCTTAAATCTTTCGCAGAGCTGGGAGAAATTGTGCCAGTATTCATAAAAGAAGATTATGTTTTAGAATCTGTATTGTATTATTCAATAAATATTTCAAGGTGTCTGCAAACAGGGATTAATAGGTCTTATATTTCAGGAAACCAGAAAGGTATCAACCCAAAGAATTAAATAAAACACTCGTGTTTGATGCTCACATAAACTGTAACTTAAAATAAAATGTGTGTAAACTTCCTTTTCCCTTTGTTTCATTTTCTTGTCATAAGATAATAGAGTAAAATAAAATGAGACAAAAAGTGAAAGGAGCTTTCAAAAAAGGAAAATTGACCTTCACTCTGAAAAATAATGCCCTTCTTCTATCAAAGTGTTAATAGCCAACGATGGAGTCTGTGTACAATTAAACATCTGGATGAAAAATGCATGCTCAGTGTCTGAGCAGTGTGCCTCACGGCCTGCTGGTATACCTGGAGGCGTCTGGACGTGGAGGGCCACTACCAGAAAGAGTTTCAACACAAGTTTTGGGTGTAGTATGTATTCAAACTTTCAATTGTATTAAAATGACTAGAATGTATGACAAAATTCCTAGCTTTTAAAAACATAGTATCTGTGTCCTTATTAGAAAAAGGTACATGGTAAGTGGGATCTTCATTCAATGCTTGTGCTGAAGAGCTTCTCAAGTGAGCTTACCTGCGTCTCTTCTCTGCTGTGAAGCCCCGAGAGCCGAGCGGTACGCCCTGTGTTGGTATTTCTGTCTCGTTCCTGCCTCTGAAAATAATTACTACTACCTGGAATATTCTATAGTGATTCAGTAGGTCTTTTCTCCTCATATTAACTACGTTCATTTTAGGCACTATTCACTTTAGTGGCCGGTAAGAAACTATTTTATAGAAAGAACATAATAAGCAATGTTGTTTTTTTTTCAATTTGTTCCAGAATTTAATGAAATTTAACAAATCGTATTTATACAAATCATCATAAAATGAAAAAGTCATCATTTCCTTGTAAAAATATGGAATGGATAATTATTTTATAATATTAGGGAAAAATGACCCTTTCACTATCACTTCTTTCATGATGTCTTTTCTACTTACATATTATTCTCACCATAGAACTCCTTACACATCCTACTTCAATAATTCTGTAAAATATGATCAACCACTTTATTAGTTTTGTGAATTGGGTTCTTATATCTTTATGGACAATTTAAAATTTCTTTCTCCTTCAATTCAGAAAAATTTGGACTCCTATCTCTTTGGTTTAATTTGTGAAGATTGTTAGAGATTCTAACTTTGGCTACCGTTATCACTGACTCTTTAAATGACTAGAGTTTCAGAATTTTCAGTAATCTAAAAAAAAAAATCGATGTATTATGTCCTAGTTAATATTGTCTATTGCAACTTGATATCCCCTGTATGGTTTTGAGTTTATCAATATAATATGTATATTTATTTAGTAAATTATTTATACACATTACCTTTTATGTAACCAAATGATGTAGAATTTTGGAATATTAAAAATTGGTGCATTTTAACTGGAAAACAAAAGAAAAGAAAACTAATCACACTGTTTTTATTATAACTATGAAACAAAGGATCTATGCTCAGAGGAAAAACTGCAGTGTATACCAAAATATTACTAATACAATAACCTTGCTAATATAATGTATACTAATTAATGCAAGTTTTAGTTAAAGGCAATGGTTACCAAAATGGTCCTTTCATTAGAATTATCTGAACAATTTTTAAAAGATACGACGGCCCAGACTCCGTTTTGTATCTATTGAATTAGATCCCTGTGGGCAGTGCCTGGCAATCTGTATTTTCAGTCCAAGGTTTTGTTTGTATTTGAAACCTACCAGTGTAAAGAGTACAGTATCTATTTCTTTAGAATATACTGAATATACTGATTTGTAGAATTCTCTTAGAGGAACCAAAGCTTAGCATGTCCTTCATATTTATTAGAATGATTGTAAGAAATAGCAATATAGAATTTCTGCATATTTTGCAAAATTACCACAAAAGGTATCAATGGATATCCACAGGCCTGATGAATGAAATGAGGATTCACTTGTTCTGAGCCTAATTTGAAAGGTGTAGGTTAGCATGAATTAAGGTCATCAAACTTAGACTTTTGACATTTTTATTTCTAATATGATTTCTGTGTATGCTAAAAAAATTGTTATATATTTTAAATATAACAAAAATGTTTTAATCTTACTTTCTCTCCTGATTTTTTAATATATTAGAGACTAAAACATTGAATCTTTCACAGCTTTGAATGATCCTGGCTAGTAAATATCTTTTATTTAAACTCTCATGAAGGTTAGAGGTGACAACAAGATTGTCCCCCCGATAAACTGTGAGTCTGGGAGTGCACACAAACGCTGCTTCAGATTCAGAGATTGACAAGAATCTGAGGCTCAGCTTAAGGTTTCTTCCTCTTGATTTATGTCACTGACCTTGCAAACCAACAGAGTAGGTTGTTCGTGAGATCAAGGAACCATGGGGGCTGTTGCCTCTGTTTCTCTCCCAACACCTGCATTTCAGTGGTCACTGAAGACTTTGCGGAGTAAGAGATAGTTAATTCAGAGGAGCCGGGGCCTTTCATATAGTGGCCTCCATGGGGAGGAGGACACATGATTTGCATTCAAAGTCACCTTACAGTTGTCTCTATGCAACAATCACATACTTCTGAGCTCTGCTTTATCACTGGACCCAGAACATCCAAACGAAGCCTCCCACAAGTGGAAACTCACCACATCAGCATGTTACCCTTTTCCTTGGCTTCTTGGACCTTCTGCATTTCTTTCTTTCTTTCTTTCTTTCTTTTTTTTTTTTTTTTTTACCATTATGACTTATTTATTTATTTATTTATTTATAGACAGAGTCTCACTTTGTCACCCTTGGTAGAGTGCTGTGCATCATAGCTCACAGCAACCTCAAACTCTTTTTATTTATTTATTTATTTATTAAATCATAGCTGTGTACATTAATGCAATCATGGGGCACCATACACTGGTTTTATAGACCGTTTGACACATTTTCATCACACTGGTTAACATATCCTTCCTGGCATTTTCTTAGTTATTATGTTAAGACATTTACATTCTACATTTACTAAGTTTCACATATACCCTTGTAAGATGCACCGCAGGTGTAATCCCACTAATCACCCTCCCTCTGTCCACCTCCCCCCTCCCTCCCCTCCCTTTTCCCCTTCCCCCTATTCTTAGGTTATAACTGGGTTACACCTTTCATGTGAAAGCCATAAATTAGTTTCATAGTAGGGCTGAGTACATTGGATACTTTTTCTTCCATTCTTGAGATACTTTACTAAGAAGAATATGTTCCAGCTCCATCCATGTAAACATTAAAGAGGTAAAGTCTCCGTCTTTCTTTAGGCTGCATAATATTCCATGGTGTACATATACCACAATTTATTAATCCATTCCTGGGTCCACTTGGGCTTCTTCCATGACTTAGCAATTATGAATTGGGCTGCAATAAACATTCTGGTACAAATATCTTTGTTATAATGTGATTTTTGGTCTTCCGGGTATATACCTAGTAGAGGAATTGTAGGATCGAATGGCAGATCTATTTTTAGATCTAAGTGTTCTCCATATCTTTTTCCAAAAGGAATGTATTAATTTACATTCCCACCAGCAGTGTAGAAGAGTTCCCTTTTCTCCACATCCACACCAACGTCTCTGGTCTTGGGATTTTGTGATATGGGCTAATCTTACTGGAGTTAGATGATATCTCAAAGTAGTTTTGATTTGCATTTCTCTGATGATTAAAGATGATGAGCGTTTTTTCATATATCTGTAGGCCGTGTGCCTGTCTTCTTCAGAGAAGTTTCTCTTCAAGTCCCGTGCCCAGCCTGAGATGGGATCACTTGTTCTTTTCTTGCTAATACGTTTGAGTTCTCTGTGGATTTGGTTATTAAACCTTTGTCGGAGACATAACCTGCAAATATCTTCTTCCATTCTTACTTGACCTCCCAGAGTGCTAGGATTGCAGGAGAGAGCTGCCACATCTGGTGGCCCACTTTTACTTGTACAATAAAAAGATGATTTATTACTTACATGTGTACATTTTCTATGTTAGTGGTCACAAACTTGGAACCTGCTCAATAATTTTAAAAGACTCTCTGAACATGCTGCAATTTAGGATTATTATGTGAGTGCTTTTTTGTTTATCTGCAGTGGCAGATATCACGAAAATTTTGCAGTGATCTTTTTTAAAATTTCTTTTGTTCATATGATTTCATTAGTGTTTGTATATTTTATATGTGACCTAAGACAACTCTTCTTCTAATATGGTCTAGAGAAGTTAAAAGTTTGGATACCCCTACTTTGAATCATTTCTGAGTTATGTGTAATACCTAATACATGGGTACAAATGTATTAATGCTAAGTAATACAATGTGAATAGTCATTATCCTTTACTTTTCAATTATTTTGTTTGTTTTTACTTTTTTGATCCTAGTTTTGTTGAATCCATGAATATTGAACCTGCAGGTATTTTAAGTATGTATAGCATTTGATGTTGCCAAGCGTCTCTCTCTTATGACCCCTGTTGCATAATGCCTTGGGATTACGATTAAATAATTTAAGGCGGAATTATGTTATTTGCTCTGAAATTCCCCTTAGTGCTGAGCTAATTCCTTAGACTATAGCAGGTATTTATATATACATATTTAGTAAATTGAGATGAATAAAATGAATAAATGCTTTGTAAGCTTATTTATATCAAGTACACATATTCAATATATCTCCTATAAAAAGTTTGCTTGTTTTCTGTTTTTTCTTTTTTCACTGTTTTTGACAAACATGTACTGAGTACGTTTGTCCAACACTGAAATAAGTTCTAAGAAATTCAAGAAACTAACTAAAAGAAATAATAATAAAAAACCCCATGGCACCTACTCTTAAGGAACTAATTCTCATGGCACATAATGTCAACCCTATCTCAGTTTTTATTTGCCTAATGCGTTTCTACTTTCAAAGACCATTTGTTTATATCAGTTTTTTGGAATTTTTGTTTATATCAGTTTTTGGGAATTTTATCATTCTCTATAAAGAGTGGAGACTTGACAATTTTTGTAGAATTTGAAATATATGCCTCCATTTGTCACTTCCACTTTTATTCTTTAATTCATCTTTCTCTTTCTATTTAAAAGAAAGATTAGATTAAATTGTATATTTAATACTAAGAAGACAAGTGAAATTATAAAAATTCAGAAGAAGCAACGACATCTGTGATGATCTTTAGTTCCTAGCCAGGGGGGGAATGTCTGGGAATATTTGCTTTATGGGTCTGTACTTCCTATCTACCTCAGAATTGTATAACAATTTGAAAAAAACCCAATTTGGAATGTCTACCTTGTTATCAATCAGGAAATATTCCATGATATTTGAAGTTACACTGATACATACATTTTACTGCTATATAAATTCTCTAAAGAATCTGAGAGCTAACAGATTCTGGTCAGGTAGTTTTGCAGATGAATTGACACTGGCACAAGTTCCAATGATGACAAATTTGCAAAGTAAAAGAACTTCGAGCAGAACACCATGTTCATGACTTTCAGCTAGTCTGGGAGTTTTTTGCCTTACACCATGCTTTTAAAAACATCGTGTAAGCTATTTTATTATTTTATTTTCTTTCTTTCTGTTTTTTTTGTTGTTGTTGTTGTTGTTGTTGTTGCAGTTTGGCTGGGGCCAGGTTCGAACCTGCCACCCTTACCCACTAAGTCACAGGTGCCGCCCATTATTTTATTTTCTATGCCATGTATCTTTATTGTCACAGCAATTCTAACACAATTGCCTATGTACAACTAGCCTGTCTGAATGACACTAGATGGGATTACCTTAAAGGATATCTTAAGACATTCATTTATTCTATTCATTCAAAAATACTGACAGTGCCTACTCTGGGCCAGGCAACTTGAAAGACACAGAAAGTATTCTAAGGTATAAGAGACTTGGCCCCTGACCTTTAACAGATAAAAGGTTCACAAACTGTTTTTCAAACTTCTTCTTTAAACCCTTCAGCTCCATGGAAATACATCAAGAACAAGGCCAAAAGATAAAAAAATTCCTACAAATCACCAACAAAAATTTTTAGAGTGGTTCATTTATTGGTATTTATCAGATAAATACCAATAAATGTTCCTCCTCCTCAACATTGTCTTGGGGAGGATTTCATTTAAAGAAAGAACTCTGAATCTAGTCTTGATTCAGAATTGATTAACTTATAGGAAATCATGAACTGTATTTGAGATAAAAGGAGAACATGCCATTATGCAGCCACAGGAATAGACACTGTTTTCTATAAAGTACAGAAAATACATTTTGGACTTTTTCTCTCTGTTTTTATTTTAAGCACTCATTCCTGCAGATATTTTGGTAATCTTTATAACATCAAAACTAACCTGATCATCACGTTGAAGAAAGAGCTATGTCCTCATAAGTGTAAAGATCTGGCATTGAAGAGGATGCTTTCTTTTGGAATGATGTGACAGTTTTATTTTGCACTTGATATGGTCTTGCATGTAAGCATTTTGTAGCATCATATGACTGGAATGAGTGACTACAGGCGGGAGCAATGTTGTGTAGATTATGAAGTGACTTTAGAACGCTGTTACTCAATTGGAATTTTCTGACTAGATGTCTTAGATTTCATCATCATGTGAATAATACTGAATGCTAAGGTCTGTCTTGTTTGTGCCATTGTGAAATTTGATTTCATTGTGGTGATGAGACATAAGTACTCTGCCTTTCTGGAAAGCTCTTGGATGTCTTAGCTGCCTGAAGTCATTCAGACTTCATCATATGGCCCTGTAACACTGTCCAGGGTAGTTAAAACCACATAGAAATAGCTCTTGTTGCTTTCTTTTGCTCAGCAACAAGATGATCCTCAAAGATTCCTCAGAAATCTAAAAGACATGCTGGGTTCGCATTATGAGTTTAGGTCATAGGTTGGGAGTCAAACTCGAACAACTACCTAGCAATGATGCCTTGCAATTTGTTAGACGGCTACAATTTTATTTCATTTATATCTTCCAGAATTAGGGGACTTTCAGAAGTTTATCCAAACTTTGGCATCTATTACAGGGCCTTTAAAAATAAGAGCTCTGCAGTATGCTCATAATGAAAATGCATTTATTACAACTAAAGTTGCTAATTTTTTTACCTATGTAGTCTGTATTCTGATGTTGAAGATGTCAGCAAGAATGATATTACTTAAAAAAATAAAATAAAAAAGAAGTGGATGGCGCCTGTGAGTGGGGTGGGGTGCTGGTCCCATATACCGGAGGTGGTGGATTCAAATCCATCCCTGGCCAAAAACTGCAAAAAAAAAAAAAAGAAAGAAAGAAAGAAAGAAAACCTTTTTAAATTTTATAATACAGCCCTCTGAAAACCTCTGTTTTTTTGTAACTGTCCACTTCAAAACATAGAAATAACATTTAATGAATAAGAAAAGCAACATGTTTCAGTTAATAGATAGTGAATGCTATATATTTTTATAAAGATTTTCCTATGCATTCAATATGATGAAATCATAACATATGTGTTCTACTCCTAACATACAGTCATGACATGTTGATAATGTTCCCAAAGGAACTCTTATAAGATTTGCACTGAATGTGAATGAAGAATAATACATATATGTTATGGGTTCAATATATAATGAAAGTATAAAAGAAAAAATACAAGGTTTTGTTTATCCTTGTATTTATTATCCTTAAAAATGCTGAACCAACCAAAAGAAACACCTGGTTTAAGTATGAGCACAAATTTGATATATAGGACAAACTTAGCAAGGCTGTATGACTTCATTGATGCAGCATAGTAAGGCTATCAATAGTATTTTTTAAAGTAACATTAGTGAGTCCATAAATATAAAAATAATGTAGATTGAGTAACATAAGTCATATTTTAATAAAATGAAATGCTTGGAAGACATTTGTATCTGTGATCTATTGATCAATGTATAGGCTTAGAATGTGTTCTGTTATGGAGAAATAACTTCCTAAAGAGATCGAATCTCCCCCAGATGACAGCTATAAATTTTAGAAAAAAACACAAAAAACAACTACCTGAAGGCAGTGAATATGTACTATGAACAAGACCTGAGAGATTTTGGAGGGGAGTCAAACTCGAATTAAGGAAATTACACTCTGTGAGCTGCTGGATTTTTTAAGCTTTGAACTGAAAGTGGAAAGTTGAAACCACAAGAGAAAGCTGATAGTCTTTTTGGCCTAAGAAATCAGAAGGCCGAATCAAAGGTCACTGTTGTTACAAGAAAATGAAGGGTAATTCTGGGAGTAAAAGAACCAAGAAAAGGGGAAGACCAATTTCCCTTGGCATTGATACCCCTCCAAAGGGTGTCAGTTCAGGCCGAGTTTCTGAACATAAGGACAAATCAACACAAAACGAAAAATGAAACAAATGAACTAAAAGTTGGGAAGCCACAAGTGAGGTAATGTTTTCATTTTGAAAATCAGATCAAGATAATTGGCTGGCCAAACAAAATACCAACACTCTTCCAAGGAATATGATAGAATACAGTCTCTACAGCATAGCATTTACGATGTCCAGGATGCAATTTAAAATTACCTGGCATGCAAACAATCATTAAACCGTGACATATTCTCAAGAAAAGGACACTCAGTAGAGGCTGTCTTAGTTTTCTCTTGTTGTATAATACATTGACAGAAATTTAGCAGCACAAACCGACATACATTTATTATTTCTCAGATCCCATGGCCCAGGAGTCTAGACAGCTTAGCTAAGTCTTCTGGTCAAAATTACAGGGATACAATGAAGGTGTCAACTTGTCTGACTTCTCATCCGGAGGCTCAGCTCTTTCCAAGCTCATTCAAATTGTTTGTAGAATTCACTTCTTTGTATGGCTGAGGGCACCAACATTTTACTGGTTGTCAACTGAAGGCCACCCTCAGAGGGTGATCTGTCAGTTCCCAGAGGCTTCTAATAGTCTTAGCGCCCACCTGCAGTTCCTTGTCATATGGGCTCATCCAATATAGCTTTCACTGCATAAATAATTGATGGAAATAAAATGAGAAATAAATAATTTCATAATCATAGTAGAATATTAGACTTAGAATTTTATTTTACCCTACTTATGAGATATTAAATTAACCAGTTACAGTTTCATGGATACTGGCTAAAAATACAAGACTCCTAGGTAAGAAAAGAAGCTTTTTATTTTTTATTTTTCATGACAAGCATTTATCATACTGTCAGTTCCTCTTGCCCTCAACTCTCCTAGTGGACTCAGATAGATGGGTGTGCATGTGTCTGAGGAATACTGAGATCAGAGAATCCACAGCTTGTATTATAAGCAGTGAGTGAGTCTATTGTTTTTCTGGAGGTCAGGGGTTGGTACTTATCTCTCAAAGTTACCCGTGCCCTTCATAGCCCTAAGAACTGGCTTGGTTAAAAAGGGATCAAAGCTTAGCTGTGCTGGCACTTCTAGCAAAATGTATAGGAAGGCAAGAAGCCAAAGACGATTGTATCTCACAAAAAAGAGTTATAACATCACTTTCTCTACAATTGGCAGAAAACTAGGGGAAATATCAGTAAACACATAAAATATCTGAAAAATGCTGTAAAGATTGAAACCAATTGATGCACATGTTAACAGAGCACTATATTCAAGCGTAGCACTCAGGGTGTGCTTTCCAAGATAGAGCATACTCATTCGCAGGCAATTAAGCAAGTCTCAATACATTTAAAAGCAATGCAGTCATACAGAGTATGTTCTCTGACTAGAAAAAAACTCAGTTAGAAATGTATAACAATAAAATATCTATGGCCACTAAAAGTATTTGTAAAATAACAACTGGCTGATAAGTAATTCATAGGTCTTAGAAGAAATGAAATAAAAATAAGAAAACGTTTTTAATTGAGTGATATTAAAAATACAATATGTCAAACTTGATAATCTAGGGATTCAGCAGTGTTTGGAAGGAAAAGTTATAGCTTTAAATCTTATTTGTGTAAACAGAAAAGTTCTAAATCAATGATCTCCCTTAAGAACCTGAAAAAGTTAGAACATGTTAAATCCAATAAGTATAGAAAAAACAAAAGTAGAAATCAATGATGCAGATGAACATAGAGACAATTTTAAATTTAAAACATGGCCCTTTGAAAATACCAACACAATTTATAAACTTCTAGTTAGGCGAGGAAAAGCACAGAGAGAACGAATGAGAAGAAAGAGACCATGCAATGTCAAGAATGAATGGAATGATGGGCGGCGCCTGTGGCTCAGCGGGTAGGGTGCCGGCCCCATATACTGAGGGTGACGGGTTCAAACCCAGCCCCAGCTGAACTGCAACAAAAAAATAGCCGGGCATTCTGGCGGGTGCCTGCAGTCCCAGCTACTTGGGAGGCTGAGGCAAGAGAATCGCCTAAGCCCAGGAGTTGGAGGTTGCGTGAGCTATGATGCCACGGCACTCTACCAAGGGCGATAAAGTAAGACTGTCTCTAAAAAGAGTTAAACAAACAAACAAACAAAAAAGAATGGATGATGGATTATCATGGCATGTCCTATAGATATTAAAAGAATATTAAGAATAATCTTAAGTCAAAAAATTTAGCCCCTTCACTCTACCAAAATTGACACAATATGAAATAGAAAATCTGTGGTTTCGGTATTGGCAAAGATTTCTTAGAAAAGACACACACAGGCAGGGTGCCGTGTTTCACATCTGTAATCCTAGCAATCTGGGAGACAGAGACAGGTGGATTGTTTGAGCTTGGGAGTTCAAGACCAGCCTTAGCAAGAGCTAGATCCCCATCTCTACTAAAAAGTAGAAAAACTAGCTTGACATTGTGGTGAGCTCTCTACTTCAGTATTTCTCACAGGCTGAAATCAAAGTGTCAGCTGGGGTGTGGTTCCATTGGAAGACTCAAGGAAGCAAGGATCTTCCTCGAAGCTTACACACGTGGTTCATGGCAAAATTCAGTTTTTCAAGAGCTGTTGGGTGAAGGTCACCCTAAGTTCCTTGCTATAAAGAAGGAAGACAGAGTGAGTGCCAACATGGGAGAGAGAAAGAGAGAGATACAGAAACAGAAACGGAGAGAGGGAGACATCACATAAGATGGAAGCCTTAGGCTTTTGAAACCTAGTCATAGAAGAGATATCCCATCATTTTTCCTTATTGTTCATTAGAAGCAAGTCACTAGGTCCAGTTCACATTCAAGGGAAAGGACTGACTACACATAAAGTGAGGATCAAGGATGTTTGTCTAAAGATGTAACTTACCGAGATATTTACTAGTGTGTCTGGGAGAGGAGATGCTAGGTATGGAGAAATACTTTAACATAAGTTATATTTTCTGCCCTTTAGTTTGCATGAGTTCCTTTACCTTAATGCTGAAAAATTTAGATGATGCTATAAAGAAAATATAACTATGTTTACATGTGTTTTCATAATGAATAGTTGTAAGTGAATAACATAAACAGTGATTCACACAGGAACAAAGTAATCTTCCAAAGGCATAAATTATAAAATTTGTGAAGTCAAGTACTAAAGGTAATATGGTCTACATAAAATAAAATAACTTTGATTTTTATTCAAATAACTTTGATATATTAAAATAAATTTGATTTTTACTTGACCATATCATTTTCAGAATTATAAATTTGTACATGATATATTTAAATAGTTTAGATAATACAGTTGATAATATAAAAAAGTGATTTGATTATATGAATAATTAATTACTTATTGTTTTGATATTCAAATAAGAAAAATAATCTCAAGCTACCAAAAATAATTATTTAACTTTGACGTTAGTTTATTGAAATATTGATTTTTAAAAAAAATTATTAATTACATTACTAGTACTATACACTATAAAATATGTAGGGAAAAATTCGTTTGAAAATATTAGTTATCTAGGAAAAATTATATCTCTTTTATTTAATATTTTGAAATTACTATTGGGTTTTTAATGGAAACACTAAATTCCATGTGCATAGGCAGGTACATTTTTTTATTAACTTATTTATCAGTCAAGTTTCTGAATAATTTCTAATTCTGGAGCAAGATTCTTTTAAATAGAGGTTATCACTTTTTAGAGTGAATCTTAGCAGACCAAAAGAATGATGTTAAAGTCATCAGAGACCAAAATATGAATTTTCTTCATTTTATCTCATTTGAAATGTGCAATTTTTTATGTATCTGTTGCCTTGGGTCAAGGGCCACTGGGGAGATATTTCAAACTGCTGGTTGTTTTGCTCTAGTATTTCAGCTTTCTCTTGGGTTATGACTTAGGTTGTCTAATTAATCAAAAGTCTTCTCTTTGCTTGTTATTTCATTGTCTACCCTAAGTGGGGAAAGGTGCTGGGGGACAAATGTGGCTCTTTGACTTAAGAAGAGCTCTTCAGCACTTTAGCAAGGCTGAAGAAAAGAAATGATTTATGTTCCTTAAGTTCAACTAAAAATCAAAATCATAGTTTGAGTTATTTAAGAATCCTCCATAGCCTTGTTTTAAAAGTAGTTGTGCTTACTTTGAGAATTACACTAAATTTAAAAATGTCTTTTAAAAAGTGATGCTAAGAAATTTCAGATCTTCTACAAGGACTGATTCATCAGGAAAGAAAACCTGGGGTCCTAAAGAAGTTGCTTCTGTTTGGTTTTGAATGCCTTCTTCCTTTGTATCAAAGAAGTTTGGTCTTTATAATGCTGAGTGATCATAGGCAATGTCCCTTAGTATCCATAGTCTCAGAGTGAACCAAATGGAATATTCTAAAGTCATACTAACAATTTTAAATGGCCTGATTTCATTTTGTAGTGGTTTATTTCAACCTTATCTTTTTAATAATCTTTGGCCTTACTGGTTGTTTCATATGGTTTTCTTCCAACATATGAGAACTGAACATCAAGTTCACAATCTCATCCTATATAAAGTGCTAGGATGTTATATTACCTATGATATAACATACCTTATTTTTAAATATCATTAGCCTCACCTTCAAAGGACTTTTTTGGAAAGCTATGTGCAGAGGCAAGCACCTAGACCACCGTTTAGAGCAATTTTGGAACTCTTTTTCTAGAATGGCCATCGGAGCTATAGTATTACCCTTGATATCCTGAATGCCATCCATATATCTTTCCTTCAACATTTCTTTTCTTTTCAGGTAAAGAAAAAGTGACTGGGGGACAGATCAGCTGACTAGGTAGGGTGTTCCAGTACAGTGGTTTACTGCTAACCCTCCCTCATAGACAGTACTGTGTGACTGGTGCCGCCATACCTCTCCCATGCCAAGATTTTCAGTTGAGATTTCATAACTGTTACTGTCAGTGTTTACCTGGCCTGATACGTTTCTCACAGTCAGCCAACAATTTTGACACACAATCTGACAAACTTTTGCAATGGTGTCCTCAGCTCTGCTCATGACTGGCCACTCTGACCTCTCCTCATCAGTGACACTTTCTCTCCCCTCAGGAAAGTATTTAATCCATTCATACACTGCCATTTTTATCCATGGCATTATCCTCATAAAATTGGACTAATATGTTCCTGATTTCACTTCCACTCTTGTCAAGTTTAATAAGAAATTTAATGTTTGTTCATTGCTTTGATTCAAGCTCTGACATTCTCACTATGGCACACAAAGATGTGCAACGGCAATAATGAATGCCACTCAGCAAGCAAGACACTGCCACACAGTGACACGAACTCAGTTGTGAGAAACACTGACGTACCCAGGTGACTGAAAACAGCGAATTGTCTGTACAGTGTCTCCACCTAAGTGCACAGTGGCAAGTTCACAAACTTAATTGTCAAGGCTCTTTATAAACAATATTCATTATTCATTCTCTTTCTTTTTTAAAAAGTTATCTTTGCGCATTAGTGGATGCTCCAAATACAGTCTTCTTGATCAAAGAGGGATCCAGGCAAGATTTTCTGCTCTTCAGAGCAGAAAAGATAAAGATTATAGGATGAAAAGAGACAGACCACACCAAGGGCGTCGACGTCACAGCCCAGCAGCATCATGGCACCTATCAAGTGCAACAAAATTGCAGTTTATGGTGAACTAAAATGAGCCTTCAAAGCATACTTTTTATTTTTTTGCCATCAGATAGATTTTTTCCAGCACCATAGAGCCAATAGCATCAAAATTACAATGTGTTCATCATGTTCAAAATGATGTAGAAGATGGAGATTCTTCATCTGATCATTTGGGGGGAAATAGCATGAATTGTTTTACTAAGTAAAAAAGTTAATATAGAAAGCCCTCTAATAGAATTCTACGATGATGATAAACTTCTGGGAGGTATAGATAAAGTCCTATTTGGATGCAGGTATACATATTACATGAACATCAGTAGAATAGGCATGAGGTTTGGAGTTTTCTACACGCGCCCGTGACCACCGTCTCCTGGAGCTTCGCACTCCCTGCTCTCTTCATCCTTCCTGGGCTTAACTCCTTCTCATAGTGTCTATTTTTAAAAACAAAACTTGAGGGGCGGCACCTGTGGCTCAGTCAGTAAGGCGCTGGCCCCATATACCGAGGGTGGCGGGTTCAAACCCAGCCCAGGCCAAACTGCAACCAAAAAATAGCCGGGCGTTGTGGCGGGCGCCTGTAGTCCCAGCTACTCGGGAGGCTGAGGCAAGAGAATCACCTAAGCCCAGGAGTTGGAGGTTGCTGTGAGCTGTGTGAGGCCACGGCACTCTGCTGAGGGCCATAAAGTGAGACTCTGTCTCTACAAAAAAAAAAAAAAAAAAAAAACTTGAGAAAAATAGATACTGATTTAAAAGTAGGAGTTGATATCTTTCCTCTTTACCTTAGAATCTACACTAATTTAGGGGTCATAGTCACAAAAAGAATCTTCGTCTTCTAATCATTTTGGACATTTTGATCATGATTGTCATGCTAAGATTATCTCCAACTGCAGCTCCAGCAGATCAGTCGTGATTTTTAAGGGCCTCTCTCATTTACCACACTTCTGCAATTCTACTTTTCCTGGTCTGTCTAGGTTCACTCTCTATGCATGAAGCAAGTCTGTTTATTGTCTGCTGTGTATGTTATGACCATTTTCACTTCTGTCTTCAATCATGTTCTATCTGACATGTGCCACTGTGTGCCTTAAATCTCCCTCTCTTCCTTCACCACACAAGCAGGGGAGGACAGTGACAGCAAGGGGAGACTCTGAAGGCCAGTGCCCCAGGCCAGAGAAGCCAGGCAGCTGAGAGGGGCACTAACGGAGAGCTGGAGGGGAAGGGCACATTCAGCTAATTCAGCAACAGGGGAATTTATGCCCGGTTCTTCGGTCACACAGCCACAACAGGGAAATCTTTGGAACTCCTAAGTATAACTGAAAGTGCGCCCTTGTTTTTGCCATCACTTACGAATAATGGAGTCATTTACAGGCATTATCCAGATAACTGGAGATGTCTAGAAACTGAGGCTGCTAGTGCTGGCTCTGTAATTATCTCACTAAATGACCTTTGCCAAGTCATTTCACTTTCCCGGGGCTTTCACCTTTCTGTTCCCTTGCAGGTTTTGTTTCTTCTATTTGTAATTCCCTCACCTCTCTGTCAGGCAAGCTTTTACTCATCACTAACACTCAGCATGGTATCATCTCTCTGAACCATCCCCTGGCTCCCCCCACCTACGCCTGAGCAGAGTGGGGCCTCCATGCTCCTGTCCTATGGTAATTATTTCTGCGAATGTCCCTCTGCTGCTCTGCTGCCGCCTTCTACCCTCGCCTTAGAGACGATGAGCTCCCCGAGGGCTAAAATAGTATTTCCTCTACTTTTGAAATCCTGGTGCCTGATATGTGGGTATAGTAAACAGTCAACATATGTTTGTTGAACCTAGCGAATGAACTGTATGTATTTATGTTTCTTTATATGTCAAATGAAGGAATTAGGCAAGATTGGTGGTTTTTAAACTTGCAAAACTTGAAGAAGCAGTTTCTTTCAGTTAAAAATTTAAGAGAAGGACAAATACCTTATGGAGAAAGAGAAGAAAATGTTCTATGAGAAGAACTGGATTTCAGAAACCTGTCCACTTAACCTCTCCTCTTAGAATAAAGTACTGGCAGGTGCACGGATACAATCCAAACAACTCGCCCCAAGACCACGATTGCTAATTTCCCTTGCAGCTATAAAGCTGTCATTCGGTGAAATTCGTTCAAAGCAACGTTTTTAAAATTTGAACATTTTTGAAGAAATTTTTTTCTAAAATGTAAAAACATATTGACCTGGCTCCCTGAAAAACAAAGCATAGCAATCATTTTACTGACTTTTCCCCTAATGACTCGGGTCTTCATTAGGAACACTGAGTATTTCAGTGAACTGAATTCACAAAGGTGTTGTTATGACATATTTATTTTCCTGCGTCTTCCCTGTCTGTCTGTTGTCATTTCTCTGGCTGTCACTATTTCTGACCTAATAGCTCCCTCAGCTAATCTCTTCTCAAAGCCCCTGTGCCCTAAATTTTCTTCTTTTAATACTCTGTGAGCCAAATTAATAGAAAATAAAGTTTATTTAGTGGTATAGGTTCACAAAAGAATAAGTAGGATTTGAAAAAGTCAAGGGCTTTGCGTTGTTACTTTGTGAAGGTTACTTTAGGTATTTAGTGCGATGGTGTTATTTTTCTGGTTCGTAGGTCCTCAGTTTTGAGGATTGCTAAAGTTGTGTTTCTATATAAATGAGATGTATATGTTTTCCAAAAGAGCCATCCTTGGTATGATCTGGGAATGACTGAATAAATGTTATCTTGAATGATTCAGTGATTCAAAGCACTTAAACCATTTTTTTGTTTTACAAAACAGTTGATAAAATATTTGAGTATGAACCCCTAAAATACATTCACTTATAAATTATGTCCAAGTACTTTTTCACTAATGGCTTATATACCTTATAAAACATATTCAAAAATAAAAATGACAACATAAAAACAAATGTAAATACTCCTTCTAATATCTTTTGCCCACTTTCCATGGGACTTGTCTTGTGCACCTCCTTGGATTCACTGCCAGTTGCACACCCTAAGGGTTGCTAATTATTTGCTAGTTGCTAATTATCCACAGATTGCTAATTATTTACCCAGATGGGGGGTATTAACTTTTATTTTAATTAGGCAAATAAGCCTCTGCCCAAGTGAAAACTAGTTAGTTTTCAAGACATCAAAGCAAATTACTTTATCTCCAGAGCCTAACATATGTCCTAGCCTATAGTGGGTGCCCAGTAAATGTTGGATGACTGCTTATTGAGTGACTGATGGAGATTAAGTAGTCCATAAGAATGCATTATAAATTCTTTTAATTAATTCCTTATTTTATCTGCTTAGCTCAGGTCAGACCTCTTTCACGATGTGATCACATATTATTACATTATTATTGGCAGGTCCATCACTAGGCAGGAGTGGTTTGTGGTAAAGCACACAAGGGGGCTTTGATCCAGGGCTAGAACATTGAACTCCACTGGCAGGCTGATCTCCATGAAAAGTTTCCATTCATCCAGATTACTGTAGTATAAGACATGGCAAACTCTATGTTAATAAAGACCAGGCAGGGGCATCCAGGATAGCTGGTGGGGCATTGGCAGTAGTAGTAGTGCTTAAGTAATGGTGATTTTCCAGGCCAAAAAGATACCAGTATCAGCACACTGGAGAGAGTATGGAGAAAGGTTGGGTGAGCGGGGGCAGTTGGGATGCATTTGGGTTCAGTTTCAGGGCACAGCTGCGCCTCAGCCCTCTGTTTTCACTCTGCACATTTACCTTGGACACTCTGATTACCTTCTACTAGTGAAGTACCATCTATTTGGTTGGATTTCACACGCACGTCCGGCAACCTACAGGATAGTTCCCATTATCTTTCTTGAAGGTACTACATCCTTTACATGATTAATGCAACAGTTTTCTCCCAAACCTGCCTGTCCTGAAATGTTTCCATCTCTGCAGGTGGTATAACCACCACCCACCTAGATGCAGAGCCCTGGAAGTTTTCCTTAATTCCTCTAGCTCCCTCATCCTTTATCCCCATCTATTTGGCTCTGTTTCTACTGGAAACATCAGCCCTTGCCTCCTACTTTGACTTCCTGGATCCAATCTCAGCGACCTCCAAATCATTTTTACACATTCATAACAGAGTGGCTTTCACAAATTATAATTTTGATCATTTATCCCTCTCACCCCCACTATCATCTGAATGTTTGTGTCTCCCCCAAAGTTCATATGTTGAATTCAAATCACCAAGGTGATAGATAGTATTGGTGAGATAGGGCCTTGGGAAGTGATGATGTTCTCACATGGCAGAGAGCAGAGAGAAGCAGCAAGCTCTCTTGGGTCTTTTTACAAGGACACTAATCACATTTATGAGGGTTCTACTTTTATGACCTAATTACTTCCCAAGGGCCCCACCTCCTAATACCACCATATTGGGGGCTAAGATGTCAAACTATGAATTTAGGGGGACACAAATGTTCAGCTCATGACATTGAGTGGAAGAATGATAGCATGAGGTAGAAGTACAATCCTGGCCTTTTACTTATAGGACAGACATAAGAATTCATTGAGATAATTTGTGAAAAGTGCATGGCATGATTACCTAGTATTTTGATGTGACCTATGTAATATAGTTACTATGCTATGCTCAACAATACCCATCAAAATGCTTCTGCTGTTTAATAGTAATAATAGTTGGTACTCTACAGTATCCTTCCCCATAACCAGCACTCTTCCAAATCTTATAGGACAATTACCTAACTTAGTCTTCATAAAGAAACTCTGTAATGGTTTCTCTTATCATTCTCACATTATGAGGCAACCGAGACATAGAGGGGTGGGGTAACTTCCCAAAGTCACACAAATGGAAAAGGTACAGCATTTGACCATGTCAATGATTTCAGACACAGCCTCTCTTTTATTCCTAACAGTTTTATTTGAATTTTATGTTCCCCATTAAGGAGTAAAATGTTTACATTTAATTCAAAAAGTGTTTATTGAATTATTCACCATGTGTAAAGTTAACAAATATTTACCACTGACGATAACTTTCCAGAACAGTGCTTTAATTTCTTCATGCTTCTGGACCTTAACATCTTTGTGAGAGAATTAAAAAACAAACAAACAACAAAAAAAAAAAAAAAAAGGAAAAGAATAATAAAATGATAAAAAAGAGTTTTCCAGGCTGGGTGTGATGGCTCAGCCTATAATCCTAGAATGCTGGGAGGCCAAAGCAGGTGGATCACCTGAGCTTAGTAGTTTGAGACCAGCATAAAGGAAGAGCGAGATCCTCTCTTTACTAATATATATATATAAAAAAAAAAAGAATAGCAGGGAATGGTGGCCACCACCTGGAGTCCCAGCTACTGGGGAGGCTGAGGCAAGAGAACTGCTTGAGACCAAGAGTTTGAGGTTGCTGTGAGCGATGCTTCCATGCCACCCTACCCAGAACGACACAGTGAAACTCTGTGTCAAAAATAAATAAATAAAATAATTATAAATAAATAAATAATTTTCCAGAGCAGCTGCTTTCTAAACAACTCCTTTGAGTACAGATTATGCTGCAGTAGAGAGTGAGGCTCCCTAAATGTTTGTTCTCTGATGGTAATGCCTTCATCCTCACAACTGCTCTGCTTTCAACAGCAGATTGGAAATAGTGCAGGCCCCCATGCAAGTTTTCAAGACAGTTAAGGCACTTTTATACAAGCCATTTCTGAAATCTCCATTTTTTAAAAAAGCATTTGTTAGTTCTGGGTCATTAGACAAAATGCCACTTGTCTTTGTAGACTGTGGTCTGAATAAATGTCATCAGAGACTTCCAAGGATGGCTTTTTCAGGATAATTGAAATCAAGTTTGAATGCATTGATTATAGGTAAGAAGTAGATCTTTTCAATCAATTTGAATCTATTCCGAAGGGCTTTTTGAGGAAATGAAATATTGGGGCTATTAATGATACATCAAGAAAGAAGGTGAATCCAAAGTACGTTTTCTCCAATTTTGATAACATTACTGTGATTCCTCTTGTCCTAAGGAGCTAAAGGATGAGTTCCTTCTAGCTTTCTATAAACAAATTCTGCATTTCACTCACAATGAAATAAAGAATAAAAGTTATATGGATAGATCATTACTTTATGTCTGTAAATTACTGTACACTGGTTATTGTTGGCTCATCAGATTAAGACACAATCAGAACATCTCATTTATAAATGCAACATTGATCAGCTTTTTCTCCCCAGGGACGCCACTGGTACAGTGAGTCATGCAGCCTGCAATAGGCCAGTCTGGGGACCTGAGCCTGGGCACCCTAAAGAGTGTGTCAATTTTGCTTGCTTGGATGCCTGGTTTATGAAACTGTAACTGGTTCTACCTGATCAAGAATCCTGTTTGACCAAAAAATAATTTCAGAGTCGAAGATTAAGAGATTAAACGCTCGGCTGTGGACTCAAGGTTTCCAATGCACACTTCTCTCCCATCAGGAAAGGTAGTATTTTTTCTCTTTTCCTCACCCACCGCCCACCCCCTCGGTGCACTCCCAGAACTTCTGTCGGTCAAGGGGCAGGATTGGAACTATAAATTGAAGAGAGGAGAGGAGGCGACTTTTCGGGCGGGGTGGGGGACATCTGGGCAGCCAAGGGCCAGCTCATTCGCTCTCTTTTCCCAGCCTGGGGAGGGCGTAGCGCCTGGGCGGAGAGCTCGCGCCAGCCCAACACGGCCTTGGCCTCCTGACCCAGACAGCCTACGGCGCTAGGGAGTGCGGCCGAGCCCGGGTCCCGCCGTCCCCCGCCTAGGGGCTGCCCGCCAAGAGTTCGAGGCCTCCCTGATCCGGATGTGATGAAAAGGAGCAAAGGAGGGAGAAGTGTGGGAGTGTAGGAGTGGTGCAAGGGGCGAAAGAGAGGCAGAGGGGGGAAAGTCCCCTCGGAGGGGAACTGGCCCGAGTGAGCTGGCCGGGAAGAGGGGGCGGAGTGCGCGGAGTCAGAGGAGCTGCCGCCGTCGTAGTTGCCGCCTCTGCGGCGTCTGGGCTGAACCGGAGGGAGGCGGGAGGGACGCGCAGGGGCGGCCGCCGCCGTCGCCGTCAGGCCACTGGGGCAACATGCGGCGGGTGCCCGCTCCTCGCTAACTTCCCGGGCGGAAGAGGAGGAGGAGGAGAAAGAGGCTGTGAGCGACTGGGGATGCCGAGGTAGGTGGGGGTCCCGGGCCCAGAAGAGGAGAGGGCTGACCCCCGTGCCCGAGCTTCTCCCGGCACCCGCCCCGCTGGGTCTCCCGCTGCGACCCCGCCGCCCCGGGACTCCACCGCTGTCAACTTGTACGGGAACAGTGTTTCTCGCTAGTTTCAGATCAGAACTTCCCCGGGGTGGAGTCTGGGGGAGGGAATGTCCCGCGGGGCGGCAGGGCTGGCGCGCGCGCCTCTCTAATGACACTCTTCCCCTGCAGCAGCAGCCGGTTCCCCGCGCGCAGCAGCTCTCGGCCCGCGCTCAGTGCGCCCCGCGGGGCGGCCAGCTAGGCGGCGGCGCGGCGGGCTCCGCGGAGCGCCCATGTCCGGCGCGGGCGAAGCGCTCGCTCCCCGGCCCGCGGGGCCGCAGCGCACGGCCGAGGCGGGCGGAGGCCGGCCCGGCGCCCCGGCCCAGGGTGAGTGTGCGCTTGCAAGCTGCGAGCTTCTATGTCGTTACTGCATTTGCCAGTTTGCTGAAACAAGTACGAACGAGGGAGGACGGTGATGCTGTGGGGACGGGTGCCCACCTCGCAGTTGGGAACTTTTGCACAGTTTGCCCCATTCAAGCAAGTTCTCCAGGACTTCTGCCCTAGATCAACAACCGGATAAGAGGGCGGGATCCGCGGGTCCCTCCACTCCCCTTTCCTTTGGTTGTGAAGAAACAGGATGACAGGATTGCTTTTTTTCTGAAGCCTATGCATTTCTGGGCCTCTGACTCAAATGTGAGTTCTGAATCACTTCTCTAGTTCTCCTCGGTTCTTGCGTGCTCATCAGATCCGGGACTGGCGCGGCCCTCTGACAAGCAGGCACCCTGGCCTCATCTTTCTGTTTCTTTGGGCTACTCTGCAACCCGGTTGATAATCCAGGTTTCTGTGACCAATTGCACTGGAATGGCTTATGCATATGTTTTCAATAACTGTTTTGTTTTGAAATAAACATGCCTTAAAAGAAACATTTTCCAAGAATGAATTAGCTCCTCTGTGCCCTTCCAAGTGTAAACATACAGCCTATAAAAGACAATAAATACTCTTGTGTTTGGAAATCTTTCATAACAAATTTACAAACAAGTTAGAGAATATCTTTTTTCCTTGAGGGTAATAGACTTCAGGTTTTCACTGGTGACAGAGAGCAGAGTTCTTTAACTTCTCATGCATTTTACTTAAAGGATGGTTCTGATTTAAAGAGCTCTGACACTGGCATGTCAGAACTCAATACTCTTCCAGGGCTCAAAAACCCTTGATTTTAAGCATATCTGGTAGTTTTTTTTTTTTTTTTCTCCTGTGATAATAATGTACCGAGTTTCTTAGGATTTTTTTTTTTTTAAGGCAGCAGAAAGTGGAAAATAAGCTGTTAACTCAAGCCACAATAAGTAAAAGCAGAAAACATCCATGGTTAAATTAAAATGTTCTGGCATCCAGGGCTGTTAAATTGAATTACATTTATCATTGTTTTTTGCTTCTGAAGGATGATTCATTTTTTGCTAAACAGAAAATAAAAACGACTAGCTGCCGAGCATCAGAAAACTGGAATGATAAACATATGTTTTCCCAGAAGCAGCCCATGTTCTACACACTGCATTGTCAACACAATCATTCTCCTGACATTTGCCATGCCCTCAGCAGTCATATCGACTCCTTGATGGGCTGTTTATACTCACACTTGAGCTGTTAATCGTTATTGTTCAACAGGGCTTATGTCCCAAGTCAACATCAAGCACCAGAGGAAAATGTTTTGGTCTGGAAGTAGTTGCTATTTGCAACATCCAACTTTAATTAAAGGTGCATTTTCAAATCCGCCTGAAGAACCTGCAGTGGTGCCTACTACACCTGTGCAGGGTGGCACCGCCTGGTATCATTTGACTCACCTTAAGAAGCCAGGCACCTGGAATGGCTAGAAGTAGGACGTCTGCTGTGCATCACACACATTACCAGTGTGGAAACTCACGGGTTATTGTCACCTGAAATTGCCTTAGCTTCAGCAACACAGTTACATGTTGCTTTTTTATTAAACTTTGACTCACAATATTCTGTATGTAGGGATCGATTTAATCATAGTGTATTATAAAGTTGATTAAAAAAAAATCCTGGGCCTCTTGTTAAAATATCTCAAATAAGCAGATTTCATAGGTGTATTTAAAGAAAAAAAAATTGGTGAGTGGGTAGAGAAAAGCTTCAAGGGTATCTTGCCATGATTGGTTTATTGATAAAGGTGTTTTGTGAAGAAGCTTTGCTCAAAGGCCACTATTAAGCCCTTTCTCAAGTTCTTTTTCCTTCTGTCCTTGGATTCTGCATCAACCTTTTTGATAAAAAAAGAGTTTAATAGTTCTCCTGTAGTCTGTGGCTGCTTAGTTAACTGAAACTTAATTTTATGATTTTTATCTATTCCAATCAGTGGGAAAAACAGAATGCTTTATGAAAGTTAACAGAAAATATCATTTCATGAAGAAAGATATGATCAAGTCTTCCTCTGCAAGCAAAGTAAAATATGAGTAGAAAGACATTATCACCTATGCAGCTGTTACTGTATTGTGTTGTATTGAGCTATCCATATTGTTAACCAAAGGCATAATACTTAAAGTTGAAGGTCATTTTAGTGATTCTTTAATCTGAATTTCCACCAAATCTAAGATGACATTCTATATCCTTTGTGGTGGTTGGTTAGAAACCTACAGTGTAACCTATTCGAAATATCAGCATTACAGGGAGTTAGGAAGATTCTCATTTATTAAGAGCACAACTGTCCTTCCTCAAAACTTGTATCTTTTTTGTTGTGATTGTGCAAGCCTTACTATTGCTTTGAAAACATTCAAAGCATTTCAAATCTTCCCCATATGTTTTGAAAAATTATTGCAGAGCAGGGACATAAGCTTATGTGCTCCAGAGTGTAAAAAGGAACCAGATGATTGTCAGACAACAGAGAGCAGTGGGGATTTCGGGAACAGGGGAACTCATGGGCCAGGATGCAGCAATACTCAGTTCTAGCTAATTGCTGCCGTGTGAGTTAGGATCTTCAGGGACTTCAAGCGACACTGGAAATCTGGATTTTAATGTATCATCTCTCCATTTTCAAACATTGGCACCTAATGAAGTATAATCTTTATCCAGGCCAAACAAAACAACCACACCTGCAGGCTGGATGTGGCCTCTGAGCAGCTGATTTGTGATCTCTGTTGTGGAAAATAGAAATTAAACGTATAACTTAAAACTGTTTGTGGCTTAAAACAAGTTATGACTGGCTTGTGAAACACTGATTTACTTTTTCATGCAAAGTACCTATATAAATGTTGTGGTAGGTGAAGGGCAATTTGGGCCATCATTATTTTTAAAAAAGAATGGATCTTGTATGTGATCTCTCTAATTGTAACTTTTCCCTTTTTTGTTTAAGCATTTTAAAAGTCATTGTGTTCAAGCAACATTGAAAGTGTAGGTATTTGCCCTTTAGTACAATAGTTAGTAGAATGCATATAATTGGAAGAAACTTCTGGTTAAATACTTTTTTTCTAAGTTTGTGATTTGATTTGTAGATAAAGGAGGGATCTTTGGAAATAATTTAGTCCAAACTGCTCATTTTTTTAGATGAGTGAAAAAAATGCTCAAAGAATTTAAGTGATTTAACAAGGCCTCATCCCCTGTCACTAGCAAGAAATAAGGGTGGAAGTACAAATTATAAAACAGATGTTATTATGATAAAGGCAGTGGAAGTGGAGAATCAATCCAACATTTTTATAGGGATGGATGCATTGAAGATGATAGGCTTTGGATATTGTGAATCTTGAGCCTCTTGCCATCCTTCTATCATCTCCCCAACCCCCACTCCATTCATTGCATTTGCTAAGATGTAGCCGGTTGGACTCTTGAGTGCTGGAATATACTTTAATGTGATAATGTGTGATTTAATGCACTCTTCTCTCTTGGGAGAGTCCTCTGAGACTATTAGGAGGACTTTTCATAGCAGGATGCAAAATGCCAGAGAAGTTAATTAAAAATAATCTAAAATAGAAGCCAGGGAGAGAATCAAGTTGAAATTGTGTAAGTAGAGCTTTGACTTAGAAGCTTAGCTGAGTTGTCAGAAGTTTATAATAGTTAATAAGATTTTCCTTTTGGGAGGCCTGTTTGTTTCAATTTATATAATGTATGCTTATAGATATCTAGAGTCTACTTTTATCATTATTATTTTCTCCTTTTGAGTAAGGATGGCATTTCTAAAAATTTGTCATCTTAGGAAAGCTTCTGTACCTGTTTCTCAGTTGGAGATTTTGCCCCCTACGAGAGGTTCCACGGTATCTGGACACATGTTTGGTAGTCAGAGCAGGGGTCAGTTGTGTGCCCTGGCATCTGTTGAGTGACTAAGCGTCCTGTAATGCATTGGATAGGACAACCTCCATGACAAAGCCTGCTGGGGCTGAGAATGTGTGTCAGTAGTGTTGAGACTGAGAAACCCTGCTGGACTATTATAGAATCAGAATATTTTTGTGTGAGGCCCAAGAATCTGCAGTTTAAACAAATTCCAGGTGCTCCTGATCTGTAGTTGAGAGTCGGAGCTTTACAGCCTTTTATCGGTTAAAAAAAAAAAAAAGTTGGTAGATTTTTAAGAACAGTCTTCTTTTGTGTTTTTTTTTTGGTTTTTTTTTTGGGGGGGGGGCTTTGAAAAACTTTTAAAAACTTCCTTTTTCATGTTCCAAAGTTTAAATTATTATCACTCTATATAAACTCTCTAATGCTATATAACATTCTCCAAAATTATCAAATCTCTAGTTCATCCTCAAAATGCTCATGCATATTCATCCTCAAAAAGGTTTATTTCTTTTCAAAGTTATATGCACTAAAGTGCAGAATTATTTCGAACATTATAAAAGAAATACATTAGTAAAAATTCAAAAGGATGAGAGAATAAATGAATAGAATTTTAGTATTTTCTTTGACCACTTCTGTAGATACTCTTACCTTGCTATGCTGCCTTTTTCTGTGGAGACCCCAGGATATGATAGAACAAGAAAACATGTCCCCAGTTTGTATGTTAGACTTTTGGAAACTAGATTATACTTTCTCATAGAAACAGTATGATAAATTATATTTGGTTCCATAATAAATCTCAAAAAACTGTTGGAAATAAATTTTATTAACTTTTTTATGCTTACAATCATAAATCACTGAAAACATACTATTATAAGACAGGCAGCCAAATATAAATAACCTAGAAAAACACTGTAGTGAATAGAAACTGGCTTACTACACTTATTTAATACATACGCTTGAAGAATGACAATCCTTAATCAAAACAATACAGGGAGACTTGTCTAGATTTGAAAGAGGATTTGGGGACATTTTAAAGCGCCTTATAGTTTACACTTCTAATTTTTTACATCAAAAGGAACTAATGTTTATTTTATTAAGTTTAGTTGTAGAAGTGCATGTCTTACCAGCTTGTTGGATTTGTTTTCCCTTTCCCAAGAAGAAGAATCAAATGAGGAAGAGAAAGATGTAACTAAGAAAGGAGGAAGAAAAGAAGTGTTACAGAAGATACGTCTATAAATCTAAGGAGGTGTTTGGAGAGATTGAACTGTTTCATTGAGAACCTAAGTGGGGTTGGGGACCCATAAGGAATAGCACGGTGTGCACTGAGCCTGTGAGTGATGTTGAGGAAGCAGCTGCTGTAACAGAAATGGAGAGAAAGTAGGAAGACAGATCACGGAAGAAACGTCTCCAGTGGGGGATTTGGAAAAACCTTTGGTTTGAGTTGCACCAGGAAGTGTGGTTATAGGAATCAGTGGTGTGGTGATTTATGGTAGAAACAGAGCTCAGAGGGGATGATTACAGACTATTGGGTGCTTCACTAAGACCATGGATTGTATGGGCTGGATGAAGCGGCAGAGAATGGGCTAAAGTCAGTTTTAACAGTTGGGTTCTGGCTTCCCTGCTGAGGAGCTTGGATATCCTTTCTGTAGGTGGTGGGGAGCCACTGAAAGTGCTTGAGAAGGGGATGGACAGGACCAATTGGTGTTTTTAGGAGAACCAGGTTCAGAGGATGGTTTTGGAAGGAGAGGCAAGAATGAAGGTAATGATTACCCTGAAGGCTACTACAGTGGCCTGACAGAAGAGGAGGTGACCTCGGGCAGCACCTGTGGTAGCGAAAGTTAGCGAAGGGACTTCAGAACCACAGTGGAAGTTGAATAGAGCTCGACCTTGTGTTGAGAATCCCTTAAAGGCATCCGTGTTTATTTATACATCTATGAGTCTCCAGAGATATCAAGCATAGCATTCACTTTTTGATGAATTGAATTGATATGTTTGGGTAACATATTTAATATAGGAGCTGGTGGAAAAGTAGCAATTTAAGGCCATCTGTAGATTTGCTTTATATCTTGAATGGAAACATAGGAAGAGCTGTTGAGTCTCTTTTGATTAAATTGGTTCCAGGGAACTTATCCCTGACTGTAGTAGTCCATAGGCACCTAGAAAAGCAAATTTGTAGCTGGGAGACCGGTGAGGGAGGGTCTGGCTCATAGACTAAGAATTCACCACCTAAGAACTGATGGATAGCACAAAAGTGAGGGAGGGGGCTGAAGACTAATTTGGGGGGAATGGCTACACCTCCGAGAGGAGTAGGAAACATACAGAAGTTGGTAAGACTTGGCCTCAGAAGCATCAAACATTTGGCGCACACAGAAGGTGCAAACGTTGTGGTGTTAAAGGAGAAACCACCTGTGTGGAGGGCTGTCCTTGGACGGGTGGATTGAGCATGCTCACCTCCCAGTGATAAAAAGAAAACTGGGAGGAGAGAGACTGAAGAGGAAAGGGATTTGGGTGTGTGAGTGGGAGGGTGGTGATGATGTAGTGGGTATTGTAATTGAAACAGAAAAATTCAGGGAAAGAATGAAATAAAGAGACCAGTTCTTAGGAAAGTGGAAAACATTGCCTTTTGAGATGAGTGTGGGAGAAAAGGATGGGTAGCAATATAGAGAAAATTTGATAAGAAAAAGAAAATAGTAAAGGCCTAGATCTTGTCAGTAAAGAGATGGTAGCATTTGCTGAGAGCAAGGGAGGTTAGGATGAGTGATGAAATTTGAGATTTGTGGAAACTATTTGGGAGGGAAGAATTCAAGAGGGAGCGAAGCTGGGGCAAACAAAGGGCTGCTGGATAATACTGAGGGCTTAGCTAGGAACGAATGACATGAATTGTAGTGAACAACATCATAGTGGTTCAGTGATTTTCCCTAGAGGAGTGTGCAGGATCTTGGGAAAAGAAGGAGATAGAATGGATTTTGAAATTTGCATAGGGCTGGAGGTTAGCTGGGTGGGCGCAATTGTAAGACAAGGAATATGTATCACGTGTGTGTGGGAAGAGTGTGTTTGTAATAACTGATCTTGCGTTCCAGGCTGGGAAGTGGAGCCAGAGACCAAAAATGTAATTGGCAGGCGGAGACTTCTGGCAAGCAAAGCTTGTGGCTGTTTCTTTGTTTGGTCGGTTCCCACAAAAAGACTTAATATATATGATTGAATATCTTTTACAGGATTATGAGGGAAGCTATGGAATTTTGGAGTGTGTAAAAGCTTTTCCTGTTTCTTTGAACCTTATTTCCTGGATCTAATTGAGGTGATTTCATGGAAAGAAGATCTAATAACAGTGTTTAATTATTTTATTAGTATTACATTATAATAATAATAGATTTGGAAAAAATAAGGAAACCAAGTTATGCCATTTGCAAACAGAAAATTATTTAGAACAACAAACAGTAAAGAGAAAAAAATGTAACCAAACGGTCTTTCTGAGAAAATGGAAGGGGATACATCAAGCAGTGTCTTGATTTCTAATAGTCTTTTTACGTTTTTATTAAGAGGAGGTTGATCATGGACAGGCTTGAGGCTAGTCTTGGGATGGCGTAACCTCAGTGACTCATTAGAATAGATCAGAGATGCGCTTCAGCCCTTGTATCTCCTTCAGGGCTGTGAGTCCTCACCAGAGTTTGGCTGCTGCTTCTCTTTCTCACTCAGTTTCTTCTCCCCCCCCCCCCTTTTCTTCATTCCTTGCCTGTTCTTTTTTTCCAGTACACTTGACTGAAGTTACTTAAACTTTTAGCATCTTCTTTTTACATTAGCATACAGGTCCTGAAGGAGGAAAGCGTTTTAAACTTAAGTTTTTGAAATCGAGTTGTATTTTATAGATTCTACTTCTAATCACTTAGGGTTCACCAAGTAGGAACTATGAAGAGTTATTTTAGCATGAATTTAATTTCGTTTGTGGTTTCTGCTTGCCGTCTACTTCTGTTTTCAGATTCACACCCACATGATCTGAAGTAAGATGATTCATATACATGTGCCTTTATATTCTATTTTTTGGAAGTTCCAGAAGCGACGTCTGAAATTAATTTTTACACTAGCACGTGTATTTTACTATTGAGCGATTCAAAGGGGAAAACTTTGTTCACAAATTTTGTGTGCCAAGGTCCTGTGAAGATGAAGAATATATATTTTTGTCCACAAGGGATTTGTAAACTAGATAAGAGAGGATGAGATATAAACGCGTACCACATTAAGTTGCAATCTTTTTAAAGTCTCGATTCCAGGTTACGGTAAGAGCCATGTTGCCACTTATGAGTATAATTCTGGAGCATATAAATTTAAAGGTTGAGGGAGAATCTGAGGATGGCAGGAAAGAGTTCATTTTGTCTGGTTTAGGCTGCTAGTGATCCCAGCTGAAGAATGCACAGTTTGTAGGGATTTTTTTTTGGTGTGAATTATGCAGAGTTGAGCACTAAAAATAAGGCACCTTGTGGCTGAGCAGGTGGCAGGCACTCAGAAGCTGGGTGGCAGAGGACAAAGGAACCAACTTCCTCTCTTTACTTTTTTATTGTAACATAGATCTACTCTGTTCTCGCTAATCTTTCATCACCTAAGCAACACGCAGGAACTTTAGTAGTATTCTTCGAAAGGGTTAGACTATTTATTTCTCATTGAGATACAAGAGGAAATCATCAAGCTCTGGAGAGGCATAGGAGTTTACAATCTTGAAAATATGGATAGTGTTAAAGTAGCTATATCAGTTTTTCATCAATATGCAAAATGATTGTAATTCTTACTTCAGCGAAGGAGGAATATATATATTCCAGCTTTGTGTTTGGGAACTATTTCTGGTTAGAGAGGGAAGAGACTGAGGCACTGGTAGTGGACACGGAAAAGAAAATACGGATTTGAGAGAAATCAGGGAACTGTGACTTGCAGGATAATCGACAGTATAGGGAGAGGGGAAACGAGGTGAAAATAAGGAATTGAGGGTAATTCTGTATCTACTGTTGACCAAGATACAGGTCAGTGTTGGAGAAGAAAAGTGTTGATGAATTTTTGGGAATGTTGAGTTTATATTCATGTAGAAATACACCTGCATGGAGTTGAAACTTATAATCTATCATTTAAGGCAGGGATCAGGGCGAAGATAATGGAGCTACAAGTCATTCTGGGAATGACGCAAACTGTGGAAGCTAAAGGGATTGTAGAGATGGTGGAGCCAGACATCCGGAGAATCCAATGGCTGCAATGTCCTAAAGCAAAGCAAGAGTGTCCAGCAAGCGAGCGCTGAGGGGCTCCTGGTTTGGATCTTTATGAGATTTGAGAGGGAGAGGACACACCTTCTGACTTCAAATCCGTATCTATCATTCTGAAGTTCAAGAAATCAATTCTAATTCATTTTTCATTGTATTTTTGTGCCTTCAACTGTATTTGAAATGCTCTTCTCCTTCATTTTGTTATTTACTTCAAGTTCAGCCTGAAATCATAACACTGAAATGCTTTTACAGATTACAATAGGCCTTCTTGGTTTACTTTGGCTATCCATTGTCTTTCATTCATTTAATCGTGTCAGATAAGGGTTCATTGCTTAATTAGAGAGTGTGAGGAAAAAAACACTCTTTACAAAGTAACTCTTAAGTAAGAGTTAAGAGAAAGTTTTTAGAACTGTGGCAGTTATACAAATAATCATACTGAAAGACTAAATATGGATCTATATTATCATTTTAAAAAAGGGAAGATGATAGAGTCCTCAATTCCTTAGAGTTTACAGACTGCTAATTAAGGGAACTGCTATAGCTAGGTTATTTCCAGATTTCAGCAATCAGACAAACTCTCTGGTGATAACTTTCTAACATCTTAACTGGCATGTGAGTTGTATTTAACTCACACTAATTTTGAACCCAGAGCCTCTTAAAGCTGTGCAACTCTGCTCATCGTTTTTGCCTTCAATCACAAGTCTCCCCCACTTCCTGTCACCCGTTCCAGCTGGCCCACCCAAGCACACCACACAGGTTGGACTATTCTCCGATTACCATAACTAGAAAGCATTGTTTTGTTTTTGAAGTTTTTGTTCTGTTTTCATGATAAAAAACTGTGACCCAGGGAAATATATTTTTTTTTCTAGTGTGCCTGTCAGTGTGCTAGACAAGATTAAGATGACTATAGTGCCTGTCAGAGTGAACAGAATATGAAGCCTCTGAAAAGCCATTGAGTGAATTGAGGGCACTTAACCAAGAGACATTGAGACAGAACCTGAGATATTTTCTAACATGGCACTCCCACATGGAGAGAGGAGTAGACTTTGATGGTTTGATAGATTTTGCAAAGAGCAAAATATAATGAATCAACGAGAATTTTAGGAAGGTAGATAACAAGTCAAATATAAAGATAGTCTTACTTAAAACAGTTGCAAACTGGAGTAAGTGATTTTCTGAGGCTGTTTCCCAATCTCTGTAAGTTTTCACGCCTTCAGTTCTTGGCCTGTTCTGGGGGATATTGAAAGTTTAATGTTTTCATCTGAATTCGTTTTATTAGGGGATTCGAGGGACCTCTAAGAACTTGTCTTCAGTTCAGATTCCATAAGCCTATGTATGTTTGGCTTTAGCATGAGTATACTTTTTGGTTAAATAAATGTATTTGAACTGTGTTTCAGGAGCTAGCAATTTACTGTGCTGTATGGCCAGTTGTCCCGAAAATAAATCCTTAGGGTGAGGAACTATAGGTTTAAATATAAAAGGTTCAGTAGATTAAGATGACTGAGTTAGTACGTCCTGGTTCTCCCTGTGGGATTGCTGTTATCTAACCTCCTGTACCTGTTATGAAAGCGAGAAGTGGAGATTTCTCCTTCTTGCTCACTTTATTTAGAGCCTTGATTTATTGAGATATATTTTAAGCAATTGCTACATTTTTACCTTTTCATTGGCATGTTCATACTCAAGTTTATATTCATATAATTTTGTAGTTTTTTTCACTTTTCTATGTGCTATTTCACTCCTTTCTATCCAACCTAAACCTGTAAAATGATTCAGTGTCACTTTTTTTATTCTTTTGAATTTGAACATGCCATAAGCTTCTAAATAAATAAAAAGCCCTTTAAAAAAGTGCATTTACAATCTTACAAAGAAGTCTCGGTATTTTTTAAAATGCTGATAATAACAATTAAATTGATTTAAGCGTTTGATTCATTCAACAAATATTTATTGTGTATCTGTGATTACATAATAACTTACTGTGTTTGCAAAATTATGAAGTTTTATGCATATGCTCATTCATCTGTTAAAATGCTTTGGTTACCTTAACTTTTGGGGGGCAGTGTGATTTTAGTTTATTTTAGAATGTTAGGCAAAGCAGATTGGTTTGGCAGTATTCCTTAAAGGTCATTAGCCTTCAGGGTTTAAAAAAATTTTTTTTGATCAGTGAAGAAGTAAAATTCCAGAGCCTCAGGGTCTTCCTGAAAGCTGCTTTATCTTTGGTTTTTTTAAAGGTTATATTTAGGAAGCATTTGTAGAATTTCCACATTGTTCTGAGCCACTGGGAAAATACAGACCCAGACTTTTTTACTTTTCCAGGAGATTTTAGTCTCAGATTACTTGAAATTTCATAAGCTAGAATACAGGTAGATCATTTGTAGGTTTTGAATAGAAGAGTAAATATGAAATTGTTTAAAGTGATTTTGTTTATGGGTGAAGGAGGTGTGAATATTGATTGTGTAGCAGTAGCAACATATACATAGAAGTAGCAATATATTATACAGATTTAAGTACAAAGTACAGAGGCTAACCTACAGAGCCCCAAACTTTAAGCAAAAAGAGAGCTGCTTATATTCCTTTCTGTAAGTATATTTTAACTGATTAAGTTTTATGAGATTTTATAAAGATTTCTGTCAATACTGTTACTCATATTAGTCTTTGATGAAGTCCACAGATATAGATAACAATCAGAAAATGTATTTGACGATTGCTTTGTGAATTTGCACACACCTCCACCTAGTTCAGCAGAATATTTGAGGTGGCTTATAAGAGTACATTTTAAAAAAAAGGTTAAAATAGAATAATGGAAAATATAGGTAGCCTAGGAAGACTGGGGGGAGGGGGGAAATGTATAGGTATAGACTGCAGAGAAAAACCAGGTTATTCAATTTGTCTATAAATTTGAGGAAAAAATAAAATGTTTTTAAATATGATTTTTATTGTCCATAGAGGAGAAAATAACATCCAGCTCCTCAGAGGAAGGAATACTTTTTCCTTTTTTTCAGTCTGGAAACACATTTCCTGCATGGATTTTCATATAGGGATTACTCAGTGGATACTGCCCTTAACAGCCTCCCTCTGATACATTTGTAGCAGGGTTTAACAAGGTGCTTATTGTTAACACCGAATGTAATAATAACAGCCAGTGTGAATGAGCACTTATTTTATATCAGACATGGTGCTTTCCTGGCATGATTCCATTTATTTTCACATCTGCCTTATGAGGTAGGTAAGTACTGTTGTTATTCCCATTTCAAAGATGAAGAATCTGGCAAAAAGTAACTTGCCCAGATTCTACATCATTCGTGGCAGACTGAGGCACCCTGCTTTCATTCATTTAATTAATTAACTAATTTATTTAGAGACAGGATCTCACTTTGTCCTCAGCCTCCGGAGTACTTAGGACTACAGGCACACACTGCCATGGCTGGCTAAAAATTTTTGTATAGTAAGACAGTCTTCCGGCTCTGAGTGATAGCGCCTTGATTTCAGATCCTGTGGTCTTAATCACTTCTCTAGTACAGCATACTGTTTAGGGATTAGTATTTACGTCCCAGAGACCCTAATGAGAATGTTTGTATTCATCAGGAAGGTTTCAACTATCCGGACATTTCAATAGCAGTATTATTCTTATTTCTCTGAAAACTGTGTCATGTACAGAACTTTGTTTTAAAGTTCAACAAAAAATACATCTGTAGTAACTGTGACAAGCTCATTACGTCCTGAAGCAATATTCCTACTTTCTTGTTACGATAAAAGCACCAAACTGACCAAGAATGAAAATGCGTTCCCTTATGAAGTACCATTATATGAAATTTTGAAGGACTGAATATTGCAATAGAACTTCATATGCTAGATTGGATATGAAATTAGTTGAGCTGCAAAATCTTTTCCATCTCTGCATTTTATCATTCTATTTCCAACTGAATATCTATCTCTGAAACTTACTATGTTTTCTCATTGGTAAATTGAGCTAAATGTGTTTTTTTTTTTTACCTTATTATTAATACATCATTGATGGTTCTAAGGATCAAGTAAATATTATATGTTAAAGTCTTTTGAAAACTGCTAATATTGTAATCGCAAAAAGTCATTATTTCTACAAAAGAAAGAATTTTCATTTTTTTCTTTTTAAAAAACTTACTTAACTGCCATGTGCTAGCTGAGTAACTGTTGTATGGATATATAGTATTTTACATAAATTGTTTTCTAATTTATATATTTTAATGTTCTTACATTTTTCTCTCTTGCTAATTACCATTCTTTTATTTTATTCCTCAATTGTTTAGCTAAGTAAAACTATCAAAGTTTCAAATTTGGATAATGCCAATTAGGTAATACAGGATAGAATTTTAAATTAAGAGGAAATTCTCTTTACCTGAATATTTCCCATTCTGCGTCAGCAGAAATAATGGAGAATGCAGAGGATTGCTTCCACCATTCACGCCCTTCTAGGAATAGGAAAAAAATAAAAAGTATTGATCCTGTTAAGATAAATAGTCATTTCTGAGTAGGACATATTGTATTTAAATAGATCATTTGAAACCTGTATTTGTTTCCTGTGACTTATTCTTTTGCTTAATCACTTATTCTTTTGCTTATCACTTTCTTTGAGAATTAACTCAAATCCAATGCCTCAGAAAAATCCACAGCTTTTCTATGATTTCCTCTACTCCATTCTAAACACCCTTCAGCCTGGATATGGGATTTTGGCTCTATTGTGTAGCTTTTGTACAGAGTCAGCTTTACACAATCTCAGAGCCAGAAGGGCCTCTGCAGTCATCCAGCTCACTGCCCTCATTTTGCAGTGAAGAGGGTGAGACTGGTCCCGGTCACACGGTCACACAGCTGGTCAGCCTTTGAGTGAGAATTATGCCCCAGAGCAGTTGTTGTGACCTTTTGTTTTGTGTGTTGTTTGATTGATTCACATGTGCGTATTTGGTCTCCCCAGCAGGAAGCATTTGCCATCAGGGCCCTCCCCTTTTTTCCTCATCCAAAGATTCTTCCTCACTTCTGCATCCAGACTAGGCACAGAGCTAGCCTTTTGGAAGCAGATCTGGTAATGTGCAACTACCTTTTTTGGTCTAGTACTATTTTAAAGTGTCTTTAAGTTTCATTTTAATATCTAAGACATATTTCTTTTATCCCATCTATTAGTAGAGCTGATTAGCATATATATATATATATATAATTTGGGTTTTGTATTCTTATAGTTGTCCTGACATGGAGACTGAACTAAATACTTCTATATTAATTGGATGATTAGATAAAATGTATTTTATGATACTGTGAAACTCTGTGACAAGGCGATGAGTACCATGATCTGTATCTTAATATTTGATAGGCTTGTCTAAGTTTTTTTCTAACTAGTTGCGCTAGTAGAGTGCTCCTCACACCTGCCACATATTGTGATGACACCACCCCCACACAGACTCCTGAATTGAGACCTCTGAGGTTTATACTGAAGGACTATACAGTGGTTCTGACCCAGAAGCACAGTAGAGAACCATTGCCTTTGAAGGACAACATTGTTGAGATGATAAAGGGCCCCTTTTGTGAGAAAACTGCTGTGTCTGTGGATGTATAAATGGGAATATATTGTTGAAAGCTAGTCTGTGTGGAATTAACCCAAGTGCCCATAAACCCATGAATGGATTAACAAACTGTGGTATATGTACGCCATGGAATACTAGTTAGCCATAAGGGCAGATGGAGACCTTATGTCTTGGTGTTTACCTGGATGGAGTAGAAACACATTCTTCTTAGTAATGTATCACAAGAATGGGGGGAAAGCATCCAATGTACTCAATGCTAATATGAAATCAATATGTAATTAACTACATGCCCACATGAAAAAAATACACAAGTATATTCTAGTGTGGGGAAAGGAGAGAAGGGAGAGGGAAGGGGGAGGAGGAGGGTGATTGGCGGGATCTCACCTAATGTGCACAATGTGAGGGTGTTCAGCTTCCCTCGGGAAAAGGGCTCAACTACAACTTGAACTTTACCTCAGAAATGAAAACAGTGTAACCTAACCATTTGCAGATTCATTTCAATCTGAAAAAAAAAAAAGATACAGTCTGATTTTATATATCACCAAAATCACCAGAATGTCTGTTTTTACAGGCCATAGTAGTTGAATTCCATAGTAGTTGAATTTACTAACATCCATAAATTCATAATGAAATTGATTAAACCAGGACTGTCCTCTGCTTCGCCATTCAGGAATGACACAGCAGAGAATAATAACAGAAATAACAGAAATCTGTTATTAGAAACTGCCATCGTTATAAAGAGTAGTGGCTGATCCAACCAATTGAAAGTTGCAGTAAAGTTGATTCTGTGTTTGGGTAGCCTGGTGCCTGTCTTAGAATTGTGTATCAAATAAATCTGGCTTTCTTTTTATTGTATTTCTTCAATATACCTACTCATCATTTATGAGACTTCCATATGGATATTCTATAAAAAGGAGTAAGTGTTAAGGACATATTAATAAAATAATATGCAAATAGTAGAAAGTCATAGAACAGTCAAGCGATCACAGAAGTTTTGTTTATACAAGAGGATAACTGGCAAAAGTCAATTTAAATTTTTTACTTTGACCCATTTCTGAGTCTTGCTTTGGGCTGGGTGCTATGGATCCTAGCAAAAGCCAAGACTGATGTTCAAGCCAAGACATTTAGTTTTCAAACAAGGCAAAGTTGGATAGACTGGTGCTTGTGAGTTTCTAGTAACTGCGTATTATTTATTATTTCTTGAATATTATGAAACAGAGAATGATAGTTTTTTCTTTTTCTTTTTTTTTTTTTTTGGACCTGAGAAAGACACTGGCAATCAGCTTCATTGTAGAATTTCACAGATAAGAACACATTTATTTAAACAATGTGGTAAACTGCCCATTAATAAAAATTCAGGGCAGGAAGAATTTCATTTTCCTCTTAGAGTGAGTTATATGACTGTATGTCTACGTGAATATGGACCACACGGCATTTTTATGTGTTCATTGGAGAGTTGAAAGGGTCTGTGTTTAGCACTCGAATATTGGACATGATTCAAATATGAGTCAAGTGTGTCTAGAGACTTTATTCAAACCTATTTTCTTTTTAGTCAGCAATGCTACATAATGCCTTGGTTTCATGAATTAATTTTAATGGAATTAAACTTGAACAGTTCAAAATTATATAATTAATTTCATTCAGCTTCAATTAAAGTTTCTAATTGAATCCAGCCTGCTAGCGTGACACCTGGCGTCAGTTAGCTACATAACAGTAGCTGCAAGTGTGTATTAATAGGGCTCTGCTGATGAGCCGGTTCATGCGGACTAGTGAGTTTGTGTAAAAATCTCTTTTATTGATAATCTCAGAAAGGCCTTGAGTTGACTGCAGTAGAAGGAAGATTTCTGGAGTTGTTTCCCAAAGTAAAGGTTTGAATCGAAACTAACACATCTCATGAAGATTACATTTTCTCCAGGATAATGCTGAGTAAAGGTTACATAAATCTAGAATATACTGGTTTGGTGTGCTTTTAATTTATATGTCACAGCTATTTGAATATGGTTTTGCTTTCTAAAAATACTTAAAATTTGCGCCCCTATTTTTTTTTTTTTTCAGAGCTCTGTAGCCTCTGGACTTAGTCCTGAGTGGGTGTCCATCTATTTTCATGTGGCGAAATGTGTTTCATGGCAGAACTTTTCAATTGTTGTGAAATCCCCATGGGGCATGAGAAATTTTTGCATGTGCAGAAATTTTTCCTTCCACTGGAAATGTTAACACAGTTGACTAACAACTTCTGTTTGAATCTCTTTCCTTTCTTTGCTTCCATGTCTTGACATCATCCAGATTCTCTTACTTCTCTAACTCCTTCCTAATTGTACAGACTCTTCCTGGTACGCTTAGTATATTTATTTTTTGGTGAGCTCAGGAATTTGAATGACTTCTTCATCAATTAAGTTTGGAAAGATAGCTGTTTCTGGCTATAACTTTGCTTGAATTTTTGGACAAATCTAATCCCCAGAACAGCACTCATCCACTAGAAAGTACACTCTATGAATGCCTGGGTCACATCTCATCATGACGTTGTGCCCCCAGTATGTAGCACAATGCCTAAGCATGTACCCTGTAAAAATGCAGTGGAACCGCTATACGTTGACCTCTCAAGGGACTGTAACAAACTGGTCAGCATACAGAGGTGGTCAACACGAGGAACCAGGCCTGCGGCACTGATACGTACCTGTGAGGCATGTAGCTCTATGACAGTTAGGTCAACTTAAGGAGCTGGTCAGTGTAGAGAGGTGGTCAACTACAGAGCTGCTACAGTATATATTTTCCAAAAGAATAAGCATTTTCCCAGTCAAATCCAGGCTGAGATCGAGCCTCTCCAGCCCCATTTTCTTTGATTATCTGTTTAGGCCTCTAATTGGTTTCTCACGTTTCCTCCCTGGTGGTTTGTTTTCCAGTTTATTAAATTCTCACCAGCTTCTGTGTAGACTTCACCTAGTCTCTCCTTTAGCTTCCCTCATTCCACTCTCCCTCTTAGATGTGTCCTTAACCGGAGTGATTCAATGTGTGTAAGTGTTATGGAATCATCTGAGTACAGCCCCTTTTCTCCCAGTTGAAATACAATCTTTAGTGGTGGGATCTAGGAATCCAGGATTTTTTTTTTTTTTTTTTAAAGCTTCCAAGTGCATTAAAGTGCAGCCAGGATTGAGACCCACAGATGTGCCCACGTTTATTAATCGTCCTTACGCCTGGCTCTGATTAGCCATTCCATAAAGCTGCAACGGCTGCTTTGACTTATTTTTCTTGCTTTTGAATTAAGTCCAGATTTCTCACATTGGCATTCAAATACCAACACTATGTCTCTAATCAAACCTTTGTAGTCTTATGTCCTAATGTCCCCCTGAAAGTACATCGCAGTCCGGAGAGCTGGAACCTTTGCCCAGGTGTCTGCTTTTGGAGTTTGCTCATGCCGTTCTTCAACCTTTCTCCCATCTGGACTTTTTGAAATCCTGCTTACCTTTTAAAGACCATCTAACACATACCGTTTTCTATCATGCCTTCTTGATCTCTGAATCCTGATGAGTATTTTTTTCTTCCTTTGAACCTCTTCAGTGCTCTGGACCTCTCAGAGTATGCATTTTACCTAGTATTATAGTTTGCTTTTTGTATGACTTGTGTTCCCTAAAAGAGTTAACATTTTCTTACGTATTGTCTTTTCCTCTGAGAACCCGTAAACTCACAAACGAATTGCTCATCTTAAATATCCTTCTCTGAGGATGTGTTCCACAATCCTTGAGTTTTTCCTAAATTTCTAAAGGGAGAACTCTGTACTTCCTTTCTATCCCTCCCCCTACTCAGTCTCTCCTCATTCACCTGCAGTCTGACTTTAATCTCCATCACTCATCAGAATCTCTTCCCCTTTGATCCTTTTCTCCTCTGCCCTCGCCTTGCATGTAAGGACTAACTCAATTTCATCCTTGATGTAACCGTCCCACATTTCTCTATCATGGCAGGTCACTCGCTGTGTTACACTTATTTGTTTACTAGATTAATGTTACTGTGAACACCTCTGTTTCTTTAATGTTACTGAGCCAGTAGTGTATGCAGTAGTCAATCAATGTACACCTCTCCCATTTTCTTAAATTATGGCAACCTTAGAAGCCTTTGAAAAATCTGTAAACTAAAAAAAGAGAAAAATGTGTAACGTTCAATGATAATAAATGCATATTTTTTTATTCAGGGAAATGTGATAAAGACAATACTGAGAAAGCTACAACTCAAGCTACGAATAGCCCCTTCACACATGAAGACGTACAAGACCAGTCCATATGGGGTGATCCTCTGGATGGTGAACTCATCAGAAGTAAGTATTTTTAGGAAAAAAATTGAGTGATTTGGTGATGTGACGAGGATAATATGCTGTCAGCTGATTGTCTCGTGTCATTCTGCTGCAAATCTGTACGAGTCGACCAACAGTGTTTCTGATCGTATTTTAAATTACAAAGCTAAACTTAGGATACACATAAATAACAATGTCAACTTTAATCCCTTCATGAGAAAGGAGGACTGGACTCATAATTTTTAGATTATTCTCAGAGAGAGTTATTGAAAAATCAGTTTCATCTTAAACAGGGACTGAGGGAAAGTCAGACAACTCTTTACGGATATGTGGATTATGAAACTAGAAAGAGGAAGGTGGGACTGAAAGAGAAGGCTCATGTGCTCTCTGTTCTCCTAGACGAATGCTGGCACATTTTTTTTACAATTAATATGTCATCAGTATTTTAAATTTTTTTCAATACTCTCCTTCTTAAAAGTGCTATGTAAAATCTGTACAAAAGCTTTGGTATATAATCTCCTAGTTAGCTCTGTAATTTGAAATACTATCAAAAACACTGTTGATAAACTGTTGATATATTTTGCTCTGGAAGTGCATTGAAACACTGTATCTTTCGGGTGCTGTTAAGGATGCTGATTCCATGTCACATTCTATTCTGGACCTTTTGGAGTTTATACTCTGGTTGCTGAAGTCCCCCCAGGTGGATACAAGATGTATTTGCCACATAATAAATTATTCTATGTAGCAAACAGGAAGGTTTAAAGATCACTGCTAGGCCACACCTGGAAAAGCATAGGAGTGAATTTTTTAAATTCTCATTCATAATAACTAAATCACTATGTCTCATTCTCTGTTTTTCAGAGTAGACAGAGAAGAAGTTATTTCTGGGAATCATGTGTTACTTTATTTTAATTTTTAAAACTTAATTCTTCAGTTGAGACTTCATAATAAAAACTTCTCTTGTGTTGCACATTACACTTACTTTGGAACTTAGGCACTTCTTTCCACTACAGATGCCTCATGCCTGTCCCTAGGTGAGAGAAAAACAGAATAAAATAGTAAAAAAAAAAAAAAAAAAAATAGAAGAAGAGACCAACTTAGTAGGGAACAAACAGTAACAATAAAAACACTATTGAGGGAAATTTCCAGTTTTTGAACAAAGGCTCTAAAAATTAGTATCTTTTAGTTTTAATTTTAGATCAGTTTGGGTTTTTTATACAACACTTTTGTCTCGTAGAAGGGAGTAGGAAGGAAGGAAGTGAGACTCAGAAATTAGTGAGGAACAAGATTTATATAGCTTTTCCAAAAGAATCAAATAAACATTATTTCAAGTAAGCCTTTATCCCCAAAACATATATCAGTTGCCTTTTATCTAAATATTGGCTCTGCTGTGGGTGAAACTTACAGTTTTATGGGATACTGGCATATTTTATCTGTGATTTCCTAGCAATTAGAATTAGTGAGTGTTAGAAGGAGTAGATCTTAGGGATAATTTTACTCCACCTGTTGGGAAGCAAGATTGTTTTCTCATTTTATTTTGTAGTAACAGAATTTTAAGCATGTGTGTTTCATTTAATTGATTTATTTCCCTAATCTCCTTTTCTAAGGCCTATCCTAGGAAAATGTGCATGAGTTCTCTTACGACAAAAACAACAAAAGAATACAAACCCTACTGAAGAAGGATGTAGAGAGTCATGTTAATGTCTTATGTGTTTGTGCTAGATATTAAAGCTCTTCTTTGTCACAGATTTTGGGTTTAAAGGTTTAAAGTCACAGAATGGGTTTAAGACTTGGTGCCAGAGCTCAATAATTAGGGTGCTGGCCACATACCCCTGGGCTGGCAGGTTCAAACCCAGCCCAAGCCTGCCAAACAACAATGACAACTACAACAAAAACATATCCAGGAGTTGTGGCAGGCACCTGTAGTCCAGCTACTTGGGAGGCTAAGACAAGAGAATCACTTAAGTGCAAGAGTTTGAGGTTGCTGTGAGCTGTGACGTCATGCACTCTACTGAGGGCAACATAGTGAGACTCTTGTCTCAAAAAAAAAAAAAAAAGAATAGGTTTAAAATGAATTACTCTTCCTATATATAGTCCCTACTGGTTAAATGGACACTGATCAAAAATATTGTAAATTGCATGATAGTTTTTTTTTTTTTTATTGAGATAACGATGCACTCTGTGCTGTGGAACACTGCAACATCTGGGAACAACTGTCTAGTTTCCTACTAATACCCTCTGAAGGGAGGCAGAAGTAGAGAGAGTTATAGCCTCTTCTGAGAGGGCTTGTGGGAAAAGTAACTCATGGATATACAAAGGATCATGGCCAAAGACAATAGTGTCACTCCTGCCTGCCCGAAACGAGCTGGCAAGTGCTTCCAAATATTTGTGAGTGACATCTGACTCAATTCTGATTAGAAATTTCAAAAACTCTGGTTCTGTTATTTTCACAATCACTTTTCTGGACAAAGGCTACTTTGTTGGATCAACAGAAAAAATTGATATCTGGATTCGCAGAAGTGGAACGTTTTATATCATCGTTAAAACTGACTCAATTCTGGAAGGCATTTGAAAGTTTTGTACTGTGGTAGCTTCTGCTGTTCCAACTCCCGGATAAAGCCCCACACAGCTGCCGGACTTCCCTTCCCTGGCTTTCCCCACGGGGTCATTGGCCATCTCTGCATAATGTAACGTCTGTCTTTCTTAACTCTGAGGTTAGGGAGATGCATCTTTTCCTCTTGCTCCCACATCTAGCACATTTTGGGGGGCCCGGTAAATCTTTTGTAATAACAATGGGCCCTGGGAAGGGAGACTGTGGCTCAGAGATGCATTGGGGAGGAGACGCAGGCATATCTGTGGTGAGTCAGGACTGGGCTGGCTCCTGTTCCCGGAGTCCTGTGTGGCTCCCTGAGCACCGTGGAAGAGGCGGGCAGCTGGCTCTCACAGAATCCATGTTAGTGTTCCCACTGTAGTGAGGTTGGCTGGATGGAAGGATCATCAGAAAAATGAGAACGGCTGGGGTGTGGGAACATTTTCAAATGCACGGCCCACTCTTTTTCCAAGCTTCCATGGCACAGCTCAGCTGCTTAAGCAAGAGGGGAAGGAGAGCGTCTGTGTTGAAGGTGGCTGCTTTTTCTTTCTCTGTTCTTGAGAGTGGTTAGTGAGGGCTGGCAGCGGCAGTGTCCCAGATGGCTGCTGCCTTCTTTGTTGGCCATTGGGCATAATTTGTAGGGGACCGTTAGCTGTCACTGTGATGAAGCTGTTTTTACTTTTCTTTTCTGAGAATAACTGAGCTCTGGAAAGTCAAGGGAGTGGCTGCTTTGGAAATTGTATTCTAATTAAAGGGTGTATTCAAAGGCCTCATAACTGAGATCCAAGCAGAGAATAATTTCCAAATCATTCTGTGAACTTTAACCCTAACCTCTGTGGACCACCCGCTTGTGGCTCACACTTGCTCCACATAGAAGTTTGCACTTTGCTTTCCCGGGTCCTTCTAGAAAACACTGCAGGTGGCGGACCTGGGGTACTGTGGTCTTCAGGGTGAGGATTCGAAATTTGTCACTCTTGAGTTGCTAACTTATTAGGCAGAATCCTATCTGGAAGTAAGACAAGAAATCCGTATGGAATCAAACATTTCAAATAAACAGGCCAGAGGCAGTTTGGGCAGGGAGTGCAGTGCACCTTGCCGTGCTCTTTCTTATGAAATAGAAATTTAAAGAGCTAATTCCAGCCCCTTAACTTTGTTTAAAAAATATCCTAAATCAAATTAGTAAAGAATTAAAAACAATGGAGATTTCATGAAGAAGTTTTATAATTAGTAAGTTCCTTTTTCTGTTTTATGATTTTTTAAAATCCTTTTTACAGTTCAAAGACTTTTGTGAAGTAGGTTGGTGTGTGATTTAATTTCTGGGCTGGAGCTTAAAATTTCAGAGCTGCTAAGAGTATCCTTTTTACAAGAGCACCAGTGGTAAGTCTGCCTTTTCCCCTTAGATTACCGTCTATGGTACAGTATAGAATTTGAATCTATGCCTTGTTTTACTAAGTCACTTTCCCTCTGACTTAGTAAAATAAATGTTGCGGTAAAGCAACAACCTCAATTAATATTAATTTTTGTATTTAATCCATAATATACCTAAACTGATAACAGGCAATAGGCGACATTTCATGTTTTAATTAGACTAGAAAAGGAACAGAAGTAACATTTTGACATCAGTCTTTGGGAAGATTTCTAAGGTAGAGGAGAGAGAGAGAGATCCTGTGCTTATACTCAGGCATGTGTAATATTTTTCTTTAATTTAGGTCAAATTCCACTATTCTAATTATTTCCTATAGAGAGCCTACGTTTTCCTTTGTTCCTCTTTATAAATTGCCTCAGGTCCCTATCTAAGGTTTTTCCAGTTCTTTCTGAAAATTCTTATTACTTAACTTTATCCTTGGACATTGCTTTTACATAAACGTCTTCTAATTCTAAATGTCATTACTTAACTCCAGAAATTTTCCTTAGCTCTTCTTCTGAAATAAATTTCCCATTAAATTAAACTATTTTGTTCAGCTAATTCTCTCCTTTGTGATTTTATAGAATTCCCATGATCTGAAGCAAAGTTAGAATGCTCTACTTAACTGGTAATCCCCATTCTATTTAACCCATTTATTCATTTTGAAGAGGTTTTAGCTCTCATAATAGTAAGCACTTCACTGGCAGTAGGATGCCAGGCCTTTCCCCACACACTTGCTCACCCCTGGGAGCCGCCGTATCATTCCTTTTCACTCATCTGCTCCTGAGACCTTCCTCCCTCATCATCCGCCTCCCTTCTCAACATCAGCAGGCTCTGTTATTAGGAACGCCATTGTTTCATAGCCTTCGCCAACTTACTGCTGATCACCTCTTAATGAATACCATTTCGTCACTTTAGGGAATGCCTACTTTATATAAATACTGAAAGAAAAGCAGATACTCAGGTACGTTATTCATACACTTAAAGCGTGTTTTACTTTCATGATAAGGAAAGAACATACAGAGGTTTGTATGTAAGTCTCTTTCAGTGCTCAGCCCTTGTTTGAATACACATTTTGATAAGTATTAATTTCATTTTGTGTAGAATTCACTTTACATTAAGAGAGGCCCTAAATAAGCACCCAAAAAACTACCAGCTCCTTAAGATTGGTCGATATACTTACGTGTTACGTTTCTTAGATAATCTAGTACATTTCCCTAGAATTACATGCTCATTGATTTTGGGGAGCCCGTACTGGGAGACAGTTATTCTGACTTTTGCCTTGTTTTCTGTTTTTTCCTTCTCCACTTGGTTCTCGGGAAAATTTTCTCTATTTCAGTATGCTGACCAAAGCATGTAGTACACATGCTTTGATTATTGCTTTAGAAGAGAATCTTTTACTATCATTTATTTCAAAATAAAATTAATGGTTTGGCTTCACTGTTGGGTGGGTAATCTTAAGTCGTCTTTGACGGGCTACTGGATTTATCTTGTTGGTCAATGGCAGCCACTAGGATGTGGTCTACAAGGGAGATCAAGTCCCGATATGTTTCTTCCTCAGGGTGCACTGTTTCGTCCTTGACTGGGTTTTGTCCAAAAGTTGGGGTGAACAATTGTCCATCTTTTGTTTTGAGTGTCATAAATTTGGGGGCTTATGGAAGGAGTGGAAACTGACTGCCAGCATTCAGACCCAGTGCTGGGCCAGTTACCTAACTTCTGTGAGCACTAATGTCTCATTTTTAAAAGAAGGAACTAACGGTATGTACCCTATTGTGTTGTTTTTGGAATATACAAAAAAATGCATATTGTATGTTTCATTAGCACAGAAATGAGTAAACAATGACTTTGTCAGTTTTTTAAATTATTATTATCCTTGATCCCAAGTATCAGTTTTAAGGCTTTTTGATTGTTTTTGGTTTTTCAGTTTCATCGTAGCTCCCCTGGGTTCCTGGGCCAAGTCTTTCTGAGACCCCTGATACTGTACCCCAAAATAACCAGCACTTTGTTTGCCGCATGGTTTATGCTTCGTAAATTCCTGATGATTTAAGTGCATTGAACTAATGATGGCTAGGAAGAGATGCTTTACCCACGTTGCTTCTGTTATTTCAGACCTCGGGGACCTGTGATGAAGATGCCACATCACTGCAGTTTTCCGTTTATTTCTTCTAATCCCCTTGTTACTCCTAAGCTACACATACCTGTCAAATTCCAAGTCATGTACAGATGACTCTAATGACACTAAAGCAATTAAGCCTTAAAGTTGACTACTCTTCACTGCTCAGGCTACTCTGCAGAGTGCTCAGGGAAGCGCTGGTGGTGGCCCTCTAGGTGACATTCATTTTCTGCGATGGTGAAGAGGAATGACTTGATTTGGGTTGCCTAGTCCTTATTTTTCTTGCCTACCTCTAAGTAAAAATGTGGAGATTACTTTAGCTCCTTCCTTCCAGTTTTGGTCCCTCCCTCTTTGCCTCATTCCTGCCTGCCCTCCCTCCTTGCTCCCCTCTCTCTCTCATCTGACGCTCTTCCCTTCCTCCTTCACGTCCTCTCTTCCACTTCTTCCTTCTCGCATCTTCTTTTGACTTTCCAACAGATGTCTGTAATCCCACTGCGTATGTAGATGTTTTTCGTCTGTTTAGAGGTGTATACGGTGTTTATCACTGATTAGAGGTTGTTACTGGGAATGAATTTCTTCTAATATTTACTCCTACCAATTTGGATATGTAAATTTGAATTTGCTCATGGATTTTAATGGATCATGAAATGACAGGTTGTATACAAACTCATTTGCAGAATGTAAAAAAGAAAGGGACTGTTTTGGAGCTTATAGAGGTGCATATTTTAATATATACCTCTTTGTCTTTGTCCCATACAAAGTTGTTTTGCCTTTTTCTAGAAGCTTTCCACAATGCCTGGAGATTTGTTTTTCATGAAGGTTGTATGAGGATATTTTTAAAATGTTTTGTGTACTGTAAAGCATGATGTATGTTATTACTATTGTTTTTATGGCTGCTAATATTATCATTCTAGTTTATTACTTTATCCTTCACGCTTATTATATTCCATGACATTTGAATTTTAATCTATATTCTACTTCTTTTGGCCTAAGGTTTTCAAGTCTTTCCTGGTATTCCTAAATTCTTTTGGTCTTTACCGAGGAGATGAGATGATTTTGAAGTGTATACGGTGGACGAGGGCTTGATGAGAGAACCAGATTTATTCCTTTCCAATTTGGGAGTTTTTTGAGCTTCAGGAAAGATCTGAGGCCTAGGAACTTAGAGATCATGGTGAAAATGTTAACCACTGAAGAAACAGATAACATTTAGTGATCAAGACCACAAATGCTGTGGTCTGGATAATTTTAGTTCTCAAACCTCAAACTTCCTGGATCTGAACACTCTGTGAACTTACACATAAATCATGTTTTGTAGACCATGTTGTTTTATGGAACTTTTGGTATTAGGAGTCAAAATATAATTTTTAAACCAAATTTATAAATTTTATATTGGAGACAAAGTGATGGAGATGCAAATTTAAAATTTGCAGTCTTATAGGACATGATAATGTGCTCCAGTGGGGCAGTGCAGGCTGCACCATGTTCACAAGAGAGAAGCACCCAGCCTCACGTGGGGAGGTGGTTCAGAGAGAGCTCTGCAGAGGAAGTGACGTCTATGATGGGACCCAGAGGAGTGAGCCTGCTGAAGCAGAGCAAGGGAGGAGGTGAGGTAAGAGCAGTCCATGCCCAGAGCACAGCTTCACCTCAGGTCTAGAGGGAAGAGTGGACATGCCGTCTTGAGGAGAGTGGAGCAGCTCTGTGCTAGCTGGGATGTAGCATGTTAGATGAGGGATGGGAAAGAGAGAGGAAAACAATCTGTTAAGGGAAGATGGAGGGTATTGAAGAGAGGAGTAACCTTATTAGTGTGTATTTTAATCGGGATATATTTTAGACAAAAACTATAGCAAGAGGTAAAGAATAAATAAAAATGGGATATAATCAGACATATGGGGGTTAAAATAATGACAGGTGCTGGGAATGAGGCCATTGTGTTGAAACAACAATGAGGCAAAAGATTTAATGAAATTTCCCAGAGAGGGTTTGAAGTGATGGGCTGTGGAGAATAGTAGAAAAGGAAGTAAAGACAAGAAGGACCTTACAAATAAGAAAAAAAAAATAAAAAAAGAGGGGTTAATAGTCCATAAAAGTTTGTGTAATTTAAGAAACAAAACAGGTATAGATGTAGTAATTGAGTATGGAATGTGGAGCGAGAAGATGGATTATGAGGATGGGAAGTGGGAATTTAGATTTTTGAGGTGAACAGTCTCGGATGAGGTGAAGGCCAAGGTCATGAGATTGGGTGACTGAGGTAGTTTCCACCAAACCCAGAGTGCTGGATTTGAAAGAGGCTTTGGAAGCCACATGAAGATTGCCATATTTAACAGCTGAGGAAGCAGAGACCCAGATGTTTGTTCCAATGACATGTCCGGTAAGAGGAGGCAAAGCCAGCATTTTATTGATGTTTCTTAGTCTCAGTCTTGAATTCTCCATCAAACTGTAATGGTTTAGAAGAAATAGCCAGTTGTTTATTTCTGGTTCTTTGCTACTTTGTCCTGAAGTCAGTCACATGTTGTGGAGGAAGGAAATAGTAATTTGATATTCTCTAAGATGAGGCCCCTAACGTGAATGAAAATCAATACAGATTATTTGGAGCCAGGTTTCATTATTGTAAGACTCCAAAGGATATTCCCTATCTAGTTTAGTAGGTACATAAAACTGGGATTTAAAAAAAGACATATTCAGTATGGGCATGTATTTATATGTGTAAATGAAAGACAGACTGTTATCAAATGTTAATATCAAATTACACATCTGTGTTTATTTCTCTCTTAATTCAAGATATACATCTATCTCTTCGCAGTAGTTGCCTCTAGAAAATTACATAAAATTGGGAACACATAGGTAAAGAGGACTTACACTAAATATTCTGTATTTTCTCTTCTGTATTGTTGAATTTTTCCCTCTGGGAGTGAATTGTTTTATTAAAAGCAATAATATTTTACAAAGAAAATTTCACCATATGGAAAAAAGTATACGTGATGTTGAGGGCCCAGCTTCTCACAGTAGCATTAAGGCTTAGTCACCTGTGCGAGAGGCTTTAGAGATTCAGCTTTCTAAGGTTCTGCAGAAGACAGAATCAGCTACATACACGGTAATTTGGGAGATGGGGGATGGTGAAAAACGATACTGTACAGACTCTTCTTCAAAAATTATTATGCATACCAAGATAGCGACAGAAAAACACTAAGCCAAGTGTGAGGCTCTTTGCAGCCATACACATCTCACATCCGTGAAGCGATCTTGGGCATTAAAGGGGTAGGGCTCTAGTTCAGGTAAGCATCAAGTAATGCTCTATACCTATTTTATACTTTTTTTCTCAATATGTTCCTCAAATCCAGGGATGTAAGAATTTTTCTGGGCTTGGGCATATCTCTGTTGATATGTTAGTCACAGACATGAATAGCTTATATATAGCTCTATGGAACAACTTGCCAAGGGCAGACTCTGGAAGGTAGTGGTTTTATTTAGCCTCCATCAATAGAAGGGGTAAGACCTACTTTCAGCTTTATCCATGGCTCAAGACAGGGGGAGCACTGTAACAGATGCGGGAGGCTGGTGGAAATCCCTCCCTGCCTCTGTTAGGAGCCTTTGCACAGCTGAGAAGCAGTGCTGTAACTTTTCCCGTGATTCTTTCAACTAGCCCTTGAGGAGTTGGTGGTAAATCCATGTTCTACAGTTTTCCATCCAAAGCTGGATTCTTCCCAGGTCCCTGGTTCTACAGCAGGATACACAGAAGTCAAGAGAAATCTCTTTTCAACCACTTAGATACTGGTATTAAAGAGTGAAAATTACATTAAGTGAAACATAAAAGAGAGTGGGTGGAGAAATTTGTTCTGCTTTGGAACATTATTTAATTAAATAAATTTTCCATGGCTTTTAAGAATGTGCAAGAACTCAGATTGGAAAATTTAAGGAAATAAAAGATAGATTCCTACCATCTCAAATTATCATGAATAATTGATTCATGCTAGTGCGAGTGATCATAATAACACCATACATCTTATCTTTGGATGCCCATCATTCCTTGTCTTTATGAAAAACATACTAGCATTCATTTATGTGGAGGCCTGTCTTTGCATGGTATCTTCACGGTATTCTGTCATCATCACAAAGGTGATGGTAATGCAGGCAACACCAGCAACACCCAGTGCAGGGCGTGATTATGAGAAATTATCATTTCTTCCTCTTCCTTGTGAATTAAATTCTTATTATTTCTCTTCTCCAATATCTAGAAGATATTTTAGTCTTATCAATTTGTTCTCCATACAGATATTTACCACTGGACATTTAAAATCAAATGCCTCTTTTAAGTTTTCAATATTTCATTCACTTTAAGGCCACCGATGTTTAAAAGAATAAAAATCGCTCACTATTTTTATTTAAATGTATAAAACTTTCCTTTTGATTTTTAAATTAAAAAATTCTTTCAAATTTCAGATTTTACCCCAAAGAAAAAAATATAAGTTTTTTAAATAGAGAATTTGAATAACACTAATTTTTGCCATAAACTTTACATTTCTTTGGACTAATTCAAAGTGAACAATTTCAGACACCAAGATCTTCTGATTATTTTAACATTAATTTGAGCTTGATTGCCAATCTGGTGCCCAGACAGTTGATAGCAAAGGGTTGTTGATAGTATTTTGATTCCCAGGTGACACTGAAAATCAAATGGCTGTACCTTAAGATAGTCCGTCATTATGTGAAATGGTGTTGAGTGTGATATGACTGTAACTCTTTTTATCTCTGCCCTCTGCCCTACTTTACCTGTGTCTTTCAGGCTTTACCTGTGTCTTTTCTAACTATAGCCATCCCTTGTGTCTGCTGGGGACTGGTTCTAGGAATTCCCCTAGATGCTCAAGTCTCTTACATAAAAGGGCATGCTATTTGCATATAACTGAAGCATACCTTCCCATATACTTTAAATCATCTCCACATTGCTTATGATAGTTAATACAATGTGAATGCTATATAAATAACTGTTATTCTGTATTGTTTAGAGAATAATGACAAAAAAAAGGTCCGTACATGTTCAGTGCGAATGCAAACATCCTTGCTATTCCCTACCAGCTACGAATATTTTTGATCCATGATGGGTTGAATCAGAGGATGCAGAAACCACAGATATGGAGAGCTGACTTACAGTATCTTATTTGATCTTCTAAATCAAGACTTTCCAGTGTTTGACTGATGTAGATGTCTTTTAATTTTTTAAAAATCTAATCTATTTTTGACTTAAGTCTTATGACCTTACATGTTTCCCGCTCACTTCCTTACACATATGGATACACCTGGAGCCTAATTTCACTGAGATCTGCTCCATTATAAAATTTTTAAGTCATAAATTTGCTTTTACATTTCTCCCTGCTCTACACTTTAATAATAATTATGCTGGATCTGCTAACTGTGTTTATTTCCTTCATAGTATCTCATCTCCTTCTTGATGCCACTAGATTTTTTTCTTGGCCAGCTGGCAACTGCAAATGATTTTTCGTCAGCTCCCTAAATTCTGTGACTTTGTGTCACGGTCTTCACGCTTTTGCTGAGTCTAGGGTAACAGACCACACTCTCGGTCTTCTTACTTCAGGTTCAGGCAGGACTGCGGATAGTAGAGGAAAATGTTACATGAGGGAAGGTTCACTGTAGCATAAATGGATGTTCTGTAAGCTCAGTTTTTAGTTGATTGCCACTTGTGGTCCATTCTTGCCTTTCGGTTCTATGACACTTACTGTTGTGTAAGGATTCAGATTATATTCTTGTTTCTTGATCCCAATTCTAATCTACGTGGTTGATACGTTAGCTCATCTTGATCTATGTCCTGGAAGTATTAGGAGTAAATGATTACTTAATACAATGATTTTCTGGTACTGATAGGTCACTTTTCTCAATAAATCCAGTGGCTTCTTCTCAGTCCTTATCTGTAGCGTTTGTCAGGGCGTGTTTTCTATTTGAATTCCTCCCTCCCTGCCCGCTCTCCCCACTTGCCGCCTCCATGGTGAGTCAGGCTGGCTTCCTTTCAGCCTTTCTGCTGCCCTGGGGTTTCTGCCTGCCTCTGGACTTTTGCATATCAGCTCTTCCTTCAGTTTTAATTGTCACTTCCAAAAGGGCTGCCCAGACCTCTTCATCTAAAACGGGTTTTCCTGTTTTTCTCCTTTTTAGCTTTTTCCACAATTTATAACTTATTTGTGCAATTACATGTCTAATGTCTGCTGCGCTAAGCTGCATCCCCAGCAATTAGCATAATTCCAGGACCATGATAAACTGTCAGTAAACGATTTTGGATGATTGCTTCTTGGAATAAAACGAATTTTGCTTTTTTTTCCACACTACTTCTTTTCATGAACTTTTGCCGCAGCCAAAATATGTAACTTGAGCTTCTGTTTGATGAGTATTTCCCTTCTCTCAGGCTTCACTCAAGTCTCCCCCATCACCAGTCCAGTAAGCAAGGCCTGAGTGATTTCTCTTTATTCCAGACTCAAAGTTTTTATCTTTATCTCTCCTAAGGGACTCTGCAAATTGTAGCACACATGTTTATGACTCTTTTCCCCATTCCTGGACTGAAGGCTCCTTAAGGGCAGGATTGGTGTCTCATTTAGATTGTAGCCCTCCTGTCCCTTAGCCCAGGGCCATACAACGAACTTGTCCTGATACTTCCATCTTAATTGTTGAATAAATCAAAGTCTTTGCCTTTTGACTACATTTAGCTTCTCTGTAGGAGACTGACAGCTTTCAATTAGCTAAGCTGTGGTAATTTGTTTAAAATGTGAATTGACGATCTCTGCTTCTCTTAAGGAGCTAAATTTCTCAGTCCACAGCGCATGCATATGAAAGTATGTTTTTATTAGTAATTAACAATGTTATTACAACAGCTTTTTGTACTTAATGAAGTTTTTTCATATTGATGATCTAACTTGACATATCAGCAACTATACCAGGCAGGTAGAAATTAGTATTTTTTTTAATCTGTAGATAAGACAGAGTTCAGAAAAGTCCAGCAGCTTGCCTAGGGCTGCACAGCTCATATCCTTGTTTCAAGCATACAGCTTTTAAGGCTAGATGATTCTGTAATAGGTGTTGGGGTAGAGAGAAGGGCGAGAACTTTGTGATGTTTATGGTTTGATACAAATTGTGTTCAAATCACAGGGAGGAGGGGAAAGGCATTCAAAATTAGAACCTTATTTCAAGCCTTAAAATCTAGTCCACTTCCCTACTTGAAAATTACTGCTGTGTTTTACCACTATTACTGATAAGACTTTATCATGTCTTTATGTTACAGAAAAAAGTTATAAAAATTGCAGTATACTATACTCCTTCACAATTTCATCCTTTGTTGTGTTAAATTCAAGACAATTCCTCGGTTTAATTATATATACATGCATGCACATATAGCATAGATAGAGAGCATCTTAGCATATGCCCCTTTATGTGGTATGAAGATATACATTTTCCTTCTGCAGCAAGAAGAAATCTTGATAATTGAAGCTAATAATACAAGGTGGGACAGGGATATGATTCTATTGTCACATCCCTTTGTGTGAAGCAATGGTTCTCAATTTTTTGTGTTAGCTTAAAAAATACACTGCTGTCCAGAACTCACTTGAGACCAATTATTAATAACTCAGAATCATTTGAGGGTAGAGCTTAGGCATTCGTAAGTTCCCCAGGTAATTTTGATCTGCAGTCCAGAGTGAGACCTGATAAAGTTTTTGATTGAAAATGCTATCCTAAAACAGATAGTTATTTATTTGAACATTCAAAGGCCCTTGTTTGGAAGTTGGTTTCTTATAGCTGTGACAGATGACCCATAGGAACTGACAGGTGTCACTGCCTGTTTGGGATAGCCCACATATTGGTTTCTTGGTTTAGCTCTTAACCCTTTTGGGAAGTTGACTTCTTGAGAGATGTTAACGTTGTTCATTCAGCATGTGTTTCTTTCTTTTAGAAGGGAGCAATTAATTGCTCACGAGGAGCAATTTAATCTAAGTTTTATAATACTGAAAAACTATTATTATAATTGGCACATGTAGCTTAGTTAAATGACGCAATGTAAGAGCTTCAACATTTTTTTAGTTTGAGTCATAGGGAATTATTTGATTGTCTTAGTATTCTCGATGTGTTAAACTAAAATCAAGATTTATCTTATACACATATATGAGTAAAATTTTTAAGAATGAAAACTCTTTTGCCTGTTTTTCTGAAGAATTAATAAATACCAGCTTCTTTCATCTTCCTTTGCCACTGTGTCCTGAACTGGAGTAGGTTACCTCTTTGAATTAAAGCTTTCTGGAAGAAGCAGCCTTCCAATCAAGTGTTTGTAGATATATTGGAAATAATGTCTCCCTAACTATTATATCTAGAGTTTGTTCTTGGAGTAAAGCAAAGTCTTTTATAATAGAGATACAGTTTACCTAAGAGTCATATTAATAAGTTAAAAAAAAGATCAGCTTTTTGAATAATATATGAATTCATATGATATCACTGGTATCTGGGCATTTGGGACAATACATAATTAGTTTCCATTCCCTTTGAGAGGGAGACGTGGATGTTAAAATAAATTGCTGATGAAGCATCTACTTTGGAGAACAGTGTATTTCAAAACTTTGCAATATCAGCTGTTTCTTTCAATGGTATGGAAATATACGATGAGGCTAAGAAGATTTATTAGGGGCAGTTTTAAACCATTCTTAGTGTATAAAAGTTCATAGTTTTCTCATTTAGGAGTTGTTACTAAAGCAAAAATAATAGCAAATATTCATAGGGTTGCTGGGAAAACATTACTTTTGTACAACTTCTGGCACCATTGTTTGTAGCCAGTAAACCAATAATAATCATTTGCTTTTGTAAAAAATTATCTGCATCACAATATTTAAGTATTTAATTGGGCTTGGTCACTTCATTATTAAAAGTCACTCTTATAAAACATTGATGAATGGACTTATTCTAGATAAATCAGCATTCATAGAGCAAGAAAATGTAGAATTGTGAAATAAATATATTCTGAGAGAGAACAGAAGGAAGGGAACTTGTAATAAGTTCATTTTACAAGTAAAAGTGAAGAAACTGCCTCTATGGAAATACAGCAAAAACTATTTTGCTGCCAGGAACAAATATTCTAAATGAAGCTGTGCTTGCCTAGTAGAATGTCTAATCACTCTCACCTTGAGAGCATTCCTTCCAAGGTTTCAGTTTTACTGTGGACACTAATTAGGCCGCTCTATGCCCAGGACATGTAGTATGAGACCGTAGGCAAGCACAGTTTACTATCTACTTCTCATTTTTTGAGACACACAAACAAAATACCAGACTGTCATCTGTGCACAGCCCTTTGAAGCTGGTCATCTGAAATTGGTGCAGGCTATCGTCATTATTTTAAATATGTTCAAAACTGTTCTTTTTCCCTAAGAAATGGAGTCCTTTACTTAGCTGAGTATCCATTACTCCTCGGCCATCGTCTTCTTCAGGTTTGCTTATTTTGATAAACATTGAGTTCACGATCAGTTCCTTATCCTCATTAAGCCTCGAGAAAATGAAGGGTTTGTTGTAGCACTGGCTGGGAAGAACTCTTCAATTTAGTTTGTTTATTCGATGACATCTACAGTGTTAAAGTAAAAATGTTTAAATGGTACAGTTCCCAGGGTACATACTTCATGTGCAAGAGGTACAACTGTGTGGGAGTGTTCGTATTCTGCGTTTATTTATTTATTTATTTTATAAAAACAAACACACACAAGACCGACCACTGCTTCCTGAGTCTAAAGACAAAATTGGATAACTAAGCTCTCGGTCAGCAGCCGTAGCTCTGGTATGGCTGAGTAGGTGCGGTCATAGCCTGGTCAGAAAAGATGACAGATTTTAGTGTCCATTTTCATGTATAAAACACTAAATTACAGTGAATTGAAAAATGGGTGGTTTATAGTTCTAGAATAGCATTTCTCAGGGAGCAAAAATGCTGGTATCACTTGGGGATGTTTTTATTCTTCTCCCTTGTAATTGACCGTATGCCACCATTTTCACTTCCGTGCAGAAATGGGAAAATACTTGCGGATGGTCTCCTTGAAAGAGAGACTCATCATGGTGCATCTCCAACCTCGGCATAGCCCTCCGATACTCAGTCCCGTGGAAAAAGTTGTAAAGACGTTTCATTATTCAGAGAACTTAATTTTTATGAGTCTTCCTTAGGGCTGCTTCTATGTAGACAGTTCCAGTCGGCCAGGCTGCTGCAGTCCACGCTAGTGCGCCTTGGGAATTAACTGCTGCGATCTCACAGGGTTCACGATCGCCTATGAAGATTTTGGAGGAACTGGGGGTGTCAGTGACTGCAAATACAAACATAACATGGAGCTTTTTTAAAAAAAAATAAGGGAAGATAGGTATCTGTACTTGTGGTAAGTCAATTAGCTTTGCTCCCATATTCTAATTAGACATAATGATCATAATAACAAAGCATCTGGAGGAAAAGTGAAAATAAAATAATGGCCCATCGCATGACTTACGTGTGGCTGCTCTGAATGTGATAGGAGTGAGGCTCCTGGTTAGACGTAGTGAAGGGGTGGCCAGTGCGAAGAGCCAATATGCAGAGAAAGTACTGAAGAGAAAGTTGGGTGGAGGCCTGTGATTTGGATTCTAATCCTCACTAAAATTCACTTGTTATTGGACATTGGACAAGTCACTTTGTCTTTCAACTTTGACTTCTGCATCTTTGAAATACTACATATACCTGGAGGTAACCCCTTCCTGGGCACCTCATGGGGCTAGGGAAGGGTCACACATGAAAATCTACATGGAAATATTCCATTAAATCTCTACGTGGAAATTAGTCATGCGTAATGATGAGAATAACCAGTACCTGAGCTAATGGAAGACCTCTCAGGCCATTTTGAGTATGCCATTTCTTCCTCACTGCATTTTCGGGCAGTATCTGGAAATACTAAGCAGAGAATCGGAGAGAAAAGTAGAGCTTCACCCACTGGAGCCTCTGAGGAGTTAGGGGGAAGAGTCCAGTGGGCATACCATGGCTTTTTTTTATGATCCTAATAAATAAGTAAATAAATAAAAACAAAAACCCAAACCTACATATTAGCAGGGTTTTCCACAAAAATATGGGGGAAATGATCCACTGCACTGAATAGGCCACTTTTTACTTTAAAATTAATTTTCAGTTTTAAATACAATGAAATATCTCAATCAGATAGAAAAACATACAAACAGATACAACAAGCACTAATGTACCAACCTCTCAGTTTTAACAAAGATAACATTTTGCCCTCCCTCCCTCCTTTCTTTTTCTTTTTCTTCTTCTTCTTCTTCTTCTTCTTCTTCTTCTTCCTTCTTCCTTCTTCCTTCTTCAGAAATAAGGCATTTTGTTCAATGTGAGAAGTTGGACATGGACATTCCATTTTTGGTGGGAAAGCCCACTTAAATGACAGTAAGTTAATAAACATTTAAAAAAAGCCATACCTTTAAAGAAGAGAGAGAAAAGACAAGAAAACACTGGTAGATCAGATATGTCAAGAATTTTCTGGAAGAAGGTAAGTAGATAGAGAAATAATAGCTGATTTTATAGTGCTAAGAAGCCAGAACTTAAATGTCAGTATGTCATAACATGGGTATTACCCCAGAAGGCTCAAGATTGGGAGGTTCCTGAGCTCTTGGAAGCTGGGATGAAATTGGGGCTTGAGAAGAGTGTCCAATTTTTTTTTTTTTTGAAAGGGAATCTCACTTGTCCCCCTCCATAGAGTGCCCTGGCATCATAGCTCACAACAACCTCAAACTCTTGGGCTCAAATGATCCTCTTGCCTCAGCCTCCCGAGTAGCTGAGAGTACAGGCATCTGCCCCAACACCCGGCTATTTTTTAGAGGTGGGGGTCTCACTCTTGCTCAGGCTGGTCTCAAACCTGTGAGCTCAGGCAATCTACCCACCTTGGCCCCCCAAAATACTAGGATTACAAGCATGAGCCACTGCACCCTGCAAGAGTATCCAGTTTTAAACCATCATATTTCCTCTGCATACCCCTCCCCACTCTGGGCTCCAGGCATAGGAGAGCCAACACAGGAGTGAGTGTCACGCTAAACACAGGGGGGTTTGGTGCAGCCTGCTGAGTGATGAGGCATGCTCCATACCCCTCTAGGACACGTATGCAGTGGTAACCTCCTTCCCTCTTAATCATGATGGTCATGAATCAGACGGAGAAAATATTTATTTTCACAATCTTTTTTATTTACTAGTTTTTTAATTTTACAAATAAATGGAAGAGAAATTTAATTTTAATGATGGTCGTCATCATCACGAGTACCAACCTTGAGCTCCTGACACCTGGCTGAGGGAAGGCAGAGGGCATAAGATCCTTGTTTAGTCCATAACTATTGGCCATAGGTAGAGAGAAAATTGCTCAGTCTTTAATGTCTCTCATGCAGGTTAATCTTGCTCCCAATGAATGTTTCTACTGAAGGCATCAAACCTTCCACTCTCTCTTACTCTTTTCAGTAGAAAAAGAAGACTTTTAATAATTATATGAATAGATATTATTTAGGTGGCTCAGATTCTAAATTGCAAGGTCCTAACAAAGTAGGTCTTCATATTGATTTTTTCCTAGATTGTTTTTTGATGTCATGTCATATACATATTATTTTTCTACATGCTGACAATGAATCGTGAACCTATGGTTCTGGAATATTAGAGATAGAGATCTCTAAGTACCTTAGAGATCAGTGTGTTCAACTTCTGTGTTTCTCAGTTGGCAAATTGAGGCCAGAATACATAAGGAGTTTGTCCAAGAATACTCAAGTAGTTCGTGACAGAACCAAGGCTGTAATTTTTTAAACGATCTTTGAAAATCAACTAGACTATATAGCAACCACTTGTAATTTGTAAACCACAATGTGGGATTTGAGAGGCTATATTAATAGAAAATAATTACTAGAAATTAATAGGAATTTTTAAGACCCCAGGTAGATACATTTACTCAATTCACTGTTGAATTTTGTTCTCCCTTAAGAGTTTGCCTATGATAAAAATTGCATTTGGTCAGCATTCTAACCATCCATGGTTCCAGTATTAGAATTATAATTCTCCAGTGGGGTGTGCAAGGCAAGAGATATGAGAATCACTGGAGAAAAAGTCTGTTTTCTTGAACCACATAAGATATTAGTAAAGAATGTTTGATGTTCAAGTAAACTCTGTGGAGTTGGAAAAAGGTGGAGAGCAATGGTTATACTTTAATTGAGTAAAGGAATCTGATTTAGGGAATTAGAATACAATGTGAAGATAAATACAAATCAGAGGCAATGTCTCATTTCTAGAATCTGCTCAGATTGGAAAGGAGAGCAACATGATTCCCTCATAACTGTTCATCTCATTGTTAAAGAATGTGAAATCAGTCACGCTATTCTCTCTAACCTAAGAACAATTTTCACTCAATTTCACTGTAAATAGGTTGGTACATTTCAGAGAAATGGATGTATGCATTTCTTCCTTGGATAGCAATTAACGTATAAGATTTCTGTACATGTTTGCTAATATTCCAAATTGTGGTTGTGTTTAGATTTACATATAGTTGATAGCCCCTGTATGTAACTTCCTAAGAAAGTGTTAGGAGTGCCTTGATTCACAGTAAATATATCCGCCCACTTCTGGTCAGTTATACTGAGAGTGGTCTTGTAAATGAATAATTTATTATGGTAATGGTTTATGTGGTAAAGATGCACAATTTCTGGAAGAAGACTGCCAGGAAGGGTTTATGGAAGCACATTCTGTGATTTTTCAAATGAATGTGTTAATGTTTGTAATTTGAATTAGGGAATCAGTGTGCAGTCCAGAGGACAGTGAGTCGCGCTGGCTCTCCATCCCGTCAGCGAGAGTTCTGCTTTGGGGCTTTGGTGTTGTGAGGCTGGTCTAAGGCCCAGCTACCCCTCCTCTTAGCGAGGTCTCTTCCTCTTTGGGTCCGCATTCCGATGAATGTCATCCAAATTAAAAAGTATTTCTCTACCAGTAGTACTTTCCTTTTTATAGGAGCTTCTATCATTTAAAATTGTACGTCTACCATTTGTTTATTTACATTTTTTTTTCCAGTGTAGAAAATCTTTATTTTGCAAAAGGATCTAAGAAGTACAGAGGGGCACAGAGGAGAAAGGAAACCTCCGCAGAGCAGTTCTAGGAAACCGTGTGTTACCAGTTTTCTTCCCTTTGGAGATCATCATCATACTTTGTTTTTATCGTATTTGTGGACTCACCAAAAGAAAAGTTTTATACAGAGGCCAGTTTCTCTATTTCCATATGTTAACTTATTGTTTGATTTAGTGGGCTTGCAAGTATAGATCGATCACTTAGGGTGAATCAAGGGATATGCCTTTATGTTCATCTCTGGTTAGCACTGTGTTTGGCATAAAGTAAATGTTCAATACACGTTTGGTCGAAGAATGCACAATGTAAAGAAACATAATTTTTTTATGTAATGAGCACTCCCACCCCCGTTTTTCCTTAAGTGCTAAAATCCATTTGGTGGTTTCATTGTTTTTTATTAGCTCCATTTATTATTCGTGGGTTTTTAGAGACTGTTGGAATACAGAGTATTTTTCTTCTAAATATTGGTGAAATTAATATGAGGTCTATGGTGATTAAAAAATTTGACCTTTTTTGTTTTTCCAATTAGTGTGAATTAGAACAATAATAATAATAACTATACTTATAAATTATGTGTATGGAATAGTTATGAGAGTTAGAGGGGGCAGACATTTTCCACAGACTCTAAAAGTCATCAGAGTTAATGGAAGAAATCAGATTATATCAGACGTATCTTCCTTATATTTTCTATATGAGCAATTAGTATTTATTGAGATTCTATTTTAAACAATTGTAAAGGAGAGTGGCAGAAGAACATTTTTTTTGGTTACTGTTCTCCTTTATGTCGACTTCCTAAGCGGCCACCATTCTGAGTCCCGGGCACAAGCATATGGCATTTAATAAATGCTTGTTGGGGGACTATATAAATGAAAGAATGGCGTGTTTCCTACTATGGAGGAGTATTCAGTTTAGTGGAGAGAGCAACCTTCAAATACTTTGCCATAGGGACAGAGAAAAGGGAGCCACAATCTTCAAAGGGGACCTATTTAGCAAAGGAAAAGAGCAGACGACATTGGGCCTGCAAGTGGAGGTTTGAATAAGAGGTAGTGGGGAGCACTGTGTTGGGGGAGAGCAGTAGGCGAAAGGCCTGAGGGCATGAAAAGCTTATGATATGTCTGAGAATTACTTAAATTTAGCTAGAGCATGGGAAAATAGGATATCATGATGGAATATGAGATTGGGGCAATATTGTGAAGAGTTGGGTCAAGCCTACTGACTTTATCCTCGAGACAGGTAAACACTGGAGCTTTCATGTTGGGCATTAACATAAACAGATTTTGTTTTGGTTTTATTTTTTAGAACTACATTTTTGTTAGAGGTCTAGAAGATGGACAAGAAAAGAAAATCTGGAGGCAGGAAGTTTTGGTTAGGGAGATCGAGGAACACTAGATAAGAGATTAAATGATGACTTGACTGATGTTGGCGAGAAAGATGGAGGGGAGAGGATGGATTATAGAATAGCTGGCATTTAAGAGAGACTTGTGTTTAAGGCACACAGGGGCGTAGTGATTCAATAGGTGACAGGTAGTGGAGAATGAACAGAGACGGGGCCGTTTTGTAATCTAGAATAGTTTTCCAGATGTAATTCCTCTCTCTTTGACCTCTAGAATTTAGCACAAAGTCTTCTGGATAGTATCAGATGCTCAATATAAGTTTATTATGTAACAATAAATTATCTTTTCTTTATCTCTCATCCTGATGTATGAGATCCTACTTTTTGGTTTTATTTCTTTTCTCTTATTTTCTCTTGGTTTTCTGACAGTGTTTCTATTTTATTCCCCACCCCCACAGAAGAGGGAAATGATTAAAATGTATCACACACAAAAAGGAGTAACATATTTCTGACAATGTTGCTTCAGGTTATAATTTTTCTCTCTATATGCAGTACTTTGAAAGGTTGCTGTTTCTATAGAGATGATTTAAAACTAAAAGCTTCAGGTTGACTTAACATTACTTTAGTGTTTTATGTATTTGCCAGATGTTATTAAGTCATTGAAAATGAGGTTCACTAAATTTCAGAATTTCATAAATGAAAGCAAACTTTTGAGCAGAGTTAGAAAATAAACAGTTTTATTAGGTCATGTTAATTTGATGTAACAAAATTAGCTCCCCACCTCCATCCCTCCCACCCCTGTCAAAGATAATGGTTAATGTTCTATGATATCAAAGTGAATTTCCAAAGGTAAGGAATGATCTGTGAGTGCCCCTGGACATGATGAGCCTGTGTTACTTCTGATTTATGATTGGTAGAGTCTGCTCTCACTGAGCTCATTCCAATGTTTTAGCGGGGTGAAAAACAAACCTGGTGATGACTTTTTAATAGGATTATTTTCTCTGTTTTTTGGACTAAACTGCCAGGGTAACATTTTTGAAACACCTATCTGCACTGTGGGCTGATGAGCCCTAGGTGAAGTTGTCGTCATGGAATTCTACAATTCAAATTCACATGACTGAAGCTCTTCACCAACAGTATTACAAAAAAGAATGGTCTGCTTATGGCAGTAAACACTATTCTATAATAAAAATACTTAAAGAATATTTACAGTATAACTATTTACTTTAGAGCAATAGTTTCAAATCTGATTGATTGTCAGAATGAACAGGAAAGCTTTCTTCCACTACTGTTTCGGGATCCACTACCTAGAAGGTTTTGATGCAGAAGCTCCAGGGACCCAGCAGTGTGTACAGTAATCGTGTCTAAGAAGCAGGACAGATTTTTCTGGGTGATCGTTAGGAGATAGAATTTAGCTTCTTAGTGAAATTCAGGGCTGAAGTTACTGATATCCTGTCCCTCAAGAGGCTACAAATTAACAATAATAAATTAAAATATATTTTCTTAAAGCAAATATGTAAAAAAGTTAGTTATTTTTTATGTTGGTAGATAGATGGATGTTATATATGTATATCTTTTTTTTTTTTTTTTTTGAAACGGAGTCTCACATTTTCACCCTGTGTGGAGTGCTATGGTGTCATAGCTCACAGCAACTTCAAATTCGGGGGATCAAGCGATCATCTTGCCTCAGTCTCCTAAGTAGCTGGGACTATCGGCACCTGCCACAACACCTGGCTACTTTTAGAGACAGGGTCTTGCTCTTGCTCAGGCTGAGTGTTGTGTATTATTGTCAATACTTTTCAGAGTTTAAGATTTTTTATAAAACGTGGGTGCATTTGAAACTGTTGCCTTCTGAACTTTCATCTTCTTTCTTAAGAGATCACAGATTTTATTCAGATGTCCGAAAATCAAGGGAGAAAAAAATCCTAGTTAGTCTCCCCCAGTGACAGTCATTCCGTTCCTTCGCTAGTGAGACTGTTTTTGGGTCAGCATAGGATGCAGTGTTGACCAATAAGATGGGAAAGGACATCTCCTGAAGTGTTTCTGGGAAAGGATTTATAAATATTTTTTAAAGACATGGAATTGAACATGGTGGTGCTATGCCTGTAGTCATAGTTACTTCAGAGGCTGAACCAGAGGATTGCTTGAGCGCAAGAGTTAGAGAATGCAGTGAGCTGTATGATCTTACCACTGCACTCCAGCTTGGGCAACAGAACAAGAGCTCATTGCTAAAAAACAAAACAAAATAAAACAACAAAATAAAAACAAGCAAAACTCCCCTAAAACATTAAGAAAAAATGCCCTCTTTAGATTTCTCCTTATGTGAGTAGTGATGATAAGTACTTTTGTACTCTATGACGGCAGGGACTTGGTAAATTTGCTCTCTGTAAAAGCCCCCTTTCCTGGAACAGTGCCTGACACTATACTATGCAATATAATAATGATTATTTTGTGACTTATTTAAGTCAGTTGGTAGCCAAAGTTATCTTGACAGACTTAGTGGGTTTTAATGGCTAAATTAGAAGAAGAAATGTTACTGCTACATAAATGGTAAATGGTTACAATTATGTTAATCTTAAAAGTAGTTAATGAATTTGTCTCTCTGTGTGTAGTCACTGTTTGATGCTTACTTTTGCAGTGACATTTTATTCCTACAAAGTTTAAAATTCTCATTCTACTTTGATGAAGACAAGAAGCTAAAATTCACATTCTTTAAATGAGGCTCCAAAAAAATAAAAGTATTCCAAGATGAGGGAAGGGACTTTAATCTCAGAAGGAGACAGGATGAAAATAATCAGAAAATAGTGTCATTTTTCCTTAATCATTGACATATTAAAAAATTTCCATTAAATTTAAGTCATTATCTGTTGTTCACATATAAAAGATAATTTAAAATCCATATGTGTGAACTTCTTCGGGAGGTTTGGAAAACCTTTATTGCATCACTTTTCTGAATTGTTGTTAGATTATGTGGGATGACCAGCTCGTGCATTACTCTTTTGTGGAGAAAACTTGCCAGGATATTTTTAATAGGGGTTGGGCATAATAATTAGGACCACGTAGCCTTTGAGTCAATTCTTAGAACTTAGCTTGCAGTCCTAAATTTTTGAATTATGTCAGAGCGAGGATCATCTATAATGAGAACTGTTATTAGAACTAAAGCACAAAGGGTTCCTTGTCCCAGGCCATATTTTAAAGGGATTTATGAAAGCCTTCCTAGCAACAACTTCTCACCAATGAACTTTCAGGGTTATAAGCACTATGAAAGCTCAAGAGGAATTCGTAATAATAGAATTTGCTTTTCTTCTTATTTACCTTGAATAAGCTACCAGAAAGAAATTTACTTTTTAAATGTTCAGTTAGCAATCTGTGGGTTCCTCTACCTCATTCCGTATCTCCTAACTGGAGCTTCATTTGCATTCGCACTGCCTTCATCTCAAGGAGATACCACTTTCATTTACACATTAGGTTGGGTTTGCTTTTATTACAAGGAGGGGAAAAAATAATTTTAGATATATAATTTGGCTCTGCCTTTTCTTATGCTGCTTCAAAAAGGTTACTTACCTAGTATTTCTGATGCATTTCTCTACACATAGTATGATATCTGCAACCGAATCTTTAATTCTCTTGTTACAACAGAATTTCTTGAATCCTTGCTACAGTTCCACCCTTCTCATATTATGCTTTTACAGCAATTCCCTAGACTCATGAAGGCGAATGATGAAGTTTATAATGGTATTGAATACCGAACTGTTGCTGGATTTATTCAGGAAGGTTGTTATGTGCTGGGATCAAGTGACAGCTTAAAAGCGAGTATAATTCATCATCATCGGCTCATTTTCACTGGGTGTCCACTGGGTGCTGAACATCATACAGGCTCTTTGTCAGCATACATGTGCCCGATACGGGTTATGGAATTCTAAGGATATGGGATCCTGTCCTTAAGGAACTCTATATACAGGCAAGACAGCAAACACCCAGTGTTGTCAAGCTCTGTGTACAAAATGTATGTAACTAAAAACACTTTATCCTTACGGAGGATTCATGTCAGTAAATTGAAGCTTCATTCTTATTAATATCTATATTGCTACTGGAAGAAAGAGGTGATGTTGGATAGCCCAGGAGTAGGCGTCTACTGTGGTCCTGATTTTGGCTGACCACCCCACCTACATATCTGTGCATTAATGTGAGTAATTTTATTCCCATACGTACAATTTCACAATGTTTCTACTTAATGAGATCCATTTGTCCCTCACACAAACATTTATGCATGTATTTCACCTCTCCCCAGTGAGAGGCAAATTAATGTCCAAATAATGCATCCAGAGCTGGTGTCGCATTATTCCACAGACCTACTGATGATGTTTATTCCTCTTCTGAAATCATTCAGGAGTCTGACTTGGATCACGTTTGGCTGTAGCTTTTCAGGATCCTGCAACTTAGGGCTTACAATACATCTGTAATCAAGAGGGAAGTACCGGCTAGCTGCAGTGTAAACTCTGAGTGACAGTGCTGGTCTAGGGAATATACCACGTTCTGCTGAGAGCTGGTACAGAAGGACAGGAGCTATCATGAACATTTTGTTGAGTTTCCTCTCAGACCTTGCTTGGCCTGATATCTGTTTGCTGCACGGCTGTGTGCTAGGAAGATTTTCCTGGTGTCCTTCCTAGACTTGTCTGTGAAGGGCTTCAGGGAGGATTTCCTTGCAGGGGCCTTAGCAGTTCGCAGTTCTTTTCTTATTGATAATAAGAACTTAGATTCAACAAAAAAATAGCCGGGCGTTGTGGCAGGCGCCTGTAGTCCCAGCTACTCGGGAAGCTGAGGCAAGAGAATCACGTAAGCCCAAGAGTTAGAGGTTGCTGTGAGCCGTGTGACGCCACGGCACTCTACCCAAGGGCGGTACAGTGAGATTCTGTCTCTACAAAAAAAAAAAAAAAAAAGAACTTAGATTCAGGGATTACCTAAAGTTGAAATGGTAAGAAGCCTTTATTTTTTAGACTAGGAATTTTTCTAGCAATACAATTTAACATTTTTGTTGCTTATCAATGCTTTTTTTTTTTTTTTGGAGGTAGTTGGAAAGGATTTCATTTCCTGGCAAGTTGCAGCAAAAAATGTGTCAAATAATGGTCCCTTGCCCTGCCACTTTTGTTTTTAAGCTTTGGGCTCTGCCTGCGTCCCTTAGTCTCAGTTTAATGACTTCCTGTCACTAGCTCTACTTCTGTGGGTGGTGAAGCTCCACCTGGGTGGGAGTCCCTTCCCCAGGCACCTTTGTGAATTAGTTATCGGAGCTACTCACGGGCAGGGGTGGGGAAGCACCTCAGTGAACCTGGGGTTTCAGTCTTTGTGATTCTTCTTTTTCCTTCTAAAATGTGCGTATTTGTACTCCACCTTCTAACATTTTAATCAGCTCACTAAATTTAGACCATGATAAATAATTTGGCTGCTGAAACCCAGCTGATACAAACGATTACCTGAATTACAGTGGTCTCAGATCATAGGCGGCCATGACTGTTCTTATGTTTGTGTATCTGTGAACTGATCAAAGCCAGGTGGGGGCTAAACTCCAGCCCTTCCTCCTCTCACAGGGCTTACACTCCAGAAGGTTTTGTTTTGAAATTTGTCTACAGAAGGGAGCAACTGTTTGAATTTATACAGGAGCAAATGTATTTGCATGTTGCTGCCTGTGGCTGTATTGTTTGCAGGTAAGAACAGCGTTTAAACAAGGTGTCCACTTTTTCTAATTGGCTTTCCCTTTGGCCAGTTAGAATAAGTCCAATATACCAATACGTGAGCAGTTTTCTGCAGCGCGTCCTGAAGCTTCAGCCCTGGTATACACACTGTCTGCAGCCAAAACATGATGAAATTTACATCAACTAATTACTTTGCTGCTGTTTAATAGTAACTGCAGATTTTTCAGGCTAGGATGGAGCGATCTCATCCCCGCCCTCCTCTCTCCCCAATGCTTGTCTTTACCTAGGTAGCTTCATGTTTCAACAGTCTCCTCCTGATTAAGTGTTTATATTAGATCGGGGTTTCTGGCTTCCACCTTTTTGACCTTGCCTCATCAAAAAGCTTGTATCTCACAAAGGAGGCTAAAGAGACCAAAGATAGGACTGGTTCTAGGACCCATGTCACCACGTAGTTGTGAGTCTATCCCAAGTATGTTGGCGTGTCCACTAAGTTGAACCTGCACGTGCCACATGCGTCCTCCAGGCTTGGTGGTCTCCAGTGCTTCTTTTTATCCTCACATGGATGAGAGCTTTGGCCTTGCATTATGCCATCTATTGTACCACATGGTTTTTAGCTAATTTATCTGCATAACAAGCATTAATGAAATTACACTTGGAGAGAATATAGAGATTTTTGTTCTTCATTGGTTTATAGTCTGGGAACTTTTTAGCAATACATGCAGATCTCAAAAAAAAAATGCTGATTGTTTGCATACTTATTTGAAAAATGTTTATTTGCAAAAAAAGATTGTGATGGATAGAGCTGGAACATATTCTTCTTAGTAAAGTATCTCAAGAACGGAAGAAAAATTATCCAATGTACTCAGCCCTACTATGAAACTAATTTATGGCTTTCATATGAAAGCTATAACCCAGTTATAACCTAAGAATATGGGGAAGGGGAAGAGGGAGGGGAGGGAGAGGGGAGGATGGGTGGAGGGAGGGTGATTGGTGGGATCACACATACGGTGCACCTTAGAAGGTGAAACTTACTAAATGTAGAATATAAATGTCTTAACACAATAACTAAGAAAATGCCAGGAAGGCTATGTTAACCAGTGTGATGAAAATATGTCAAATGGTCTATAAAACTAGCATATGGTGCCCTGTGATTGCATTAATGTACATAGCTATGATTTAATAACAATAAAAAAAAGATTGTGAGTTAATTTTTAGGAAGAAACCTTAGTAACAGCATATATATATATATACACTGTTACATATATGTGTTACTATATGTTGTATATGTGTGTGTATGTACGTATATATGTATCTTTGTATTTATGTATATTTTTATTTGTATACATATGTATGTATACATATATGCCAAATAGTAAACAGAAGGAAATGGAGGGAAAGTATACTGAAATTAAGGAAAGGGAAAAATTAAAAAAGGGTAAAGGACTGGGAAGTTAGGCCTTGCAGTACACAGGAGGATTTATTCTTTCTTCTCATTTTGCAAGTGAAGCTCCTAATCCCCACTGGGGGTGAGGGAGTGAGGTGAAGTAAATTTCTCAACACCATAGAACTTGAAATTAAAACTCTGGATTGTTTTGTTCAAAATCAATAGGCCACCATTTGTTGTTGCCAGAATCTCATGTGAGGAAAGCTGTAGCAATTACACACAAATTGTCCTGATATAAAGATGGTCAGCTCATGTCTGCCTGGGACTGATCTCTTTTAATGTAAAACATCCTCATTCCAAGAAACCCTTTAGTCCTGAGAAAACTGGAATGGTTTGTCACCCTACTTGATATCCTTACAGCCACGGTAAGGATGGAAATCTGGTGGAATTTTATATAATTGTCTTTGATGGCAAAGTAAAGCTGGAGAGGATATGTTTTCTACAAAATTACATGATATCATTATTATTCCTCAAAAAAAAAAATCAGATCTTGCATTGTAAAAATTGTCTACTTTCTAAGATGCACCACAGGCTGTGGATTTGGCCGTGATCTTTCTATGGCTAGTAATAGATTATTTATATTAGTAGCAGAACTTCACTTAAACATCTCTTTCTTATGGAATTTGATACCCTTTGAGTCATTGGGGGTAGGAGAAGTTTATGTATATTCACAGGACATAGTTGTTAATAGGCATCGACAGATGTTATTAATGTTTTATAAAAAGGCCCAGCATTAATTCTGTGGCTTAAATCGGATCAAAGTTAATTTCTTCTGTAACAGCAAGAGATGAGCATTCCCGGACAGTGAGAAGCTCTGGTTGGGGCTGCCATGCAAATTCTTTCTGTTTGGTTTTTCTGACATCCCTTAAGATCTTTCCCTCTGCTGTGGTCAGAGCTCAGTTGCTGCCAAGTGCAAAAAAGACAAGTATAGAGAGGGCACACCCAAGCCCAAAGTGGCAGGAATAATTTCAGTTCTCATCCCTTCAGAAAGAACATGGTTGCATGGCCTAACCTCATGGCAGGGGAAAGCTAGGAAGTGGAATAAGCCTTGTGCCCAGAACCATGAGCAAAGTGGAGTTGGGGAATAGTCTCCCTCTCCAAGCATTGTATAAGTATGTTTAAGCACTTTTTGAATGTTTTTACAAAATATAGAAAAATTATTGCCTTTCCAAGCACCTTTTGTGTCCCTTTGTTTTGGGTAACATTAGTTCCCATTGCCATTTGGTGAAGTATTTGCATTTATTTGTCTGCAACAACTAAACCCGAATTAATGCTTTAAAAAATGCTATAAATGTGATATAATCATAAAATAATCCTTTTTTGATAATAATCTATTGAGAGCCTCAAGTAGATTCATGTTCCAAAATGTATTTTGGAACAAGAAAAATGTTAGAATTCCAAAATATATTTTGGCATGTTAAGTATATATATTAAATAAAATGAAGACAGAAGATATGATTTGTGATAAACAGTTCAGGATCTGAAGACATAGCAGAAAATTTTAGAAGGCCCTTCTACGGAAACTAAGGAAACATACATAACATTCTAGAAGTTTCTAGACTTCATAACTATTAGGATCCAGGGTTCCCTCATGGTCTCTATATTGAGAAAGTCTTGGATCAAGCGGCTCATCTTTTATAGATGCTTTGTAGATTTTAGTTATGAAAAGAGCAGGATGAACACATTTATTTTTATTTGTATTAGTCTAAATTCACATTATATAGCAATACAAAAGTAATGTAATTGTATCGTAGTAGTGCATATTGAAGTAACTTATCTTTTTCCTTTTAAAGTTGTTACTGTATATAGTTGAAGATTAATATATATCATATTTTATGTATACTATTTCATATATGCAGTCTCTACCATGCTGGTGTGTGAGTGTTTGTCCTGTAGTGACTGTGGAGCAGCGTAAAAGCTTTGTAACTCTTCCTGGGCAAAGTAATTTAGATCTACACCAAGTCATTTTCCCCTTCATACTCTATATTGATGATTTTGTTACTGGCAGTTTTAAATCCTGAGCATTTAATTTTGATTTTTTTTTTATGTACACAACAACTTGTATTGTTTATGATGCAAGCTTAGATCATTAGTTTAATTAGGTGTCATGAGAATTTTTTGTAATTTTATTAAATTTGACTTGTGTAAAGAAACCAATGTTTGCAGATGATTTTGCACATTAGTAGATTATACGCTATAGCAAATGTAGCTTTATATTGTGACTCCAGCAGCTGCAGTTTCAAGTATAGTTATAACTAGCTACAATATCACCTAGTTTTTTTAAAAAATTACCAAAAGAAGTTCATGCTATTGACTCATTTACCACTGTATTTATTATAATTATTGAAAATCACTAGACCTAATTCTATTGGTTTCCTTCCTGATTGAAAACATTTGAACCTAGAAAGCACAGTATTTCTTAAGACATTTGTAACTATTCATCATGGATATTAAAAGTACAATCATGCTGCATTGTGTGAGCAATGATTTAAAAAAAACTCTTTACACATATGGCAAGCGGGTGACCAGTACTATCTAGGTTTGAAGATACTGAATGTTCTTGGAACTGGTATTTGAAATTTTGATGTGGATTGCATTCGTTACTGAATATCAAGAATACTTTTTTTTTTTTGCTGGTATAGAGTAAATTTAAAATGGGGTCTTTTGTAGCAGCACCCATCCTGTTTGGAATGATATAACAGATGCTGAATGTTCACATATCAAACAAAATGCCAGCTTTCTGTAGAAAAGAGGTGTCAAAAAGTTTCTTTGTACCTTTAACGCATGTGATTATGTAGTACAAAATGCAGAGTTTGTAAAATTTCTTGAATATACAGGCAAAAAAATGAATAATTCAAAACAACTCATAAGTTCTACATTCTATTGTCCCTTTATAACGCAGGCAAAAGAGAGCAGTGGGCTCCCAATAGAGCTGAATTTGCACAAGTTACACCTCTGAAAATGCCAGATGGTCTATGGACTACTTTTGAGAGCTGTCACATATGTAAAGATTTGAAAAAAGAAAGACAGCTGAATGAGAGCATGGATCATTAAAGGGAGAGTGAGGGTCCCTCGGCATCGCTTGTGTTTTAAGAAGCCTCGTGTCGTTTCCATATTAGCACTTTTTTTTTTTTTTTTTTTGTTAAAGCTATACACGAGTTTTACACAATAAGGAAAAGAAATATGTTTAAAGCCAAGTCGTTGTGGCTTAATCAGTCAGGCATTTTTGTTCTTTATTTGAAAAAATGTCATATTTCCAGCTTGGTTTTAACTGGATTTTTACCATAAGATTCAAGTCATAGCCATAAAAAATTATCAACAAAGTTAAATTTGATGTCTGTTGAGATCACTAATGCAGCTGGGCTTATCCAGTTGTGATTTGAATTACCACATGCATCTGGCAACATCATTCAATTAAGAAATGGTTTCATTAGTAAAACAAACAAAAAAAAAAAAAAAACTGGAATAAAGAGATAATACTTGGTTATCTGGCCATAATATAAACTATCATAAAAAAATGAGGTGACTGTAAAACAAAACAATGTACTATTATTTATCTGCCACCAGAAATGGATGTCATTTTGAAGACTAAAATGTACATCGATCATTAAGGATATGTTAGAATATCATTCCAGCCATACCGAGTAATTTGCAAACAGTCAAGTTTAAGAGTAGAGAAAAGGTCAAATCTGTCAATTTTGGAATTTGGTGGCAGAATATAGTTGTCCTTTACTACCATTGTTTTTGTTTATTGAGAATGTTTAACTATTAAAAATTAATTTAAAATTTATTTTGGATTATGTAATATTATAGGATGTTCCGATTTACCAGAAGTCTTCCTAGCATTGGTCAATGACATCTCAACTAATAATTCCTAAAAGAATTATTCTTTTTAGGAAAAAAGTGGTGTAAAACATTCCATCTATTTGGTGAGATTACTGGAAAGTGCTCTAAAAGAACACCAAATTAGGTTTAACTGTCTTTTTTGGCGTCCTTTTAAATACATATGCATAACTACCTTTATGTTCAATAGCAGTCATTAGAATGTCATTCCACACCAGCATCTGCAGTTTTGAGATTTTGTGATGGGGGCCATTCTCACTGGGGTTAGATGGTATCTCACGGTGGTTTTGATTTGCATTTCTCTAATATATAGGGATGATGAACATTTTTCCATATGTTTGTTAGCCATTCGTTTGTCTTCTTTAGAGAAGGTTCTATTCATGTCTCTTGCCCATTGATATATGGGATTGTTGGCTTTTTTCATGTGGATTGATTTGAGTTCTCTATAGATCCTAGTTGTCAAGCTTTTGTCTGATTCAAAATATGCAAATGTGGAGAGAAGGGAACACTTTTACACTGCTGATGGGACTGCAAACTAGTACAACCTTTCTGGAAGGAAGTATGGAGAAACCTCAAAGCACTCAACCTAGACCTCCCATTTGATCCAGCAATCCCATTACTGGGCATCTACCCAGAAGGAAAAAATCCTTTTATCATAAGGACACTTGTACTAGACTGTTTATTGCAGCTCAATTTACAATCGCCAAAATGTGGAAACAGCCTAAATGCCCACCAACCCAGGAATGGATTAACAAGCTGTGGTATATGTATACCATGGAATACTATTCAGCTATTAAAAAAAATGGAGACTTTACATCCTTCCTATTAACCTGGATGGAAGTGGAAGACATTGTTCTTAGTAAAGAATCACAAGAATGGAGAAGCATGAATCCTATGTACTCAATTTTGATATGAGGACAATTAATGACAATTAAGGTTATTGGGGGGGAAAGGAAAAGCAGAGAGAGGGAAGGAGGGAGGCGGGCGGGGCCTTGGTGCATGCCACACCTTCTGGGGGCAAGACATGATTGCAAGAGGGACTTTACCTACCAAATGCAATCAGTGTAACCTGGCTTATTGTACCCTCAATGAATCCCCAACAAAAAAAAAAAAAAAAAAAAGAATGTCATTCCAATTGAAATAAGAAGTTTTAGTAGCAGCAAATTAATCTCTACATCAAACGATTGTGCACCCATAAGAAGAAAGTCTCCTTTTGTAGATGCTTTGTAGATTTTAGTTATGAAAAGGGCGTATTTAGCTTCTGAAGACATATGTACTATTTAGACAGTTATTTCTCTTTATTTATCACTTAGCTGAAAAACCATGAGGATTTCAAACATTTGTTTTACAAATCAGATGTTAATATTAGCAAACTATGTATGAAAACATGCTTTTGTTTTTTTAAGTAAAAATATGAATATGTTCTCTTTCTTGAAACATGCACATTCATGAGTAGAATGTTTTAGTATGTAAAGATGTTTTCCTCATGGTAGATAGCACGTGTGAATAAGAACTCAAGTGAACACTGCTACACCATAGATTTACTCAGATACAACTGTCTTTTGTAAAAAATATGTACCAATTCTTGTCTAGTTCTTAGACTACAGAAAACCAGTTCCTTATAGACATTTGTCAACTGCATGTATAATTGTCATAGATTTGTATGTGATACTTTCTCTAAATGGAAGAGTTCTTAGTAGTCACATGTGATTTAACTTACATTTCATAAGTGTTCATACACGGAAAAGACAGCTAATTAAAACAGAAGTTTTAGATTTTGGAATTCCAGGAAAGCAGAGTTATGTAGCCAAGGATCATAGCCATCCATTCTGTAGGGCTTCTCTGATAGAAACCACTGCTGCACCATTGAACCATTGTTTTGCTAGGAAGTGGACACCGGAAGCTGCCTCACACTGCCAAGACCAAGAAATGCCTCTCCACTGCCCGGGCTGAGAGGCTTCACTTCCCTGATGTACTTCCCTGTTCCACTTGGTGGGCCGTGGGTCACATACCTGCCCTCTAGCTGCAGCATAGTCTAGGGATGTGATAGGGTAATTTACCAAAATTTGTGGTTGTGTTCAGAAATGCTGGGCATACAAATAATAAATATTCACCTTTTTTCTGTGGTTCATTGTCTGAAGGATCCTATTTGATATAATCCTTCCTAATATCATGCTATTAAAATAGTCTCCTGTATTTTCACTTCAAACTAAACAAGTTTTCCCAAATAAGCATTTGATATACTTGGAATTTGTTGTATGAGGTATAGCTGCACATATGTGTGCACGTAACTACGTATTTGTGACCCTCCTGTTTCATTGGTTTACCTGTCCGTGGCTCTTCCAACACCATTCTGCTTTTGTTACTTTAATGTTCTATTAAGGTTTCATACCTAGTAAGCCCCAGAACCCTTTTTCTTCCCTCAAATTTCCCTGGTGCTTCTCTTTCCATATAAATTATGGAACAATTTGTTAAGTTCCATCAACAAGCCTGTAGGAAATGGTATGAGAAATAATAAATTAGATTTACAATATTAACAGAATTAATGTATTTATATTTGTATGCCCTTCAATAATTTTTTCATAAAATCTCTGGCCATTTTTTCCTAGTTTAATTCCTAGATATTTATAGGATTTTTTGTTCTTTGGCTTGTTTTTTTCATGTGCAACTATCGTGAAGGAAGAGTTAATTTTTCCGTGGATATGTGTTAATTGGTTACTGTTTGCATATAGGAACATTGTTGATTTTACATTATGTATAATTTGTGCTAAATTCTTAGTTTTTCAGAAATTATATTCTCTAAGATTATCCCTAGAACATTCAAATCTGCGTAGCTCTCAAAAATTTCCTTTCTTCCTTTCCAGAATTCACACCTATTAAAATTCTTTACCTTACAGATTGTTGTCATAGGAACTCCAGGGTAACGCTGCACCAGTGGGGTGAAGGTGGGCATTCTGTGCTTGGTTCTGGCCCAACTGGGAGTAATTCTAAAGTGCTGACGCTTAAGTTGGGTAAATTTATGCATTAGATTAAGAAAGTTCTCTTGTAATTCTAACTTTTCATAAATGGTTACTTTTAAAAGCAAATTAAAGAATAAATATAGGAAAAAAATTTTTTTTTGAGATTTAGAATGGAATAAAAAGAAACACTCTATTTTTTTCTGTATTGTCCAGCTTTGAATACCTGACTTCATTGTTCCTTTTCTTGTATTTCAAAAGATAATTGAGCAGTTTATTTATGGTAGTATTGTGATAACACAGTGTGTACCCCAAAAGGGCCCAAGAAAACAATAAAGGTTTGCTCAATGAGTGTTAAAATACTTTTACAGATTTCCTACTTAAATCTTTAATACTACCCAAACCAGTATTTTTCTGCTCTATTTTTTTATATCCTTGTGTAAAGTCACCTCTGATGACCCCACTTCCGTTTTTCTTTTTAGAAATTATTCTTTTTTCTGTGCCTTTGTTAGCATTTTTTTCTTTGTTGCCTCTTCAGTTTTTATATCATGGGTAAAACCTAAATCTCTGTTACTGAATGTATTCTCATTATTTTAAAATGCCTGTATTAATTTCTTTTTCTTAACCAGATCATTTTTTTTTTCCTGTTTTTGTTAATTTAGCCCAACCTCAGCGCTTGCCTCAGCTTCAAACTTCAGCACAGGAACTGAGCGACGAGGAAATAGGCAAGATAAAGAATGGCCACACAAGTCTGAGCAATGGAAATGGAATTCAGCACGGGGCCACACATGTCTCCGCAGATAATCGCAGACTTTCAGCACCTGTGTCTCAAAAAATGCATAGAAAAATTCAGTCCAGCTTGTCTGTAAACACCGATATCAGTAAAAAGAGCAAAGTAAATGCTGTCTTTTCCCAAAAGACAGGGTCTTCACCTGAAGGTAAGTTTGAAATATATACACATTTTATTTGACCAGATGTAAAATCATATTCACTAGTAATTATTTGATCAAGCAAACGTAATTGAAGAATCTTGCTTATCCTTCAGACAAACAGGAATTTTGGTAAAATGCAGCTTAACTTCCCCAATGAAAAGCACAGGATAGAAAAGGAAGCATTAGCAGCTGACATCCTGCTTTTAGATTATCATTTTCTAGAGTGAAGTCATTACTTTAAATATAACTGCTAGGCTTCTTTTTGGATGCTACATTTAAAAATATGAATACAACATTTTGGTGGCATACATGAGTGTTGTGTGTGTGTGCGTGTGCGTGTATTTTTATCTCTCCCTGATGGAATGTGTTATTCTATAGTTCGGAGATGAGATTACCTGCTTATATTTTTTGCCTTGCAGATCAGTTCTTAAATATGCAAAGCTGAGACAAGAAAAAGATCGGATAATTGTCATGTTTTTTGCCAGGGAACAGGCCAGGTGATTTCTATGACTTGACTGAGAAGAGTGTTTCAGGCACCACCCTGCCACCAGCCCACTGCAGCCTGACTGTGGTCCGGCCATTAGCCGCCTCCTTTAGAGGCACTCCACTATGCTCTCTGACTTGTGGGGAACTAGCTAGCACCTCTTCAGTTCTATCTCATCCTGCCCTTGGCCAGTTAAAGTCAGTTAAATAACTGTGAATCTGAGAAAGTTTTTCTTTGTTGTGATGACAATCAGCCCCCAGGCTCCTTTCACATGGTACATTATATCATGATCAAAAAGCAAAGTAGCCTCTCATATTTAAGGTTCCAAATTTTTCCCAGTGTATTCTTCATCCTCTGCTATTTCCCCTGTTCCTTCTCTAGCAGTTCTTGGCCATCTGAAAGCTTGCATCTGTTATATATAACATTCATATATGTATATATGCATGTATATCAGATATCTATAACAATATATGACCCTTTACTTTTACCTTGCTATTCCCCTTTCCTTACCCTATTTTTGCCAGGAAATCTTAAATAAGAGAAATTCTGTGGAAGGCCTCTGTGAAGTTGGCCATGCTTATTCATAGACACAAATTGAGTTGTAAATAGGAAATTGTATTGAGAGTTACCAGTAATGAGCGGGAGAAAGGATATTACATTTTGGCTACAGGTGTCTCAGACTCCACTGAGGTAGAGTGGTAGGTTGATCAAATGATATGATAATAAGTGGTCTGCATAGTTCTAGGTCAGTGACACTACTTTCCAAGCTAATTAGATTGAAAGAGACTTGATTGACACTTCAAAATGAGTTTGACATGTAAGCTGCATGGTCACCTCTGAAGCATAGGTAGGCTGTTAACTAAACTGGCTCTCCAAGGAGTTGGGAAGGCAAGGCAATTTTCTTTAGAGGATCTTTGCTTCTAGGTGATTGGGTGAAATAATTGAATGCGATTGAAATCTACTTGTTTTATACATTTGAATTTCCTTACTATCTCTCTAACCTCTTATTTTCCATTTGATATTTACCTATTTTAGTATTAAAGAACAGCAACGTTTGCATATCAGTCTGACTCGAAAGGGCTTATGGAATTTTTATAAAATTTTTCATTTTGGGTTGTTTTAATACCATGTCTGAATTTATTTCTGATGTAAGAACACAGCTTCATAAGTAACTCATGAAGGATGAGGAAAATGACCAGTGTATAAATGAAATGCAGATCTGCCCTCCCTGTTCCTCTCCACCTCTCCCTCCCTGTTCCCTTCTCCCTCTCTCCCTTCTTCTTCTCCCCTCTCACGTACACACCCACACTGTGGCCTACCACAAATATTTGGTTAAGGGAAGTCCCTTGTTAATCTGCTTTTATCCCCAAAATATGTTCTAAATTGGGTTGGGGACGTGACAAGTCTGAAGCGTAAGTAAAACTGTCTAAATACATTGTACAAAGTCCTATCCAAACCTTTCCTGTTAAGGCTGCAGAATTTAACCAAATGGAGGTTTCTTTTATTGTGATTGCTTGAATTGAATTTAAAATTCCTTTGTCCGTATTTTTCTCAAAGTTAGATATCTTGATAAATTTTGTCACTAAGGTTGTGTTCTGACTTTCAGTTTTGAAGTTACGTTTATTCTCAGGCAATGTGCTAGGATAAAAAACAAAAAACAAATTTAAAAAAACCCTACCCAACTGATAGGTGGAAAATGAAAGAGTAAAATACTCCTAACTGTGCTATCAGGTTGCTGGGGAACTTGGGTTTCTGTGGGACTCCTTTTTCTAGAAAATGAGGAGTTTGGATTAGATAATTTTAAAAACTCAGTACAATTGCAAAAGTCTGTGATTCTCCTTTTACAGCAAAGCTGCTTCAGTCTGAGGACAGGTTTCTTGATCTACAAAATACAGACCTTCATAGCTGACCACCTCTGTACATTGACCGCATTCTTAAGTTGACCTAATTTTCATAGACTGGACATGCACCACATGTACATGTCAGTACGGTAGGCCTGGTTTCTTATGTTGACCATCTCTGTATGCTAACCAGTCTGATACTGCCCCTTGCATGTTGAACTTACAGAGGTTCTACTCTGTGTGAACCCTTGCTAAGGAGAGATGTAAAACCGGCTACATAGAAAAGGGAAGTGGCAGAAACTGTTTTGGTGAACAGAAATTGCACCTGAATTTCAGAAGGTCTTTACGTCAGAACAGTAGGCCTTGGATAGGCTTGATTTGTTATGCATGTAACACTGGTTAGAAATTATTTTTATAAAAACAGTAACAATGGGTGGGATTTAATGGCCAGGAGTCTTTGTCCATTTGTGTGGCTGCAACATAATACCTGGCACTGGGCACTCAGTAAAGAGCAGAGACTTAACTTACTCAGTGTTATGGAGACTGGCAAGTCTGAAGATCAAGGTGTTGGCAGGTTTAGTTGTCTGGCGAGGACTGCTCCCTGCTTCCAAGGTGGTGCCATATTGCATCACCCTTTGAAGGAGAGGGATATTGTGTCCTTATAGGGTAGAAAGCAGAAGGACAAGAGATCAAAAACTATATCAAATGTCTTTTATTTCAGGTCTCAATCTTATTCATGAGGGAGAAGCCCTCATGGTGAAATCACTTTTTCAAGGCCCCACTTCTTAATTCAATGATGTGAGCTTTGGAGAGGCGACATTGAAACCATACAACGAGGGTTTTCTCAGTTTACTTTTTCTCATTTTTCCTTAATCTTCGTCATCTGCTCTTCTGACAGCAAATGAGCAAACAAGTAGCAAAATGATAGAAGCTCAAAACCTCCAAAGCAACTAACCATGCCCACTGTGAGAGTGTGTGCTATTTCTGGGTACTACCTGGTGCTGGTGGTTGTAATTTTTCTATTACACATAAAATAATATCAGCAACTAGAGGGTTTTTTTTTTTCTGGTTCAAATAATGAAGTGAAATTATTTTACTATTTCATAGTCTTGATTAAGAGCACTAAGGGCCTCTTTGCCCTTCTAGACCAAGCTTAGACCAAGCTTGGAAACCACTGCTGAGATGTGAGACTGCTGCTTACATAGCAGCAGGAACCTAACCAACTACACAAGTGTGGTTTGCTGAGATGCTGCAGGATGTCTTTAACTGGGGGTCACCTAAGGAAGGCCGGAGAGCAGACAGCCTGCACAGCAGGCTCCTTTTGCTGATGCATATAGTTAGAAGGGCTTTTGTGTGCTTCTCTCATGTAAACCCATTGAATACTCCCAACAACACAGTTCTATGAATTGTGTACAGTTGCCTAATTTTAAGTGAGTGAACTAAGGCACAGAGCAGCTCAGCAAAGCTGCTGAAGTCAGCTGGTACATGGCAAAACTGAGATTCCAATCCAGAAATCCTGTTCCCACAGTCCATGCTTCCACCTTTGATACTATTCTGCCTTATCAAAGTTTTCTGAGAAGAAGATAATTTACTGGCCATTTCAGTATCACATTGGATGTTAATGGTACAGCTGTGTGTCAGGCACGGATCTTATTAGTATACATTTGCCTTCCTACCAAAATTTTACAAACCAACTCTCACATCCGTGCTCTCTGTTAGTTTTGTTTGTGAATTCCTGAAAATACTGGACTGAGTCTGGGTTAGTTTTTTTCCTTGTTTTTTTTTCTTTGCAGAGATGCCCAGCACATAAGCTTCATAGAGTTTCTCGTGAGCTGATATGTGATAAAGTGCTTTGTTCCAAACCACTTTATCCTATTCTTCCTTGAAACAAGCACTTAAAAATAAAATGTGTGATCATATTCACTAACATATGTTCTTTTAAAAAGTTCCATTTTTGCAACAGAGGGGAAAAAATAGCCATGCTGCAAAATATTCCACATTTTATTTAAAGATTATTAAATGAGTAGGTTTCTACTTGTTTTGTATAATTAAATATTTCCATATTTCCATACATACTTAATGTTCTGATTGCATTGCTCAGGTGGAGAGTGTTAAGACTAAACGTTTAAGATTCTTGACCTTTGAAATAATTATAATATCATTTACCACCATATAATATTCAAATTGCCAAGGATTTTTATTATATTCAACTACACTTTTCTTATGATAGGAATGTTAAATCCTAATGTGTTTAAAGTATGCTAGTTACAATGATATATTTTTGTAAAAATTATCTTTCAAAAATATTTTATACTTTTTAGGCATTTTGGATAGTTTATATTCCATGTTTGATATTCTAGATTTAGTGTTTGTAGAGAGAGACATTTGGTTCTAGCACGACATTGGACATAAGTGCTGAACAGGACAGTAAAGAGCATTGTGTACATAGCAGTGATGAGGATCATCTCACTTTTAATCACAGAGAGCCAGTGTGGCCTGGGGATTAGGGCACAGACTCTGGGACCAGTCTGCTTTGGCTCAAGTACAGGCTTTTTCACTGACCAGCAATGTGCCCTTGGGTAACCTTAAGTAGCCCTTTGTGCCTCACTGTCTTACCTGTAAAATGGGGAGGTGTCACTACTTATTTCATAGGGGCGATGTGAGGAAGAGTTGTGTTGGTACTGCTTAGGGCTTAGAACCCAGTCTGGCCCACATGTAATATTTGATAAGTGTCAGCTGTTGTTATGTTCATCGTTTCTAAGGAGCACAAGGGGTCAGGAGCGTTGGCTTCATGGAAAAGGCAATCCCTGGATGAAGACCTGAAAGGTGAGATGGAATTGGGTTAGGGAGGCATTCAAGGCTGAGGAGCTTTAGGAATTAATGTGTTTTGTTCAGAGAAACATAAACAGTTTGCTGTTTCTGAGAAGCTCAATTAGGGAACTGGAGACCAGAAGGTAGGAAGGGACCAGTCCAGAGGCAGAGCGGGACGCCCTGTTCTTCCGAAGCTATAGCCAAGATCTGTTTTCTCTGAAAGACATAATTTCATATCGATATATGCTTCTTTTTAAAACTGTTTTCTTTTCTCTCCATAGTACAAAAATTCCATAGTTGCAATTATGTAAAACCAGGTAACTCCTTATGTGTAGCAAATACTGGCATGTTTAACCTACACTGTACACTGCACTCTGCCTTTACAGGCTTTTTGTGAATTAATAACGAACCATTGCTATATATACAATGGTGAATTGGTTTTAGACTTGTGGAGCTTGGGATACTAACAAGCTCTCCAGGAGACATTTGGACCTGAGAATGGACTGAAGCCCAGTTCTTATTTTACTGATTCTTTCTGCTTTCTTTTCTTTAAAGTATTCTTTTCGTTTCTGACTTCTATGATCTTTCTTTATCTCCTTGTTAGGATCCTCTTCCTCTTTTTTTGGTGCATTTTCAATTATTTATCAGTATTCATAAGCATTTCCCACAGTGTACACAGGGGAGGGGCAGACTCCCCAGTAGCAGGAGGAGTACAGCCCTGATTCTCTGCAGACGGTCTCGGGAGGGCACGCGGTTTTCACCTGGGACTCGGCAGGGTTGGGCAGGACACTTTGAAAAGCCCACTAAGTGATTCAGAGATGCCCTCTCTCCTTTTTCCTTGAGAATTACTGGTAAAGTGGTAAAAATATCTTTCTGGACCTGCCTACTTCCCTTTCCTTCATCGTCATCTGCAAATCCTGATCCAACTCCTTGCCCCTGGAATTGTGCCTTCACAACAATGCTTAGAAGCGCCTGCACACGTGGTTCCGCAGGGCCGCTGAGTGCCTTCATTTCTTCTCTTCAGACTGGAATATTCTCATAACTCTCTTTGCCTTCTTTACCGCCACACATTTTTTTTTTCAGAACTCATCTTTGGAATCATCTTAGGAATCATTTGGGGTGCATCGCCCCTTTGGGGGGATTTTCACAGCACCCTTGAGGTACAGAACTATCCCGCAGGTTATCTGCCTTACTATCAGACTTCCTGTACTCAAGTGTAATCTCATTGAAGGCAAAGACTACCTTACTCATCTTTTAATTTCCAGCCCATTGCACGGTGCCTGGCTGATAAGAGTTATGTAAATGTTGAAATGAATAAGGTGTGTAACTTGGAGAACACAGGTACTTGTTTTTAACATTTCATAGACATTGTGGTTGAAACTGCAGAAATAGTTGACATCCTCAAGGGAGAGAACATGAAGAAATGAAAGAGAATGTGAACATTCGAGCTAAAGAATTACAAAGAGACCCAGCAGGTGCAGGGCTTGGGACCCAGAACTCCTTCTTCCCACCCGTGTCAGGAGTTCCCTTATTCCTATGGTTTTCACACGGCCCTTGCTTCCACCTCCCTAAACCAAGAAAAAATAGAAAGGTAAAGCTGAATTGCAGCCATTTATTCTTAGTTCCATCAGTATTGTAAACTCTTACATTCATTTATTTCTATAAAAACTTCTGTTTTGTAATACCTCCATAAATATAGAAAATACCACGACAGTAGTATTTTAGTGAAAGGTTAATAATAGGACTTCATGATGTGACCATAGTGTTATAACCAGAGCTTCCAGAAACATTTTCTGTGACTTTGGCAAGATATGTCACTGCATTCCTCAAAATACATAGTTTGCTTGGATGATGTTTTGTTTTGTTCTGTTTTCTCAGGCTCAGCACCTCCCTTCCCCTGTCCAAATAATGGTGTGGGAGGAAGGGTCAGAATTCTGCTTTCCAATGCAGTATTTTCTATTACTTTGGAAAACAGGATCTTGACAGATTTTACTGCTCGGCCAACACACTAAATGGAACAAGTGTGATACAGAGAGGAGTCCGTACAGAAGAGTGGACAGACTCTAAACTGATTATAACAAAACGTAAATTATTCTCCACATACACACAAGTCATTGCTTTTTGGTTCTTGAAATATTTAATAGCAGTTCTTTAAAAAATTAAAGAAATTATCTCTTAGAAGAAGTTATAAGTAGTAAGTGTTTCTGTGGGCCAAAAGTAAACATTTAAATATATTATCTTTAAAACTTAGGGAAATGGGTTTAAATATCTTTAAAGCTTAGGAAAATAGTACAAACTATGTAATTTGTATTCTCATACTTATTTGTTTGATAAGGGGCAAAGAAAAGATTTTTCAAGGATCTGAAAAATATATAGCCTAACTCAATTTGAGTTGAGAGACAACTCAACACAACACGCCTGGAACCTCAGAGATCTTCTTTCATAATAACCATTGTCTTTGAAGAAGAGACAGAAGGTATCAGCTACATGTGAACCACACTCCCTTCACTCTTTGTTTTTGATTTTGTAGGCAGGCTATCTTGGGCCACTGCTCTAGTAATTTATATTAGTTTAGCCTCCACACAGGAGATGGGTGTGGAGGAAATGAAACAATGGAGACACAGATAGATCCGCCAGGAAGTTTTGGGGTGTGGGTTGGGATAAAAGACTATTTCAAAACCAGATTTCAGAATAATAAGCGAAACGGAAAGAATCAAATAAATTGTATGACCCTATAACATATCAAGGGGCTTTTTTGTTTTTATTTTTTATTACAGCGATGAATAGTTTAGATGATCTTTTTTTTAATTTCTTTGTTTTCTTAGGTCAAACAATAATATGTAAGCACAGCAGCCAATATGGAGATAAGAATTTGTTTTCAACTCAAAAGTTTGTGTCAAAGGCAGGTAGTAAAGGACCCAAAGGTATTCATTAGGAGTTAGGATTGAATGAAGGGCCTGGCCCAGGGTATGTATCTGGGTAGAACGAGAACAGCAGTCACAAGTCCTCTGAGCAGGACTGTCATTAATTTCTTTTAGTTCAGTTAGTTGAGAAAATGAATAGGAATGAGGAAATCAGGAGATATAGCTGAATGTAGTTTGGGGCTGATCCTGAGCTGAGTTGTAGACTATTCAATTTCAAACGTTGACACACAATCTGAGAGTAGAGTTCCAAAATGCATTTGGAAGTATAAGCTAGAGCTTGAGAGGGGTTAGAACCAAGCATGCTGATTTATACATATCTGTTCTGGTGGGAGAGATATTTGAAACTATGAATCTGGATAAATTTTAAGGAGATACTTGGGAGAAAAGGTCAAGTGGCTGACAACTGAGTGACTCAAGGATCACTGGAGGCCAGCCATTGTGGTGGGATGGGAGTGTGGGTTCCGTGTGAGTTCTTGGGAGACAACCCCATGGAAAGTTCAGACTTTCTCCAGAGGTGATTTCAGATAGACAGTAGTTCAGAGTAAGTCCACACTTGATAATATACCTTAGGAGAGATGTCAGAATGTAAAACAAAGGGGAAGATTAGCTGAGAGGGGACAACATGAAAGGTCAGAGGAGAATCAGACTGGAGTGGATAGTGGCAGGAGGCCAGAGAAAGAATGTAAAGATAGTCGTAGGTAGAAGAGAATTGTATGAAGTGCACCAGATATTATTGTTGGGTTCAGTAAGATGAGCCCCGAAAAAATTCTGGTGACTGTGACAAAGTGGATGTCATTTGGTGACATTAGAGCTGTTTTCGTGGGGAAGCTAGAATGATGTGGGTTGTGGAATGTGAGGAAATAGTAATGACAACTGTTCTAGAAAGACCAAGTTCAGCGGGGAGGGGCAGGACCAGGGACATTGTTTGGTTCGTTTTGTTTTAAGATGCGAACTAATTTGGTATATTTACATTTGGGCACAAATGATCCAGTAGTGATGAGTAAGAAAAATTTGAAGCTCTAAGTTAGTAATGACACCTCCTTGACAAACCAGCATATAGTTGTTGAGACGTAGAATTCAACACACTGAACTAAGTGACTCAACTTCTATTACCAAAACAAGAGAACTGAGGGACCACAGTGTTTACTGTTAATCTCAATGGCTCTGCTCTGTATGGGTTGTGTGGTTAAGTAATATGAGAATATTTCTGAGTAATTTCCATGGAATGTTTTGGTATGAGGCAAGATAAACTTTGGTGTAAAAAGCCTATCTCAAGGCCCCACTCCTACCTCATTCCATGCACCTTAATTGAATTTCAGTGAAAGGCATTGACAGGGTTTTCTAATTCTGAGTTCCAAATTTCTGACTTTTGTGTTGTGGACCATAAACTGATGGAAGTTGCTAAGTTCTTATAGTTGATTGTCATAGGGCCATTAATTGAATTTAACTGTAGCTTTTACACATGGTATAGTATAAGAAAAGAGGAACCGTGAACAGGTAAAACAACAGTTAAAGAGAGGAAAGTGTGGGAAAGATGATTAAGAAAACCATCACATAATCCAGACAAAGAGAAAACAGTAGGTGAGTTTTTAAATGTATTTGAAGTAGATTTATGCTATAGTGTGTCCTATTCACCATTTCATTTCTATCATAAGCAAAGGTTTGAAAAGGCAATGACAAGCGTGGTGGTGCACACTGTTAGTCCCAGGAGGATCCTTTGAACCCAGGAAGTGTGAGGTTGCAATGAGCTATGATCATGCCACCTTATTCCAGCCTGTATGACAGTTAGACCTTGTTGAAAAAAAAAAAAATGGAATTTTGATTAAATGTGATAGTGCCTTATGCAGTGATTCCTATCATTTTTGGTGTCATGGATTTCTTAAGAATCTGACAAATTTCTTGGGTTTTTTGTACCAAGTTTTAAAGAAAAGTAATGAAATCTTGTTAACATTGTATTGTTCTTGGAGGCGACCCCACAGAGTAGATACTTTCAGATATCTTATTCTAAAATCATATGTCCTCAATAACTGAACACATCATGAGGCAGTTAATGAGCCCAAGAAACATTTTTTATATCCAGATAGTGTGTGTCAGGGTTTGAGTCAATTGCTGACATGCCATGACATACCATTTTTAAACATCACCTTGCCTTTTATGCTGAACTGCAAGTCCCTGAGGCCAAAGAAAGGAGACCTGCTGTGATGCTGTTGTGTTGGGTCACATGGCAGGGGATGAGGGTAGATTAAGGTGACAGTGGTGAAAGTGATAAGGTATTGTTGCATATGGAGGTATTTGAGGAAGAATAAGATTTGCTAAAGAATGGAATTTTAGTGTGAGAGAAAGACAGGGATTAATGATGACTCTTAGTTTTTTGTCCTGAGCAGTGAAAATATGAAGTTGCTATTAACCCAGGTGAGAAAATTGCAAGAAACATGGGGTTTGGTTCTTAGAAGAAGATCAGGTTTGGTTTTGAATGTGTTGGATTTGCAATGCCCATTATCTATGTAAATTGTGCTGTGGAATAGGTGGTTGGATAGGGGAAACTGGAGTTCAGAGGAGAGACCTGAAGCTTGACATACATTTGGTGAGTCATCAGGATACAGACTCTGCATTGGAGAGAATCACCTCAGGTGATCCTATTTGGAGTAAGAGCTTCAGGGCAAGGGAAATAAGAAGTAGAGTGAAACTCTTGGCTTGCCCTCAGAGATTGTGATTTATTTGGAATGGAGTGGATCCAAGGCCTTGGCATCCTTTAGAAGTTCTCCTTGTGACACTGATAGGAATGCAAGTTAAGAACTATTGCTCAGAAAAAGGATAAAGTGCAGAAGTATTGCGGAAACTGAGCCCTGGGCCACCAATTAAGGAAAGGTCAGGAAATAAAAAGGAACCATGAAAAAAAGTGTGAATGAGGAGCCAGTGATGGAGAAGGGACAAAGAAGGGCAGCTTGGAAACCAAGTGAGCAAAGTGTTAAAATGGAGGGAACATGATCACGTGTCAAACGTAGCTGAGAAGTCCAAGAAGATAAATGAGAAGTGACCATTAAAATAGTTATGTGGATTGTCACCCGCAACCTTCGTCCTTTTGGTGGTGTGAGGGGGACAGACTGATAGAAAGGGAATCTAGAGAGAATGAGAACAGAAAATTGGAAGATAGCAAGTCTAGGTTACTCTTGACCTTCATCATTTTGGTGGTGTGATGGGGACAGACTGATAGAGAGGGATTCTAGGGAGAATGAGAAGAGAAAATTGGAAGATAGCAGGTCTGGGTTACTCTGTGCAAGGAGTTTTCAGACATGGCTGAGAACTAAAGGGGAATGTTTTAAAAAATAGGATATCAGGTTGAGTGCTGTCGAGCTAGTAATAGAAGGCTGATGAGGCAGGAGGATGATGACCTTGAATAGCCAGGAGGAGTGGCGATCCAACACAAAGTCCCCTGGTGTTACAGTTGTGTGTGCCTCCCTCTCAGATTCTAGACCTTTAGAAGAAAGGAACCATGTTTGACAAATACAAAATAGAAAGAAAATATTTAAATTTATCAGGAGTAATGCACGAGAACATTATTTTTATGGTGACTACTCTATTATATAGCACTTTGCATTTATAAGGCACTTGCTATTTCTTTAAGTGGGGAGCGTTCAAGTGGCCAGTAGGATTTGGCATAGTAGATTTATAAGTTTTGGAGACCTTCCACCTAAGAAAATATTTTATCATTTGGAATGATGTTAAATGTGCTAAAAGTTTCCATTCATTTTAGAAGGATTTAAAAATATTATTTCTTAGTTACAGTAAGAGCACCAGATGCTGCGTAATAACACAATACAAAGGAAGATGTTTTTGGGAGAAGATACAGAATGCACACAGTGTTTTGGATCTTCTGACAAAAACTGGCTAATTACTCATGAGTGTTTTGTAAAGGTATATATAGAGGGATAAATAGTATCCAACTGTTGTTCATTGAATCTAATTTTTGTCCCTCCTATAGTTCAGCTTCATCTCAGATACTTCTGATAAATCAAAATATTTTCTTTATATTTCGTGTTTTTCTTTGGCCTAAATTTTACTTTAGCTAAAGTATTTTACATTTTAAAAACATGAGTTGTATTTTTGAGGGTAGAAGAGTAAGTATGTTTAAATCACCTATTGAATAAATTTACTGATGTGTAATAAATGTATACCTTAATTTATGTCCAGATACCATGTGGTCTTTTATTAGAAATATGAATAGCAGAACACTTTATATTTTAAGCTTAGCTGGGCTACATTCATATCCCCTTGTGTTTAAATGAAACTCTTTTTTACGATACCATGTTCAGTGCTTTTTATTATTATAAATTTGATGCTTTCATAATTTTCCTGTTTTTTCCCTTGGTGTTTTCTTGCTACATTTTTTCAGTTCCTTTTCTAGTGTGTGCCCCTACTTCTATCTCTGCATACCCAAAAGTTCTATTCTTTTCCTGGCTCAAATGATACCAAACATTTAAGAAGAAAGACTTTTAATACTAGAAGAACATTAATTGTGAACAAAGAGTTTTGAAAAAGATTATTTTGTGTTATCATAGAAGGAGCTCCCATCTTTGAAGATCTGGCCTGTCAGGTGCAGAGTTCCGATCGTCTCATTTTGCTTGTTACTCCAAAGTACACCTTCTCTATCTTTCTCTGTCCATCTGTATCCTGCATTTGCACCCCCTCATAGCTCCTTACTTTCTTCTCTCTTTTATTTTTCTTACTTTTGCTCCCAGCCCTCTCCTTATCTGTTTCAGTTAAAAAAAAAAATTGCATGATTTCATTCAATTATATATTACAATTTGTTAGAACTCAAATACCAGTGATTAATGACATTTTCAATAATTGTATTTTAATACTTTTTCAAGTATTTTTATTCTTAGCTTTTATGTTTGTGAGTATGGGAACATAGCTTATAAAATGGCTCCAGAAATCTCATCTAAGACCCAAGACTTTTCAGCAATGATTTTTTTTTTTCTAGATTGAATTAGATTCTCATCTATTTGAACTGATTGCTATAATTTTCTTTTAGAGTACATACTCAGTTGTTTGTTGTTTTTTTTTCATTCCCAAATGATCCCCTTGACTCTAAAAACTAATTGAAGTTACATAGAAGTAAGTTTCTCTTATAAATGTTTTCATTTTTTCTGAATATTAAATATAATGTTAAACTATTATATTTTTGCAAACTTTTTATAATTCATATGTATAATTCTCAACTGGTATAGTGTAAAATGGTATAAAGGAGTTCATGTTATGAACTTGTCATATTTCTGAAAAACCCTTGCAAGATGAATATTTTTATATAGAAGGTTTAAGTTGAATACACTAGGAGCTATTTGAAAGATTCACTTATGGGTTTTATCTCAGGGGTCTTTAGCTTCAAGGGGTTCATGACTTGGATGAGAAAAATAACCAACTTAATTTCATTAAACTCATAACTTAAAGTGGAATTTAATATTTCTCTCAATTATAAATGTAGGCAATAAACTTCAATAGCATTACATGTAGTAGTAGTAGTACATATGATTTTGTCCATGATATTTTAATGTCATAATACTGTTGTTGCAGAAATCATGAAATTTTGTTTATGCTAATCACTACTTTAAAATTATAGTAGTTATCAGAGTGCCATTTCCTGTTAACGTCTTTAAAAAGAAGCGTACATTTATTCCATCTCAATTTTTAATGTTACAAGTATTTTGACATGCTTGTTTTTCTTCAAAATCCCATATATTTTATTTTATAGATTTGAAAATGTTTGGGTCATGGCCCACATTCACAGAAAAAAAGTACAAAAAATAAAACTACCTGCTGTAGCCTCCTCACATTCTTAAGCATTCTTTATAGTAAAAACCAGGTTATTTTGTAACATACTGTTGTTGTGAATTTCTATTTCTTTGTGCAGTTTTCATAATCAGATAACACCAATTTTTTTAATAGATTTGTTTGCTCACACTGTATTTAAAGTGATAATAAAGGATGTAATCAAATTTTCACCTTAAGAAAATATATTAAATAGTAAATGACTAGGTAACTGTTGTTTTCATGTTTACATTTTCATGTCATCCTTTTACCAATACATAGTCAACAAGGCCAAGATAGCGAAGAATGGAGAAAATTAACTTCCTGGCTTTTGTATGATACAATTTGGGTTGTCTTAATTTAACTCTTCATAAGTAAGTACAGGAGAAAACAAAGGAAATGCTTGGCTTCCAAGTCAACAACCTGGTGATACATTTTCTTCAGGGCCCTTAGGCAAATCTACCAAGGGGATTTGAATCGATGGTCATGATAGTGTGGCCTCAGCGCACGTCCAAGCACGGGGCCCTGGTAATATGTACTGGTTTATCTTCCTCTTGTGTACTTGACTGAGGAAGGTGGCAAACATCCTCTCAAGTGAATGTAGGAGGCAATTAGAAGAATAGAATTGAATAATTATAAAAGAGTTTGTTCGAGAAGATTAATCATCCTCCGTATTTTAAAGGAAAAAAATATGCAGACCAGTAAATAGTGGTTGTCTCTTAGAAGATCGAGAAATCCAGGAGTTTGGGGGAAATGTGAAGTTAATTGAAAGAAAAGAACAAAATGGATTAATATACTAGTTTTCCAAAGACATATTAAACCTGCCTAAATTTCTACTGTAACTTCTCTTGGGAAATCAAACTGGAGAAACTGGACCTCTTGGGGAATAATATCCCTATAACATAACATAATTTGAAGTTGACATTAGAAGTTGAAGTTTATTTTTTCCCTAATAATTATGCTCCATGAGGGATGCAGCAATTGCATTTTGGAATGACAGAAGAGTGGTTATTTTCGAAAGAACATTTCAATATCTATGGTAGATATCTCAGAGAAAAGGTGTTCTGTGGAGTGACAGGAGGACTTAAAAGAAAACCCAACATCATATTTACCTCAGGACACACAAATGAATGGCAGCAAGTCAACAGGTGCACATTGACGGTGTGCCACCTGCCACAGCTGGGGGCTAGCATATGGAGAGGAATCCAACTTTATTTTTTAATTAAGTGCTTTTGATATTTTTCTGTTGTTTTTAAAAATATATGTCTAGTCAGAAATAAATATCAGCCTATTGGCTTTTGAATGTCAGTTGACCACAAAAAAAATATGTACAGTATATATATGTATGTGTGTGTGTGTAAAACTGGCCTCCATACACTTCTTTCCCTTTGCCAGATTTTTATGTTCTGGTGAAGCTTCTACTTGCTTATAGCCCTGTCATTCTGGCATTTTCGTCTTTTAGAACCCAAAACCTGAATTATCTGTCTTGTCAACTTTTGCCTTCACCAGGGAGCTGAGCACTACTGAAGAAACCTTCCCGGCCATGAAAATCTGTCACTACACACGCATAGTCTCAGGTCTCTGCTGGATTCTCAGAATGCTGCAGCAGGTCTGCAGCCTGCTCCAAACTCATCTGCAAATCATCCTTGAGCACCTGCTCTGTGGCCGGCGCTCTTCTCCGCGCAGTTCTCAGAAGCAGCACTGAACTACAAAGACCAGCAACCCGCCCTTCCCATGTTTCTCAGTGGCTACTGCATTTTGTTGTTACCCTCTTTTAAAGCAGCTCCCTCACTCTCCAGGGGGAGAAGTGGTCATCCAGCTTTTCAAAGGGTCTCTCTACCAGGGGCCTTACAAATATACCTAACCCCGTAGCTGTTTTTACTTTCCACTTCCAAGGAGGTGAAGCCTGTCTTCCTTTGTAGCACAACATCCTGTTACAGCCGATTACTCTGAGATAGAGTTTGAACTCTTTTCCTGCCTTAAAATTTGTGTGTGGTGACTGTGTGCAGGCGCTGTGTGTGTCTTTCCGAATTCTGCATCCCGCTGGAGTTTTCCTCATGTTTCTCCTTCACAGATAGGTTTCTGGCAAGGATATCTGCATTCTTCTCTTGTTGATCCCTCCCCAATTTGCTGCTCTACATTTACATTCTTAAGATATCATTGAAATGCCTCTGGCCAAACAGAGTATCTGACACGATCTCTTTGCAATGTTTTTTCTCTCTCGCTTCTTCCCTGGGACCTCCTTTTCCTCGAGTTCCTACGCCTGCGTTTGCTCCTCAACCTCCTCTTCCTCAGTCTGCGGTCCCCTTGTGTCTCTTCTCTTTTCACTCTGGGCACCTGAATAATTGTATTCTCAATGAGTGTCTTGGCCACCGTTAACCCCCCAGCCCAGGTCTGTCTACCTCCCCAGCTCCAGGATAGTATCTTCAGCTCCTGCTTAAGCACCTCCACTTGAGTATCCTCAGTTTGTTGTGTCTCACACTCAGCATATTTTAAACCAAATTTCTTCTTCCTGTGTGAATGGCTCCAGGAATGAGGGGTCACACTTGACTCTTGTCTTCCCATCACTGCCTCATCTGACATCTTATTAACTCATGCTAATTCTGCCTCCTATGGATTTCCTCAAAGTCATCCTGCCTGACCTCACTGACTCTGTTTTACCATATATTATGCACTATTGTTCCTGCCGCCTCGTCTCTGACATGGAGAATTGAAGGTGTTTTACTTGGTTTCTTCAGCTCCAATAGTATTGAGCCATTTACATCTCGAACACAATCATATTCTTGCTTCTGTGCCTTTGCGTAGCATCCCAGCTGGAACAACCTTTGCTTTTTTGTTGTTGTTGTTGTTCACTTAACATATGCTTCTCTAAGATATAGCTCAGGAATGACCCCAACGTCTTCCCTCTAACCTGCACTCTCCCCTCTCAGCCCCAGTAGACTCCCTCTGACAAGTCTGAGTCGGGTATTAAATAGTCCATCCGTTCGTTCCCTTTTTCCTCTTCTGTAAAATGGAACCAATAACAGCATCAATCTTATAAAATTGTTGTAAGGGTTTTTGTAAGTAAATCTTTGCAAACTGCTGACAGTAGAGTAGTAAACACTACATAAAAGGTTGAACAATAAAAATAGAAATTAATCAAATAAAACATGGAGACGATGTATCTTGGTGATGAGAAAAGTCTTTGGAATCACATAGACCTAGACCTTCCCATACCAGCTTTGTACCTCAGACCATTTATATAAACTTTTTGAATCTCTGTTTCCTGATCCATAAAGTGGCCCAAATGGCCACCTCTGGAGATTCTCTGTCATACAGAGAGAAGACCTGTGAGGCACTTTCCCTGTTAGGGCTGCTGATCATCTTTGAACCTCCAGCCCCGGGGGTTTATCTGAATCAGCAGTCCCCACACTGCCTTGTCATCACATCTTTATTTACCTCTACACTTTGTGTTCCTGACGTGTGTCTCTCCAGTTCAGTCAGGGTAGCCAAATGCTCCTGAAGTTTTGTTGAATGAGCATTTAACCAAGGAGGCCTTTCTCTGGGTTCCTCTGGTGGCCAGGATTGAGCACTATATTTATCCTTTTTTTTGAACTTCCTATAAACTTGGCACTTCTGTGGCTAATACCATGTGACTCCTGTCTTCTATGGACCAGAGCACACAGTTTATCCTTTGGCCATTGCCTATTGTTTGTATGAGGCCGACTTTCTGGGCCCACATTCAGTCTCTGCAGCAAGGCAGGCAGGGTCCTGCACAGCATGGCCATCTGCTCCTAGGGCTTAGCCAACTGGTCAGTCACCTTGTATTTGGCATTGGTTAACTTTCCATTGTGCCTTGGATATTGCATTAAACTCGTTCATGGCCGAACACAAGTCTCTGAGCTAGACTGTAAAATCTACTGGTAGTTATAGATAGTTATATCTCTCGAGAATTTTAATGCTTGCGAAGAACTTGGAGCTCATTTTCCCCTTCATTGTGTGCCTGTCAACACTGAGTGAAATGACTCGTTCAAGATTACTCAGCCAGTTAGTGAACAAGCTCAGACTAGAAAGTTTTAATTTTCCGGTATCCCAGTCCTCATAAACAGGCTAATACTTGGACGTGCCTACTCTTGACAATGGAAGGGTGATTATTAACTGAAACACCTTTGTTTTTGTATGCCAAGTATATTGCTAACAGCCTCCTTCAGACCAAACATACAAATAGCGCTAACAACCACACTTGGAGCCATTTATTTTTGTAGTTCAGGCTGAATGGTGAGTAGGTAATGAGCGATGATTCAGAAAAAACTCAGTTGGGGGGTGGCCTGGATGACGTGCGGAGGATTTGGAAGCATCTCAGTGAGAGGGTTTTTATTTTTATCTTCTTTTCCACAATTTAAGGTACTACACAGAGCTGAAACTTTTTTTGGGCAGGTTTATCTGCTTTTGTCAATTTTGGGGTATACTTGCAAACAACAAGTTCATAGATTTTTTCTTTTCTTTCTTTTGGCTCCAGAATTGTTTGTCCACTAAATTAAGGTGGAGATATTTATACCTTATAATTTCAGTGTCCTGTTTATCTGAGGCTTGTGATAATGCCTTGAAAAAAACAAATGGTATTAATAGATGACATGGGTGGAGAGGGAGGAATGTTGCAAAGAGCAACAATGCCATCATTGATTCACAAATTAATTCCATAAATAATAGGATTTACCTCCTGTGCACTTCTTTGAAGCGTGCTTTGGTGGCTCATTCACTGTAACGTGTCACTCTGCTTGTTTCTCTTCATCTAGCCTGGTGTGCCTGTTGGACCGCTGTGCCTCTTTGGTTGAGGCCTGTCTCTTCTGTCGGGGCTGGGGAGCACATCCCGGGCCTCTCTAAGTGAGGCTCCTGCTGCCTGTGTGAGGCTTGTACGTCCTGCTGGGGTTGCCGCCCCTGCCTCTGAGGGCGCCTGCCGGAGCAGGCACTGCTGGGGACCTCTCAGCCCCGTAGATTGCAGAGGTGCCCTTTGGACTCTTGCTAGGCCACTGTGGGGCAAGTGCCTGGGGAATTGTTGTGCAGGCTCTGGGTCCTGTGAGTACTGTCAGCCTTCTCTGAGTCTGTTTGTGTCCTCTCGGGCTACAGTGAAGGCTTCATGTCACTGGTGACCTGGCCGACTTTGTGCATCTCTGTAATAAGCTCATGTCAGTGGCTAAGAGCATCGCATATGGCCAGGGTGTTAATCATCATCACCATTGTATCCCTTTACATAGTCACCAAGTGGGTCCATTGTGCTTTAAAAAAACCAACTAAAACAAAAAACAAAACCGATTCCTTTTCATAATATGCCTTGTACAATGTTTAAACCAAGGACAAATAAGAAGGGTTGATGTTTAAATATACGAACTGTGAAATAAACACAGTTGGGAAAATGAAGTTGGAAAGAAATACTCAGTTAAGCATTTGGGAAAGATTTTTTCGATCATTTTTATACAAATATGCATTTTTATTAAAACTGGAGGTTTCCTTTTGTATATTGCACCCTAACCATAAATGGTATTGCTACCAACCTGAGTAGGCTTTTGAACATTGGCCCTTTCTAGGAAAGTGCTTTTAAGGTCTAAAGTAGATTTTATTATTCAAAAATTATATTCAACCTTGTTATTATTTTAACTTGTGTTAGAGATATTTCAGCTGCCCAACTTAAAATAGTGGGCATTAAATAGGTTCAAGTAAATTGTAAAGTATAGTCTTACTCTGTTTTTGCTTTCTAACTTCTGGAGATAATAAATGGATAATAATTGAAATGTGGAAAAAATAAGTTATTATTTCTAAATTTTCTGCTGTAGCCAACCACAAGGTTACTAATTCTTTCTGGAAAGATTTTTGCTTTGCTCTTCTACAAATTCTGTCTCTTAGGGTTGCCTTTTTCATTCTTTTTTACTTTTCAAGTGTTTCAATATGATCAGAGCCCTTTACAAATCTCCTTAGGTTAAAATAGAATAGCCCTATTTTGATGTGGTATTGAGAGGGAACATAGGTAGTTGGAGAGGTGTGGGTTTTCAGAATAAATATCCTGCCGTCTTCGTCATTGCTATCACAGTAATAATATTTAGTAAGCACTTGTTTAATCTTTTACTGAGCACTTTATATGCATTATCTTTATGTTGCCAGCTATTCATTTATAATCTTAAAATGTAGAAATACAGTAAAACAAATATAAGTATTATTTGCACCATTGATGTAATTTAGCCTTTCTTTTCCTCCTCTGTGTTCACATAATAACTTGGTGCATAAAACATTTTAAATAAACACCTTTAATAACTAATCTTTTACTCTTCTTCAGATTTCCTTATTTAAGCTTTTGGGAATCATAGAGTCCTCTGGTATGTATTTTACTTTTCTAGACTTTGTAAAATGCATCTCTCTAGAAAAAACTACTTGGACCAGTGCCTGAGTTAAGTCATGACCAGCCATTACCAGATCGAATATTTAATGAATATTTAGACTATTTAATGAATCAACCACAGATCAGGCAACGGGATAAATGAATAAGAGAAAAAAATCTGCGCTATCCACTTGCTGTAATTTAAAATACAAAAGTATCTCCTATAGGACAGGGATGGATTCTAGGATTTGGATAGGTGGTAGGAAAATTATGGAGGAGTCCCTTTGTGGGGCGTTGGAAGAAAGTGATGTTTTTTACCAAGGTTATTTTGACTTTCTTGAGAGGAAAGGTAATAGTAAAGATCATTGTTCAATTTCCCAAAGTGTGGTTTTCTTTGTCTTGCCGTGGAAAAATGCAGCTCTTTTCAAACTTTCTTTTCACCTCCTGACCCGTCTCACTTGGTTCCCCACTAGGAAAATGTTGACTGTGCTCTGGCTGAGATGCACAGCCTCTCGGGACAGCCCTGTGCCAGAGGGCTCTGTGTAGGAGGCGCACTTCAGGCCAGTTTATTCAGGCAGCAGGTCATTATAGGGCTGTTGGCCAGAAACGCTGTGTGTCCTTTGTCTCCAACACTGAGGCTACTTGGAGCTGAGCTACTGTGCAGTGTTAGTAAATATTTCCCACCCACCCCCACCCCCCACCCCCCACCCCCCACACACACACACTGGAGAAGCAGAATTCTCCAGAGATGTCTGTCTCGTCTCTCACAGCTGGGTCTTCACAGAGGCTGATACTCTCTCAGCTATCTGGGCTGTGATTCAGGATAACCACAGCCCACTTCTAGCTTGCCTTGTGATTTATATTGAGCAAGAACAGTTGTGGTAAAGCAGGATCTGGGAAGAGGACTGCCTTCACCCAGTCAGGTGTTGTGATACCACCACTGGGCAGAGGGAGTCCTACCAGCTAAAGAATGGGGAGCAACTGTGGGTGCTCTGTAAGCTTTGATAGTAAAAGTGCAGAGTCGGGTTTGATCTCAGAGCAGTCTCCTAAATTACTAATTACATGTTACTGACTGCTCTCCTTCTGATCTGCAGTTGCTTTTTGGCATATTGTCATCTTGTGAAACACTAGGGTACCTGTTTCTCAGTATATTGTCTACGTGATGGGGGCCTGATTAAGAATGTGTTTTTGAGCATTTTATTTCATAGGAAACTTTATTAGAGATCAGTCAAGATAACACACGTACATCTGCCTTCTCTTAAAAGTGGGTTGTGGGTTATTCTCAGAATTCTCTGCTGTCTTTTCCTGTACTCACTTTAGCTGTTTGGTATCTTTGTTCCAAGAAATTCAGAGCACCTGCCATACCACATCTTAAAACAAGGAAACTAAAGAAATGCAAGAGGCTCCTTTAAAGCACAGCTGAGTTTACTATACAAATAGTTTCTTGATGACTCAGTTTGTTTCCTTCCCTTTAGCAAACGGCCTTCCATATATTCCCCAGCATATTTTTGGCTACTTACTGATCAGGTAAATCACTTTGGCTAATTTCATTATACTTGTAAACTGAATAGTTTTTACAAAAAATCTTCAGTCTCATTTTAAACAGAATAAAAGTTGCTTAAGTCAGTGTCAGACATTTTTACTAGTCATCCAAGATGCTGTTTAAGTTGGTTCCAGTTGTTAACCGTAAGGGCATTGAGGAGCTAGAAGCTTTCTAGATATGCCAGCAGCATGGGCATAACAAGGGTGACTTTCCACGGAACTCAGGAGATTTTGTTTGGGGTGTGTCTGCAGTAATTCATAATAGATTTGTTTTGTTTTGTTTTGTTTTGGCTTATACATCAAATGTTCTAAAGATTTCCTTTTGTGCTTTCTTTTTGGCCACTTGGCTGCTGGTAGGCTCCTTTGGTTTCCTAAATTTAAGGTAGTTGTCAGTCTTGCCCTGCGTTCTCCTCTGAGCACACTGAATTGTGCAATTCTTGCTTGGCCCAGTTTTGGACAGGCATCTTTCCCAGAACCCAGTTGGCTTCTCAAAGGTTAAACACTTTTGGCAAAAACTGCAGATAATGATCTACCAAATAAAATCATAAAAACTGAAAACCTCAAGAACAGGAAAAAAGAATTATTTCTGACTATGAACCACATGGATACAGAGGACCCATATTTTTAAAAGTTCATTTCTCTTTTCAAGCCATCTTGAGTTTGATAATTCTTATAATCTTCTTTGCTTCAAATAGAACCACCATCTTGAAGTCTTTTATGACTCCTGAGTCCCCTTGGCAATTGTGGGGGTAGATACTACGACAACGATTTCTTCCTGGCTTATTTTGCACCTTTCATTGCCCTGACTCACAATCACACTACTCTTTATAAAATACAACTTAAAAAAAAGAAAAAAACTTTTTTTGGCAAGGATTAGAAATTAGATTATTTAATTCATTTAATGGAATTTAAAGATCCTTCTTCTTGGTTTCTTGTGTTATTTTTTGTCATCATTTCTAATATTTTGTACTTTTTAAGTATATACAGTCAATGTGTTTCTGGTGGATGTTTGTTTAGACACAGGTAGTTTAATATCTCTATAATCTTTAAAACACATTTGTGCTTGTGGCTTCTTTAGGGACCTGTTAATAGGCTTGGTTTTTCAGAGTTGCCACAGTACTTTTCTAGCTAATTACAGAGGACCTCTGTTTTAAGATGTCTCCATTTTTTATAAATTTTAAAATTTACTTAAAGAGCTTAATCTTTCGAGGTCTCTGTCATTGCTCTGAGTTTTACTGCTGGAGTTCCTAGATAATATTTATATAGTATGGGCCATAACTCTTATGTTGTAGATTTACAGATTTATTTCTTTGATGGAGACACCTCACCCCTTTTCAGGCTGCCTACCTCTCCAGTCTGTTTTATCAGTGTGACTAGCAATTTATTAATTCACCAACTCAGTGATGATTTTGCTTTTACATGTTGAAAGGTACCATTTACTATCAACTTTCATTAAAACTGATATTCAGAATAATTTTTGGAAAAGAAGAGGAATCTGAATCAAGACTAAGACAGATGAATGAAACAAATCCTCAGAAAGTTTGGATTTATAACTGGTCTTCCCCCAAGGAAGATTATTCAAGTGTTGGGAATGACCCAGTCGTGTAGCAACATAGCCACATGCTGGATTGAGCACGGGCACAGGGGTGAGCGGCCGGGCTCTGATCCTGGCTCTGCTATACATACCACCTCAGTGACCTGGGAAAAATGTCCTAAATTTTGTAAGCTATTGTCTGCATTGGTAAAATGGGGATAAGTCTTACTTCTTAAGACTATTATTGCTATTAAATACATTGATATTTGTAAAGAGCTTAAAATTTAGTTTAGCATAAGGTAAGATTCTTAATTTTTTTAATGAAAGAGTGATGTAAACATTTTCTAAGATAACACGTTTCTTCATTTTGAAAATAGCAAATAAATACTGTTCCTGCATTAATGCTAGATTTCCCATTCTAGTAAAGCAACCACTCATAACTATTAGTTATAGAAGCCTGATTATATGGAAGAAGATAGATTAGAAAGAGTATTTGATTAACTTAGAGGTAAGAACTATTAATTTTTTTTCTTTGTCTACTAAAAGTGAAATGACATTTTAATAGACTTACATTAGTTTGTTCATCTGGTTTACTAAAAGTAGGCATTGAAAGAGATTCATTTATTGGCTTGGAACTTTTAATTTCTTATTTCTTGAAGAGATACTGATTTTCAAATGAATATCTCCTGTCAGCAACAATGAATTATTTAGTTAAGAATGTCACTTCCATCTCTCTCCATCCTGAGGACTGTTGATTTCATACCAGTCACATTCAGTGTCTCCCTTCTCATTGCTTATTGGCTTCTTTCCGTATACAGACATGACTAGACTTTCTTGTTTTGAGTCAGACATTACAACTTTTTATTTAATTCTTCTAGCAGACCTTGTTCATGCCTCCTCTTCTCCCTTTCACTTAATTAGCGTATCAGAGTAGTCTGTCTGCCGCTTAACCTCATCAACCACGTCATCTCACGTCTCCAGCTAGCTACAACATTTGAATTTTCCTTCATTCTCTCCAACTCTCTGGGTTGAAAAGTTAACTTTTCTCCCATATGTTAGTTTATTTTCATTAAGAAAAATCACATGCCGCGAAAAACTATCTACAAATCAATAATAAAAAGGAGGTAACTCAGTAGAAAAATAAAGGAAAGACATGAACACATGGAGTACACATTTCAAAGAAAAGGAAACATGAATGGCCAATGAACTCTTAAAACATGTTCAAAGTAAAAAGAAAATGAAAATAAAACCACCACAGGATGCCATTTCACACTCAGCTGCCTTGCACATATTACAATCTCACAATTTCATAGATTGGTGAGACTGTGGAGCAGCGAGCATTCTCATACTTGGGTGGTACAAGTAAATTTGGAGGGATAACTTTGGGAGCAGATTTGGTATTACCCAGTAATTCTAACGGTGTGCCACCACGTGAGCTAACAATTCTACTGCTAGTTATGTAGCTTGTGTGCTCAGGAGACTTGGCACAGAATTACTTCAAACAGCTGTGGTTTGAACGGCAAAAACACTAAAATATCCATGCAAACAAACAGACAAAATATCCATACAAGGTAAAATGGATAAATGGTATATTAAATCAGTGGAATACTACATAGTATACACCTGGAAAATGAGTAAATGACAGCTACACAAATTAATACGTGTTAATCTCAAACATGTCACATTGAGCAAAACATGTTGCTCACAGGAACTCACACAGTATGGCTTCCATTCTGTGGATATATTATATAGGGATGTTTACTTAGGCACTGTTGTAGAAAATACAATGAAAAGGAAAGGAAAGAGGCACTCAATATTTAAGGCAGTGATTACCTCTCTGGGAAGGAAGATGTACTCAGGAAAGGATCAAAGGAACCTTCTAAGAGTGGAAGGGATAAACATTCTTTCTCCTTGATAATGATAGATGCATGACATATGGATGATGTCTGATGAATTTTATGACTAGTACATAAAGAATCTACATGCTCGATAACTACCCTTAGGTTTTTAACAACACTTGGTTAAATGTTCTTCAATATCAAATGAAATCTTGAAACAGGCATTCCACAGTAGCAGAGAAAGTTAAGATCTCAATGAAGTATTAGGAATTAGTTGATATAGGTATTCATTTCAAGGTACCTTGAATGAAACTGGCTTCTTGCCAATTAAATGCTATTTTCTTAATAATAATAAGCTAGCTCTTTATAACATTTCGTCTATTTTCTAAACCATGATGATGATATAACACTGAAAAATCTCAACAAAAGAGACGTGTAAGACAGATACTGGTATTGATTAAAGTACAGAAAGAAAATTGATAGAGAGAAACCATGTATACTCCCTAGAACCCTAGAACATTATAAGATCATATATTTGAATTCATGTAGGTCAATTTCAGAGTTCTCCTGAAATGACTGAATAAGCAAAAATCACATTAGGGAAAGAGGTAGAAGCCTGGAGGATCTTATAACTCTGTGATTTGTTTTCACATTGCCGTATGAACTATTACATGTGGGGTAGGTTTGCACTAAGAAGAAAGAAATATGGTATGTTCTTGAGACTGTAATTCTACAAACAGTTCTGACGTTGCCCTTCTGAGTTCTTCTCTGCCTCCCTTTCACCGTCTGCCATGTAGAGAATGTGACTTTGTATTTCTACATTTCTTCCTTGTATATTCCGAAGTCTCTGCAAATCTAGAGACTGCAAAGAAATGGAGGGTGGGGTGTTCTAGGAGATGGGGAGTTCATGACAGGATGGTTAGGGATAGACGTGTACAGTAGAGAGACTTCCTTAGCTACTTGGTTTTTGCTTTTCTTACCTGAAGCATTTGTAGCAGAGGAATTTGCAGCAGAAGAGTTCTGCTTTCACATCTACATGCAGTTTTTAGGCATTAGAGGCAGAGAACCATTCTGTTTTATTGTAACAGGGCTGCCAAGCAAAATTTTGAGGGTTTTTTTTTTCCATCTTTGATTTTCACATGATTTGCTGGCTCTCTATCTAAAGAACCCAATTTTAATGCCAAATACACAAATACAATGGGGATGTAACAGTGGGATTAGGGTGGAGGTTGCTGTGTCTTATTGTTGTTGTAGGAAGTAGAATCTCTTATCAAAATTTGCATTGTACAAATATATAAAACACACACACACAAGGTAACCCAGAAATAATTCTTGTAAAAATTCATCCCTATTTCTGATATTGTACAAATGTCTTATAACATTGGTCTCAAATGATTTTATTAGTTAAAGCCCACCAGAAATAGAAATGTCATGCCATTGTTCCTCCCAGTGACCTCAGAATTTTAAAGGAAAGAACATTAAAAGAATGTTCTAAACATCATACTAAGCATGTTAATACTAAACATGTTAAATGATAATTTGTTTGATTTCTCATGTTTTTCGGTTTATGAAGTTTGTAAACATTGTTGTCTAGAGATGCATTATTGGAGATGTTTTGGGAGATAACAGAGGTGTACTTTGCCACCAAAGGAAGTGGGAAAGCAATGTTACCATGTCATTATTCACGTTTGTTAAAGTGTACATCCCTTTGTTAAAAATAGGCAGAAGAATTATTCCAAAAACAGTGGTTGGACCCAACAAGAAAGTCTCACTCTTTTATTTGAACTCTTGTGAATAAAAAAAAAAGAAAGAAAAGACAATTGAAACGATGAAATTGAGTCAGTCATATATTGTAGAACCTCTGCAAATTGACCATCCAAAAACAAGAACTGGTGAACATAATGGAGGTGGTTGACATAAGGAACTAGGCCTACTGTACAGATCCATACATGTGGTACAAGTCTGGTCTATGAAAGTTCGGTCAACTTAAGAAGGCGGCCAATGTAGTGGAGGTTATATTGTATATTCACCCCAGTTTAATAGATTCTGTTAAATTATTAGATAATTATAGATTAGATTCTATTAATAATTAGATTCTATTCTATATCTATTATAGTTAGATTCTATTAATTATTCTGAATTAATTATTCAATGATACACCAAATATTTCACATTTAATTTTTTCTTTACACTTTTACAGCAAGTTGGCAGAGCAGTTGAAGAAAAGTTCTGCTTCCGAAGGACTTTAATAAATATCGTGGAATTGTTTTAGCCCAGTGTTATTGAGAGTAATAGTATATAGGGAAGATGGGTAAGAGGCAAGTGGTACCTACCCTGTTTCCCCGAAAATAAGACAGTGTCTTATTTTAAGGAGTGCTCCCAAAGATGCGCTAGGTCTTATTTTCAGGGGATGTCTTATCTTTCCCGTAAGTACGTCTTATTTTCGAAGGATGTCTTATTTTCGGGAAAACAGGGTAGGACTGAGGCCACTGCACATGGTGTGAGAGTGATAATCTAACACAGGTGCACACCCTATGACTTCCTCTCCAAAGGCAGCATCTAGTTTAAAAACCACACATCTAGAATTTAACTTAAGTACTTTTTTAAGCTTCTGACTCATAAAAGACTTCATTTGGATTATGCGTTATTCAAATTATTTTCATCAATTATTATTCAGTCCATTGATGGCATATATTTTGTGTTCTTTCTTTTTCCTTACTATCTGATCTCACAACTGATAATGAAGATTGTTGCGTCCACTGTATCCTGGCGTGCTTATTCTGTGAATTCCTGACCCTCTGCAATATTGTCCTGGGACAAGCTTCGTGTGGCATCTGCACCTCGGAAGCCTGCTGCTGTTGCTGTGGGGATGAAATGGGGGATGACTGTAACTGCCCTTGCGACATGGACTGTGGCATCATGGATGCCTGTTGTGAATCATCAGACTGTTTGGAAATCTGTATGGAATGCTGTGGAATCTGTTTTCCTTCATAAATATTTATCTTTTGTGTCAAAACTGGAGAGTGTTTTAAACTTTTTCTTTTAAGGGGGAAGAAAAGCACATGGTAAGATTCTCATAGAGCAATGCAGTATTTGCACTGTTAACTTGTTATGGTTTCTTCTCCTTGGTAGGTAGTAGAGCTTTTTTTTTTTTAATTTCGGAATATTACAGGGGTACAAAAGTTTGGTTACATGAATTGCTTTTGTACAGTTTGAGTCAAAGTTGTAAGTGTGCTCCTCACCCAGATGGTGTGTATTATACCTGTTCAGTGTGAATTGACCCTCCCCACCTGCTTGCTTAGCATTGAGTTTCACTACCAGACGTGCACATGGGTGTTGATCCTACTAAGACAGCGGTTCTCAACCTGTGGGTCGCGACCCCTTTGCAACAATGAAAACACATCGCGGCATTAGGTAGGTTGAGAATCACTGTACATTTAAAAAGCTAAAGAAACCAAATTTTACATATTAAACCATGTAGATTTGGTTAAAGAAAATAGGGTTTCGGGATTACCTAAGTAACAATCACGTAAGTGATTAACTTGTTATTGCTTATTCCTTGTTAAGTGATCTCTAAAAGCCTATTTTCTTTAACCAAATCTACATGGTTTAATATGTGAAATTTTAACTACTTTAGCTTTTTAAACTTCTTAGTAGGTTATAATAACTTAGGGGCATTTTGACCCCACCCCCTTATTAACTGTCTCCTCTTTTTGACTGATTCTGTTTCTTCTAATCATTTTAGGAGCCCCTTGCTTCAAATATATTATTCTCATTGGCTATTTAAATGAGACAGTTTATTTTTGAATGTTTTTCTATTGATGGTTAAAAGTAATTATTCTTTACTTTATAGTACACTTTGCGAGACATACCCGCACAATATTTGGGCCCCCAGAGTTGATCTCTACACTCCCTTCAATAGCTTCTTCACTAATTCAACCCACATTGAGTGCCTACTAGGCAGACGTTCTCACCCAGACCGTGGAGCTGGACACCATTCCTCTCCTGTCCACAGAAACATGCAGTTTACCAGGGGGAAGAGACCTGTGAAGAATGAACATAACATAAGGCACGCTAAAGTGAGCATTACAAGCAAGATCAACTCGAAGGCCTGTAGGAATACACAGAAAACAGCTACTAGAAGACTTAGGAAGGCTTCAAAGTGGATGTGACATTGGAGGAAGCTTCTTAGAATGGGTGATTCATATGAGTTATTTAGATTTAGGATAAAGTTTTAGATGGACAACCTGAATTGTTTGTGCCTTTAACCAGTTAAAAGAAAAATGTCTTGAGTACACTTTTTTTTTTTTTTTTTTAGTGGCAGGAATACTGCTGTTTTTAAGTGCCACAATTTAAATTCACTAAAAATATGCATTTTTGGTGCATCTTACAAGGGTATATGTGAAACTTAGTAAATGTGGAATGTAAATGTCTTAGCACAATAACTAAGAAAATGCCAGGAAGGCTATGTTAACCATTGTGATGAAAATATGTCAAACGGTCTATGAAGCTAGTGTATGATGCCCCATGATCATGTCTATGTACACAGCTATGATTTAATAAAAAAAAGAAAGAAAAAATATGCATTTTATCACACATAATTTAAATGTGATAATTTTTGATGAAAAATAATGCCTTATTAAAATGGCTATTTTTTTATGAGAAAGACTGAAAACTTTTGATAAATTGCATTTAATTTAGGAGACTTTCTTAATATTAAAATCCCAGCAATTCTGATTTGGATTTATTCTAAGGATTTCTTTTATTTTGAGAGAGGAGTATTGTTTGTTTGGTTTGCTTCTTACCCAATGTTATGTTTTATACACATGGTTAATCTTAAAAGCAAACCATTTCTTCTAGACATCCATCCACCAGTGTTACCAAATTTTAGTATTATAATTTTCTGTTAAATTAAACTAATATGGCAGCTTATAAAGATCCTTAACTATAAAGAAAGAAGTCAATTACAAGACTGATTATGTAGTTACAGAGACTGGAAACTGCGGCTGAGAAGAAAGGGAGCATGAATTTTCATATAACGTGCTCTCCTACCTAGTTTGACCTCTCCAAAATTGTAGTTTGGGTTCATTTACTACAAAGAGTGCCCCCCAAAATGTAGACACATTTTAAGAGGGGAGAAAACTGTACTAAAATCGTAATACTCAAGTCACGTTGGACTTCTGCAATTACAAGACGTGCTCAAATGTGACTTATATTCATCTTTTGTTATTGGTACATTTTGAGCATCACAATTTCGATACTTTTTTCCCCCTTTCTTAAAATGTGTATACATTTCTTACCATCCTCTTTATACTTTGGGTAAATAATTATTTTCAGCCGAATATCAAATTGATAATAACAATAAAAGCATGTATTTTAGGAAGCCTTTAGCAAGCCTCAACTTTTAAGAGAGATGTTTAACCAGAAGCATGAGAACATTATCTTTGGTTTTTCCTTTGAAATTAAGCCAAATTTCTAGTTTTACCATTACTTAAAGGGCTTAAGAAAGAAAAAAAGGTTAAAAAAAACTCTTGAATCTCTCTTTTAGTGCTATTTACACACACTTACAAAGCCTTTAACTTACTAGATTAAAATTGAATTCTGGTAAACAACTGTCTTCCTTTCCTCCTGTAAGAAATTTCTTAATTTGTTACATCAAATAAAAGGAGATCTTTGTATTATTTGACAGTAATCAGAATCTGAATATTTGCATGTACCCCAAATTAACTAATGCTTATATATTAGAATGTAAGATATCTTCCATGTATGAACACATTAAGCCTCCTAATGACCTGGAATTGTTAGAATATTTAACTTTTTTATCCTAAGTTTTTCAAGGAAGTGGTTTGTCTTAATATTTAAGTATATTCTTCTACTATTTGTGATGAAAATATAACACATTCGAAATAATTTCTTCATAACAGAGAACAAAACTTGATAACCAGATTTTCTTTTCATATTTATATTCATAGTACTTTTCCTCTATTGTCTACTCCAGGTTGTCACTATAAAGCATCTTGTATTGTTTTAAAAAGAAAAGGAAAAGAAAAAGTAAGCAAATGTGAAAAAGAGTTTCAATATATTTTAAGATTTCTATATGTAAAATGTTTTGTTGAATTATATGGCCATAATGACTAAATGCTATAATTTACAGTTATAGATTTAGTCTCCTTTTAAATGTGGAAAGTTAATCTTAAATATTTCTAAACTGGACCTGTATTATTCTGAATATATTATTTTGAAATTAAAAAAATACTTCTGTATCTTTATTGTGCTTTAGCATACTTTAATATCTAATTGATAAATCTATTTATATTTGAGTATATTCAACAATAAAAAGAACCCAAGGGTTCTTTTTCTTCCCTGCTACATTTTTTTCTGAAGATTTCCTGGTCTCCTTATGTAAAGCTCATGACTCATGCCCATAAATGAACAGTGAATGATACGGATCAGTTTATGGTGCAAATCATCATTGACGTCTGGCTTAAAAGCATAATGCTCTTTAAAAAATTTACAGTGTATCAAAATATAAACTTTAAATATTTTTTAACAAATTGATTTCATTTATTTAATTTGGAATTACAGTTCGGTTTATAAAAATTCAGGTAATTTTTTATATATGCTGAGATTGAACACCAAGATAAAATACTCAAGGATCTTTGAAATTGGATATTAGCTTTAATGAATTTCACACAAAAGTAAATTATTAAAACTATTTCCATTGAGGGATTTTAGTGGCACCCGTTTTGTAAATGTTTTTCATTTCATATTTAACTGTAATAATAACATATGACTTTATTTAGGAAAAGGCTTTTTATTTAGAGAAGTAATTTTATTTTTGTATTCTTACAGTGTATTAAATGTATCCATTTTCCACACCTGAATAGTCAGTTTATCTGAGCAGTTTGAGGAGTAACCAAGGCAACCTTATGTAATAACTTTCCATTCTTATTCTTACAAACTCTATCAGTGCCCTAGATTCCATTTCTTAAACGTCAAACGTCACTGCCTAACATAAATAAGACTCAAGCCCGGAGACTCTATGCCTTGACTTCTTGACTACTAGTTAAATGCTTAGATATACTCAACTACCTAATGAATAAGTTTATTTATTAATAAGATTATTTTTCAAATTATTTAAGACCCTTATGCCCCTTCCAATTACTTGTGATTTGTTAGCCTGTAGGATTGCTGCATCTAATCTGACAGGCAAGATAACATTTCATCAAATACTATAATACTCATTTTTCTTTTCCTTTTACACTAATGCAAGATAGCATATCATTTTAGTTTTAAACAATGGTTAATGTATTGAATAGGGTTTATTCCACACTTAACTATTTGTATTTTCAATCAAAGATTGGTTACGGTAAAAGAGCCCTTTCAGCCCTCATCTTCCTATGCCTCTATAGCCAATAAATTTACAGTAAGTGTTTTCTTTGTGCTTGGACTGGCACTAGAAACCTCAAGGAAGTCACATAAACCTCAGCATGTGTCCACCCAAAAGAAAACCGCTTGGCGTCTCTCATGAGAAAACAGTTCCAACACTGAGGCTACTAATATTTACTTACCTATTAAAGATTGCTTTTAGTGGTTTTGGTAGAAATGGAAGTTGTGGACAGGATATAACTTGTGTTGCAGCCCTAACAGGAAGGGTGAGTTTTGGAAAAATCTGTCATCGGTAACTACACCCACTATATATTTTTACATTGCAGAATTTTGAATGATCAGTGACTTCTCCCTTTTTAAAGGGCTGTGGCTCAAAACATTGTATGTCTGATCGAATTTTGATGAAGTTGGTAGGAAATCTGGAAGTGAAAAGGTTTGTAAACAAAGGCACAGCCACACTTCCCCTTTAAAGCAGGTTCTCCTGTGGGCAAGCAGAATGTGCCTCACCCCTTTCCTTCTCAGACTGAGACAATAGCATGATATTTTCCACTAGCCCCCTAATGAGTGCCCCTAAGCAGCCGGACATTAACATATATAGTTTCCTGCCTTTGGATTGAACAGTGGCCAATAGTTCCAGTTCCCTTGCTTATTTGTTTGTCCCTTATTTATGCCCTCAGTGCCTTACCACATTCCATTTAGTTCTCACTAAAATAGAGAATCATTCATTTAGTTGTGAGATAACTGTGAGGAAATCATTTTAGATAACCATTCTTTGACACAAGACCAAATGAGGTATAGATATATGTGCTAAAGACAAAGTATAGCTCTGAAATTAGAGGTTCACTTCCCGGGAGGTCTTTGTGTAAGGTTTACTTGCGAGTGTAATTATTAGGACAATGGTGCAAAGCAAATTCAAACAAATTCTAAGTTTAGCTTGAAAAATTTGAAAAGGTTCTTAAGTTCTGTCTGGTGCATAAAGGGGTAGAAGCAAAGGAATTATGTTCCAAAGCCAAGAAAGAGGGTGTACAAAAGCAACTGATCCACTTGACATAGTTCATAGCCTTTTGCAAAGGAATAAAAGCCTGTTGAGCAGGGAACCAAAAGATCTCATTATAGGATGAAGCCAAGCCATATTAAAGCTTGTGCACTAGTAACTATGTCTAAAAACAGCCTGCTGTTTTATATTGAACCAATACATTTCTTAACTTGGTAGGTCGCAGTGTAAAGAGGTACAGAGCCTGTCTGCTGGATGCTATGCCAATTACAGATGTGGTGGAGTGGTGTCAGACACCTACAAACAGTTAGGATCGCAAGCAATCTTAGAGTGAAACAAAGGAAATTTTAAAATGTCATCTCAAGACCTGGAAAGCACAGTTCATCATGTGCGTTTGACTATTAGAGACTTGAAATCACTTTTATTTTGTGGTTTAATATGGACGTCACATGAGTCCTCAATCAGAATGTACGATTCTTTCAAGGACATGAATAGCACCTAAGAGATAAGGAGAATATCTTTTAAAAGTAACAACTAGGATGACAGAACATCTCTGATCAGCTCCACGGAAAGTGCGTTTTATTGGTGTTGAGGTGAAGGAAGAGCGAAATAACCATGAATACGTATTATATTAGATTCTGTTAGATCATCAGAAAGAATAATTTGGTATGTTTACACAATTACATTTTGGTAAACTATTATGCCAGCTTAACTGTAATACATATTCTGGTAAAAGTACATTAAATCTCAATCCAAAAGCAATTTAGCAACTAAGGACATTATTTTTTTTTATCTAATTAATGAATAAAATTAAATTCCAATCACTGAAGAAAATGAAGCAATGGTGAGAATCAGAACTACAGATTAGTTAAAGCAAAGATATGCAATGCGTAACAGAATTAAAGCATTTCTTTTATTCAAACTCAGGGCTTAAAAAAGAACAAATCCATCATCTTGAAATTTGACTTGTAGCTTGACATTAAAAATAATATGAGTAGAATTTTCAGTGGGGTAAGCACAAAACTAGTTCAAGTTGTGTCACTCTCAATTACCATACTCAGGTGGTGTACCCATTAAAATTCCCACTTGTGGGTTCCGCTCACTATGCAAATGGGGTCATTACCTGGAGAATTTAATTGGTTATGACACTGAGAGTAGGACTTTTCCTTTCAAAATAAACCCACTTACACACATTTTAACTAGAAATTTCATTGTTAAATATACTTTGGATTGTTTTGCTCTATACATATTTACTAAAATTAGACTTCCCTTGCTTATTTCTTACAAATACCTCAAAATGGATCCAAATTACTTTGATATGGTTTCATTCATTTGTCTACAAGGCTAGTTAAAAATGAATTGTTTATAAGTCACATTTCTTATGAAAACATTATTTTAAGAAGTATTTCTAGCTTTCAAACCACCCACCAGGCGAATACATTTCTAGCAAAGGTTTTCAACATTTAATATAGTAATATTTTTCTCTTTTGTAATAGTTCATAATATTTAATATGAAAGACTTCTACTTTTTCCTTTTTTGCCACTTTAAAAAATATACAGTTAAAGAGTTAACTTACTTTCTTACATGTAATATTGCTAAAAGTCATGTCTATAATTTGCGACAGTGTTATATTCACTGACGGGACAGAGCCAGGGCATTAATTTGTTAGAGTCAGAAACGCAGATGATTCCACCATGAACCATAGGACTACTGAATTTAAAGTGAATAAACAACAAATTAGTATGAAAAGTGCAGGGCTCTTCACACCTACCATCTGTTTTCATTTATTGTGGTGACTTCAACTGGAAAAACCCAAATTTATGGCTCCCTAACAAGAATGGCCTGAATTCACAGCAAATGCTGAAAGTATGGTGTGATTTAGCGGGTTAATATTAAATTGAACATCCAGGAATTTAGTTCCTAGACAATGATTCTAACAGGATTTCCCAGAGTTAATTTCAAGTAGGAACAGGGTTTCTATAACAGGAAACTCTCAAGGAAACACTAACAGTTCCTTGAAAGAGAGAGGTTACTACAGTCTAAATTTTTGTTACCACATCAAGTCATACAAGCTAAGAGTGTACCTCTAGTGTCTCTGGACCTAAAGAGAATGTTTTTTCCTTTCATGTAAAAAGAATATTCTAAAATCAGAAAAAAAAAAAAAATACCAAGGATACCACATAGAGAAGAGGAAAAATTACAAATTCGTAACTGGGCCATTGAGCAGGATTTTTAACATCTGTAACTATGGGAAATTTCCCATAGAATATCAAATATGGATCCCAGTCTCTGACATTCATTTTTCTATGATATTTCTAATTGTGCCTGGAGGATAAGAAAGAGTTGGCGCATCCAATAAATATAATCATTTACATGCACAGAGCTCCCTTTGAAGTTAATAGGACCTATGGAAAGAGGAGTTATGCACCAGGAAAACGAAGTTCAACGTGAATCTAGTTCTTTCTTTTTAACATGCAATGGTATTGCCCGTGCATTTGGATTTTCTTACGGCTTATCTTTCTTTTGTATGTTATGTTTAAGTTGGAGTTGAGTGAAGTGCTCCATGTGTAGAGGAAAGATAGCCAAAGAGAGAGAATATGATGATTGGCAAGCAGGCGTCCAGGGACCAGCTTTGTGAGATAGCATCCAAAAGTGATAGGGCCTGACATTTGTAGAGCTTGTTTAATGTTTCAAAAAGAAACCATAGCCACTTTCTCATTTGATCTTCACAACACTATGATTCTTCAAGAGTATATGTTTTTGCTTCCATAATACAGAAGAAAAATCGAGGACACATTGCATATGTTTACTTCCTAAAGTATAGATGTTAGTTACTAATAGAGCTAGGAAACCTAAATCCTACATCTTTCCATTATGTCAGTACATTTCTTACAAAATCTCACATATTATTCAACATAATAAATAGACTCAATCACAAGTGCTCTGCCTGAAACGGATGGATTTGTGGTGACGTGTGTCCTGCCTGCCTTGTTTCTGGTCTCCTGTCTTTCCTCCCTGCCCAAGTAAATTGGCTTGGGCTCTAAGAGCAAAAAAAAAAAAACATAGTTACTGAGGTGCTTGCCTGTCATTACATATATTGACCCCAAAGGCAATGACCCCACACTACATTACATCCATGCCTTCTTATCGATGATGTCTGTCTTTGTCTTTTTTTTTTTTACGTTAGATGAGGAATCAAGAATTAGATGCTCTTCATAATAAAATGGTGTGTTGTTCATTCTCTATTTACCTCTTCAGCTCTGTCATCTGTCTCTGTCTTTTTATGTACCAGACTCCCTTGATTTCTGGTTTCTCATTGGCTTTGGCTGATGGAGGGCACTAACCAGAAGTTACAAGGTGGAAGGAGAGACAGGTGAAGGCTTTAACTCCCACCCTACCCTTGGCCTCCTGGCTCCAGACAGTGGTTTGACAGTGGCTCCGTTCTTGTACATTATGGGTCCTGATGCAGTGACTCCTCTCCTGTGACTACAGCTCTGTCCTTGTCCCCTTTCAGCGATGGGAAAGTAAGGGTTTCCTGTTTCCAGGTCCTGAGATTCCAAACTCCTTTATTGGTTTCCCTGTTGTTTTTTCTGCAGTTTCTTTTATTAAACTCCCATCAATGAAGCTCTTTAAGTGAGTCGTTCATTTCCGGCCAGTACTCTGTATAATGAGGATGTGAGGAAGAGTGAGTTTGTGTGTGTGCAAATTTGCATGTTGTCTGAATACAACTTAAGACTTGCAAAAATAATATTAAGTCCTGGTGCTTCTTGGTATGTTTGGGTCTCTTTTAACAGGGACGATTCAATATAATATTGCAGAACTACACTACATGCTCTAGAAATTTACTCAACAGTTTTGGTTTGATGATCACACATCCCCCATATTGATATTTGACACTTTAACAACCTAGCAGTGGGGGGAGGAAAGAAAAAAGTACCATTATCATGAGTGACACAAAGTTACAACCAAGCATACAAAGTTTTAGGATCCCTGGAGGTGTTGAGGTTTTCCTTCGTTTCCCAAACCTTGAAATGACTCAACATCATTATTAACATAAGTGGACCCACAGCAGAAATCCTAGCATAGAAATTATTAATCCATTCATAAATGGTCTATTTCGGTATTTTTGAAAATATAACTATAGGGGAGGAAGAGCAAGATGGTAGCCGAGTAACAGCTTCCTTGCATCTGAGCACCGTGAGTCTGGGGAGATAGGACTCCAGGCATCTCTGGCTGGTGGGATCTGCCTATCATCACCCCTGTGAGGATACAGGGAGTCAGCAAGAGACTTCTGGACCCCAAGAGGAGGACTAAAACAGTGGAAAAAACGGCAAGTGGTAGTGTGTGTTCAATCCGTCTAAACCCGCCCGCAACTGTAAGTTCAGTAGCAGCGAGACTGCAAACCAGAAAGGCCTTACCTGTGAACTGTTTTGGTGTCTTTGGACTTGGCACTCAGTTGAACTGCCTTGGGGAGATCCTGAGCGGGAGTGCAGAGAAATTTGGCTGTTGTCTAGGGCCCCAGTCTGAGCCTCTGAGCCAGACGGAGCTAATAGTGTTTGGCTGTGGGTCACAGGGAGCCATTGTGAGTGATCTGCCCAGGCAAGCTCCGCCCTCAGGGTCACAGAGCTAGAATCGGTTGGGAGCTGGTAACCCAGCGACCAAGTAGCCTAAGGGCGGGGTCTGAGCCGCCTTGCAGCCCTAATCCTCAGGGGCAGAGTGAGACTGGTTTTGGCACACTGGGTAAGTGGATAGCCACTTCAGCAGTGATTCCAGCCACAAGCAATTTCCTGGGAAAGCTTCTGCTCAGCAAGTTTACAAGTCCAAAGTGCCTTTTAAGTGGGCTGAAGAGAGATTTAGGGTGTCTACCTGCTGAGGTTTGAGAAATCAGCAGCCTCCAGTCGTATCAGAACTGTGATTAACATCTCATACCCCAGAAGACCACGTGTTGCCCAGACAATATTCAATAACCTATACATATTGCTTTGTTTTTGGTTGTGTTTTTTGTTTGTTTGTTTTTAGGGGGGGTTGGTTGTCTTTTTTGTTTATTTTGATGTTGTTGATGTTGTTTTGCTTTTTAATTTCAACCTTTTCAATACAGATCCTTTTTCTTTCTCAATTTTTCTAGTTTAATTATAATTTCCCATTGCTGCCTTTTTCAATAACTAGAACTTCATTTTTGCTAGTGTTTCCACTGCTATTATTTGGTTTTTCACCCAATTTTATCCCGTAAAGTTTTCTGTTTGCTTGTTTTGGTTTGATTTATAGCATTTTTGTCTTTCCTCTCTACTTGGTGGTGGTGGGGTAATGTGTCTGATCAGGTTAGCAAAGAGCTGCTGACCTCAAGGGAACCACCCAACTGGGCACCCCCAGAAGGTGGTTTTTTTTTTAAGGTTGTATCAAAGTACCCTACTGTACACCTATATTGCTCTGTCTCCCTCTTTCTGTGCCTCTCTTCTTTTTGTCAATATTCCTTTTACCCACCCCCTCTCCTTTCTCTATTTTTCTTTTTTTTTCCTTATCACTCAGTCCTCCTTTCTTTCATCCCTTTTTTGCTCTTAAACCTTCTCACTCTTCTGGTCCTGTAACCCTTAGTCCACAGGCAGGAGAACTTAAAGAGCAAGAGGAAGTGAAAGAAAAATCAGGGCAAGGAAACAGATAAAAGAAATCACCCATGAGGAAGAATCAGCAGAAAACTCCAGGCAACATGAAGAACCAGTCCAGAACAACCCCGCCAAGGGACAATGAGGTAGCTACTGCAGAGGATTCCACCTATACAGAAATGTTAGGAATGACAGAAAGGGAATTTAGAATACACATGTTGAAAACAATGAAAGAAATGATGGAAACCATGAAGGAAACTGCTAATAAAGTGGAAAATAACCAAAAGGAAATCCAAAAACAGAATCAAATCAGAGATGAACGATATGAAGAATATAAAAAGGATATAGCAGAGCTGAAGGAAATGAAACAATCAATCAGGGAACTTAAAGATGCAATGGAAAGTATCAGCAACAGGTTAGACCATTCAGAAGAAAGAATTTCAGAGGTAGAAGACAAAGTTTTTGAGATAACTCAGATAGTAAAAGAGGCAGAAAAGAAGAGAGAGAAAGCAGAATGTTCACTGTCAGAATTATGGGACTTTATGAAGCGTTCAAACATACGAGTTATAGGAATTCCAGAAGGGGAAGAAGAATGCCCCAGAGGAATGGAAGCCATACTAGAGAATATTACAAAAGAAAATTTCCCAAATATCACCAAAGATTCTGACACACTGCTTTCAGAGGGATATCGGACCCCAGGTTGCCTCAACTCTAACCGAGCTTCTCCAAGACACATTGTGATGAACCTGTCCAAAGTCAAGACAAAAGAAAAGATTCTGCAAGCTGCCAGGAGTAAGCGCCAGTTGACCTACAGGGGCAAATCCATCAGATTGACCGCAGACTTCTCTAATGAAACTTTTCAAGCAAGAAGACAATGGTCATCTACCTTTAATCTACTTAAACAGAACAATTTCCAGCCCAGAATTCTGTACCCTGCTAAGCTAAGCTTCAAAATTGACGGAGAAATCAAATCATTTACGGATATACAAACATTGAGGAAATTCGCCACAACAAGACCAGCTCTACAAGAAATACTTCAACCTGTTCTGCACACTGACCACCACAATGGATCAGCAGCAAAGTAAGAACTCAGAAATTAAAGGACAGAACCAAACCTCCACACTGATGCAAAAGATAAAACTAAGCAATGGACTCTCACAAAATAAGACGAATAGAATACTACCACACTTATCAATTATCTCAATAAATGTTAATGGCTTGAATGCCCCACTGAAGAGACATAGATTGGTTGACTGGATTAAAAAACACAAGCCATCCATTTGCTGTCTGCAAGAAACACACCTGGCTTCAAAAGACAAATTAAAGCTCCGAGTCAAGGGTTGGAAGACAATTTTTCAGGCAAATGGAATGCAGAAGAAAAGAGGAGTTGCAATCTTATTTTCAGATATATGTGGATTTAAAGCAACTAAAGTCAAAAAAGACAAAGATGGCCACTTTATATTGGTCAAGGGAAAAATACAACAAGAAGACATTTCAATTCTAAATATCTATGCACCCAATTTAAATGCTCCCAGATTCTTGAAACAGACCTTACTCAGTCTGAGCAATATGATATCTGATAATACCATAATAACAGGGGACCTAAACACTCCTCTTACAGAGCTGGACAGATCCTCTAAACAGAAATTAAACAAGGATATAAGAGACTTAAATGAGACCCTAGAACAACTGTGCTTGATAGACGCATATAGAACACTCCACCCCAAAGATAAAGAATATACATTCTTCTCATCACCCCATGGAACATTCTCCAAAATTGATCATATCCTGGGACACAAAACAAATATCAACAGAATCAAAAGAATTGAAATTTTACCTTGTATCTTCTCAGACCATAAGGCACTAAAGGTGGAACTCAACTCTAACAAAAATGCTCGACCCCACCCAAAGGCATGGAAACTAAACAATCTTCTGTTGAATAACAGATGGGTGAAGGAAGAAATAAAACAGGAAATCATTAACTTCCTTGAGCATAACAACAATGAAGACACAAGCTACCAAAACCTGTGGGATACTGCAAAAGCAGTTTTGAGAGGAAAATTCATCGCTTTAGATACCTACATTCGAAAAACAGAAAGAGAGCACATCAACAATCTCACAAGAGATCTTATGGAATTGGAAAAAGAAGAATAATCTAAGCCTAAACTCAGTAGAAGAAAAGAAATATCCAAAATCAAATCAGAGATCAATGAAATTGAAAACAAAAGAATCATTCAGAAAATTAATGAAACAAGGAGTTGTTTTTTTGAAAAAATAAATAAAATAGATAAACCATTGGCCAGACTAACGAGGAATAGAAAAGTAAAATCTCTAGTAACCTCAATCAGAAATGATAAAGGGGAAATAACAACTGATCCCACAGAGATACAAGAGATCATCTCTGAATACTACCAGAAACTCTATGCCCAGAAATTTGACAATGTGAAAGAAATGGATCAATATTTGGAATCACACCCTCTCCCTAGACTCAGCCAGGAAGAAATAGAGCTCCTGAACAGACCAATTTCAAGCACTGAGATCAAAGAAACAATAAAAAATCTTCCAACCAAAAAATGCCCTGGTCCAGAAGGCTTCACTCCAGAATTCTATCAACCCTTCAAGGAAGAGCTTATTCCAGTACTGCAGAAATTATTCCAAAAAAATTGAGGAAGAAGGAATCTTCCCCAACACATTCTATGAAGCAAACATCACCCTGATACCAAAACCAGGAAAAGACCCAAACAAAAAGGAGAATTTCAGACCAATCTCACTCAGGAATATAGATGCAGAAATTCCCAACAAAATCCTAGCGAATAGATTACAGCTTATCATCAAAAAAGTCATTCATCATGATCAAGTAGGCTTCATCCCAGGGATGCAAGGCTGGTCTAACCTACGCAAGTCCATAAACATTATCCACCATATTAACAGAGGCAAAAATAAAGATCACATGATCCTCTCAATAGATGCAGAAAAAGCATTTGATAAAATCCAGCATCCTTTTCTAATTAGAACACTAAAGAGTATAGGCATAGGTGGCACATTTCTAAAACTGATTGAAGCTATCTATGACAAACCCACAGCCAATATTTTACTGAATGGAGTGAAACTGAAAGCTTTTCCTCTTAGAACTGGAACCAGACAAGGTTATTCTCTGTCACCTTTACTATTCAACATAGTGCTGGAAGTTCTAGCCAATACAATTAGGCAAGACAAGGAAATAAAGGGAATCCAAATGGGAGCAGAGGAGGTCAAACTCTCCCTCTTTGCTGACAACATGATCTTATACTTAGAGAACCCCAAAGACTCAACCACAAGACTCCTAGAAGTCATCAAAAAATACAGTAATGTTTCAGGATATAAAATCAATGTCCATAAGTCAGTAGCCTTTGTGTACACCAATAACAGTCAAGATGAGAAGCTAATTAAGGACACAACTCCCTTCACCATAGTTTCAAAGAAAATGAAATACCTAGGAATATACCTAACGAAGAAGGTGAAGGATCTCTATAAAGAAAACTATGAAATCCTCAGAAAGGAAATAGCAGAGGATATTAACAAATGGAAGAACATACCATGCTCATGGATGGGAAGAATCAACATTGTTAAAATGTCTATACTTCCCAAAGCAATCTACCTATTCAATGCCATTCCTATCAAAATGCCAACATCGTACTTTCAAGATTTGGAAAAAATGATTCTGCATTTTGTATGGAACCGGAAAAAACCCGGTATAGCTAAGGCAGTTCTTAGTAATAAAAATAAAGCTGGGGGCATCAGCATACCAGATCTTAGTCTGTACTGCAAAGCCATAGTGGTCAAGACAGCATGGTAGTGGCACAAAAACAGAGACACAGACACTTGGAATCGAATTGAAAACTCCAAGAAATGAAACTAACATCTTACAACCACCTAATCTTCGATAAACCAAACAAGAACATTCCTTGCGGGAAAGACTCCCTATTCAATAAATGGTGTTGGGAGAACTGGATGTCTACATGTAAAAGACTGAAACTGGACCCACACCTTTCCCCACTCACAAAAATTGATTCAAGATGGATAAAGGACTTAAATTTAAGGCATGAAACAATAAAAATCCTTAAAGAAAGCATAGGAAAAACACTGGAAGATATTGGCCTGGGGAAAGACTTCATGAAGAAGACTGCCATGGCAACTGCAACAACAACAAAAATAAACAAATGGGACTTCATTAAACTGAAAAGCTTCTGTACAGCTAAGGAGACAATAACCAAAGCCAAGAGACAACCTACACAATGGGAAAGGATATTTGCATATTTTCAATCAGACAAATGCTTGATAACTAGGATCTATAGAGAATTCAAATTAATCCACATGAAAAAAGCCAACAATCCCATATATCAATGGGCAAGAGACATGAATAGAACCTTCTCTAAAGATGACAGACGAATGGCTAACAAACACATGAAAAAATGTTCATCATCTCTATATATTAGAGAAAGGCAAATCAAAACAACCCTGAGATATCATCTAACCCCAGTGAGAATGGCCTACATCACAAAATCTCAAAACTGCAGATTCTGGCATGGATGTGGAGAGAAGGGAGCACTTTTACACTGCTGGTGGGACTGCAAACTAGTACAACCTTTCTGGAAGGAAGTATGGAGAAACCTCAAAGCACTCAAGCTAGACCTCCCATTTGATCCTGCAATCCCATTACTGGGCATCTACCCAGAAGGAAAAAAATCCTTTTATCATAAGGACACTTGTACTAGACTGTTTATTGCAGCTCAATTTACAATTGCCAAAATGTGGAAACAGCCTAAATGCCCACCGACCCAGGAATGGATTAACAAGCTGTGGTATATTTATACCATGGAATACTATTCAGCCATTAAAAAAAATGGAGAGTTTACATCCTTCATATTAACCTGGATGGAAGTGGAAGACATAATTCTTAGTAAAGCATCACAAGAATGGAGAAGCATGAATCCTATGTACTCAATTTTGATATGAGGACAATTAATGACAATTAAGGTTATGGGGGGGGAGCAGAAAGAGGGACGGAGGGAGGGGGGTGGGGCCTTGGTGTGTGTCACACTTTATGGGGGAAGACACGATTGCAAGAGGGACTTTACCTAACAATTGCAATCAGTGTAACCTGGCTTATTGTACCCTCAATGAATCCCCAACAATAAAAAATTATATATATATATAACTATAGCCAAAAATAATAAAATAAATTAATATGACATCCGTATGTCTTTACCACCAAACACAAGCTAAACTAGGTCCAATATCAAGCCTAAGACATCCAGTAGAACCCTAAGTTAGTAAACTGACAGCTCATTTTTTTTACTAAATTTTCAAATATTCACCCAGTTAGTCAAGGAGCATTTACTGGTCATTTTTGTGGGCCACATTCTGTGCTGGTAGCGTGAGGTCAGACAATTAAGTTTGAGGACTCATACTAGAAAAGATGGTACCTATCTTATTGCTAAAAGCATTATGGTCACCTTCAAGTTACTCTCCTCGGGAAGCTATACACCAATGCCAGCACCTACTCTATCTTTCAAAGCCATTTTGGAACTCTTTCTGGAATGGCCATCAGAGCTGTCGTACGAGGTCTAACAATTGAGTTATCAAACTCATCCTAGAAAAAGTGCTACATACCTCATTGATACATATCAGAACGGCCACCATATGGACAAGGGGAATACTTAATTGTCAGACCTAATTAACAATAGCATGGTTGGTGATGTTCAATGAGCCCTTGGTTTAGAGAGAGAGTATACATATTGATTTGATAGAATTGAAAAGGTAGACTAGATACAAATATTAATTGCTATGACAGTAGTCAGGTCAGAATGACTAATGCTCTCTAGGGGAGTCAGGAAGGTTTCCCAGAAAAGCCAGCATTCAGTGTGGGATTGTGAAAGAACAAATAGTCATCAGTGCCTTCTGAGGTTGTGGCTATGGTGCAGCAGGGTGGAGAGTAAGGGGTGGGAAGAAGCAGAGCCGAGTCCCACGAGGCTGCACCTTAAATGTCTCGATGAAGGCTCTAAATTCTGTCCTGTAGGCAATGTGACACATTCTGCCTTTAGAGCTACCTTGTGATTCCCTTTAGTATCAGCCTCTTTAATCTGGAAATGGTGATATAAAATTCATATTTTGATCACTTTGGCCGCAGTATGGATGATGGACTAGAAGGCATGAAGAATGAACTTGGTTAGGCAGATGAAAGCTTGTGCATTCATGTATATGCACAAAAGATGGTGAGGGCCCACACTAAGGCATCAACTGTATGAAAAATAAAAGTGAAGTTCATAGGAGAGCAAAACGTTGTTCATGTTTCAGCCCCCAAATGCCATGTTCCCTTTAAACTAGATAACAGATTTGAAAGTCCTTTGTAAGCAGTTTTACCAGTATTTGGAATTTCCACCATAATTGCTTTTGCGGTTTACATGGTGACAAGGGCAGTATATGTGTTGCCCAGGTGAGTGAACTTGCGAAATAGATGCCAGCGTGAAATCTACCAGTTAGTTCCCTAGTCTACTAATGTCGCATGACAGCCAGCCAGGGTAGGGTGGGGAGTCAGGAGGGAAATGGGCAAGGAGACGTGGACAAAGGATTTCCAGAGTCCCTGGCATAGAAAAGGTGTTTAATTATAATCTGTATACTTCTAAGTGACTGGTGAATGAGTGACTATATATGCATCTTATAACTTGAATAAGTCAGATAATGTCCAGAATCAGATAGGCAGCAGTAAAAAGCACACTGGATGACAATATCATACACTGGCTATACTCACACACTGGCTTGACCATTTTTGACTAAGTCAATAGATTACTAACCTGTTATGGATTACTAACCAACTGGTTAAATGAGTCATTCTTTAACTGGCTTAATGAATAAGTTCAATTCCAGTCATATGTATTAGGCACTGTATGACCCAAAGCTCTTTGGTCAGCTTCCAGCAGCTCCAGAACGAGTGACTAATTCTTCCAAGGTCGTAGTCCTGCTAGCTTTTATCTTTTTATACAACCTGATTTGAATTCTCAGCTGTGCATGTTCCAATTTTTGTGTTAGTTCTAAAGGGTGTTTACTGGCCCTGAGAGGTAGCCTAATTTGTCTTAAGTTATATGCATCACACATTATGTTTTCTTGGACCCAATAAAATGATCCAAACCTGCTTTAACTGTTCATTTTCACAATAAACGACCAAATGGCTATGGAATGCAATTCTGTGTTTAAAAAAAAAAAATTACATTAACATGTAAATATCTAAATTCACTTTGCAAATATGGATGAGATTTCAAGGTCTTTACAACATAGGCGCTTACTAAAAATAACAGTGAGAACAAGAGCCGTCAGAGAAAGGGACTCGGGATTTGTTGCTATTGTTGTTTTGTTTATTTTATTGTTTTATTTTATTATTTTATTTTTGTCTCTAGTGGTAGAGGCTGATACTAAAGGGAATCACAAGGTAGCTCTAAAGGCAGAAGTTCAAATTGCATCTGGCAAATGGATCATCAGATAGGAGCTGAGAGTTTTTATATGTTCGTGCAAATATTTATTTTGAAGTAATTACTGAAAGTATTGAGGTGGGCAAGGCAATGGGAAACCAAATAGGGAAAATTTTTCAAATTTTAAAAGTTATCACATCCTGATTAAGTGGTTGTTTCGTATTGAGTACCAGGTCACAGAATAGAAGAAGTCATGTGCTGAGGCTTTTCATTTATTAGGAAGTCAAAAGTTTGTCATTTATTTGGATTATATTTTCTTTTAAATAAAATATCTTTTTTTTTTTTATTTTTATTTATTTATTTATTTTTTTTTTAATTTGGCCGGGGCTGGGTTTGAACCCGCCACCTCCGGCATATGGGACCAGCACCCTACCCGCTGAGCCACAGGCGCGCCCTTAAATAAAATATCTTTTAGGTTCTTAAACCCAAAATATGATAAATTATGCTAAAGAGTATCAATAATGCAGATATTTATGCCGAGGTTATTGCAAAATCTATTTTAAAAATAGGTTTTTAAATGCTTAGCGCTTTGAATGCTTAGCGTTAGCATTTTAATTATTTCTTCTTTAAAGAAAAGTAGTCACCTAAGACAAATGACTTTATCATTGGGAGCAAAGTGAACATTTAACAAGAGACAAAATTTCACCTTTTTGCTTTCTTACATTTCAATCTGTATATGATTTTGAAAAGCATTGAAATGTTGGAATATATTTGTGATGGAAAGTTATATTCTTTCTGTATTCATTAGAAATTTCCCTTGATTTATAAGTTGGCAGACTATCTTCAAAAAGGTTTTCTAAATGAAAAAATAGGATGGGATAATACATTGCATAATTACACTCCAGGTTTGCATTACTAAAGTATAATACTTGTAAGTTTTACAACTAGAAGTAGCACAGTGGTTGTCATATATTGCAGCACACACGATCTGGTTGTTGCGGGGTAGACACCTGCCAGAAACGTTTCAGTTTAGCATGATGAATTTACCTCAGCCCTGTCAAGAATCGCATTACAATGCCAAAGTATGGCTTTGAATATATGTTGAAAAACAGAAATAAATTTGTTGAGATAGATTTTCAAATCCCCTCAGAATCATGTCATTTCTGTTATTGTGGGCTAGGCACATGCGAGCTCAAGTGACTCCGTGGGGGATTTGCCAATAGTGAATGTCACTCATTCCATCAAGACAGGTAAAGAAAAGATATTATTGACTGTGGGTGATGCGTGGAGTTTATCAGCATCACAGCAAGAATTCTAGCATGCTCAATTTACATAAAAGTACAATGATATTTAAAACATAATCCCTTTCCAAGCCACTTAAACATATTTGCACGGGAAGTTGCTTATCTGTAATGCTTTTTACCACTAATGGTATACTTCTCTGAAAGATTTAGCCTGACTCTAATAAACACTACATTTGCCTCAAAATACTGAATTATATAGCCTTTGTTCATTCAAACAGTGAAATGTACACATTCCTTGAGTGTGGAGTATAAGGTTATTATAAGGCAGACAGCAGGCGCTGTAAAAACAAGGCAGATTCCTCCAAACTTATTCTGGAACTCCTGACATGTTCATCTCCAGTGTCTTTGGGAGCCTAGTGAGGTTACAGTCTCCTCCAAAGCATGCCTCAGAAATGCCAGTTGAAATTTTACTCTAATTTCTGGAAAGGATTGTGAATTCTATCAAGAATTTGCTGCACACGTTGGGAAGATTTTATGGTGTAGACACGACCACAAGATAGGCTGCTTATATCCATAGCAACTTTTAAAGTCTAAGATGTGGAATAAAGACTGCTGCCTTAATAATACACGAAGGGCCACAGCCACACAGGCAAGATGGTGAGCAAGGTTCACAGTTTAACTACCAGAAAATTTAGCTGCCGCTTTCATTTGAGAAAGGCGGCAGATAAAAGCAGTTCCAATATTGCACCATTGCATTAATGTAGATGTCACGCAGATATATTAAATTTTTCCCTCTCAACGCCATGCTCTAAGAAAGTAGTAAAGGTATTATGTTTGCATGCTACTGATTGGACATGTAGTCTGAGAAATATATGAAATGTGTTTTTAAAGGACTTGACTTATGAAAAGTTCTATCTGAAGGAGTGTGGAATCAATTCTCAGGGATAGTTTATGGTCCAGGAATTCTTACAAGGTGATGGGAGAAACTGGTATGTATATGTGTATGTGTGTGTGATGTATATAGACATATATATATAAATTATCACGAAAGAAATATCCTGTACTGAACTCCGTCAAAAGAGAAATAAATTCATACAATCACTTTTTCAGGTACATTTGCAACATGTCAATGGCATTCACTTAGTCTAAAAATTGGGTTGATGTCATTTTCCAGTTTGCCTATTGTATATTCTCGATGCTTCCAATTAAGTTAGAGATACAGATATCTGACATAATATGGTAAACCAAATATAAGAAGATGCTAGAAAACAATTTTCGAAGTATATTCATATAAAGAGCAACAGATATGTGTGTGTATATATATACACATATACTGTATATGTTGTTTGTATACAAGAGAATTTATTATATGTAAAAAAAATATATATATGTATATGTATCCCCTTGTTCGATGTTTCCACCTATATCCTGGAAAATGTCTTGAATAACTGATATGAAGGAGTTTCACTGACACTTCTATAACAAAATGTGATTATAGGAATGAGAATTCTAGTTTCATTTCCCAAGAGGAGGAACCCATGGCAAAATAGCCCAAATAAACAGAAAACATAGGCAGGTAGAGAAGAGATAAATAAAATTACACTGTACTGAGAAAATATTACAGATACCATTGGAAGTGTGCCAAAAAAAAAAAAAAAGAATTTATAGAACTTCAAATTGTGGTACAACAGACTATCACATCATTGCAGAATAGCAGAAAAAGAACACTGTACTCGTGGGGAAAATATTCTTTTTATTACAAGTGTGGAAAATCCTTTTTGGTATGAACTCAGAAAGTTGGGACATCATAACAAGTCTGGTATTTCTCCAACATATCTTCCATATTAAAATCCAAATAGGTTTCAAGTCTTTCCTATTTGCCTACTATAGTCTGGCAGAGGGAATTAGGACTATAAATCACAGCTACTTCCTCTGAAGTCACTTGTCTGATGAAGCATGTTGAGATTTTTATTTGCAAAGTTTCAGAGACATTTTGGCAGCCCACTACTACTACTCATGGGGCTCCATCTCTGGAGTTTAAATTAGGTAAAATATGAGAAATTCAGGAACTGATGCTCAACATTCTTTCTGAGACATGAGCTTGGGGCACCACCATTCTTAAAAGGGGAATTGCAGTTTATAAAAGATTGCCAAAATAGAAAATGTCATTTTGTCATTTAAATTACTTAATATTATTGTGCGTATGTTGCTTTTGTGTGCATAATAATTTTAAAGAACAATGTGAAATATTAAGCTAAGTTACCTGGTAATTCTGAAGATCCAGGAGTTTGTATAAATAGCAGAGTATCTTGAAAATTAGCACTAATCATTGGCGGATTTTTTTTTTATTTTTTTCTGTAGCAGGATCCCTGAACCTGAACATCTGTCTGCATCCTTTGTGTTACTCTTTTCTTTGCATTCTATCTGTGGACATTTTTCTTCCTATGATGTCTGGCTTTCTTTTTATATTCAAGCTCCATTTTCCCTCATCACTCTGCACTTGTTCCAAACTGCCTGTTTATAAATTAGGCCTCCTTAGCCCATTTTTCTTCTTTTCCTGTGCTTTTCTTCAACATCTACTGTCCTCTTGACATTCTTGATCATTTAATTAATTTGGCATACATTTTCCAGGGGCCACTTTCTTCCAGGCACTGAAAAGATGAGATAAATCAGAGTTGGCCTCTGTGTTTATGGGGCACGCTGAATTAAGACAGATGAGAGAAGAGAAGGACTATTCAGGCAGGAGGAAGAGCATTGACAGACAGGAATCTGTGAAGAGAGCAGAACGTTCTAAGGCCAAGGAATAGTCAATGTGGGCGAAAAACAATGAATACAAAAGGAACAGAGTGGAAAAATAAGACAAACTATGGCTAAAACGTGGAGGTTTTAAAACATTTTATGCCACGCAAAGTAATTCAGATTGTATATAGTGAGAAAAAATTTAAAGGCAGATGTGCAGTTTTAGGTTTTTGGTTTAGATAGGTGGTTTAGGCAAATAGAATGGGACATATTGGAAGTGATATGTCCCATTATGTCTAAGCAATTGTCTAGAACCCAAGGCTATCAAGGTTCCAGCGGTGGGGTTAAGAGAAATGGGAGAGGGGCGTGGAATTTGACATTCAGAAGATACTTACTGATCAGATGGGACTTAGTAATAGGATGTGGGAATGAGGTAGACTTAAAAGTCATGGGTGACACCCGTGTTTCACCTTGAAGATGGGTCTTATAATTATGTCACTAACCTAGATGAGGCACACTGTTCAAGTGGAATGTGCTAAGAATGAAGGCCCCACACAAGGTGAAGGTTAAATTATTCATGCAGTTTGGCATGCAGGATGGGATATTTAAAAAGAGCTCAGAACTGGAGGAGTGAGTTTGGGAGTTGTTTTAGCTTGAAGAGGGTTGCCTTCAATGAAGAGTCTGAGCAAGAACTCGCATGCAATTAATTTGGGAGTTGACCTTGAGAGCAGGCCCAGGGGGCAGGAAAAGAGAGATAGGCAAGGAGGAAAAGCCAGTGTAAGAGCGTTATTGAGGTTGTCACTGTGGGCAGTGGAGCTCGAGTCCACCAGGACTGCTGGGAAAGGCACAGAACATTTCCCAGACCTGTGCCCCTGAAGACCAGGACGTTAATTCATAAAGTCCTACTCCACTGGCTGGCATTTCTCCCAGTGACAGACAACACCCCATATTACCAAGCCACACTTTTACTCTGGCCAAGCTGGCTTCCACAGTGGTCTGAACTAGAACTCTCAGTGCAGGAGGTTAGTAAGGGGTTACATGATGCTAGATTTGGTCATCATGACATAGGTAGAAGCCCACTTAGAACTGGCCAACCCATTCACAGCTGAAAACAGAGTGGGCCTTTAGAAGATGTGAGTCAGGGCATCGGATGTGTTTGCTATAAGAGGCGACCACAAATAGGTGCTAGTTGGAGGAGCTAGACTTGATGAGATCACTAGAGTAAACATGAATACCAGTACCTCTTGAAATGGCGAGATTGCGCTGTAAGTCCATGGAAAGTATTAAATATTTGTATTTATTTTTATAGGCACTTTTCTGGGAAATAAGTCCATAGTTTTCACCAAATTTTCAAAGTGGCTCTCAATCCAGAATAGTTTAAGAAATATAAAAGTCGGAGCAGGAATAGAAGGGTAAGAAAAGAAATTTTGAAAACACAATATTTAAATCAGAGAAGAAAGGATGGAGAAAGAAGTAACTGCCCAGTCTTTGGAATAGTAAAGAACTGGGTATGACCTTGACCTGTAACTCACTGGCTATGTAAATTTGAGCGGATTATTGCATTCTCTGAGCCTCATTATACTCTTCTGTATCATCAACAAAAGGAGGGTAATGGTGGTCTTGTATAAAGTGGGAAGGGGATGCTAGTACTTAGGATAAAGTAAATGCTCATTAAATGAAGAGCTGTCAGGTCGAAAAATGCTCAGGAATAAACTGTAAATTGGATCTCCCCCAAATTGCAAAAAATAAACAAATTACAGTTTTATTAGGCAAATACACAAAAGGCATGCAAAAAAGTTTATTGAATTTTTGATGACACCCAAGAACAATCAAAATTCAGGGGATGAATAGAGAAGGTGAGGAAGTAGTGTGATGAGCAGTGAAGTGCTGAATTGTCAAAGCAGACTCATACAAATCAGACATTACGTGCAATAGTAAGGTTTACCAATCATTTAAAAAATATTCTCTATTAAGAAGCACAGATGAAGCAGAAAGTTTGGAGACACCTGTGTGGCTCCTCAAGCTCTTCCTTCTCCATTTCGTGTATTATCTCTGGCCCAGAATCAGGTATGAAGCCTCCAAATAAAGTCTTTCAGGGTTATTTTACACTGCTGGGAGCATTTAAGTTATGAAATATCTTCATTTTATACTCGAGAGTTCTATAATTTATGAGACATTCTCCAAGGAGCCAGGCCTCATCCATCTATAGATCCTGGCTGTATTTATTATAAATAATCCTTTACTCAGGGATATCTTTCTAAGGGAATTCGGTGAATAAGATCTCTTTCTCCTAGTAAATAATGTTAGTCTATTTACGTAGAAGTCCCGTTGACAAGGAGATTAGATCAATTTACTTTTTCTTATTTTCATTCACCCAAGAGTTCTCCCCTTGCACAAAGAGACAGAAAGGGTCATGAGTCAACTGTTTGAACTATTTTCTTCTTAATACCCTACTCTTTTATCCACCCACCTCTAACCCGAATGACTAATCACATTTCTCTTCTAAAATATATTATTTTGGTGTATATCTTTCCAGAATTTTATTTATGTATATTGAGCTCAAAATGGGTGTATATAGTATATATATATGTGTGTGTGTGTGTGTGTACATGACTATACATGTGCATATATATACATAATCATATGTATCTCTTTGAACACACGTGTAGTTTTGAGACTTCCTTTTCTTTGACAGTCTGTCTTGGACATTTTTTCACGACATTTCATGGAGTGTTACCTCAATCTTTTGACAACGTCAACAACAATTGTGAAAAGTCTGAGAGTTCACTCTACATGTAAATTAAAAATAAGCCATAATTTCATGGATGTTGGTAAAAGACATGAGACTCTATGGGTTAGAGACAGAAAACTTAATTACTGTAGCAATAACAATCTGCATTTGTACCAATTCTGTGCATTCCAATTCCCACAGGGTAAAACAACGAAGGATAGGCAAGCGAGGCCTGCATATGCAGAGAGTTGGATTACCCAAGTTTAGGCAACTCAAATATTTTCAATCTACAGTAAGCAAATGTGCTTTATTTTTGCCCTGGAGGAAGATATTATGGTTATTATACTAAAAAATGAGAAAACATGGCTTGTTCGCAGAGGAAGATGCTATCTCTATCTTCCAAGGATGTTCATTGTATAAACATATTTGTATAAGATATGCAGAAATGTGAGCAAGCCAATATCTGGGTTGAGTTTGGGCTTGGCTTCAACCTTGGTTTCCCTTCCTCCTGCCTCTCAAAGTATGTGTTGTTATAAAAATCATGGTGATTGAAAGATTTTCATCCTCCTTTCAGAGAACAGTGGAAGTAGAAAGCAGGGAATAGGAAACAATAACCAAATGTGTATTTCAAAAACTAAGGTTGGCTCTGGTTACCAAGATTGTGTGTAATCTTCATTACGAAACAGTAAATTAACTTTCTGCTCTCTTGACCTGTGTCTGGGTTTGGAGCCCAATGAGCCCACAGCCTCAGCCTCATCTCCACTTGGTGTACCTGCTTTAATCTATTCTACAGAACTACAGAGCCAAGAGCCATGTAGCTTGTTTTGAGATAAAGTCAATCAGAGCTCTCTTCCTCTCTCCCCTGACTGTAAGAAAAGATATCATAGTAAAAGATGGCTTACACAGAACTGTGGAAATGCACATGAAATAATTCTTTCACAAGGTTATACACTATCACCCAAGGGTTAGAATGAGTTTGAGGTGGGTTTTAATTCAATGGAGGTCTTCATTTCTATTTAGAGAGGAAAACGATTGATTGTATTTCCAATCTCAGAACTTTCTTTCAAGAAAATTTGGTGACCTTAAAACACTTATATTCTTGTCATATACTAAATATTACTGTCAGGTCTTCCAAATTATAATTACCTAAAATCCAGACACAAACTTCTGGAAAGTGGGGACAGAAAGGATGCCGGAAGGATGGGGCGTTGCTACTCTCAGTTTCTGAATGTGTCAGTTTTGTCAATATTAAAAATATTTTTTTCAGGCCAACAACTGTCTTTATACCTCAAAGTTTAAAAATTAAAAACTAAGAAATGACATATGAATACAGTTCAAAACCCAGTAATTTTTTTTTTATCACTTAGAATTCTGGAAATGTGCACAAAACCCATCTTTGTCTTTTAAGAAATATGGTAGCTCAAAATACAACAGCATAGCCTTTAATTTTCTGCTGTTATTTATAAATGGTATAAAGCATAATTTTTTAAAAAAGCTTTCAAAGTTTGAATAAATTGTTACATACAATTAGTGAAGGACAATGCAATCAGACCTTGAAGGACTTTCTTTTCTAATATTGTGTACTTTTTACTTAGGTTGTCACTTATCTAGTAATGTGAATTAAAATAAAGAATATAAATATATACTTTAGAAAACAGCAGACCTACATATTTAGATGAGGGAAAAAGTAGGTAAATATCAAAAATACATATTTTAACTAAATCTTTGTCTTTTACAAAAGACTTAGACTGTTTTCCCAGCCTGCTTTTGTGTTATACACAGAGACAAAACTAATGTCTTTTGGAAGATAATATTTATGTAAAGATCTTTGACATGAGAGTTTTGAGGGAAATTTTTAGAATTATTAGATTGTATAAGATATAAAACTCCTATTGCTATTTCATAGGAGTAATAATTAAATTAAGGATGGTGTTCATTAAATTGTAGTCCCATTTTGATATTCAGGCTATTTTTTTCTGAATCTCCCTCGAACCTTATAGTATATATAAGTTTAAAATCAAACTTTTGGATTTATTAGACCTGAAAAAATTGCATGAACAATTCTAAAAAACGACATAGGATTTTTAACTATTTCATTTTGCTAAAAAAAAAAAAATTAAAAACTTTGCTCATTTCTGTTAATATCTTCAAAATACTTTTTCATACACACATAGTCTTAATCAAAGACACAGTGTTGAAATAAGACATAACATTGAAACTAAGTCCCTGCTTTCAAGAAGATTAAATTCTAAGAGGAACAGATCATACACATAAACAAATAAATAAACAGCTGGTGATGTTGTTGTATCTGAGGGAGAAAAATAAAATAGAGTGAATGGAATAAAATGTGTCAGAGTGGGATAGGTAGTTATTATTTTCTATAGAGTAATCAAGAAAACCTCTCTAACAGGGTGAAATTTGTACAGAGACCTGAAGAAAGTGAGGGAATCAATCACAGTTCTATCTGAGAGAAGAATGTTCCTGGCAGAGGGAAAAGCAAGTGCAAAGGCCCTGGGGCAGACATGCTTAATGTGTTAGAGAGACAGTCCGGAGCTCTGTACAGCCAAATTAAAATGAACCAAGGGAAGACCACCAAGAAAAGATATTATGAAGTTTGTGGGCGGCTAGATTATATAATAATCTTAAGCACTTTTGCTCTAGCTTTGAGTGAAATAGATGACAAATGAATTTTGAGCAGAGGAGTAACATGATCTACCTTATTTTTTTTCTTTTTGCCTTCCCAATTTTATTTTTTAAATATTAGAATAATATTTAGGGGCGGCACCTGTGGCTCAAAGGAGTAGGGCACCAGCCCCATATGCCAGAGGTGGAGGGTTCAAACCCAGCCCCGGCCAAAAACTGGAAAAAAAAAATAAGAATATTAAGGTTTACTGAAAAGTTGTAGGGTAGCAATAAGAATTCCCATATAGATCTCACTTGGTTTCCCCCATTGTTAACTAAATAACCAACATCAGTACAATACTATTAACCATGCCTCAGACTTTAGATTTCACCAATTTCTTCACCAGTGTCCTTGATCTGTTTCACAACTTAGTACAAGGTATCACACTGCTTTACGTTGGCATGCCTCCCTGTCTCCTCTGATCGGGGACACTGTCCTAGTTTTTCCTTGTCTTTTCATGACCTTGATAATATTGGATACTAGTGGCCAGGTTATTTGGTGGCAGTGGTTGGCTGCTGAACAGAGGAGGATGCTTGCTGATTTTATTTTCAAAAATTATTTGGGTAAATGTTATATGTTAAATAAAACAAACTGTAATTTTAATAACGAGTAATGGGACTGGAGAAATTCCATTTATTCCCCAAGAATCCTGTCAGAGAAATTCTCTGAAATGGAGGTACTTAAAATATAGTCCACATACTCCCAGATGCTCCTTAGAGCCTTTCAAGATCAAACAAACTATTGTCATAGAAAGAGTAAGTCATTACTTGAACTTTTTCCCCATCATGTTGATGTTTATGCACTTATGGCAAAACTTTCCTTAATACAGGGCATGACATCGGTACCAAAATGCACAAAAGTCATTGCCTTTATGACAGAATCAGCTGGTATTAAAAGACAGGCCACTTTTACTTAAGAATATCTTGGATGAAGCAGTACTGCTTAATAATTATATTAAATCTCAATTCTTAGGCCACAAGACTTTCTAAATTTTCTGTTTGACAAAATTGGAAAAAAATATTTCTGTGTGCCACAATAAAATGATTGTTTTGAGAAAAAAAAATACTTGTGTGATTGGGTCTTGAGAAGAACAAGCCACTTTTTACATGTTGGACTATTTTTACTTGAAACAATTACTAATAGAAAAATTTAGGGCTATTCAAAATTGGGTAAAGTAACAGATTTCATTCCTGAAAATGAATGAAGTCCGTCGCTTTGGAGAAAACAGCTGTCAGTATTTATCGAGAATTATGGAATTTGAGATTTCAAGTGAATGTTAGAAGTTTTGAACACTTATATCCATTACTCAAAATCTCTTTGTTTCAAATGAAATCAATGAAAACAGCAACAAATGAAATTTTAAAAATATTTTAGAGTGGAATGTGTCAATATTTGGATGATCCATATCAGGGAGACACGCTTCCAATGACCAATGAATGATGTTAAAAAATTGTGGAATGGTAAAAGACTATTCAAAGTGTAAGATAGGTCAGTGGATTTTAATGTAACAGTATAAAAAGTGTATTAACATGGTTTCCAGTTCCTAAATTTCAAATAGCCTTTAAGAAACTAGTGTGTGTAATTATATATATAATAAAATTATATATAACAAAATTACACATATAATATGTAAAATGTCATGTATATAAATAAAATGATATACAATTCTTATGTATAAGGAGCATCAAAGAAGTATATCTAAAATTATTTGAAAAAAGCATTACAATACTCTTTCTTTTTCTATCAAAATAATCTGTGTGAATCTGTATTTTCTTCCTGTACATAGTATTTCAACTTAAACCCCATATTGCAACAAATTGGATATAAATACAGACATTAGATTCTAATTCTTATCTGTTAAGCCAGACATGAAAGAGATTTGCAGAAACGTGAAGCAGTGTAACTTTTCTTCCTAAATATTTTTGTTTTAGAAGATATTGCTATTTTTCAGCAAAAATATGTTGCTTACATTAATAATATGATGGGTTTAATACTGTTATTTTTGAATGAGTTCATAGATAGCGTTTCTAAAAATTCCTTGGCTCTAATTTCTAACATGGAAACTATGGACAGATATAACCAACATAAACAAAAATTCTTCAGAGCTCTCCTTGAATTTTAAGAGCATAGAGGTAACTTGAAGTTAAATATTAGAGAATCACTACTCCAAACTACAGCTCAGATCAAGCCACTACCTTTTATATGAATCTTTAGTAAAATTTTAGATTTGAAAATAGTAGAAAAAAATCATTCAGAATAAAAGTAGGTGATATGAATTCACAAAAATTAAAGGATTATAGCTCCAAAAACACAAAAACAAAATTAGGGTAATTAGGAACATTTTTAATGTAACAAACATTAAGAGACAAGGTATTCTTATTCTGTATATGAGAATACAATGCTTTTATAATAGTCAATCTCCAATTTTAAAACATTTTCTCTCTAGTTCTCACTTTCTTAAGAAGATATACCAATACTAGTGGTCTCTCTAATTAGTGAGATTGGGATTCTTTAGTGATTTTTTTACCTTCTTTTTGTAGTGTTTTCCAAGTTTCTACACATTATGCCAGCAAAAACAGTTGCTAAGGCCAGCTATCTTCAAAATTATTTTCTACTTGATGATTCCTCTACATTGATACTCTTTACTATGAAAAACCAAAACTGAATCATCCTGAATCTGTACAATTATTTGAATAAAACAATTGAAGCTTAAACGTATTTATATATAATTTCCTTCATAGACAATGATAATTATAGATGGTTTTGATGCTTGCTCCAAACATATAGCACTTTTACAATAATAAAGTGTATTTATATTTAACTTTTATAACACAGAGTCCAATTGTTAGGGTATTAATAAATGTCTTTGGTTATTACCAATTCTTATTTAAAAAACAAGAATTACTTGATAAGAGAATGAAATGAAAAACAGTTGTTTAAAAGGTTTGAGTAGTGAATATTGATTTAAATTAGTCAGACCATATCAGTGTCCTATTATTAAGACATATCAATAATTGTTCATATTTGATTGTACATGATTTGGGAGATTAGCTGGATAATTTGAATTGTAAAAGGATTGGAGTTCAACTTGTTTTTATTTACTAACTTTTATTTCAGTGTAACAAGATAAATAAGAAGGAAAAAAATAAGCTTTAGAATTGTCTTTTTTGTTTGCATAATAGCATTTCAACATTTCTGTAATTTTTAACAATTAAAAATTTGAAGGATAAGTTAAAAGTGAAAAGATACAATATTTTACTTTACATATGTTTTTGGAGTTAAGTCATATTGCAATATCTTTGCTCTACAAACCTTCAAATCTCCTGGAATAACTTTGTGGCAGTTTAAAGATGTTGGTTTATGTACAGTTTTTATTTCTTTTGGATTTCTTAGAAAAACAGTAACTAACCATACTGAACCAGACTTAATCAAATCCAACTTCTCCTCCCCAAACAGCTTTTGAATATTTTATAGAAATATTGTTTGGAAGAACTTGGAAGTGAACACTTTGTGCTATTCTCAGCCAGAGTACACTCTGGTATTCTTTGAGCAATAAAATGATGAGGCTACTATTAGTAAATTTTTCTTACCTGCTCTGAGTCTGAAAAATAGTTATGCTTCCTGTGATATTGCCAAAGAACTTGCCTCATCAGAGTTGTCTTTAGAGAGTTTTGTCTATGTTATGTTCAACAGCCAACAGACTCCTCTCCCGGGTGATTAAATTTACCATAATTATAATTGTTTTTCTTTGTGAATTACCCAATATCTAGTGTTTCCATAATTTCATCTTTACCAGACAATGGAGTCCACTTTTATTATAGCTGTCTATAGTTAACAAGCCAGAAGGAATTCTTATCTATTGGAAGTTCTTTTCTTCATGCTGAAATCCAGCCCCAATTTTGTCTCTTTGTTTCTCACTGTTCTTCCATTTCTCAGCTGCTTTTTGATTTCTTTCACTTGGTTTGCACCAGTATTCACTTCTTCATCTGAGACAGCTGCTCAGATTGCCATTAGGTCAGAAGTCACAAGCTTCCTTTAACATTAGTTTGCTTTTCAGCTTTCTGAGCTAAGCCCATTGAACAGATGTTCATATTTGTTGTTCAGCAAGTTAGGGACCATTATAAGAAAGAATTATTTAAGGGTTGCTCAACCCTTGATAGTTATTCTCATAAAAGTAAAAATCTTAAAACAGTTGAAGGGCACTTGTTCTTTCTCCTTTTTTCTTGCTGGCTGGTTTGATCAATGTGTCTACCCATGTCGAGGTATTGAAGAGGTCTCATTTTCATGTTTATTTCTCCCAAATGGAATAGAACTTTTTGTATGCGTTCATTCAACTTTGCTCCTACATACATTTTTATTTTAATCAAAAGCTTTCTTGGAGTGAGTGAAGGCCTCCTACAGAGCTAGTTTATGTCTTTAAAAGCTTTGTTTATCACCCAGAGTGATAGTCTATCATACAGGATTCATTTTGGTTCAAGGACATATTATTGTCTTGATTGGGCTTATACATCAAAGGAAAGAATTAAAGGATTCTGATGAAAACTTTCCACCCGACACACAGGTGGCTGAAAGTGTGTGCTATCTTTTCTTGGGTCCTTTTGTCACCTTTCTTAGCTTTCTTGTTTTGAAACATGATAATAGTAGTATTTGAGTTTTCTGGGGATTTTTGTTCTATATTGCATGCTGTGAAAGGATTTTTCTAGGTTCTGCTTCTGGGCTCCCTCTGATCTTATGATGTTAAACACACTGCTGTCTTCCCTCGGCATTACTCTCATCATTTTCTTCTCCACTTGTTCCACTTCTGTCCTGTATATGTGGGAGGGGGCTGTATAGAAGATGTGAGAGGAAATTTAGTAGAATGGCAGGGTAGGGGGATGTCAGGGAATCACACTGTTGAAAAAAAGGCCTCCACAACTTCTAAAAGAAAAAAGGATAGGCTGTACTGGTCTTTGCATTTTTTTTTCCCAACATAACCACAAAAGTTTTTTTCCCAATGAGGCCTTTAAAAAAGAAATATTGTCACTTTTCTTTGAATTTTGATACCATGTAGTTCCTGTAGTTGTGTCCCAAATTCATGAAAATTCATGGTTTGTTTCCAAACAGTAGAGAATAATTTATGGAACTCCATCTCGTATTTTCTGGTAAGACCAATGTCACTTTGACCTTGAAGAACTGTGTGAATTGTAATGAAAATAAATATTTCAGTAAAGCATGACATCATATCTTGACTCATTTTCTATTGTGTGTGTTTAAGGAAATACTAGAACTTCCTTCTGATAGTTTCAATACCTAGGGAAATATGTTGACATTTTTCTTCTATCTTGCCCTAGGGTCATGTTTTAAAATTCCACTCAATATTAGAAACAGATTTAGTCAGTCAACAACAACAAAGAGAAAGAACGTTGGATTTTCTGGGGGGCTGGATATCGTTTTTAAATTATCCTCCTTATGACAGTCACTTTGGTGAGGAATATATAAACAGATGAACAGCAAGGGAAGTGAGACATTGACAAATACATTAAAGAGTAATTTAATATCAATCAAATATCATGCATATAAGATCTTTCCACGATCACTTTCTCAAATTTAAGGATGCAGTTTAATCTGTCTTTCATAGTTCTTTTCTGGAATGAGGGGTTAGGATTATATAATTAAAACAATCTGCATGTGCTAACATAAATGTGATTGTTTTAGACACAAGGAGTAAATTTAATACTAATCACAGTAAGACTTATAAGTAATCAGACTTTTGGATACCACTTCCTTCACACTTCATAATCATCAGAAATATCTTACATTCATTAAAGAACTTAACACAGTTTCTGGCACATATATCTAGAAGTGAGATATAAATAAATATATGATTTTGTTGAGTAAATCAATTAGAGAATATGCAAAGTAAATTAAGTACCCAACAACTTTTGTTTCTGTCTATGCTGATAAGAGAAACAAATGTGTAGCAGACAAATGGAAAAGAAAGACTGAACAAACCAAAAACTGGCAAAAATTAACTGCTTTACCAGCTCCCTAGTGAAATACAAGTGTATTTGTGAGTAAAAAGTGGATGTTGCTAAAATCTCAACTTTCAACATTAGTGCATGGAAAGGATTGTAGTTTGTATTTTAAGATCTCAGGAGGACATTCATAATTGCTCTTACTAACTTATTCTAATGATGGCAAGTTTTCTCTCTCTCTCTCTCTCTCTCTCCAGGTTATAGCACATTATAACTGTTGCAAATAAAGCTCCTCTCGTTTCTCGTTTTATTTATTCATTTATTTTCTTTTATCCACATACCCCACTCTCATTCTTTCCATCTTTGCATATATTGTGTAAAATGTGTCTTGTCAGTGTTTTTACATACAGTTTTTAATTTTAGTAAATGATATTGCCTATGGAGTCATCCTAAGCCTTTTCCCCTCACATTGATTTTTTAGGACCTATTCATGTTGCTTTATGTGTATTTAATGCATATTTCTGCATTAAATGCATTATTTCTGATACTCCATCTATATTACGTAGTTTACTATGGCTTGGAAAAATGGACTCGAGGATGGTGGGAAGAATATGGTGGTAACATAGGAGATGAAACCAGAGAGCATGAAATGCTTTGTACAACATGACAGGGCATTTTTACTTTAAATTTTAGGCCACATTTTCCATTAGACTTACCCAAAATTATGAATTAATATTCCTGAACCTTACCCACAGAGATTCGGCCTACCCACGGGGCTTAAATATTTCTGTTGATTATGTTTTCACTACATGTCATGTTGATTTCTGTCCTTGAAATCAGTAGCAAGGGAGGGTTTTCATTCCTAGATCTGAGTTTTAAAATCATAAAATGTGAGAATAGAAAAGTGTTTAAAACGTTTTGTTTAAATCGTAAGACCAATAAAGTTTAAACTTGGGGGTAGTGGGAGTTGAGGCCGTCATGTGTCAACCAGTCATCTTAGCCTAGGTCAAGACTATTACATTCCTATGCTGTGTTGAAGAAACATGATCATCCAGCGTCTTACTTTTAGTATCTAGGAGAAAATAAATATTAGTCCAGTAGGCCCTTGGCTTTATAAACAAATAAATGAATGAATAAATAAATGGAATAAAGGGATCAATATTTTCAGATGATCCTTAGGCATATTAAAGTTTGAGATTTGGGGAATAGGCAGCTAACAAAATTAACATATGCTGTGCAATTTTATAACTACCCACTACTTGTGGCTATTTAAATGATAAGTAATTAAAAATAAATACACTTAGAAATTTAGTTTCTCTATTGCAGTAGCCAAATTTTATTTCTCCAGTAATCACATGTGTCTAGTTACTACAATGGACAGTGCATATAAAAAGGCTTCTCATCATTATAGAAAGTATCATTGAGAGCCGTGTTTTAGAAAGATCATTCTAGTATCAAGCAAGAAGATGAAATGAGAGCAAGACTTGAGTCTAGTTAAAAGAACATTTTAAAGGCCAAAGAAGAGTGTCGAGAAGATAATGGTCACAGCTCAGCGCCTGTGGCTCAAGCGGCTAAGGTGCCAGCCACATACAACCGAGCTGTCGGGTTCGAATCCAACCCAGACTTGCCAAATAACAATGACGGCTGCAACCAAAAAATAGCCAGGCGTTGTGGCAGGCACCTGTAGTCCCAGCTACTTGGGAGGCAGAGGCAGGAGAATCACTTGAGCAGAGGAGTTGGAGGTTGCTGTGAGCTGTGATGCCACCATACTCTACCCAGGGCGATGGCTTGAGGCTCAGTCTCAGGGAAAAAAAAAAAAGATAATGGTCACCATTATTGAGTATTGAAGAGTGATTAGGATCAAAACTGATCTACTTGATTGACTACCAGGTCATAAGTAGCCTGTCAGATCAGTGTCGGTAGAGTGGTGGAAGCCAATGGCAGAAATGCGAGGAGGCTGAAAGGAGAAAACAGACTTTGAAAAAGGCTCAGCTGTTAGCAGGAGAAAAGAGGGAAATAAACAGAACCTAATGCAGAGTTGTGCAAAGGTTCTTTAATTGTAGGTGATTTATCATATTTATCCACCAGGAAAGAGGATCAGTGCAGAGGGAAAGGAAATAACAGGAGAGAAGTTAAGAGTAGACAAAAGTTTTCCCTTTCTGATCCTGTGTTGGACCTTATCTCTGCTCCAATGTTGGAAGACACTGATGGGCTGGGGTTGTGGGTGCATTTGTTCACCACTCTGATGTAGGAGCCTGTCTGATGCACTTGCTCACGTAGTACAGACGCCACAGACCACAGACAGCACAGGTTGTATTCTTTCTGCTTCCGGGTGGGCCAGGTGTTTTGATGTGACAGATGATTGTGCTTTGTATTTGTACAGTGGTGCTTGTAGGAAAATGGCTGCCCCAAATAAATAAGAGCTGGGGTGGGAGTATAGAGGTGACAGAAAAATTAGATTGGAAAGGAAATGTTTATAATTTGATGGCCAGGAAGTGATGACAATGGGTTTTCTTTCCATATGCAAAATAGTTTTCATTGTGAAAATAAGGACCACAAAAAAAAAAAAGAAAGAAAGAATAAAGGATATTTCAAACCAAAAAAAAAATTACTCCAAAATCCCAGAACCATATTTCAACAAGCATTGATGAGTACATATAATATTGTCAGCACGCCTCAAGGTACAGTTAATAAATACAGTATTGTTGGCTTTCAAAAAACCACATTTCATTTGTGAAATTAGACATTAGCTTCCAAAATTAAGTGGTAAACAGCTAGTTAAATTCATGGTATACCCTGTGTTATAGAACTTTAGGTGCTGGGGATCAGCCCCAAACTCCACCATGGGTTCTTTCCCAGCCCCATCCTCCACTGGCAGGATGAGAGGATCAGGCAAAATAGAGAGTCAAATCACAAGGAGAAAGTTTTCTAAGAAGCTGTCCAGGGGGCTGTCCACCTCTAAGCATGAGGAGTGGTGGAAGCCCCTAGCTTTTTTTTAAGTGTCAATCTAACAGGGGAAGACGAAACCCTTATGTCATAGTTCTTCCTGGACTTGCATTTTCTAACCAAGCTATTTCTTTAACCTATAGCATTAATTAGACTGATTACCTTTTACTATTATTTCTCTAAGTTATTTATGATCTTAACACAAACAGAGCATGGGGCAGGGAACACAGTCCAGGAGCAGGATATCAAAGCAGACCCCAATCAGACCATGTACACAAATCTCAGGAGTGGTGACTAAGCCCCCAGGAAGCCTTGTGCTCAGACGATTTGGTGCTTCTGTCCATACTGAGATGACAGATGAAAGGAGATATTTTTCTTCTTATCTTCCTAAGATACTTTTTCTCTCTTAACATGATTTAGGAGCTTGCTCTGTCTCCAGCGCTTTCTGCATTCCCTCTCCAACTCCCCAAACGCACTCACTCTTCCTGAGAGGGCAGCCCCACCCCAGCACGCCTTGTCTTTCAGTGCCTCTGAGCCAAGATGCACTGGGGGTGGGAGAAGCTCCAGCAAGCCAGTCTGCTTGAAAACACCAGGCTTTTAGGCTGTCGCACTTTGCAACAGATTTTACGTTTCTCTGATCCACTTCTGTCCTGTTTCTGTTCCCTTTTGCCTATCATTTGCAATCATTTTCTTAATTCAATTCCTAACCTTACTTATAAGAAACAATTGAAAATTGGTTTTAAACTCATTAAATCATTATTTCTAGCAATGCAAGCATGTCAAGGTATGACTCTTCCCTTAAGTACCCACATGTCCACCTGCATTCACATAATGCAATGAAGTTTCTTGGTTGAAACTCAAGACGTTGAGGGATGGCTGGTATTTGTAAAAGGAAAATAGTTAAAGAAGAATACATGAGGAAGATAAAAGGTTGAATGTATCAGTGAAAGTCTGATTTAATGAACTGAAAAGTATTTGCCAGTTTAGATGGATGTAATAGCAAAAATAAAGTCTTTAAAAAATTTTATTCTTGGGCGGCACCTATGGCTCAGAGAGTAGGGTGCCAGACCCATATACTGAGGGTGGTGGGTTCAAACCCGGCCCCAGCCAAACTACAACAAGAAAATATCCAGGCATCATGGCAGGTGCCTATAGTCCCAGCTACTCCAGAGGCTGAGGCAAGAGAATCACCTAAGCCCAAGAGCTGAAGGTTGCTGTGAGCTGTGACGCCACAGCACTGTACCGAGAGTGACAAAGTGAGACTCTATCTCTTAATAAAAAAAAAAACAGTTTTATTCTCTACCTTTTAAAGATGATAATGCTCATTGCATTGAATGTGGAAGACACAGAAAAGTCAAAGAAAAAAATTAAAAGGACTTATTACCCAACCACTGAGGTTAGTTATTGACATTTTATTACATTTTCTAAATCATTTCCTATTTATAAAATTATTGTCTGCAAAATTTTAAAACATACTCCGGTGTGTAGAGTAATGAGTACACGAACATGGTTGTGTTTAAGCCTAGAACCTGTGACTATTTTAGGTTGTATATTGCCAATTTACATATACAAGGCAAGAGCAAATTCAGGATACAAGTGGCATTAACTTTGCTACTTGTAAAGTCCACTTTAAATCATATCACTGATCTTAAAATAAGGTGATTACCCCAGATTATCTTGGTGGCCCAGTAAGCATAAGGTCCTTTAGATTGGAAGTGAGGGCCAAAGAGTCAGTAGCTAAGCAATAAAATGTGATAAAAACTAGATCAACCATTGGTGCCTTTGAAGATGGAAGGGGACCCTGAGCCAAAAAAAAAATGCAGGCCCTAGCCCCTGGAAGCTGAAAACAGGTTCTTCTTTAAAGGTTCTAGCAAGAAAGTAGTATTGCCCAATGAGACTCATTTCAGAATTTAAGTTTCAAAATATTAAGTGGCTAAAAATGTTTTAGGTTACATGGATCACTTATCTAATGCTTGAGACTTAATTAAAGATGTGCCCATCGTCTGAATTATGTTCATAGTACCTGTTAGGTAAATTTTTGCCCCTCTCCTTATAGTCTCTTTCTCCAGTTGATTTCCAGTGAGTTTTACTAACCTCTGTGCACACATACACTCATCGGTTAGCTCCAATTTAATAGTGAGTGTGTGTCATGTTTGTTTTTCCAGTCTTAATTTATCTTTTTAATGGCTGAATAGTACTCCTTGGTATACATGTACCACATTTTATTACTTTATTTATAAAGTGATGGGCCCTTGGGTTGATTCCACATCTTTGTGATTGTGAATTGTGCTGCAATAAATATATTTTCAGAGAAAAATCTTTTTTTTTTTTCTTTCGGGTGAACACCCGATAGTGGGATTGCTGGATTGAATGGTTAGCCTACTTTCAGTTCTTTGAGGAATCTCCTTATTGTTTTCCATAGAGGTTGCACTAATTTGCAGTCCCAACACTGGTGTATAAGCACTCTTTTCTGCATGCACACCAGCATCTATTGCTTTTGGACTTTTTAATAAATGCCCTTCTATCAGGGGTAAAGGGGTATTTTGTTGTTTTAATTTGCATTTAAATGATGAGATATCGAACATTCTTTTTTTATGTTTATAAGCCATTCAACTCTCTTCTTTTGAGAAGCTTCTGTTCATGCCCTTTGCCCAATTTTTAATAGGTTTTTTTTTCCCTTGCTTATTTGCTTGAGTTCTTTGTAAATTCTGGTTATTAGCCCTTATTGGATGTGTAGCTTGCATGTGTAGTTTGCTCTATCAATTGTTTCCTTAGCTGTGCAGAACCTTTTGGTTTAATAAAATCTAATTTATTAATTTTTGTTGTTGCCACAATAGCCTCAGTGTGTTTTTCAAAAATTTTTGGCCTAGACTGATATCTAGAAGAGTTTTACCTACATTTTACTCTGGAATTCTTATGGTTTCATTCTTTTGATCTAAGTCTGTTCCCCATCTTGAATTAATTTTTTGTGACTGGTGAGAGGTAGGGGTCCTGTTTCATTCTTTGGCCTGTGGCTATCCAATTTTTCCAGCACCATTTATTGAATAGGGCTTCTTTTGCCCAGTGTATATTGTTGTCTACTTTGTCAGAGATTAGTTGATTTGGGCAAATGGTTTTATATCTGCATTTTTTCTTCTGTTTCATTCATCTATGTCTCGATTTTTGTACCACCACCATGCTGTTTGGTAACTATAGCCTTGTTCCATAGTTTGAAGTCTGGCAACATGATGCCTCCAGATTTGTGCTTTTTGCTTAAGATTGTTTTGGCTGTTCAGGCTCTTGTCTGGTTCCAAAGAAAGCATAGAACTATTTTTCTAGGTTTATGGAGTATGACTTTGATAATCTGATGGGGAGTGCATCAAAGCTGTGAATCATTTTCGGTAGTATGGACATTTTAACAGTGTGATTCTGCCTATCCATGAACATTCTATCTTTATTCGCTTGTTTGAATCCTCTGCAGTTTCTTTCCTCAAAGTTTTATAGTTCTCCTTATAGACATCTTTCACCTCCTTGTTTAAGCATATTCCTAGGTGTTTTATTTTCTTTGTAGCTATTGTGAATGGAATTGAGTCTTTGATTTGACTCTCAGCTTGACTGTTTTTAATATTAGTATATAAAAATGCTACTGATTTATGTACATTGATTTTGTATCCTGAGATTTTGCTGACTGTAGTTATTAATTTCAGACTTCTGACCCCCAGGACTGTAAACTAATAAGTCAGTGTTGTTTTTTAATGACTAAGTTTATGGTATTTTATTACAGCAGCAATAGGAAACTAATACATATTTATAATTTTATAACAAAATTTTACATTAAATCAGAAGTACTTCTTTATAGCTTTAAATGTTTTAATAACTGTATGTTTAATGGTTGTATAATAATCATTCAGTATATCACAATTTTTATAAAGACCTATTTTGAGCATTTAAGTAATTCTCCACTCTCTGTTTCAGTAACTAATTGTCTGAAAACTTTAAAAATGTATTTCCTGAATTCATCCTTCCTTAAGGAAATGAATAGAATTATAATTATACTGCTAATGGCACTTTTTAAAGGTTTTCAGGTATTTCCTGATTGCTTTTCAAAAAGGTTGTTGACTTCCAACAAACAGTCCATTGCCTGATGACATCACTGAAAACAAGTTTTCCAGCTTGATTTTGGCAACATGGAATCTCATTTTCAAAAGGCTCTAATTTACTCTTCCTAGTTTGCCTTTCAAATCATGCTGTGGATAACTTTAATTTTAACTTTCATACAATCAAAAATTTGTCTTTTCAAAAGTAAAGAAAAAATTTTGACTTTCTTTTCCTTTTTCTAACAACATTGCATACCTAGTGAATCTTCTTTAGATCCTAGCTTACACATGTGGACCTTTTGAAGTGTTTTGCATATCAATAAAAAACAATGTTTATAGGAGTCTTAGATAAGATCCAGTAGGATAGGTGGGTTAACTCTTGGAAAACTATCCTAATAATGCAAGGATGAGATGTACATAAGGTGTTCTGATTACAACTCTAATTTGAAAATTCAAAATCTGAAACTTTGGAGCACTGACATGGACACTGAATACCCAATGTTGTTTGTTCTGATTGTTTAACAACTGACATAGATATTCTGATAATGCTAGTGATGATATTTTAATGGTAAATCATACTTTTTACTGTTAAGTACTTCTGTGTGAATAACCATAAGAAAATGATTACATATTGATAGCACAAAAAGGTCAGAGACAGGAGTGAGGGATGCTAAACCACCAGATTGTCCACATGGTTGGCTGAGATAGTGACATCTTTGCATTTTCAAATGCACAACATACACAAACTTTGTTTCATGCACAAAATTATTTAAAATATTGCATAAATTTACCTTTATGCCATATGTGTCAGTATATACAAATATAAATAAATTTTTATTTTGACTTTGGTTTCTTCTCCAAGCTATTTCATTATGTATATGTAAAACTCAAAATCTGAAAAAGTCCAAAGTCCAAAACAATTTTGGTCTAAAGAATTTCAAATTAGGGATACTCAAGCTGTACTTTGTTTTAGGTGGTAGATGTAGGAAAGAGGAAAAAAATTACACAATACATATTTTGAAAGAATTGTTAAGACATTTCAAAGATCGCCAAGATACATGAGATAAAGGACTATGAATCAGAGGTTTCTGGTTTTAATCCAGAGTGACTGACAGACTTATGAATTTAGAATTGAAATGCTTAAATCGGGTAATGACAGAGGAAATTTTGGAAGCATTTCATTTGGGGGAAGTAGACACACAACAAATTGAAAATTGGCAGATATCTTGAGATGAGGAATTAGAGTTTAGGGTAGAGGAAGGGGCCAAAAATATGGCTTTGGATGCAGAGGAGAAGGAAAGTACCTGAATTAAGAAAACAAATACATTATTTGAAGGAGATACTCAAAGAGAAAGGAGCAGAAACTCTAGGTTTGGGCAATTCTCTTCCTTCCTTTCAGTATCCACCATGTTTCACATCCACTTAAATATAAGTTAAAATGAAGAAGCAGATGTAGATATCACACCACACAACCCTTTCCTTATAGTTAACGAGCTCAGAGCATATCTTTCTGAGAGTTAGGCTGTTCTCTTTTTCTATGTTACCACAGTCTTCCAGTCTCTTTTCAACACAGAAGTTCTAACTTTTCTGTTTCAGTAATATCAGTCTTCTGCTGAAAACCTCTAAAAGTCAAAGTTCTTTACAAGATGGCCTCCAGTCCCAACACCATTGCATGTTCTATTCACATCCACTCTGCTCTCTCCTCTCCTTGGTAGATTGCAACTTCCCTTTTTTTTAGCCATCTAGACTCCTTGATATTCCTCAGCATCCGATTCATGCTCTCATCTCAGGACCATAGGCCTCTTCCTGAAATGTGCCTCCCTACTCAGCCCCCGATTTCTCAAGTCTTAGTTCACATTTCACTTTCTCAATGAAGCTTACCCTGAGAATTATATTTCCTCCTCTGAGTAAAATCAAAACTTCAGACCCTTAGTCTAGTTCTTTTTATCCATTGCATATTCCCCTTAAAACACTAATTTGCTACATTTATTGCGTTTTTCTTTATTCTTCATGTTAGCCACAGCAAGGCATATAGTAGGTACTCAATAACTATTTGTTGAATTATTTCTTTTCATAAACTAAGTAACTTCAGCTATTTTTCACTATTCCTGTTAAATACCTTTGCCATTTTTGTCAGAGTTTAGTATCAAGCCCTTAGGAAGAATTTTTTTTTTTATCTTCCTTCTCAAAATAACCTTATAAGAGCAGCCATCCTGTTGCTAATGTTTCTAGGATTTTTGTATTTGCATTTTTCCATAATATAAACCCTTGAATTGATTGTCTAAATGACAGCTGTCTAGGAAATGGTACTTACCAGCTACTTGCACCTGTCTTGTTGATTTTTGGTGGCTCGGATTATTTTGTCTGGTTCACTTCATAATTTCTTGAGAAACTTGGCAAAAACTTTTCCAATGGCATAAAAATTTTTTCTGTGGTCTTGCTAATTTCTAAAAAATTAGGCTAAAAATAAAAGGCAGAATTATTCCAATACACAGAAGTCTTTAGTGCTGTGATTCATCGACTCAATTCTACTAGATCATAAACTTATTTTACTTATATACTTATACAGGCTGGTGAAAAGGAATCTGCAAAAATACCACAAAATGAAATGCCTTCTCTATTGCAAGCCTGGCATTTGTGTAGAGCTAAGGATGTCTCTTGCAAATTCTCTTAAATTTTTCTATAAAACAAAGGCCTGAAGTACTAAATTTGAAAATGTCAACAAAACTACTCATAAAAAATTAAAAAGTATATTGTAGAAAGGCCTTGCAATGGCACCAAAAATCTTCAGATGCTTTCAGATAATTAGTGGATGAAGTAAGGCTCAAGAACAATTGTAAGACTCCTCAACTTTTATTCTTATATCCAAGCCCCTGTCCTCTCAATTACCTAGAAATTCATATGCTAGTTACTCTTGGTATCTTGCTATACCCATCTCCCTGAAAGTACCATATTCTATGATATCAACATTTGAACTTTAGAGATAAAAGGAAAATTAGAGATTATTAGTGTAATTCTCATATTGTCTTAGTTTTTTTTTTTACTATTATAATAAAATATATATTTATACTGAGCAGCTTATAAACAACAGAAATGTGTTCCTTAATGTTGTGCAGACTGAAAAGTCCAAGGTACAAGTTCCAGAAGGCCAATGTCTGGTTAAAGCCTGTTTCTCGGTTCATAGATGGCGTCTTTTTACTATGTCCTCATATGATGGAAAGGAGAATGAGCTCCCTTGGGTCTATTTTATAAGGGCACTGATCTCATTCATAAGAGCTTTGCTCTCGAGACTTAGTCACCTCCCAAAAGCTCTACCTCTTAATACTATAACCATGGGTGTAAGGATTCTAGGATATAAATTTGGGGAGGGAAGAACACAAACATTGAGACCATAGTATACATCATTTGGGATACAGACTGGATCACAAGATGCTAGACTTATCTGGTGCCATTTCCATACTAAATCGCCATTCATATTTTTTAACTTAAACACATAAAATAAGGTTGAAAAATATGGTTCAGACTTTGACAGTCAGGTGGATAAAATATTATTTTCTTCAATTTGCAGATAAGGTAACTGAGACCCAGAAATTTTATAAACTCTCCCAATGTTATAGTGAAATTGTTGCTAGAATCCATGCTGCTTAGTTCTTCATGCTCTTCGCTTTATAATTACACAAACAAAACTACTTAACATTAAGCATAATTGCAACTCATCTCAATTAATCTTCCACTCAAATGAATTGTTATTTTATTTATAAATATTTAGATAATTGTTGGCACTGGTGATAGCCTAAGATCTAGATTTCATATTTTGGAACACTATTCTTCAAAGTATAGGCGCTATAATTTTTGGTTGCTCATGAAATATTTATTAATGCTAATGCCAATAAAAATAATGCCATGGTGATTATACTCTTCAGTCATTAATGTTCTGAAAGAACTAATTTGCAAATTGGTACACTGTCACTCAAAGTGTTAATTTACCACATGTGGGTAGCCAATTACTCCTGGAATCAGGCTAGGCACAGTTGTCAAGGCCCTGGAGTTTTTCTCCCCTGTAGGATGCACATCCAATCAGTTTCTAAATCTTGTGGAGCTATTTCTACCAGCATCTCATCTCTCCTTCCTACCTCCTCCATAATATTGCCATGGCTACCACCTGAGTTCGTTTCTTTCTTATCTGTTGTTTAGTGAACTGTACAAGTAATTGATCCCTATGCTGTCATTCAGGCTCTATACAAAGCATTCCACATGACTGCCAGTGGCAGCTTTTCATCACATAGTTTTATTTCTTCACACACTCCTAAATAAACCTCAAACTCTAGACTTTCCCTGACACACCTTCATGTATACACACATGTACACACATAGCAATGACTGTCACTTTAGTGAACTTTGGGATCTGCCAGAGAACTTAAGCATACCCAGTCTGAGTAATTGACTTGGAGTGCATCTTTGTCACTGGGAGTTTTATGAAGCTTCCCAGGTGATTTTAATGTGTACTTAGGACTGAGAACCATTTTCTAAAACTTATTAAAAGAGGCAAATTGTTGTAGGAATGAAAATAACTTCTAATACTCAGAAAACTAGTAGTGATTTCTGGAATTTGCCATTAAAGAAAAGCATATCTCCAGTACATTAAGTAATACCACTCAATCTCATTTCCTCATCTATAAATGCATATGCAAGAATTGAGCCAGGTTAATTTATTCAACTAACATTAACATAGCATTTATTATATGCTTGGAGCTGTATTTAAAGCTGAAAATTTAGTCTCCTCTCTAATCAACCTCTCTCTTTATCATAGAGACAATGATAAATTAATCAATAAATAAAATAATTATAAATTGCCATTAAAACCTGTGAAGAAAATGACTGATGATATTTTGAGAAAAAATTGGGATGGGGATGGGTATTACAATATAGTTAGAAGTAATGCTTTTCATATGACCTTGGTCTCAACTTTGTCAACATGAACGAGAGAGATCACACTAATAGAAAGTAATAAAATTCCCTGAAAGGATCTCACGGACTGAAGATTCTTATTTATTCTGCTTCATTTTTTTTCTCCACTTTCTATACCCAAGTTTTGATAAAATATTCAAATATAATCCATTCCTTTGGACTCTTTGAAAGCAACAGTAGAGGTCAGTACTATACACTTAGGTGTAACAGGAATGGCTTCTTTTTCCTTACTAGAGATTGATGAAAACTGAGTACATTATTTCTGGAGCACAGTTTGTCTTCAAGTCAGTACAGATTTCTCTACCTTATAAGGTGTCCAGCATTAGTGATCCTTGGTTTCTAGTTCACACTGGCCTTGCTGACACGCCACTTTTTCCTGAGACCTTTTTTGTCTGGTTTATTATGATGAGAATTCTCAGGACCCATACAGGCCTGTCAGAGGGAATACTGGGGACAATTCCTAGTCTTAGGATGGTTTGTGCTTTATAAGTTATTCATGGAGCAGACAATCTGGATCCTTGTTAACAAGTCCAAATGGAATAAGACAAGAAGTGTGAGCCAAGATTCCAAGCCAAGTGGGTCTGGAACCACGAGTGGCTGCCAACTGGAAGGATCCCACAAGTCAAGGAGAAAACAGATTATTGAGAGTGAAAGTGGGGATGAGTCTGAGAGTCTAAGGAAATGCCTCAACACTGAAAATTTCTACTTTCTATCCAAAGTGATCCAATTTTGCTTCAGTTGTTCCATTCATTTTAAACACCAACTGCTTTTGATGCTTTTCTTAAATAGATGTGATTTTTCTAGTGCTCTTGAAAAATTTTCGGTAATTAATTTCCTCAGGCCTTATACATGTAAAAGGTTTCTCTGTCTCTTCAGTAATAATAATGATAACAACAACTAGCATTGGTGGAAGACTTGTCACCTGTCTGGTAGTGCGCCAAGATCTTAACGGTTTGGCCTTTGGTCTTCCTCTCTCTAATCTGAATTCTATGCCTGAACTTTGACTTTGAGAAAGTGCTTTTTAGCCAATTGCTTTGGGCAGAAGAAATATTTTGAGAGAATGAGCTACAGAAATTCCAATGCATTCTATGTGTTTTTGGAAAAGTAGTGACTTCCCTGTTCTCAGGATTTTGCCTGAAATATTTCCTATTAATAATCGTGTTTCGTGCCTCATTGGAGTTAAACAATCTCATCTCAATGGTCAAATATTATGGGCAAAAAATTTGTCAAGGTTAGGCTGATTGGCTCTGCCACTCTGAAGCCAGATAGCAAGGTCAGACATTGAGGGAATAAAGCAGCAGAACTCTAGGATCTGTGGTCCTAGAAATACAGAAGGGGACAATATTTTACAGTAATTGCTCTGAAAGTCCCAAAGAGCTTGTGCAGCGTTCTAGCTTGGACCATGAAGTCTCATCCACCCATGTGATCTGTAGCTCAGGAGTTACTGTATTCTCAGCACTTTTGCCTGTTGTTCTTGGAGTCACCTTCTTATGGAGAAGACCGAGAATCACTAGCTAAAGCCGAGACCCCTGGGGAATCAGCACCCCATTCTTGCTCCTGTTATCTCTGCTATCTTCCTCTGAAGATTGAGGAGCTGCCCTATTCACAGAAGCCCGAGCACCCTTTCGTTTTTTCAGTTCATTATGTGAATATTTTTTTAAGTTCCAGGCTTTATTGCTTTAAATATATGGCTATTATACATTGTAATGGAATAGGGTTCCAAAACATTAGACAAAGGCAGAGGGTATATGTTAATAGCCTCACTCAGAAAGAAACGTAAGACAGTGACCCTAACTCTAAGGCAGACATGCTTACAAGGGGTTTAGATATCGTAACTCATTCAATCTTTCAATAAGTGTCTGAGATGAGTTCTATTATTACTCCCACTTTACAAATACAGAAACTGAGGCAAATACCCAAGGTCATGGAGCCCTTTGGGGCAGGGGCAGGGATCAAATCCAAGAAATCTAATTCTACCAGCTGAGTTCTTAACCACTACATGGAAAGTTGTGTTTGAATATAATCTAGAAATTCCACTTCGTGTTTGTTTATGTAGAGTGTTTTCCTAAGGTGAGTGAGACGCCTGCCACTTAGACACAAGATGAATGTGTTGAAGCATCCTCAGGATCAAGTTCCATGCTGTTTTGTAAATTATCCCCGGTTGTGCTCTAGTCAGACTGCTTTGGGAAGTGAAAGGTTTTCCGTCTTGGGTCTTCCTCATTTACTCGCAGGCAATGCCAGCTGTGTCCAAGTGACTTACTCCTTAACTGTAATTTAACAAACCTCACTATATGATTATTTCATTTTATTTAGAAGCTTGAAATGAGGCTTTGGGGATACCAAAATAAAACAGAATCTGGTTATGTTTGGCAGCACAATTAAAAAGAAAAAAAATGCTCAGAAATATTCAGTGAGAAATATGTCAGGGTTATTCAGAAAACACATGCCTAGAAGATCTTTCATGCAGTTATTTCCATGAAAAAAATGTGTTGTCCTAGACACAACTGGCATCATTGTTTTTATTTAAATTAAATGGCTATGTAAAAGAATTATGAAGCACTCCACTTCATTGCGTCTCATCCTAGCCAAGGGTTGATTCTCTTAATATTAAGCAATTTATTTTTGTCTATGGGGTGACTAGGGAGTGTTTTGCATAGACAAGTGAAAGAAGTGTCATTACAAATGTAGGAGCAGATATATTGGCTTAGAACTCTAGTTTATAAATTGAACATTGCATAGCTTAATATATGTCTACATAAATAGTTTGCATTAGACTCATGTTTGCTATTTTGATGGAGAAACTTTGTGTATGTATGTTATACCCATTAGTCTCCCTTTGTAGCTTACCTTACACTATGCTTCAATTATTTATTTATTTATTTATTTTTTGAGACACCCTCCGTAGAATGCCATGGCACCACAACTCACAGCAACCTCAAACTCTAGGGCTTAAGGGATTCTTTTGCCTCAGTCTCCCAAGTAGCTGGGACTACAGGCATCCACCACAATGCCCGGCTATTTTTTGGTTGTAGTTGTCATTGTTGTTTGGCAGGCCCCGGGCTGAATTTGAACCGACCAGCTCCATGTATGTGGCTGGGGCCCCAGCTGCTGAGCTACAGGTGCCAAGCTTATGCTTCAATTATTGATTGTAAATGACATAACTTTTAGTGAAGTTCAAAAAAGACTCCGTTAGGGTGCCCCTTTCATATGCATCTTTCATAAGAAGCTGACATCCTTTACCTGATTTTAATGAACTCTCTTTCCATGGGTGGTTGTGTCACATGACAGTTGGAAGGAGAAGCAGAATTGTAATAAATAAGGTGCTGAGGGCGGCGCCTGTGGCTCAAGGAGTAAGGCACTGGCCCCAAATGCCAAGGGTGGTGGGTTCAAACTCAGCCCTGGCTAAAAAAAACTGCAAAAAGAAAAAGGTAAATAAGGTACTGAGATTTAGCTAGGATGAAATCCATCTGTTAAGCTATTCTTTTTTTTTTTTTAAATAGTTGTAACTTTATTTTTAAAAATGTATTTATTTATTTTTGTTGTTGCAGTTTGGCCGGAGCCAGACGGATTCAAACCCTCCACCCTCGGTATATGGGGCTGGCGTCCCACCCACTAAGCCATAGGCGCTGCCCTGTAAAGCTTTTCTTAATCTATCATCAAATTTTTGTCCAGTTGGTTTCACCTTAATTTAAAAAGATACATAGATAACAAACTTTCTGCATTCAAGTCAAGAACTTGGTAAGACATCAATCAATGAAAACTAAAGGAAGCAGGTGAAAAGGATTATTAAGGTAAAGGTAGAAATTTGTGTTTAAGAAAATTAAGTTTTTCAAGTAAATTCAAGTGAAAACCCCCCAATAATATAGACAAAAAATCAAGCCAGCCTTATCAAGAAATTATGAAAATAAACACCCAGGGCGAATGTGACAGTGGCGTTTTGTTATTTATCTCCTTAATATTTCCTCCTGACGGTAGCTCTGATTTTCATTTGATGAGCTGCCCTCCCGTCCTGTGCTACTACTCCCTGCTAGAGAAGAAGCAAGTAGCTGACCTCAGCCAGTCAGCACTGCCAAGAGTAACTGGGTAATGTATAGCCACATGGCCCAGGCTCGTCCCACAAGAATGACTCAGGAGATTTACTGGAGCAAAAGCTCTTGCTCTTTTATACTTTATTCGAAGCTAGAAATTTCTGATTTTAGGAGATCCTGGCTGCTGTCTGGAGATATATTTGAAACCATAGGTAAAAGAGAGGCAAAGGATATGAAAGGAGGAGAATATGATATATTTTAATAACATATTTTGAGCCCCTGTATTCAGTAATGCCTGAAGTGAGAGCTACCTAAATTTTCAGCAATGCAAATCAATGAATTGCCACCTTTGCATTAGCCAATTTGAACTGAGTTTTCTTACTTGGCATATACACTAAGTTAGGAATAAGATGAGGTGATAGCACCACAGACTTGGAAGAATTTTTCTTTAATTATTAAAAAAAATAAAGATAATGGGCAGTGCCTGTGGCTCAAAGGAGTAGGGTGCCGGCCGCATATACTGGAGGTGAAGAGTGGCGGGTTCAAACGTGGCCCCAGCCAAAAACTGCAAAATAAATAAATAAATAATAATAAAGATAATTTTAAAAATCTTAGTAAAACTGTTATTTTCCTAGAAAAATATAATTTTCCAAAAAAATTCACAAAAATGTAAAAAAAACCCAACTAGACAAGTCAATAATCATGAAAAATAAAAATACAATGAATAATCATGATAATGATAGGTATAAGGTACATATGGTAGAAAATAAAATGGAAAATAAAAGAGATCATAATTACCATAGCGATAAAAATATTCTAAGAAAAAACTTAGAAAATTAGGGTCTGTGGAGATGATTTTTCTTAGTGTAACTTGATAATATGCTTTAATATACAGAAATTTTATTAAATCCCCTCGAATATTCACCACCTTCATACTTGGAGGGCTCCTCTGGCCAGGCAGCAGCTTTCCCTCCTTCAGGGCCCCAGGCTCTGCTCGGCAGCTCCTCTGTCTGTGATCCCAGCTCCTACTGGGCAACTTTCACTCTGGGTCTATTTGCCACCTGAAGGCTCTGGCTTCTGAATTCTGAAAAAATCTCCTACTGTTGCTCCTTCTTTGTGGTCCCTGATTCATAAATGAAGACTCTATGAGTACAAAAGTGAGACTACAGTGAAAATTTTACCATTATCCATACTTAAAACCCGCAGTACACAGTATGGCACACAGAATTCATTCAATAAATGCTATGGTTTTACATGTATCAAACCAACTGTGTTCAAAACAAACACCAACTTCTGCAATTCAAAAATAACACGCAGAAATTTAACAAGCTTAGAATAATGTGCATAATCTCACAAAGCATTAGTATTAATATTAAAATCATCTTGTTAAACAACATAAAAAACTATGATAGAAAATGAATAAAGAGCATAAATTAGAATTCAGAGAAGAATACAAGTAATTATTAATAAAGTGAAATCAGCATTAATTAAGGTAATGTACATTAAAGTCATAAAATTTATTATTATAATATTACGCAAAAAATAATATATTTGATACAGAATATAAAATATAATTCTCTTTAGTGCTGGTCTAAGAATGTAGGCATAAGCCCTTTCATTCAAAATCCACACAACTTTGCTAAAAGGGAAACTGAGAAAACTGGATCCAGTCCAGAGAGCACTTAGCATTCTATGAAATTATGCTCCCTAAAGACTCAGAGGTGCATATAAACATTACAGAGAGAAGGACCTGTGTCTCAGTGTTAGCTACATTAATGATGACTTCCTGGCAGCCTAATGGTCCACAGTAGGATTGGATAAGTGAATCATTTTACCCTGAAGAAATGCCGCTTTTACTCTTAAGTGAGGCACCTTGTTTATGGCAGTTTCCTATTTCATCTGCTGCCAAACACTTTGCTTTCATTTTTAATCTTTACTTAAAACACTTTAAAATACTTTAAATCATCTCCACATCAGTTAACATGGTGTTCTACCCTAAACCTGTGGCAAATTGATTGGTTTATCTTCATAGCAGGAAGGAAAGCAAAGTAAAACAATTAAGCACGGGAATGTCTCAGAAAAGTTACTTTCCTTTGGATTTTAAGTTTAATTCAGTAGTAGTTAGTATTAACATACAAGCTTTCTTGAGGTCAGGCATGATGCGTTTAGCACCAATGGGAATATGATGAGGTCCGGAGTAGGAGGTCAGTCCATCTTTGTGCACTTGCTTGGATGAATGAATGACAGGGACACTCTTCCTGCCCTTTGGGGGGCTTCCTTACTGCTGTTCTCAAGCTTTTCTCTGCCTACTCATATATGCAACACCTTCCTGCCTTTGGTTTTAGTGGGAGAAAATACACAAATATTTTCAATATAATAGAGCATTTTGTTTTAGAAATAAATCTGGGCGATGATTGCCAGAAAAGAGGCACAAGAATTTGGCTGGTTATTTTGATAAGGCTTCCTGAGGGAGGAATACTGGAGCTGAATCTTGAAAGCCGTTGTGAAGTTAGCTAGTTAAGACAATGGCTGGTTCTGGAAAGCAAAACCCCATCCTAAGGGGAAGGTCGTGGATATGAGTGAGTGGCAGGCCTGGCTCCCTTATTTTCAGGACCCAAGGCAGTGGCATAAACCGTATGCTGAGGAAGCCATCTCTCACAAAGAAGTGTATTTTCCCACCACCATCACAGGGTTTGCAAGACCATGGCAACCAGGAATAGCTGAAGGGGCAGAACCAATCAGCCTCAAAGCAAAAGTACCCCCATACAGACAGAACTTCTTATTTTCTAAGAGAAACTAGAAATGGTTACAGTTGAACTTCTACAATTTAAAAATGTTTAGCTCAATGAAAAACAAGTTAAAATATACTTGGCAGGCCAAAACAGCAAGGCTGTAGACCCACTCTGGCATGAGGGCTCCTGGCTTGCCCATTTATCCTAGAGTAATCTTCCGGCCAAAGGTTATTCACAAACTCTGTTGAATAGAAAACAGTGTCCAGAGAATCCTTTTCATTTTTCTTTGAAGTATTGTCAGAGTTCAGAAATAGTAAAGGTTTAGTGTAAGATTTAGAATGTTCTTACCTCTTGCTATTTTAGAATTCTCAGCAATTTCACAATATTTAAAAAGATTCTTCCCTTCTTATATGTTAGTCCAAAAGTATCTCAAAAGAGTGATAATGCTACTCAGAATCACTTGCAAAAGTTTTTAAATACAGACACCAGAGAACCAGCAGAACTCTTCTGAATCAGAATCTACAGGGTTGTAAACTGAAATCCCTGCATATATACAGACCATGTGCATAGCTGAAAACTACCATATACTCTTTGGGATGTTTTTTGTTGTGTTTTGCTACTAAAATCGGGGTAAATGTAAATACTTATACAGAGCTTTTAAGTAAAGTACTGATATTGTCACTACTTTGTTTAATAAAAGGTTCAAATACATTGGAGAAATAATATAAAATAAGGATTAGACTATAGTATTACTTTTAGAAAAAAATGAAACAGCTAATTGACAAATGGCAGCATGCATATATAATAGATATATATAACGTGGACATAATCATTGTATTCATACATCAAAATTAAATCATATATTTGTGATATCAAGTAGACAAAAGAAGCAAAACAAGAGATTTCTCTATCACTCAAAACCCAATTAATAGCTGTAAACATGGCTGAAAAACATTTTGTAGAACCCTTTCTAGCTATAAGTCATGCATACTTTTTCCTTAATAGAAAAGTTTCTAATCAGAAATGAGAACCCAGAGATGAAATCATTCTCATTTTTCTGTCTGATCTTTGATAAAATATACAATAAAGAAAAGAATCTCTATTCAATAAACAGTGCTGGGAAAACTGGAGAGCCACATGTAAAAGACTGAACCAGCATTCACATCTCTCACCACTCACAAAAATTAATTTGAGGTGGATAAAAGATTTAAACCTAAGGCATGAAACTATAACAATTCTAGAAGAAAGTGTTGGAAAAACTCTTATAGATATTGGTCTAGGAAAGGAATTTCTGAAGATCCCAATGGTAATCAAAGCAACAACAAAGATTTACAAATGGGAGCTGATCAAACTAAAAAGTTTCTGCACAGCCAAGGACACATTTAGAGTGATAGAGTAAATAGACAACCTACAGAGTGGAAAAAAATATTTTCATGTCATATATCCAATAAAGGGCTGATAACCAGAATTTACAAAGAATTCAAGGAAATCAGCAAGAAAAAAAAAATTGAACAACTCCTTAAAATGTAAGCAAGAGAAATGAGCAGAAATTTTTCAAATGACGATAGTCTAATAGACAACAAACACATGAAAAAATACTCAACATCTTTAATTACTAGGGAAATAAAAACTACAATGAGATTTAACCTAACTCCAGTGAGAATGGCTTGTACCAAATAGCAACAGATGCTGGTATGGATGCAGAGAGAACAGCACATTCTTTCACCATTCGTGGGACTGCAAGCTAGTCCAACCTCTACGGAAAATAGTATGGAGGTATCTGAAAGAATTGAAAGTGGATCTACCTTTTGACACAGCAATCCTACTACTCAGTTTACCTGAAGGAAAAAAAAAAAAAGAAATTTTATCACAATGACACATGTACTTGAATGTTTATAGCAGCACAATACACAATTGTTAAGATGTGGAAATAACCCAAGTGCTCATCATAATGAATTGATTTATAAAATATGTAATATGTATACCATGGAGTACCACTGAATCATAAAGTAATAATGGAAATCTAGTATCTTTTTTAACAACTTGACTGGAACTAAATATAAGTCTTCTAATTGAAGTATTATAAGAATAAAAAAAAAACACCACATGTACTCAATACTAATTGGAACTAGTTGATTAATACTTAGGTGTATATATGGAGCAAAACTCAACAAAAACGAAATGAAGGGAAGGGAGAGAAAGAGCAGGGTAAATTCACTCCTAATGGGTACAATGCAGATATTCTGGGTGTAGGGCAGACTTATAACATAGACGTAAAATGTACAAATGCAAATAATGTAACCAAAAAGCATATTCTGTAATACTCTGAAATAAATAATAAATAAAAATAAAACAAAAAGATTCTAGATATGTATAAATTGCCAGAAAATAAGTTTAAATATAATAAACTAATTGAAATACTGGGAATAATTGTCTTAATATAATAATAAATATTTGGCTTGCTAATTTTTTAAAAGGCTTTTAGGAAATTGTTCTTTTGGAAATTCTTAGGAGCGTTCTGGGGACAATTGCAATTATGTAACAACTAATGCATTTCAAACAAATGATATTGTTATTACATGATTACTGAGTTATGGAAACTTTTGAAGTCCTGCCTTTCTGTAAATGTTTTACAACTTTAGTTACCATAACAACGTAACATTACTGGTTCTTTACTCCTAAGGAGAAAAATGGCTATTTTTTTTTTCATTTCCCTGAAGATGCTTAAAACTTGGTAGATAAAATGTCACATTTAATAATACCAAATTCAGTGCAAGGTAGAGAGATAGTTGGGAAAGAAAACAAATATCAGAGTTCTAGTAACCATGTGACCTTCTTTTCCTGTTTAAGTACTTGAACATAGTTTGCCAATATTGCATAACATTTGAAACTTGTGAAATTATTTTGCTTACTAGAAACTCTACATTTTTAAATAATATGATCTTAAAGTCAAATAATTGTCATCTTAAATTATACTCAGGAAAGATATGTGAAAAAATAAATGTCTCTTTATAATACATTTAATATAAAATATTAATATAATGTATTTACATATTTGTAATAAGTATACATTTTATGTATGGCTAGATGGGTAAACATATATAGGGAGAGGTTGTTTTCTTTTTTTTCTAATGAGGGAAGCATTCAAAAAGTTAAGGGCCCAAATGTCTCTCCCATTCACAATCGATCTTTTTCTATAGCTGAGTCACCTCCTGTTGACTATGAGAAAGAGAAAATTATAGGTTAAATGGCTAAGAACTTAAGAACATAGAATCATTTAAAAATTAAGTTAAGTGAAATAAGCCAGACAACGAAAGAAAAAAATAGTGCATGATGTCAATTACATATGGAATCTAAAAAAACTTAAATACATAGAAACAGAGCATATCGTAGTGGTTACCATGGCCTGGTAGTGGGCAGCATGGGTTGAGGAGATATACGTCGAAGGGTACAAAGTTGCAATTATGCAGGATAAATAAGTATAGAGATATAATGTACAGCACAGAGGTGATAGTTAATAATAGTATAGTGTATACTAAAATTTTGTTAGGAGAGTAGATTTCAGGTGCTGTCATCACCAAAAGGAAAAAAAAAATAATAACCATGTGAATATATAAATATGTAAATTAACTTGACTGTAGTAATTATTTTATTATATAAATATATATGAAAACATCATTAAATATGTATAATTTTATTAAAAATTACGTTAAGTTGTGGAATTGAACTAGGAAAGCCAGAATTAAATGGATAAGTACTAAAGGAATATTGAAATAAATAACGACCAGGACCAGGATCAGATCCCAGTCCCTTCCTTAGAAGTTTGCTATCACAGTCCCTGTTGAAAAAGTTAATCCTAGTGACCAGGCTGGCACTGTTTGATTTGATCTTAGGGACAGGTTTGAATTTTCTCACTGCTTATATTTAAATTCTTTCATATAAGAAATCAAATTCTTTGGTGCCAATACTACAGAGGGAAATTCCAATTTACGTTTTTATGGGATAATTAATACTACTGAATGGTGGACTAGAGGAGGTCATGGTGGCGACTTTGGGTCAGTATTCCCCTCCCCTACCTGTGTACCATTGAGAGTCCCAGAAGGAAATAAGTCCATAAACCACCAGATTATATCCCTGGGAAGGAAGTTTGAAATTTTACTCCTCTTCTTCTAAAAAGATAAACAGCACTGACCCCAGCTTGCCTCATTAGTCCAAAACTCTCAGGCCACCTGTTATCATGAAGGCTTAGTCCCCTATTGCTGTATTTATCTATGACCATGACCACTGACTCTCCACCTGACCCTCTCACCCCAAACCCTTTATCTATATTCCCTGAGATTTGAGATCTGGGATCAGTAAACTCTTTTATATCTTTTCTATACATTGAACCTGGCTGCCTGGTGAGAGCACTACACTAGCTGCCGTACTCTTTTTTTTTTATTAATTATTAATATTAAATCATAATTGTGTACATTAATGCGATCATGGGGCACCATACACTGGTTTTATAAACAGTTTGACACATTTTCATCAGACTGGTTAACATAGCCTTCCTGGCATTTTCTTAGTTATTGTATTAAGACAATTATATTCTACATTTACTAAGTTTCACATGTACCCTTGTAAGATACACCGCAGGTGTAATCCCACCAATCACCCTCCCTCCACCCATCCTCCCCCTTCCTTTTCCCTTTCCCCATATTCTTAGGTTATAACTGGGTTATAGCTTTCATATGAAAGCCATAAATTAGTTTCATAGTAGGGCTGAGTACATTGGATACTTTTTCTTCCATTCTTGAGATGCTTTACTAAGAAGAATATGTTCCAGCTCCATCCATGTAAACACGAAAGAGGTAAAGTTTCCATCTTTCTTTAGGCTGCATAATATTCCATGATGTACATATACCACAATTTATTAATCCATTCATGGATCAATGGGCACTTGGGCTTTTTCCATGACTCAGCAATTGTGAATTGGGCTGCAATAAACATTCTGGTACAAATATCTTTGTTATAATGTGATTTTTGGTCTTCTGGGTATATACCTAGTTGAGGAATTATAGGATTGAATGGCAGATCTATTTTTAGATCTCTAAGTGTTCTCCAAACATCTTTCCAAAAGGAATGTATTAATTTGCATTCCCATCAGCAGTGTAGAAGTGTTTAGCTGAGTAGACATTTTGTTTCTTCTCAAAACCTACTTCCTTTAAAATCACAGGCAAGTTATTTTCTGTCTGTTCTGCTGTCTCTAAGATATTTCTCATATTTCCTCACTGAAGAACTAAAAGCTATTGCCATCATGATATTATATGAATACTTGACGCCCATCCTTTGTGCTGAGAGCTACTGACTTTCTATTTGACTCTCCCATTTATTACAGAATTTGGTGTCTCTGTCCTGTCATTCTTGGCAATTTGTCATCCGAAAGGCTGAACCATTTTCTGGTTTCCTAGTTCCTCCAGTTTTTCATTCCTAACATTTTTCTTGCATTCTCATGATCAAAGCCATGTTGAAATCACCACTAACATGAATTTCAAACACACCACTGACGGCCAGCGCCTCCCATCAGCTCTTCCTTTGTCACTGTTTTTTATGCTTAACTGAGATGACTGTAACTCACTTTCTTACTATCCGTTATGCCCATCCCAAATTTTGTCTTAATTTCGCCTCACCTAGATCCTATTTTACATCGTAATAATCACTCCCTTGCAAAACTCTTGTTCTTGTCTTTTTTCATACTAAACTGTCAAAACTGTAATCCTGATTTAACCCAAATATCCTACATCTCTATGCCTGAAGCCGAAAGTTGCTAGAGTCACATCATAAATGGAATGTCTGGTTTTACTTTAAATTAATGACCACATATCCCTTTTAGAAACTTAGCTATATTCACTAGCACATTTGCTAGTATGTTAACCTCTCCAATCTCAATCTCTTATTTTTCTATTACTGAATAAAAAATATTATCTCAAACTTTTTGGCTTTAAACAATGTGGATTTATAATATAGTTCTATATATCAGAAGTCTGAGTGAGATTGATTGGGTTCTTTGCTTTGGGATGAAATCAAGACATTTGACAGGCAAGACTCTTTTTTTTTTTATTAAATCATAGCTGTGTACATTAATGCAATCATGGGATACAATGTCCTGGTTTTATATACCATTTGAAATATTTTCATCAAACTAGTTAACATAGTTTCACAGCATTTTCTTAATTATTGTGTTAAGAAATTTATATTGTACATTTAGTAAATTTCACATGTACCCTTGTAAGATGCACCGTAGGTGTGGTCCCAACAATTACCCTTCCTCCACCCATCCTTACACCATCCCTCCCCTCCTTCTCCCTTTCCCCCTTCTTCTTGGGCTATAATTGGGTTATAGCTTTCATGTGAAAGCTATAAATTGGTTTCATAGTAGGGCTGAGTGCATTGGATACTTTCTCATTCATTCTTGAGATACTTTACTAAGAAGAATATGTTCCAGCTCCATCCATGTAAACATGAAAGAGGTAAAGTCTCCACCTTTCTTTAAGGCTGCATAATATTCCATGGTGTACATATACCACAATTTATTAATCCATTCGTGGATCGATGGGCACTTGGGCTTCTTCCATGACTTAGCAATTATGAATTGGGCTGCAATAAACATTCTGGTACAAATATCTTTGTTATGATGTGATTTTTGGTCTTCTGGGTATATGCCCAGTAGAGGGATTACAGGATTGAATGGCAGATCTATTTTTAGATTTCTAAGTGTTCTCCATATCTCTTTCCAAAAGGAATGTATTAATTTGCATTCCCACCAGCAGGGCAAAAGTGTTCCCTTTTCTCCACATCTGCGCCAACATCTCCGGTCTTGGGATTTTGTGATATAGGCTAGTCTCACTGCAGTTAGATGGTCTTCTTGTCTCTCTCCAACTCACCATTTATACAACCATCAAAATACTTTTCTATTTCTGAACTTGATATAGACATGTTCAACATTTCCACTTCTTCCTAACTAAGTCTAGGAAGGTGGCGTGGTTCTAAGTATTGGTCAATTTCCTTCAGATTTTCGTATTTCTAAGAATAGAGTTTTTTAATAATATTCATTATTTTTTGAATTTCTGCAAAGTCTGTGGTTGTCTCATCTCTGTCATTTCTGATTGACAAAAAGGGATTTTACTCTTTTATTTCTGGTTAGGTTAGCTGAAGGTCTATCTATTTTATTGACCTTTTCAAAAAAACCAACTTTTTGATTCATTAATCTGTTGTATAATTCTTTTATTTTAAATTTCATTTAATTCTGCTCTAATTTTGATTATTTATTTTCTTCTGCTGAGTCTGAGGTTGGAATGTTCTTCCTTTTCAAGTTGCTTGAGCTGTCCTATTGAGTTGTTGATTTCCTCTCTTTCCATTTTCATGAGGAATGCTTGTAATGCTATAAATTTCCCTCATAGGACTGCCTTTTTATTATCCCAGAAGTTCTGGTTGCTTGTGTCTTCATTATCGTTTTGCTCCAAATATTTGGCAATTTCTTTCTTAATCTCATCTATGACCCAGCTATGATTTAGCATAAGATTATTTAGTTTCTATGTCTTTGTGTGAGTTTACAGATTCCTGTTGTTAGAGTTCAAATTTTATTCAATGATTTTCTGAGAAGATACAAGGAATAATTTCTATTTTTTAAAAATTTGCTGATGTTAGCCTTGTGACCTAAGATGTGATCAATTTTGGAGGATGTTTCCTATGCTGATGAGAAGAATGTGTATTCAGTTTTGTTAGGATGAAATGTTATGCATATGTTTGTTAAATCCAATTGTTGAATGGTCAATTTTAAGTCTAAAATTTCTTTGCTTAGTTTCTTATTGGAGGATCTATCCAGCACAGCCAAAGGGGTGTTAAAATCTCCAGCTATTATAGTGCTGGAGGAAATCAAGTTGCTCATGTCAGTTAGAGTCTCTCTTATAAACTGAGGAGCATTTTGGTTGGGTGCATAAATATTAATAATTGAAATCTCATCATGTTGAGTGTTTCCCTTAATAAATATGAAATGATCATCCTTATATTTCCTTACTTTTGTTGGTTTAAAGCCAGACTGAAACTGGACCCACACCTTTCACCTCTAACAAAAATTGACTCTTACTGGATAAAAGACTTAAACTTAAGACATGAAAGCATAAAGATTCTTGGAAAGAGTGCAGGGGAAGCACTTGATGAAATTGGCTGGGGAGAAAACTTTATGAGGAGGACCCCCAGGGCAATTGAAGTAATACCAAAAATACATTACTGGAATCTGATCAAACTAAAACACTTTTGCACTGCCAAGAACACGATAAATAAAGCCAGTAGACCCCCCCTCAGAATGGGAGAGGATATTTGCAGTTTACGTTTCTGACAAAGGTCTGATAACCAGAATCCACAGAGAACTCAAACTTATCAATAAGAAGAGAACAAGCGATCCCATTTGACTATGGGCAAGAAACCTGAACAGAAGATTCTCCGAAGAAGACAGGTGCATGGTCTACAGACACATGAAAAAATGCTCATCATCTTTAATCATCAGAGAAATGCAAATCAAAACCACTCTGAGATACCATATAACTCCAGTAAGAGTAGCCCACATAACAAAATCCCAAAACTACAGATGTTGGCATGGATGTGGAGAAAAGGGAACACTTCTGCACTGCTGGTGGGAATGCATACTAATATGTTCCTTTTGGGAAGAAGTTTGGAGAACACTTGACTTGAGAAGTTTGGAGAAAATTGACCTGCTGTTGGATCCTGCAATTCCTCTACTATATCCAAAAGACCAAAATCACTTTGCAAAAAAGATATTTGCACCAGATTATTCATTGCAGCTCAATTCTTAATAGCCAAGTTATGGAAGAAGCCCAGTGCCCATTGACCCATGAATGGATTAATAAATTATGGTATATGTTTAACATGGAATACTGTGCAGCCTTAAAAAAATATGAAGACTTTACCTCTTTTATGTTTATGTGGAGGGACCTAGAACATATTCTCCTGAGTAAAGTATCTCAAGAATGGAGGAAAAAGTATCCCAGGTACTCAGTACTTCTATGAAACCAACTTATATTTACTCACACTTTCTTATGAAAGATAGAACACAACTATAGCCCAGGATGAAAGAGAGAAATGGAGTGGGAAGGAAAGGGAGGGGGGAGGTTTGTTAGAGGGAGGGTAAATGATGGGACCACACCTATGGAGCATATTGCAAGGGTACAAGTCAAATCTGTCAAGTATAGAACATAAATGTCTTAACACAATAATCAAGTAAATGAGGCAAAAGCTATGTTGATTGGTTTGATGTAAGCACATCATATTGTATAAAAAAATCAACACATTGTTCCCTACATATGAATAAATGTGAGAGGAGACAAGAACACACCCCTTCTTTCTTCACTCAGAGGGAGAGAAATTCTAAGCTAGGGGGCTCTGCTGAAAATGTCATATGAGTTACTGTGATAAAAATAAACTTTAACTATATCATGCTTACTATATGTCAGACAATACTTAAGCATTTGATTTTTTTCCCTTTTTAAATTTTTTTTTTAAATTTCAGATTAATATAAAGGCCCAGCACTTAGGTTACATTGTTTTCATTTCTAAGATAAAGTTCAAGTTGTAGTTGAGCCCTTCACCCAGGGGGCATGCTGAACACCCTTGCACTGTGCACATTAGGTGAGAACCCATAAATCACCCTCCTTCCCTCCCCTCCCCTCCTGCCTCACTCCCTCATTAGAATATACTTGTGTATTTCTTTTGTGTGGGCATGTAGTTGTTTATATAATGTTTTCACATTGGTATTAAGTACATTGGATACTTGTTTTTCCATTCTCATGATACCTTGCTAAGAAGACTTTGTTTCAACTCCATCAAGGTAAACACAAAAGATGTAAAGTCTCCATTTTTTCTTATGGCTGAATAGTACTCCATGGAGAATTCTCAAAGAACTAAAAGTTGACCTTCCATTTGCTCTCACAATCCCATTACTAGGTATCTACCCAGAAGAATAAAAAGACATCATTTTACCACAAAGACATTTGCACTAGAATGTTTAAGCATTTGATTTATATTAACACATTTAATCCCCCCCAACTTTATAAAATAGACATTGTTACCATCCTCATTATAGTGATAAAAGAACTAAGGCACAGAGAAGTTAAGTAACTTGTCCAAGACCACACAGTAGGTAAGTAATAAAGCTGTAATTTAATTTAGACTCAAGCAGTTCGCCTCCATAGTCCATACCTTATCTACTAAGTTTCATGTGTCATGCACAGACTCCAACTTACTGGGCATCTAAATGCTCTCCTCTATATCATGGTTGGTATGGAGTGGATTGTGCAATGGTTTAAGGAATGCTCAAGAACTTGATATACATACAATTACGGAGAATTTCAGGCATACTCCAAAGCATAGTTTACTTGTCAAGACCATCTTTATCCTTGATGGGTTTTATTAAAAAGAAGAAGGAGAATGAGGAAGAGGAGGTAGAGAAAAAAAACTATTTTATTTTATGTTAACAAAATTTGCCAATTTTTCAGATAGCGTTAACCATTTACACTTTATCCCCACTTCCTGCTACCATTCCCTGCCTCAACTGTGCAGTCCTGATGACTTCTCCATGGAAAAATATTCTGCAGGCATAGTAAATGAGAATTCCTATCCCATAAATAGAAGTCCTTTGTCATATTGGCAACCAGCTATGTTTTACAGCATTAATTCCTTCCAAATGTTTTAAGCTATATTGTTACATCTATACTATTGAAGTTAATATAAATTTTCTCCGATTTCTACATTTTCAACTTTGTTTTTAATTTAGTGGATTTAAAACTTGCTGTCAGTTCTTTTGCTGTTGTTTCTCAGTTCTGAATTTAAAAAAAAAAACTTATGTCTTGGGAAAATCTTTCAGTAGTTTGTTTTGCTTGCTTGATTTTATTTTTCTCCAGAAGGCTCTTATTTGCTGGTGCATTTCCCCCATGAATAAGAATGTCTTTCTTTTCCCTTTATGATAACATAGCTGAGTATACATTTTGACTCTTGCTTTCTTTACCTTACTTCTTTGTAGTTTTTCTTTTACTGTCTTTGAGTATTGATAGATGCCTTTCACCTTTCAGTCCAGCATTTCCAATCAAGCATCCTTAGTTGGTTAGATTTTTAACATTAAGTATTTTCTTTCCTTTTTGCCAGGAAGGACTTGTGAGTTGCATGTTCTCTATTTTTTGATTGTTGCTTTGTTTTATTTATATAATAACTTCCTGTCACCCTAATATTTGTTTGACAACTTGTTTGTGCATAGTAATCTTTAGTTAAACACTTTTTCCCATCTGCTATGGTTTGAATGCCCCCTCAAAACTCATGTTGAAATTTAATTGCCATTGTGATAGTATTAAGAGGTGGGACCATTAAGAGGTGACTAGGTCATGAGGGTTTTGCCCCCATGAATGGATTAATGTCTTTATTGAGGGAGTGGGCTGTTATGAAAGGGAGTTCCATCCTCTCTCTGGCTTGCTCTCACGCTCTCTTGCCCTCCTGCTTTCGACCAGGAGATGACAGAGCAAGGAGGCCCTTGCCAGATGTGAGCCTCTCGACCTTGGACTTCCCAGCCTTCAGAACTGTAAGAAATATTTCTTTACTTTATAAATTACCCAGCTTGTGGTGTTCTGTTACAGCAACACAAATGAACTAAAACACCATTTAATGCTGCTAACATTTGTTCTCTTGTCTCCCGATGTCTTTTGATATTAGATTGAACAAAAGTCTGAGATCAGTCTGATATTTCACCTTCTCATTATTTATTTACACACATGCATGCACACACGTGCGCACACACTTCTCACTAAAGAATTCTTTCTTTCAAAATTTCCTCTGAATTTTTCTCAGGGTAGATTACTGTAAAAATTTTTCCTAGATTATAATTAATCCTTTAAATCTCTTAACTCAATTCTTCCTTATTTTGCTTGATTATATTTTATAGCCTTCTCTGTATCATTTTTACCTGTTGTCTCTATGTACAATCTTCTCTTAAACCCATGGATCTCAACATCTTTAGCCTTATTTAGTCACCATAATTACACTCGTTTCCATGAAGTTTGATATTTTTTATTGTGTTGATTATGTCTTTTATTTACAGAGCTTTTTCTAACATATTTATTAATTCTATGGTAGTGGCTTTTGCTTCTTAAATTGGTTTCTTGCTTCTGCCATTAGCTTCCGTCTAATTTTTTGTTTTATTACATTTTTTATTAATGCTCCCATTGTATAAAATTAATGTTCTCCTTACAATCTCCTATAGAGAGAAAATGAAGTCCTTATGGGGAACTTTTTTCTCACCTTAGATCGTTTCCTTCCAGAATACATTTTTCATTTGCATATTCCTTTTATTATTTTTCCTGTATAGTCTGTTTTTATAGTTGCCATGATATTTGTTTCTAGTTTTTTTTTTTTTTGCATGGTTTATGTAACTCTCTTAGATGTTTTAAATGCTCATATAGAATATGATTAAATTCTCTCATCACTACTTGTCTTCTATGTGAGACATTTTTAATTTTTCTTTTTAACTTTGGTTTAAAGATGGGGGGTTAAGTCTGCTTTTTTGTTCTTTTTTCAATTTTTTTCTACTTAGAATGCAATGTATACTACCAAGGAATATTTTTAGAAATTTTAAAGTTACTTTTTTTTTTAAAAACTGATAAATCCATTTCAGTATTCTATTTCCAGCATAACCAATATGGTTTATATGTACCATTCTGAATACATGAATTAACAAACGGTACATGATCTTATTTATTAAGTACATAAAATGGTACATCTCCATTTTGCACTGACATAAATAAAAAAAGAAGTGAATATACAGAAACATATATGTTACATCATTTGATGTTTCCTAATTTCAATGAAATATTCTCACTTAAAAGTAAGGATCTGATGTTGAGCTTCTCCAGAAAAAAATTTATCCACCATCTCAAAAAACTTAAGAATTTTTACAGTTCTTACCCTTTGCACTGTGATGTATATTATATGTTAATAATTTCAGGAGATAGAAAAAATAACTAAAAATTCTTTCATACACATATATGGAATTATTTTGTGACTGCTGTGGGTAAAGAGCAATAACACTCTGTGAGCATACTCAGGTACCTTACTTCCTTGACTATAATTAAACTTCTCATAAAATTACTTAATTCTGTGTCATATCAAAATTGCCTTAACTGGTTTTCAGATTTCAAATGTCATCACTGGGATATATTTTTATTTTATGGCTTTGTCTTTGCTATATTGTTTTGCTCAAAACTAGCCCATTGAGATCTCTTGATACAAGGCATTTTCTTCTTAGCCATACTTTATTGAAATGTTAACTAGTACTAGAGTTTTCTTTTCCCTAGATTTTTGAGACTCAGAGTGATCTTGGCTTTACATGATACTTTAATAATGTTGCCAATCCCCTGATAAGTTGTTCACATCAGCTATTTAGCCCCAATACCTAAAGCTTGGGAATCACAGTGATTCTTTTCACTCTGTGCTTCTGCCATTCCAGCAGTTATGAATATTAAGTTGTACTTGCCCCAAAGCAAAAGTATATTCAAGAAGATTAGTTGCTGAGATCAGGAGTCTCTGGGCTTCATTTAAAAACAATAGCTTTAATAAGAAAGCTCCACCAAGTATATGACATTTAAGAAATGAGAGAAACAGGAATTTAGATTTTTTTTTTTTAATAAAGTTAAAAAAAAAATCCTTTGGTTGAAAGTCACTCTGAGCAATGCAACTGAAAATCCTACATGGAGCTAGCATTAAATTCTACTTTTTAAGAAACAATTTATAACAGTAAAAAGACCCTTGGATTTTGGCACTGTAATTATTACCTTTGGATTGCATTTGTATGGATGCCCACAAATTTAAATATTTTAGACCGTGAAAATTTCCCAAACTGATTCTATATGGTAAGTTACATTTATATATTTTCAATTAAATAATAACATTATTTTTGAAGTAAACATCAATTTAGCCATAAATGTTACTTAGTCCTGTCTAAAGTCCTAGCTAATATATTTATATTAAAATACTGTAAATTCTTTTCCAAAATTAGGAAAAATCAGTTTCAATTCCATCAAGAATTTCTTGATCAGATCCTTGTTTCCTGTAAAAAATATTATACAGATACATCACCCAGGAGGCGAAAGGGCTGGTTTGTTGTAATAAGGGAAGTTCTGAATTTTGCTTGGCTTCTTTGAGCTAGTGTGCATTTTTACCTTCAACTTATAAAGAGAAAACTGGCTGATATTTTGCAAATTTTTGTCTAGTCTTTGAAAGAAATCAGACTATAGATTTGGAAGGTTCCCCAGATGGAGTTGTTAAAAGATCTCTAAATTTAAATTCCAAAGCTTGTACACTGTGCTGAACAGTGCAATTGCAGCTGCAGTCTATGCTGTGATCAAACTTTCCAAGGAAAGTCAGAATCATGTATTCTCAGGAACTCTTGACTGTGCAACTATCTCCTAACATAGGACCTGGGAGCATAAAAAGCCTGTTGAACAGGAGTGTCTCCCTCAGACATGGCAAGCTCTTAGTTTCTCACACTCACCAGAAAGAACTCTTTGGAGGTGCTGTGTTACTCTTAAGTCTCTTCCGAAATAGAGTACGAAAGAAGTTCAAAGAACCTGTAACTTAGGAAAAACAGAAAGGAAATGAAAAAAAATGCCAACCTAAACTCAGCTATCTCAGCTATCTGAACTATTTGGTTCCACGTGGACAGCAACAAAGGCAAAGAGAAAGCACACGCCTTCCTTAAAAGAATCAAGCAACAAGGACTTTAAATTAAGGTAATTGAAACAGAAATTAGATCTCATAATTTTATTCCACAGTTTGAAAAGTGTAATAGATGTACATTGCCTATTGAAGGGAATCCATTTCCTGAGGGCGATGTTTAAGGACCTTCAAAATTTGGTAACAACTTATTTTTCCAGCCTTGTTATAGTAAAGTACTCTTAAAATACTCCATCTAAATACCTCTTTTGTCAGCATATATCGTGAAAATGTATACATTTTTATAGAAAAAAAAAATCTATGTCCCAGGAAATGTTCTGTGTAAACTCTTAGCTCAATTTATTTTCTCATGGACTGTGTTGTGTACATTAGATTATTAGTCTTCCAGTATAAGCCACCTCTGCGAAGTGAAAAGAGCCTGGGTTCTGGTTCTGATCTGCCATTAACTGGTTATGTAGCACTGTCTGGGCCTCTTGTATCTTTTCTAGCCCCAGTTCCCCATCTGAAAAATGAAGTCAGGGCTGAGCACGGTGGCTCATGCATGTAATCCTAGCACACGTGGAGGCCAAAGTAGGCAGACTGCTTGACTTCAGGAGTTTGAGAGCAGCCAGAGCCAGAGCAAGAATAAGACCCTGTCTCTACTAAACATTAAAAAAAAAAAAAAAAAAAAATAGTTGGGTGCCTATAATCCCTGCTACTCAGGAGGCTGAGGGAGGAAGATCGTATGAACCCAAGAGTTTGAACTTACTGTGAGTTATGACACACTGTACTCCTCCCGGTGAAGAGACTGAAGAGGTGAAGAGAAGAGACTCTGCCCCCAAAATAAAAAAAAAAAAGAAAAGAAAAATGAAATCAGATTAGAAGAGTGGATTTCATTGTTTTTCCTTTTAGCTTCTGACATGTATAAGAGATAAATGTGGAGCCCTTTCTGGAGAAGAGACCAGAGTGGTCATGCAGCTGGTCTGGTTTCACAGCAATCACAGGACTGGATCATGTGAAGTCAGGAAGATCTTCTTTTGGGAGTACAGCTTTGCAGTATTGTTTCCCATTGTCTTCATTCATCCTTCTAGAATCACGTGCATTCTCCCTGAAAGCACCCCGGCTTCCCTGGGTCTCCACGCTTGCTGATCATCTTGCCTCTGGGCTCAGTTTGTTCTACACACAGTTCTCCCATCTCTGTTAAAATTCTGTTAACCTCTCAAGGGCTGCTTAAATGTTACTATCTCCTGGAAGACCTCAATTACCTTAGTCAGAAGAAGTCTTCCCTACCTAAACTCATGGAAGACTTTGTGCTTCTTTTATTTCACTGTTTTGATCAGTTATTTGTGCGTGTGTTTTCTGACCTGCTAGATTGCAATTGCCTATAGCAACAGAATTATATTTTACTTATTCATAGTATGAAATGACACATTGGCACTCCTTATCTCCCAAATTCTTGGATCTATCACAAATTAATGCTTAAGCCTAGATGAAAGTAATTTGTCGTGGATATAACTCCTTTAGTATAAGGTAGGATCTGGAATGAGTTGAGCCTTCCACAATGAGTCAAGGCTACCTTCATGAGACTTGCTGTAGGGCTATCTCTGGGCCAGATGGGTCTTGGAACCAAGAAGAAAGCAGACCTCTGGATAGATGAAGCCTTATGTGAGGGCACTTGGCTGCAGCAGCAAAGTGTGACCTGCAGTTAAGCTTCTGAATGCTCTTTTACTTGTGCAGGGCACAGCCCGTCCAACCTGCACAATGACATTTGTTGGTCCTGCTTGCTTCCTACGTAATTAGTGAGAAATTTAATTGGCAGAGTGAACTTGAATCAGTACTCCCTTTCCTACTGTGTAGTAGTAAGTTCTCTATGCCAAGAGAGCCCCTTAGGGTCTCTGGATAAAGCTTCAATCCCTTGATTTATAAGGTATTAATAAAATTAGGGCAGGTTGAATAGGGACATGGTATTGACTTTAGCTGCAGGGAGGGAAAGAGAATCTGTCACCAATGTGGGGGCAAAGCAGGTTAAAAGAGGATTCCATGTAAAAAGATTGAGACCAGCAGGAAGGGGCAGAGAGGGGGCATGTCAGCCTTTTCTGAAAGAGGAGGCTCTAGTCTTTAGCCAGAGAGGCCAAAAGTAACTCCCACACATGGCTGCTCTGGTACATTTACTGTGCTTTGCCCCGAAAGAACTTTGTGGCCCTTCTCTAATGTTTGGTCCTAGAACCTTGGCGAAGCAGTGATGGGTACAATAATGTCCTATTAAAAACAAGATGAACAAAACATATACTTATGTCTATGAGTACTTGGGTAGACAACTGTTGGCGACCCAAACACCAACAGTAGCACAGAGGACTCCATTTGACAGAAAGGCAAATGTCATCTTTGACGTCTTTTGCTGAAGGTAGGAATAGGCTCCCCTCACTCTGCCTGGTTTAATAAGCTTTTCTTCAATGAATTAATGGGCCTTGGTAAATTACCTATCTACTCATTCTTAGTGTTTATAAATTACAATGTAACTGAATGATGATTTTTTTTCCAGTATTGTATAGACAACTCCAAATTTAAACTGCATCTATTACATTATCATTTAAAGCAGTGGTTCTCAACCTTCCTAATGCTGTGATGTATTTTCATTGTTACAAAGGTGTCGCGACCCACAGGTTGAGAACTGCTGATTTAACACTTTCTCAGAATATATTTGTGGTCTTTTATAGCCCCACTATCAATTCAGTCATTTTAGAACCTTCATCTTTGATATTTACCCTTCTTTTCTCTCCCAATTTAATCCTTACATTAAATATCTCAACGTGGGGTTTACAACTACCTGTATCAGAATCAGTTTGGTCATTGCTTTAAAAAGAATAAACCAATTAAAAGCTCATGGTCCTATGTATTAGGGTCCTGTGTATTATCCCACTGAGTCTTTTTCTCCTATACATATGCATCTATTATCTCTATCTATCCATCTATCTATCTATGTACCTATCTATCTATCTGGGGAGAGAGAGAGAATTAAACTTTCCTCTACCATTTTATTTTAGCCAGGCTCTCTGCAGAATGAATGAGCCCATTCACACTGGTGAGATGTTTTTTACTCAGTCCATGGATATAAATGCTAATATCTTCAAGAACTACCCTCATAGATGTATCCAGAAATAATGCTTTACCAGATATCTGGGTATTCATTAAACCAGTCAAGTTAGTTGACACCTGAAATTAACCCCTGGCGTTCCATTATCTCAGCATACTCAATCAACATCTCTGGGGGGAAGAACCAGGACTCTTAGGGTTGCCTCTCTCTCTTTTGTCCTCAAGCCATCATTTTTCTTCCTCCCTTTCCTCTATTCACTATGAATTTACAAAGAAATCACATCTTGGTTTGGGACCAAGGGCCTGCCTTCAAGAGGCTAATCTAGAACCTGATCCTTCTGGACCCCCAGTCTCTGGCTCCATGAGGGCTAGAATTCTTCATGTTATGTGCTGAGTTTGGTGTCCACTTTGAAGATCCTGTTTACCCAGTTGGCAGAGGGTAAGGTCGAATATTGGGGGAAAGCAGTAAGAGGGCTAATTCCGGCCACAGTTCTAAACCGTAATCTGCAGTCCTTCAGGCAGTAAGCCATTGATTTGATCTCTGACTTTTGACTCACGGGCATGTTACTTCGAAAACATTTAATACACATTTTGGGGTGAATAAATGAATCCCTGGCGTTGGTCAGTTCTAATACCTCAGGGCAGACTGATAGAAGACAGGCAGAGGCAGCTCTTCTGACTTTCTAACTGAATCTCTCTCAAAGTCACTAACTATCCATTAATCACACTAACATGACAACTGAGACAAAGATACCTCTTCCAATGGACCCTTCTTAGCATGGACTCAGTAACTTCTACAATCAACAGAACTTAATAAGTTTAATAGCTACTGAATTTTCTGATTTCTCTAAATGTTAGGGCTAATATATACATTAATAACTTTTCTATAGCTCCAAATAAATCACCCACTTCTATGACTACACAATTATTTTCAGTAAGAGCTTGAAATTGTCAAATATAAACAAAAAAAGCATATTAAAAAACATCGTAGTATCAAAACTAAAGCAATAAAACCCCTCTTTTCTGATAATATGTTTATATATAACATATTTATCCTTGACAATAGAGATTTTTAAATCAGAACCATTATCCAGCTTTGGTATATTCCCTTTTACAATTGATAAACATTCAATAACATTTTATGGTTTTTATTACGAACATGCTTGTGGACTTTTGAATAGATCTTAGATTACCAGAATTCAAATTTGAAGTTGAACTTTAAAGCACGACACTGTTGGAACCTATTCTCTGACCCAGTCCAGATAACATTCCAACATCATGAATCACCTTGGCAGTGTTTTGACTCTTGCCTTTCTCAATTGCATTCCCAGCAGAAAGTGCTTTTATTTGACCAATTCAATCTTTTCAACTTTCACTTACTAACAATAGCTGATTGCTATTGTCAAAAGTCATGTCATAATAACCATGCACTAAACTCTTAACCTGGCTGATAGCTGTGTATGAAGAGCTGTTGGAATTGAAACAATCCTGCTGTGGAACAGCAGTATTTAAAAAATTACCTTAAAATAGATGAAAACATCTCCTTGTTAGCTCTCCTTTCTTTTTCAGAAAGCCGTATTTCCTGTTACATTTCTGCATTATGTTGTGAGTGGATTAACTGCAAAAATCTACATTTCCAACAACACTGAACTGCTGGTGGACAATTTTAGACTTCACAGATAAAGTTCTTTATAAAATGAAAGAAAAAGTTTATATGCATTTTTGAAGATGTATGGGAGGTAATTTCTATTCTTGGCAATAATATTAATTATTATGATAGGAACTACATTTTAGAACCTACCTTTCAGGGCACCATCCTGGGAGTATTATCTAACTTAATCCTAATAACTATGCTTCAAATAGGAATTATTCTTATAAATTTACAGATGAAAAAACAATTAAGCAAAGAATTTTTTTCTGAATTTCACACAGTCCATAAATGGAAAGATTACAGATTAAATGCTGTGTTTAAACTACAGCCCTTTTCCTGAACAGTTTCCATAATTTTGTTTTCCCTAAATAATTCTGGCATCAGAATTAAATCACCCTTTCCTGTTTTGAGACGCAGTAAGAATTCCAGCATTTGGAACAAGAAAAACCTCCAGGGCTACTACTTAAATGATCAAAAAGAGAACTTTAGGAAAAACTGTTTTAGTTACCTCTGGATTTAGTGAGCCTGTCATCAAAAACCTTCCTTCTCTTGCTGCTGGACACTTTCAACCAGTAGCCTCGTTTTCAGTTCGGAAAACAGAGCTGTCATAATAATGGCCCTAGCAAATTCAGTGAATTTGTTGGATTGAACAAAAGTACACACGTTTCTGGCAGGTAATTCTGCTCAGTAATCCTGGTCCAAAAGCTATCGTTTTTCTAAAAAAAAAAAAAAAAAAGCCTCTAATTCCTAAGAAGTAGGAGATACTAAGCAAGCACCACTTAAGATCTGGTGAAAGGCTCTGAAAGCCTCAAAGCAAGGGTTTGCACAGGCTGGGAAGGGGTGAGGATCTACTTATAGCAATTGGGGCCTGAAGTCAGATTGGAATAGCACAAGTCTGTTTTGAGTTACAGGATAAGGCTTATTAAATAATAATTGATTTGTGACAAGATTGGGCCCAGATTTTTTTTTTTTCATTGTTGGGGATTCATTGAGGGTACAGTAAGCCAGGTTACACTGATTGCAATTGTTAGGTAAAGTCCCTCTTGCAATCATGTCTTGCCCCCATAATGTGTGGCACACCCTAAGGCCCCACGCCCCACCCTCCGTCCCTCTTTCTGCTTCCCCCCATAACCTTAATTGTCATTAATTGTCCTCATATCAAAATTGAGTACGTAGGATTCATGCTTCTCCATTCTTATGATGCTTTACTAAGAATAATGTCTTCCACTTCCATCCAGGTTAATACGAAGGATGTAAAGTCTCCATTTTTTTTAATGGCTGAATAGTATTCCATGGTATACATATACCACAGCCTGTTAATCCATTCCTGGGTTGGTGGGCATTTAGGCTGTTTCCACATTTTGGCGATTGTAAATTGAGCTGCAATAAACAGTCTAGTACAAGTGTCCTTATGATAAAAGGATTTCTTTCCTTCTGGGTAGATGCCCAGTAATGGGATTGCAGGATCAAATGGGAGGTCTAGCTTGAGTGCTTTGAGGTTTCTCCATACTTCCTTCCAGAAAGGTTGTACTAGATTGCAGTCCCACCAGCAGTGTAAAAGTGTTCCCTTCTCTCCACATCCACGCCAGCATCTGCAGTTTTGAGATTTTGTGATGTGGGCCATTCTCACTGGGGTTAGATGATATCTCAGGGTTGTTTTGATTTGCATTTCTCTAATATATAGAGATGATGAACATTTTTTCATATGTTTGTTAGCCATTCATCTGTCATCTTTAGAGAAGGTTCTATTCAAGTCTCTTGCCCATTGATATATGGGATTGTTGGCTTTTTTCATGTGGATTAATTTGAGTTCTCTATAGATCCTAGTTATCAAGCTTTTGTCTGATTGAAAATATGCAAATATCCTTTCCCGTTGTGTAGGTTGTCTCTTTGCTTTGGTTATTGTCTCCTTAGCTGTACAGAAGCTTTTCAGTTTAATTAAGTCCCATTTGTTTATTTTTGTTGTTGTTGCAATTGCGATGGCAGTCTTCTTCATGAAGTCTTTCCCCAGACCAATATCTTCCAGTGTTTTTCCTATGCTTTCTTTAAGGATTTTAATTGTTTCATGCCTTAAATTTAAGTCCTTTATCCATTTTGAATCAATTTTTGTGAGTGGGGAAAGGTGTGGGTCCAGTTTCAGTCTTTTAGATGTAGACATCCAGTTCTCCCAACACCATTTATTGAATAGGGAGTCTTTCCCCCAAGGTATGTTCTTGTTTGGTTTATTGAAGATTAGGTGGTTGTAAGATGTTAGTTTCATTTCTTGGTGTTCAATTCGATTCCAAGTGTCTATGTCTCTGTTTTTGTGCCAGTACCATGCTGTCTTGACCACTATGGCTTTGTAGTACAGACTAAAATCTGGTATGCTGATGCCCCCAGCTTTATTTTTATTACTAAGAACTGCCTTAGCTATACCGGGTTTTTTCTGGTTCCATACAAAACGCAGAATCATTTTTTCCAAATCTTGAAAGTACGATGTTGGTATTTTGATAGGAATGGCATTGAATAGGTAGATTGCCTTGGGAAGTATAGACATTTCAACAATGTTGATTCTTCCCATCCATGAGCATGGTATGTTCTTCCATTTGTTAATATCCTCTGCTATTTCGTTTCTGAGGATTTCATAGTTTTCTTTATAGAGGTCCTTCACCTCCTTTGTTAGGTATATTCCTAGGTATTTCATTTTCTTTGAGACTATGGTGAAGGGAGTTGTGTCCTTAATTAGCTTCTCATCTTGGCTGTTAAAGGTGTATACAAAGGGTACTGAGTTGTGGACATTGATTTTATATCCTGAAACATTACTGTATTTTTAGATGACTTCTAGGAGTCTTGTGGTTGAGTCTTTGGGGTTCTCTAAGTATAGAATACACATGTTGAAAACAATGAAAGAAATGATCGAAACAATGAAGGAAACTGCTAATAAAGTGGAAAATAACCAAAAGGAAATTCAAAAACAGAATCGAATAAGAGATGAACAATATGAAGATATAAAAAGGATATAGCAGAGCTGAAGGAAATGAAACAGTCAATTAGGGAACTTAAAGATGCAATGGAAAGTATCAGCAACAGGTTAGACCATGCAGAAGAAAGAATTTCAGAGGTAGAAGATGAAGTTCTTGAGATAAGTCAGATAGTAAAAGAGGCAGAAAAGAAGAGAGAGAAGGCAGAACGTTCATTGTCAGAATTATGGGACTTTATGAAGCATTCCAACATACGAGTTATAGGAATTCCAGAAGGGGAAGAAGAATGCCCCAGAGGAATGGAAGCCATACTAGAGAATATTATAAAAGAAAATTTCCCAAATATCACCAAAGATCCTGACACACTGCTTTCAGAGGGCTATCGGACCCCAGGTCGCCTCAACTCTAACCGAGCTTCTCCAAGACACATTGTGATGTACCTGTCCAAAGTCAAGACAAAAGAAAAGATTCTGCAAGCTGCCAGGAGTAAGCGCCAGTTGACCTACAGGGGCAAATCCATCAGAGTGACCGCAGACTTCTCTAATGAAACTTTCCAAGCAAGAAGACAATGGTCATCTATCTTTAATCTACTTAAACAGAACAATTTCCAGCCCAGAATTCTGTACCATGCTAAGCTTGGTTATGGGGGGGGGGAGCACAAAGAGGGATGGAGGGAGGGGGGTGGGGCCTTAGTGTGTGTCACACTTTATGGGGGCAAGACATGATTGCAAGAGGGACTTTACCTAACAACTGTAATCAGTGTAACTGGCTTATTGTACCCTCAATGAATCCCCAACAATAAAAAAAAAAAAATTGACAGAGAAATCAAATCATTTACTGATATACAAATATTGAGGAAATTCGCCACAACAAGACCAGCTCGACAGGAAATACTTCAACCTGTTCTGCACACTGACCACCACAATGGATCAGCAGCAAAGTGAGAACTCAGAAATTCAAGGACAGAACCTAATCTCCACACTGATGCAAAAGATAAAACTAAGCAATGGACTCTCACAAAATAAGACAAATACAAACTACCACACTTATCAATTATCTCAACAAATGTTAATGGCTTGAATTCCCCACTGAAGAGACATAGATTGGCTGACTGGATTAAAAATCACAAGCCATCCATTTGCTGTCTGCAAGAAACACACCTGGCTTCAAAAGACAAATTAAAGCTCCGAGTCAAGGGTTGGAAGACAATTTTTCAGGCAAATGGAATTCAGAAGAAAAGAGGAGTTGCAATCTTATTTTCAGATACATGTGGATTTAAAGCAACTTAAGTCAAAAAAGACAAAGATGGTCACTTTATATTGGTCAAGGGAAAAATACAACAAGAAGATGTTTCAATTCTAAATATTTATGCACCCAATTTAAATGCTCCCAGATTCTCGAAACAGACCTTACTCAGTCTGAGCAATATGATATCTGATAATACCATCATAACAGGGGACTTTAACACTCCTCTTACAGAGCTGGACAGATCCTCTAAACAGAAATTAAACAAAGATATAAGAGATTTAAATGAGACCCTAGAACAACTGTGCTTGATAGACGCATATAGAACACTCCACCCCAAAGATAAAGAATATACATTCTTCTCATCACCCCATGGAACATTCTCCAAAATTGATCATATCCTGGGACACAAAACAAATATCAACGGAATCAAAAGAATTGAAATTTTACCTTGTATCTTCTCAGACCATAAGGCACTAAAGGTGGAACTCAACTCTAACAAAAACGCTCAACCCCACCCAAAGGCATGGAAATTAAACAATCTTCTGTTGAATAACAGGTGCAGGAAGAAATAAAACAGGAAATCATTAACTTCCTTGAGCATAACAACAATGAAGACACAAGCTACCAAAACCTGTGGGATACTGCAAAAGCAGTTTTGAGAGGAAAATTCATCGCTTTAGATGCCTACATTCGAAAAACAGAAAGAGAGCCCATCAACAATCTCACAAGCCATCTTATGGAATTGGAAAAAGAAGAACAATCTAAGCCTAAACCCAGTAGAAGAAAAGAAATATCCAAAATCAAATCAGAGAATGATGAAATTGAAAACAAAAGAATCATTCAGAAAATTAATGAAACAAGGAGTTAGTTTTTTGAAAAAATAAATAAAATAGATAAACCATTGGCCAGACTAACGAGGAATAGAAAAGTAAAATCTCTAGTAACCTCAATCAGAAATGATAAAGGGGAAATAACAACTGATCCCACAGAGATACAAGAGATCATCTCTGAATACTACCAGAAACTCCTTGCCCAGAAATTTGACAATGTGAAGGAAATAGATCAATATTTGGAATCACACCCTCTCCCTAGACTCAGCCAGGAAGAAATAGAGCTCCTGAACAGACCAATTTCAATTACTGAGATCAAAGAAACAACAAAAAATCTTCCAACCAAAAAATGCCCTGGTCCAGATGGCTTCACACCAGAATTCTATCAAACCTTCAAAGAAGAGTTATTCCTGTACTGCAGAAATTATTCCAAAAAATTGAGGAAGAAGGAAACTTCCCCAACACATTCTATGAAGCAAACATCAACCTGATACCAAAACCAGGAAAAGACCCAACCAAAAAGGAGAATTTCAGACCAATCTCACTCATGAATATAGATGCAAAAATTCTCAACAAAATCCTAGCCAATAGATTACAGCTTATCATCAAAAAAGTCATTCATCATGATCAGGTAGGCTTTATCCCAGGGATGCAAGGCTGGTCTAACATACGCAAGTCCCTAAACGTTTATCCACCATATTAACAGAGGCAAAAATAAAGATCACATGATCCTCTCAATAGATGCAGAAAAAGCATTTGATAAAATCCAGCATCCTTTTCTAATTAGAACACTGAAGAGTATAGGCATAGGTGGCACATTTCTAAAACTGATTGAAGAGGCTATCTATGACAAACTCATAGCCAATATTTTACTGAATGGGCCCAGATTTTTTGAATGAACCAATAGAATGGGTAAGTAATTTTTAAAACTCAGAGTGAGAAGGATTAGACTGTCAAACAAACAGTTGAGTAGACAAGCACAGAAACATATTTGTGTCTTCTGAATTTACATAAATAGGTCATTTAAGGCTGTAGGTTTAGAATCAGTATCTTCTCTTCATTTTCTTCTTCCTGTCCTTAGCTTTTTAACTTTATGCACAATTATGTTGTTAATGTTTAAGGAGTAGGCTGAATTTAGTTCTTTTGATAAGTCTTTGTTTTTATGCATTTTTTTCTTTGAACTATAAGGAAAATAACAAAGGAAAGTGCTTAAGGATGGATGTAGTTCTGTGTCGGTGTGGTGGTATGTTAATCAGAAATGGAAGATATTTGTTAGAGGACATAAAATTTGCTTTCAAAACTCCTTTTAATTTTCATAAATTAAGATTACATGGTATCCTGAAATTTCTTTTTTATCCCTGTCATCATTATATTGGTTTACAATCTTATTTGCACATCCAAACCTCTTTAAGAGATCTAAAAAAATCCAAATACCCAGACTACATTCCAGTACAATGATAACAAGATCACTGGATCACTTGGGGTGGGACCCAGGCAATGGTATTTTTCCCCATGTAATTCCAAAGTAAAGCCAACAAAGAATAATGCTTTATAGCAGTCATCATTTTCTATCAGTGACAGCACGTAATTTTTATCTGATGTTTAATCGTGCAAGTCATCGAGGTAAATGGCAAGCAAGAAAATTTTCTTAAAATGAATACCCACTTTTTAGCTCCTCACAATGTAGAATTTTAGCATTAATTTCTTCCTTTATTTAGCATATATTCATTAAATATTGACCCATTAGGACTGGGGAACCTGTGGCCTTCTGATTTCAAGGTTGTTCTTTCTTAAGCACCAAAGGAGGCAAGAAGAGCTTCATCTTTCTCGGCCGTACCCATTTTAACAAAGGGATTTATTCAGTAAAATTTGATTCAGTCAAAAGATTGCATCCAAGGATCCAGAAGACCACATGTGGCCCCAGGTCTGCAGGTGAATCTGACTTCATAGAATTTTAGTCTAGCAGAATAGGAAAAATAAATACACAAACAAGAACAGAAAAGAGCATAGGGTATCATCAGTTAATTTTCAACATCTGTGAACCCAAATGCATATTTTTAATTTTCCAAGCTATCTTTCTGATGTTGGTTGAAACCACCCACAATTACCAACAAACAACCAAAAGATCCCCTTCTGCCTAATAGATTAAACAAATGCATCTCTCCTGATAAAATTCTTGTGACGAGAAGAGAAGGTATGATGTACCATACCTTCTCCTACCAAGGCAGCAGCAATTGTGAGAAAACAGACTAATGAAAACCTCAATCCTTTGTTAGCTGATTGGGTATAGTTCCTTATCATTTAACATATAATAGACATTTAGAGATAAAATAGGTATTTCAGGTGAAAAGTACATTAGATTCACATCTACGTATAACACAGATGCATAGAACATAATCAAATTAGCAAAAATGTTAACTTATAGTAAACATAAAGCTTTTCTTTTTAATTATGATGAAATTGTTCCAATTGAGTTTTTAAAAAAGTTTTTATTATTTTTCCTGGTCAAATATCATTAGCATATAATAAAGGTATCACGCGGCACACATCTGTGTCAAAATTACTATGGGCTTTGGGGCTCCCTCGCTGGGAGTAATACATAGTTGAGCTAATTAGTCTTCTATTGTTCTTTTAACAGCAAGGCCAATGAGATATTCTTATTTAGAATGGTAACATAAGAATTCTTTTTTCTCCAGTGGTCATATTTCATAAGAGGTGGTTTTGGAACATGATATTTTAAAATCAGGTATCTTTTAATATAGTTAATTTGTAGATAATTATAGGGCTATCTATGTACCTGGTAAACTATGAATGCTGGGACATTAATGAACAAAGTTGAACAAATTTCTCATTCCTTTATTGAACACTATAGCATTAATAAAAGTCCATAACAATTTTGATGGACCCTTTTGACTGTTACAATTTTTTTTTCCTTTGCAGTTTTGGCTGAGGCCAGGCTTGAACCCACCACCTCCAGTATATGGGGCCGACACCCTACTCCTTGAGCCCCAGGCATCACCTTTGACTATTACAATTTTAAAGATAGTCAGCTGGAAAGCTCGTGTTAAAAGAGAATAGCTCAAGTGAAACAAAGTCTTCCCGCTTTTGTCTCCAAGTGAACTGCACTGTGAAAGGACGCAAAACGCCACTGCACTGCCCGAGAGAAGGGCAGTATGAGAGAAGGGGTTACCTGTGGAGTAACCAAAACCTTTCTTCTACTAACAGAAATTTCTTTTTCTTTTCTTTTCTTTTCTTTTTTTTTTTGAGACAGAACCTCAAGGTGTCACCCTGGGTAGAGTGCCATGACATCACAGCTCACAGCAGCCTCCAGCTCCTGGGCTCAAGCGATTCTCCTGCCTCTGCCTCCCAAGTAGCTGGGACTACAGGCCCCCCGCCACAAGGCCTGGCTATTTTTTGGTTGCAGCCATCATGGTTGTTTGGCAGGCCTGGGCTGGATTCGAACCCGCCAGCTCAGGTGTATGTGGCTGGTGCCTTAGCCACTTGAGCCACAGGCGCCGAGCTGTACTACCAGAAATATTAAAAAAAAAAAAAAAATTGAAAAACCCGTTAGTTTTTTTTAGCAAGTGAAACAAGTCATTTGGTTAAAATTGTTTTCTTTGTAGGAATATACACGTTTCATGGGAGTTGTCCTGAAAGATTCCTTACAGGCTGAGGCTGGAAGGCAAATATGGCTCCGTGAAGAAATGTATGACTGCTCAAGTGTGGGGATGAAGTGCAGCGACAGCACATTCTAAAGAAAAATCCAAATTTAAGAAAAGAAATGATTATTTTTATCTTATCTATTAAAATTCTTCTTTACAAAATGAGAGTGGTTTATTTCTTCACTCAGGCCTTGCTTTTCAATGAAGCTATTCTAACAAAATTTAGATCCTTTTTCTGCCTTCTTCCACCTTCTACCCTTGGCCAGCTGACCATATCTGCTCTGCATTTCATCCATATCTATTTTACATATATATATTTATAGATAGATAGATAGATACCCCTAGTGTGTGTGTGTGTGTGTGTGTGTGTGTGTATAAAACTAGAACACACATATATTTATGTATCTGTTAGACTGGAGACAGGTCACTGCTTTCAATTTGTTCAGAAATATTTTAATTTAATTGAGATCTCAAAATTTCTGTATAGAATGCCAGCTTTCACCTAAGGTCACACTGTACAGTCAAATTCTGAGAGGAAATGTACAGAACCATTTCTTCATGTGGTCTCTGTTTCACACACTAGAACTTTGCTCGGGAAGGTACTATAAAGCTTAGGTATAAACAACTTCGTTACAAAAATGATTTTGTTTATAATGAAAAACATAGTTGTCCAGGAACTTAGTATGTATAGGTTATTTAACTTGATCATTAAAATGTGAATATTTGGGAGAAATGCTTTTTGAATATCTGACTTGTAAAAAGTTAACAACAAGGCAGTAAAGTGCTTCTCTTTGTTTGAAGGTGGTAATGATGTTCTGGTTTGGGCGTTTTAAATTTTTAATACTGATTTCCAACACCTGACAGATACATTCACCTTTCTCGATTATTTTTCCTTTCACTTATCACTTTCCTCTTCCCCTTGGCCATAATTTCTCTCTACTCTCCTTCCATCCTTTATATTCATTCCTTTTTTTACCCTCTAACTACCTAAAGGAAAACAAGATTAAGAAAAAGTTCATTCTTATTTTATGTGTTTTTAAAGAAATACATTACTTTTACTGCCTTAAATCCAGAGAAGAACTGGTCCATTTTTATGTCTCAGGACAGAGTGCATATAGCTAGGTTTATTTTGTTTTATTGGAATACTGAACAAAGAAATCTATGATTTCTTTAGATCATACATCCTTGCTTCAAATGATTGTAGATGTGATCATAGTATAAAACTTAATTTGTAAAATTTAGTTTCTAACCACTAAAAAAGTAACTCAGGACCATTTTCCTGTTCTTGGCAGATTAATTTCACTGCTTTTTTGGGTGTAAGATGACATACAATCAGTGAAGAGAGAAAATTATATAATTTTTGGACTGATACTTCACCACATAATAGTAACTTATTACCATTGCACAGTAAAATATTTTAATAGAGGAGATAGTTTAATTCAGCTAGTTTTTTGAATTCTAAATCATGATTTCTACAATCACAGGTGATATAGGAATGTGAAAATTTGTCATTGGTTTTTTTTCAAGAAAGCAGCCAGAACTACAATATAATTTTATAGTTTAGCTTGATACCTCTTATTAGTTTTCTGTATTCCAACAAAATCACCCAATTCCTTTGAAAGAAAATATAAACCGAAAATGGGACATGTCAGATATTAGACATTCCAGCATAGAATGAATTATTTTTAATTTGAACAAGGAATTAAACAATGTCAACTCATAAATTAGAGTTCACCATTCATTAAAAATAAATCAGCTAAAATAATTTTACAAATCTACATACTGATAATTATGTTACATATGAAAGTAGGTAGAGAGATAAAACTTACTTTTAAGTATTCACACCATCTTACAAGTTGCCATCACATTTGGCCATCAGCATTCACTGTCAGCTTCCCACTAAACTCCCAGTAAAAATCTCCCACTGTGAAAACATGGACTCAGTTGCTAAAAGGTAATAATGATACTGATAATAAAGGTGCACTAATGCAAGAATCAATCCAGAGAAATTCATAACTAATTTTAAGGTACATTGTACCAAGCAAACTAATTTCCCCAGATTACCTCAGCCTTGCTTTTTCTGGAGTGCTTTAATTTCACTTTGAGCAGCCAGCAAGTTGTTGACCCTGAGTGTCAGACCCTTGCTTTCAGCCACTTCTGTGCAACTAGGCTAGCTAAGTCTTCCACACCCAGACTCTTGGCTTCCCTTGTCACTCTTGGACCTAAATAAAACAGGCATTTTAGGTCCTAGGATCTGGCATTCTAAACAGCTACTGAAGGATGCAGATGATGCAACCTGCAAGTGTGATAGGTTAAACTCACCCTTGAGTAAACTTTATTCACTGGGAAGGAAGAGACAGGAAAAGGCAAGGCAGAAAGGCCCTTTTCCCTCTGTCTCGTGGACCGCTCCAAGGATGCTTCTCCTCACCGTTCTCCTGAGCCTTGCGACGTCCTTAACGGAGAGGAACCTCTAGAGCAGTGGTTCTCAGCCTTCCTAACGCCGCGATGGATTTTCATTGTTACAAAGGGGTCACGACCCACAGGTTGAGAACTGCTGCTATAGGGGAATGCGGTGGCGAAGCAGCAGTTGACGTGGTGACAGTGCAGCACTTTTCGCTGCTTCACATCCTTCCCTACTCCACGGTCCTCATCCCTCGCTCTTGCTGTCCTGGGCTCAAGCAGACGGAATAATTTTTGCATCAAACTTTGATTTCTAGGGAATGGTGGCTCAAATATACACAACTTTGGACTGAGAAAAACACAATCATTACCAAGCCGATATCCTTGGTTTCATATTATGAAGCTATTTTTTTAAAAAATAAAAGATAACTCTACATCCAGGGTCAAAATTTCAGGGCATATATTACTAGGTAATTGGGAAAGTTCCTTGCTCATATATGTGGCATCCAGAATTTGTATCTACTCTGACAGAACATCTTACAAAGAGAGAGAGGAGAGAGAGTACAAATCCATGATAGCACCTGGACAGGTGTGCAGGGAGGTAGGAACAGGAGAAGGGCTGCCGGTAGCACACGGGATGACAGGTGCGATCCTCACCATAGGTAAACCTGGGAACAAGACAGAAGAAACACGAATAACTCTGAGTCAGGGTCCTCAAACTATAGCCCGCTGGCCACGTGAGGCAGTGTGATAATATTTGTTCTCGTTTTGTTTTTTTACTTCAAAATCAGATATGTGCAGTGTGCATAGGAATTTGTTCATAGTTGTTTTTTTTTTTTTAAGCTATAGTCTGGCCCTCCAACCGTCTGAGTGACAGTGAACTGGCCCCCTGTTTAAAAAGTTTGAGGACCCCTGTAAGTGTTCATGTACACCCTTATATTAAGGATGACAGAAAGGAGGGATGCTAAAGGATTTCATCTCAGAAGACAACTGAAAACATTTTTTTTGCAACTGAGAATCATTTTGGGAACTGAGTACAAAATTTTGCCTTTGAGATGTGGATTAGAGAAGATATTTGTCATAGAAGAAAACAAGACACAACCCTCCCCCACATGATATCTGACGAGAAGTATTTAATATGAATATAATACACCATTTGGGGAGATATTTTAAAAGAAAATAATCCCAATACCAAGGCCAAGAACTGAGGAAAGAGGTAATGAGAATGGCATTTGTAAGGCTTATAAGCAGAAAATATCTGTGAAAATTATCTAATACATGGTCCAGAAGAAAATTTCAGAGAAATGGTCAGCATCTGCAATAGATTTACAAGGAATCATGACATTTATAAATAGGAGATGGAATTCATTAAAAAATGAATAATATTAAAAGGCAACAGGATGGAAGGGAAAGATAAAATGAAATAAGGGAGACTTGCAAGAAATGCAATAGATTACCAAGCAAAAGTGAGATTACAGAACATTGCATCTGTGATATAAAGGATTTATTTGAACAGTTCTCCCAGCCCCAAAAGGAAAAGGAAAAATACATAAAATAATAAAAAATAAAATAACACATATCTAAGAGCAGGGATGGAAAGCCAATATATTTATAATTCTACGTCAGAGGCAGAAACAAGAACAAATGAAATGATGCACCGATCATTAATATATATGAGAATAAATCTCCAAGCCAAAGACAGACCATGCTACAGATTGAAAGAGGGTGAATTCCAAACCAAGTGAATTAAACGACCCTTACACATACCTTAATTAATTTTGGTTCATTATGAATGAAAATAATTCAAAAGGAAAACAGATTTTCTGCAAAGAAACAAAACAACATAGCATCAGCCTCTCTTCTGCAACATTAAATTTCGGAATATTACAAAATAATATATAACAAATTTTGAGTATGAAAAACATAACCCACGATTTCTGTAAATAGTGTTATTTATTAGCAAATGTAAGAGAATAATATTCTCAGATTTTAAGTATGCAAGAAAGTACAAAAATATGGTATTGAAATTACATGAAGATCCATCCCATTGATCAGGAGAATCAAAATTAAAATTCCCCAAATTGTGAAGACGTATTGTGCCAATTCTCTCAGCTCTAAATCTAACTTTCTATAATTTGCTGTGTGATTCTGGAACTGGGACTCTTGTCAACTTCTTTGCCAGGTGGCTCTCAGGTTGATGGCACCAGTAGGAGGTGCTAGAGAGAAACCCAGAGAACACACGGAGAAAGGACTTGCTGCTGCTTTGCATTTGTTCCCATCAGTATGTCTCACAAAATTTCTTCACCTCAGAAAATGCAATTGGTTCCAGTTTCCAGTTTTTGTTCATACTCCCAGATCAGCCTTGTGTTAACTGGAGATCCTTCAATGTTGGAATCCCAAGTTTGGTGAGACCTCTCTTCGGAGCAAATGGAGCATTGGCAGCAATCAGGAATGCCATCTCCTCAGAGGTCAGGGTCCTGGTTTACAGGTTCAGAATGCACCAACATCTTTCTTTGGTTGCAGACACCCATGCAGTTCCTAACTCAGGTTGCCGCAGTATTCTTGGTTGCTTACTTTGTCCTCCAGTGCCTAAATGCTTTTCTTATTCAATTCCTTCAGTTAAAATAACTAGTGTGGTTTCCATGTTTCTGGCTGAACTCCAATATAATACTTGGTATCATATTAGAATGTGATTGGTTTGTTGTATATTTTTTCTTTTTTTGTTGTATTTTTTACCTTGAATTCAGTACAAAAAGTGCCTCAGTTAAGACATCGACACACCACTCTGGAGACCTCTGAACGGTGGCCCATGAGTCAGAAATGCCAATATGTATATGAGCCAGGGGAGCCTGAGTCCTTGACTGAAAATCCCTCCAGAAAACAGCATTGGCTGCATACCAAGCCTGGTGTGGGAGGTCAGTAACCCCGAAGAGGTCTGCAAGATAGAACCTTTCCAATTGTCAGTGGAAGGGAGTGAAATATCAGACACCCATAAAATTTTGGCCAGGATCTGGCCTTCACAGAAAGCCATCTCGATCCTTCAAAGGGAGATGAATCAGGCATCTGGTTGCAGGTTGATTACATAACACCCTTTCTACATTAGCTAAGGCAGAAGATTTGTCCTCATTATAATAGTCTTATTTTGGATACAGATATTTTCCCCCACAAAGTTTCTACAAGCACTATTATCCGTGGGTTTATGACTCCCTTACTCAATACTATTGTACAAACAAGTTTAATGTTGGCTAAAGTACTCATTGTATAGCAAAATACGTGTGGCAATGACTCGTGTATGTGGAATTCACCAATATTACTATAAACTCTACACTCAAAAACAATTGGCCAAATGATGTAGTGAAAACGTCTCCCAAACATCAAGTTACAGCATTATTAGGGTAATAGCAACTTGACATTGTGAGAAATTGACCTTACAGAATATAGCACATATTCAGAAACAAACACCAATTGTCTGTTGCTCTCCAAGCTTAGTATGAGAATCCAGTAATCAAGGTGGAAGTGAAGTCTCTCCTTATTAAACTCTTAAAACACACTTGAAATATTTTTGCTTCTTGGCCTCCCATTTTGAGCTTTGTTAATCCAGACATAAAGAGATATTAGCTTCAAATGGTGAAATGACTTTCTACCAAGGAACACAGCAATGAATGGCATTGACTGGAAGTTGAAAATGGCAGTAAGTACTAGAAGCAATTAAAGATGTGAATGATTAGATTATAAACCTAGATTTAAAAGCAAATGCAATACAGTAATTACTCTTTAATGAAAACTTGTTACTTGAAATACATAATACCTATAATTAGTACCAGAAATACTAGTAAAATCATCAAAACTTGAGTGCTGTGTATGTGAGGGGGGTTATTGGGAAGAGAGTAAATTTTTCCTTGTTAAAGAAGACTCAAACATATTTTTATGATGACAATCAAATAAATACATTTTAAAATGCTCTTGAGAACTTTTATATCTTTTAGAAACATTAAAATTAGGGCACATCCTCTAAAGCAATGGAGAAAATAAAAAAAAAAAAAAAAAGGAAAAGAACCCTCACATAAAATGAGACAAATTGGAAGCAGCACGTAGTTTTACAAATTGAAGATATAACAGATTAACATAAGCAAAGGTATGTTACTTTAAGTTACAAATGAAATTGGACATGATTTACCAAATGGATTCTAAGACTAGATTTTTTAAATTAAATTAAATTACATGTTGTTCTTGAGAAATTCTAAAACATAATACACAGAAATTAAAATAACACAATAGGCAACCCTACAAGGCAAGCATAATTAAAAACAAAACATGTTGATATTACATTGAAATTATAATATATTAAATGGAACAAAGAGTCTCTTGTGAAGAGAATAATTCAAAATTAAGATATGACTGTCATTAATCATTATTAGTCAAATAATATGAATATCTATTCATAATATTTTCTGTATCACAGAATACAACTGTATTTTATATATATCCCATGTAATATATATTCATTATTTAAATATTCATATATACTTTCACATATATAAAACTTTTAGCCATATGCAGAAAATTAAGTAATGAAAGACATTAATACACCTTTCAATTTTTTTGAAGAGCCAGATTTTGGCTTTTTTAATCCTCCCTGGGCATTTATTTTCTATTTTGATTATTTCTTTTCTGAAATATATTATCCCCTCCCCTATGTAGGTTTATTTTGACCTTATGTATATAAATTCATCAAGTGCCTTCTTACCAATTTTTAATGTTTCTTTGTTTATATATACATTTATATATACATGCTATCACTTTTCTGCATGGATAGCTTTTACTGTAGCTTCCAAGTTTTGAATATAACATTATTTGACTGGTTTTCAAATTCATAATTTATTTTGATCCACCTTCAACTTTACCAAACCTGCTTTATGTTATCTCTAATATTTTGTTAGCCCATTGGTAATTTTTAACTTTTGTTTATTGTACTTTTCAGTTTCAGTTACAGTTTGGTTCTTTATTTTCCATTTTACTGCTGATATTACCCATCCATTCACTTATATTTAAAATTACTTATAACAGTTTTCTTAAATTATAGTTTTCTCAATCCAACATCTGAACCTTTTCAGGGTCAGTTATTGACTTTTTTTATTTCTTGACTATGGACTACATTTTCCCATTGTTTTGCATGTATACTGATTTGTGTTATGTGCTGGATATTAGGGAATACATTGCAGTGATTCTGGATTCTGCTATCTACCTCTGAAGAATACTGACTGTTGTTCTTGCATGTAGCCTAATAACTGACTGATCACAGTGAATATGTGCTGGTTTGGTTTTATGCTTTGTAAGGTCAGTTCTGTAAAAATGCCAAAGTTTTTTTCAAACCTCTAAATCAGCAGATCCCAAATGCCCCCCGAAATTCTTGAAAGAAGCTGAGGCTTTGTTATTTAGACTTTGTTAGACTATGTGTAGAATAGTTCGTATTCTAGGTGTGATTGTCACTCCTTCAGTGTGGCCTTTCTGGTTTTCAACTAGATGCCTGTGTTGGAATTGGGATGAAATGCCTCTTTGTGGGTACTGTTTCATCTTGAGAATTTGCTTGTCTCCGAGACCCATAGCATTCACTCTATGGTAAGCCTTGTGTAGTCTGGTTCTGAGCATGCTCGAACCAGGCCTCAGCCAAAGACTCACAGAGAACCCCTAAGTGAGCTCCTGGCTTCCCCTACACCAAAGCCCCTTGCCCCCACCTCTTCAGTTCCTGGCCCCACAGACTTTAGTACCTTTTGCAGCCTCAGACTTGTATCTCTGCCATCTCATCTCAGGAACCCTGCCAAGCTCTTCATGCTGGAAAACTGGGACATTACCTCCATGCAGAAGCTAGAAAAAACATGTGATTCACGTTGTGACTTTCCCTTCTTCCAGACATTGTTCTCTTATGCTGCCGACTGTACAGTGCTTAAAAGAGTTGCTTTATCTATTTTTCCCTGTTTCATAGTTGTTTTTGATGACAGATCTCATTTTGTACCAGTTCTTCTGTTCTGGCTGAAGTAGATAATTTCCACAAGTAATTTTTTCATATGTTTTTCATTGCTTGTTGGCATTTTCTTATTGAACATATATGGGATGTCCCAAAAGTCACCCTTGAAGTTGCCATACATAAAGAAAATGGGAAATTGTAGCTAAATGTGCCTTTATTTACAAAATATTTATTAGAAAATTTTACAAAGAGGTGGCCAACATGTAGACAATATTTTGCAAATATTTTATAAAATTTTATAATGAGTATTTTGTATATAAAGGTACATTTAGTTACAATTTCCCATTTTCCCCATATATTTGGAACACCACTGCATATTGTGAATTATAATACTTGTAGCTATATGTTTTAAGCTACTTCAAAAGAAATTGTTATTCAAGTTAGGAGAGAAAATGGCACGTCCTATTCATTCCTCAGAGATTAAAGAATATATTTGGTTTTAAACTTCCTTTCTAATCTCCTAGTCTTGTTAGGATGTGTTTTTATTTCTCAGCTTTGAATTTTGCTAAACTAGAATAGAATATGAAAGATGATTAAAAAGGAAACAAAAATGTTGGCAAGGGACAAAGAATTTTTTAGAATCCCAGAGTAAGATACACTGATATTGAAGCAATAACTCACATGTACAATTTATTTTCCTAACTCCCTGACTTATAGGATTACTCATTTTATGAATTTTTTATAGAATGTTAAAGTATACTTTGACATACTAATAGGGCTAATGATTCTAATATTATATTTATCATTTCTCCAGTACTTGCCACATGTCGGTCTGTGTGCTACAAATACTATAAGTGCATTATTTTATTTAATCTTCATTACAACCACCAATTATAAGCAAATTTATACCTATTTTATTACCATGAGGAAACAAACTTAGGATAGTGAAGGAAGCTTCTAAACATGCTTTCCTTTGGTAAAGTCATTGTGTCCTTTTGAACAAATATACAACTGATATCTTTGTGTACAACTGCACCTATGTGGGTAAGGAAAAGGTTACTTAGAATAAGACCTTTGATTTACTCCTAATGTGGCCCTGTTACTCAATGTGTTTCATCATTCCAAGTAATAATTGTGGAAATTTTAATATATTTACACCAATCAAAAGTCCACAAGGGTTAAAATTGTTTGAGGCACTGTTCTAAAATTTAGACATTACAGCAATAACAAAATGCCTTCTTTGGTCATTTTATCTATTAATACAATGTATTTCACAGATGGCTTTGATTATTTTATTTATTACAAGCTAAGTGGTATGTGACTCGGCCTCAGCATGAAGAATATGCTTTGGATCCTAACACCATGTTAGAAAAGAAGCACCAGTTTTCTAGAACAAATTTGTTGTCCAAACTAGAAGGATAAATGTCCCCACATGTGTAAAAGTCAACAATTATTTGAACAAGAGACAGCTAAAAAGGAGTTCCAGAGGTGATTATACAGAGAAACGTGAATGAACAAAACCACCTCAGTCAGTGGGAAACCTTAAATATCCCAGATGAGAAGTCATTAAAATTTCTTCTGTCTTTGGCTGGCGGTGTGAAAAAAGGCTTAGAGAAAATAATTTTAAGTATTTTTAGAGCCTACAATAGTTAGATACATTCCCATAACTCTGTGACATACTATTATAGCCAGCCCCATTTTCCTGCTGATAAAAGTCAAAATTAAAGGTTATCTCATGTAGGTGGAGTAAGATACATTGTAAGAGATTGAGGTAAGAGGTGGGTCCAGGTAGACTGATTTCAAGTTTGCACTCTTAACCACTACACCACACTGCCTTGAAACTAATTGAATACAGGAAACAATAGTTTAGAGAATTTATAACTTTTTAGCCATTTGTTTATATATCAACTGAAATAAATTCTAAGTTGGTGGTTACTCTGGTTTTAAGGATTCCAACTTTTGGTGAGTGTTTTCTTAGGCAATTATTTGCTAAGCCTCTTTTCCCCGTTGGTTCCCTGCCCTTATTTCTAGCCTCATTTCTTACTACACTGTCCTACTTTGAGCCCTCTGAGAGCTTCACGGAACCTGTTCTCCAAAAAGCATAAAGAGGGATTCTATTTAGCCCTGATTTGTTGCTGCTTTAGAGATGTTTTAAGTTTGAAAACTTTCAATTATGTCATGAATGGGGAAACCTCTCTTAGGACTGGAAAGGGAAAAAATGCAATGATTTTAATTTTTTTACCCCTTCACAAAAGAAGAAAGAATACGATTATTTTTCAATTAAAGGCGCTATCTTGGCCTAAGGATTTAAGATATTCAGTCTCTAAAGAATTTGTCTTCCCAGGAGTGGGAACATTAAATTTAAGCCATAGGATTCACTTGAATTAAAGCAAATTAGTAAAATGCATACTTTTACAGGATTTATGTAGTTTCACTTTGGTGGAGATTTAGCCGCATGTGACCACATGTCTCCTCACCACAATCACACCATCATTTCCATTCTATTAACTGACTATGCAACTTTTTTTTTTGCAGTTTTTGGCCGGGGCTAGGTTTGAATCCACCACCTCTGGCATATGGGGCCCGTGCCCTACCCCTTTGAACCATAGGCGCCACCTGCAACTTTTTTTTTTTTTTTTTTTTGCATCATGTTAGCAGTTGTTTTAATTAAAGTAATCCAAGCCAAATCCCACCGATTGATTTGTGAAACAGCAGAGTCAATCACCAATGAGAAAAAAAAAAAAAAATAGTTCAACAGTAGAAAGAAATTGCAGATCTGTGGAGAAGGATTGTATAATTAACCAAGGCATTAATATTGGTATTGTTAAAAGAAAAAAAAAAAAAAGAAGCCTACACACTCACACTGAAAGAAAGCTGGGTTGGGATATCTGAGTGTCTTTGCTTCTTGCCGAGGTAGGTGGTCTTTGACCATTTTCCTTTTTTGCATCCTTCAGCGAGTGTAGGCACCTCCCTCTGCTGGTTCTGCCTTCCCTCTGTTCTCATGTGTCTCAACCGTAGCTCCTAAGCTGGCTGTGGCAGAGGCAGGCAAAGGTAAGCCTCCCTATTACCTGGACTTCCCAGTCTGGAGAATGGGAAGTGGCCAGAAAGATGACTACAATATATCATCCAAACTTGAACATTTTGTCCAAGGAAAAGGCTAAATGGAATGGACTCTGGAATAACAAGCAAAACCAGGACCATTATGGGCAAATTCTAGAGTTTTACCTACAGTTTTGTATGGTTCCTCCATCTTCCCCATTGCCACTATCCAGAACCTGTCCTTTCCCCTTCGGTGACTATATTTGTATGTTGCTGCCGAGCCACAGTTTTTTCCATCTATACCATGCTGGCTTAATCCACTAAGGGTTTGATATTTAGGGTTACAAGTCTGCCCTAAACTCCCACCTGAGAGCCTGACATACTTCTATAAATGTAATAGTCTTCTGCCCTTGCACTAGACTGTTCTGTTCAAATACAAACTCAGGGGCTGAGGCCTTTCTCCACTGAACACAAGTGCTGCTTGCTGCTTGACTGCTCACCTGCCTGAGACTTGGAGTACTGTGCACAGGTCTCCATAAACCTATGGGCAATTTACTGGTCATAATTTACTGATGTGCAGTTTTACTGGTCTCATCAGGGACCTATATGGCTAACCAATTTCTGAATGTTGGCACATGCTCCCATGCTTCTGGATCTTTGTAACTATCCACATTTCTGGAGCGAGAACCTTCAGGCAGTTGTTTCCTTAATTCTTCCCCCTAATTTTTAGGTAATTGCTCTCCTGCTCCATTCATGGTCTATGTAGGCTTGAGAGGACCATCATTCTGCTCACCAGAGGGCCAGATGTTACTAAGGACCGTCTATGTTCACAATGGTGTGGTAGATATTAGTCAGGGTATAAAAATAAATATAGACTCGTTTGTGGTAGAGTGGATTGCAAAAGATTGGAAGCAGGATTTGTGACAATTATGTCACTGAAGAGAACTAAAATGAAGAGACTGAAAAAAGTTGGGAACTGATTTTATGTAGGCGTTGCATGATTTACATTTCACTCAAGGTAAGCAACATAAATCAATTGTAAAAATTTAAGTGAGAAAGGAGACTTTGGAGGGACATTGGAGTAGTATTTAGAACAGAAATGAAAGAGCTGTCTGTCTATAATTCTCTAGCCCTTGACTTTCCTGAGTACTGAGGCCCTCATTCTCTGTTATAGGGTGCTTTGGAAGCTCACAGCTCTCACCTCTCAATTGACTGTAGAAATTGAACTTGCTTAAAGAGAGCTGCTTGTGAGGGCCATATCCTTGATTAAGGCCATTTTCTTTAGGCATGTTCAATTCCCATCACATGACGGCCTGATAGAGGAAATATATATTTTCTCCTTGCCTTAATTTGGGACATCTCTAGGGGGTCATGTTAGCCCCAGAGTTCTCCCTAGCATTGGATGAAGACTCTGTTGCAACTGCCTTATATCCCAACCTCTCCTCTTTCTAATCTGCTTCATTTCCGAATCCACTTCATTTCCCTTATGGGTTTAGATCCCAAGAACAATCTTGTAGAGGATGGAGTTGACGTGCAGTTTTACTGGAAAAACTCTGTCTTTGCTTGTAGTGACACTTGGATGCCTGATTTTGACTCTCAGCCAAGAACTAGGGCAGTAGGATTTATCACATTCTGTTAAAAGTCCAAAACTTCCCTGCCAACCCCCAAGTATAGTTTTGTTTTTCTTTTTCCTTTTTACACTGATGGTTTCCAAATGTTTTAACTGGTTAAACAGCATGGTTAAACAGCATGGTTTGACAGCATGACCAGAGAGGCATAAAAATTTTATTGGAGCTTCTGCTTTGAGCTCTCCCAAAGGCAAACTTTCTCACACAGATGTTGGTTTGATCCAGATATGAAGTATAGTCCTTGTGCATATAAGGGCCCTTGGGAGCTAGCGTCTGGATATCTTTCTGACCCTGATGCTTGCCTGCATTTGTTTTCTTTTATGGCACTGTATCTTTTGCCTTTAAATAAAAGTCTTACATAAGTGTGCTCTGTGGAGTCTGTGAGTTCTTTAAATATCTGTACATGGGAAGTCTTTACAATTTCTCAATAAACTTTTCACATGCAGATCTCAGTCTCAAATTTTGTTTGCTGGGAACCATGACCTATGAAATTCATGAGCTTCTAAAAAGGATAGTAATCAATTAAGGTTTAGCCTGGAGATTTCAACACCAGGACAGTAGAGATTGTCTACTAGGGTTCTCTAAGCTCCTTTTGACTTCTGTGTATTTGCTGTGGGTTGAATTGTGTCCTTCAAACTTCACATGCTGAAGTTCTAACTCCCCAAACCTCACAATGTGACTTTATCTATAAACAAAGCCATTGTAGATTAGTTAAGGTAAGGTCATGTTAGATTTGGGTGGGCCCTAATCCGATATTGCCAATGTTCTTACATACAGGGGAAATTTGCACACACACACGGCCATGTGAAAAATAGGAAGATGAAAGTAGAGATCTGGGTGATGCACCAGACAGGAATGAACTAGTCTCACTCTGACAGCCCTTGGAAGGAGCTAACTGTGTCATCACCTTGCCTTCCCAATTGTGATTTTCTGTTGTTTAAGGCACCCAGTTTGTGATGCTTTGTTATCACAGAGCTAGCAAAGTAATTCAGTCTTTGCTTAAGATTCAAATCTCCAGGAAGGTATTTCTGATTTGTCAACCGATCAAACAAGCAAAAAAATTATTTACCCCCGGAGCAAGGTAGCAAACAATGTCAGAAGGGACTTTAAAGCTTCAGACCCTTTGATTATGAGGATGACAATTCCCCTAGGAAAACGCAGCGGTGGAGTTGAAACAAGTTTTATGGATAACACGATGTTTTTGTATATTTGACTTTGCAGTAGTCATGGAACATCTATGTGGAGATGCCATCGGGGCATTAGAAATTTAGATTTAGAGCCTGAGAGAAGTGCCGGGGATAGAGATAAACATGTGATCCTTGAACAAGGCCGGGGTTGAGATGCCAACCCCGTGTGCAGTTGAAAATCCATGAATAACTTTCAGTTTCCCCAGAACTTAAATGGTAATAGCTTAGTGTTAACTAGAAGCTTTCCAGATCACATACGCAGCTAATTCACACATATTTTTATGGTATACGTATTATATATTGTACTCTTGTGCTAAACTACAGAAAAGGAAATGTTCTTAAGAAAATCACCTCAATACATGATACATATCAAGCAATTCAACTTTTTCTTGTAATACACAGCTTTTCTCTGCTCCTTGGGAGCCCTGTCAGCATTACCAGAGGCATTTCATATGGATCCCTTAGTGTTTATAATATGGCATTAAACATGATAAGAAGTATGCAGGAACCGCGAGTGATCAGTTTTCTCTGTGATGCATGGTTTACTGGAGAGACAAGCTGCTCCCTCCGCGACCATTAGCATCACATAGTGTCTTAAGTGGTTACTCGCAACACTTGAGCTCCCTACAGTAGCAACAGGAAGTGGCTAAAAAATTATTACAGTAATAAAGTATGTACTACAGTTAATTTTATGCAGTTATGATTTAATTCTGCATCTTTACATTTGTTTACATTTTTCTCAGCTGTGAGTGGCACCATGTAAGATCTACTTTTGTGTGCATATGTTTTGATAAATTTTAATTTTTGATAATGTATTTGTGGGTCTATGATGATAATAAACGGTAAAATAGAGTAATGTGTATCTGCCGTTTATGAATGTATGATATAGATAAACCTTCATTCATTTTTTTCTGTATTTCTGGGCTGTGCAGTTCATCTGTGAGCTTTTTAAAATTGTCACAGATCTCCAAAATTTTTTCTAACATATTTTTTTAAAAAGCCACATATGCACATAATTGGACCCACACAGCTCAAACTTGTGTTGTTCAAGAATCAATTGTACATATAAGAATAATTTTTATAGAAAGAACTTTTGAAAAAATTGGGTTGTTGGGCGGCACCTGTGGCTCAAGGAGTAGGGCGTCAGTCCCATATGCCGGAGGTGGCGGGTTCAAACCTAGCCCCGGCCAAAAAAAAAAAAAAAAAAAAAAAAAATTGGGTTGTTGATCATTAGGTGTGGGCTGAACTCTGAGGGAACCCAACTCTAACTCAGAGGTTGCACTGTCACAAAGCTGTGATGATATCTGAGGACAGTGTTAGAGGAGTTGAGGGGAAAGGCTAGTAGCTAAAGTTTTCAGGTCCACCAGGTAAGACAGAAATTTATCCCAAAAAGCCTTGGTGCCAAATTTTACATTGAGAAATAGTGTGGACGCAAGGCCAAAAGAATACTATAGGAAAAAAAAAAAATGTTTGGCAGCGAAGTCACATTAAAATCCAGACGATGTTACATTTTCTTTATCCATTCGTCTATTTATGGGCACTTACGTTTGATTCCATATCTTCGTTATTATGAATAGTGCTGCAATCAACATGTGAGTTCAGGTATCTCTTTGATATAGTTATTTTTTTGGTAGTTCTATTTTTAGTTTTTTGAGAAATCTCCATATGTGATTCCAACGGAATACAATTAAGCCTTAAAAAGAATGAAATCATGTCATTTGCAGTGACATAGATGGGACTGTAGGTCATTACGTTAAGTGACATAAGTCAAGCACAGATATCACATGTTACACATTTAAGAGCTAAAAATGTCATTCTCATAATGATAGAAAATGGAATGATATATACTAGAGGCTGGAAAGGGTTGGAGGGTGGGAGGGTGGATGAACAGAGGTAGGTTAATACAGTTAGATAAAAGATGTAAGTTTTATTGTTCCACAGTTAATGAATGACATTAATAGAATTCTATGTAGGTTTCAAAGAAACTGAAAGAAGGGTTCCCAACATATACAAATGATAAATAGTCAATGATCAATACCTCAAATACCCTGATTTGTTACTACACTTTATAGGCAGGTAACAAAACATCATGTACACCCAATAAATATGTAAAATATTATGTACCAATGAAAAAATCTAGTTGATGCCAAGATAATTAATTAATTTACTAGGGAAAGGAATAGTATTTTTAATGAATGGTCCATAGACAATGTAATATCTACATGCAAAAGAATGAAATTGCATACAATATATAAAAATTAATTCAAAGTTAATCAAAGGTCTAAATAAAAGAGCTAAACTTATTAACTCTTAAAAATATGTAAATATTAATGACTTTGGATTAGACAACAGTCTCTTGAATATGACAACTATCAGATAAATGAGATAACAATTAAAAATGTTTTATAGTTTAAAGGACAACATTGAAAAAGTAAAGAAAAAACCACCACAAAATTAAAATAGGAGCAAAGGATCCAGACAGTTGTTGCAAAAAGCATTAATTTAATCTTTTTATAGCTGGGTAGTACTCTACATATACCACATCCTATCTCATGGATTGATGGACCCTTAGGTCGATTGCATATCTTTGCAATTGTGAATTTGCTACAGTAAACATTTGACTGCAGCTATCTTCTTGATAAAATGACTTCAACACCCTACTTAAGAGAGCTGACAGTTTATTAAATTTCTGACTTTATGTAGAATTAAATGTTTTTCTTGAAAGGTATTTCTAATTTTATTCCACTGTGGTCTGAGAGAATACATGGTATGATTTCTATTTTTTAAAAATTTGTTGAGACATTTTTTGTGGCCTAAGATATACTCAATCTTGGAGAATGTTCTATGTATCTTGTAATTGTGTGCTAAAATGTTCTGTGTAAATGTTTGTTAGTTCCATTAGTTCTGGAGTCCTGTTTAAGTCCAGAGATTCTTTATTTCTTTTCTGCTCGGATTATCTGTCCAGCTCTCTTTAAGTAGGGTTTTGAAATCCCCAGGAATTATGATACTGTCCTTTATCTCTTTGCTTTAATGTAGTGGAATTTGCTTAAAGAGTCTGGGTGGTCCTGTGTTAGTTGCATAGATATTTAGGATTGTCATGTATTCTTGTTGAATTTCTCCCTTTATCTTTATATAATGATCATCTTCTTTACCATTATTGATTTATTGTTAATTTTATCTGATGTGAGAATGGTTAGATCTGCTTTATTATTTGCTTTTTCCCCCCATACCTTTGCTTGATGTCTGCATGAGTCCTTGTGGGTTAGATGTGTTCCCTAGAGACAGGAGATACTTGTATTATTTTTTCATGCATTCCACCAGCCCATGTCTTTTAACTGGGACATTCAGACCATTCATAGCTCATGAACCACTCATGTTGATATAAAGGATTGCTATGTAGAATGCTGTATGTTCATAATGTTGGGTGGTTTTGTTTACTCTCTTGTCCTGTTGTTTATATATGCTCAGAGCTTTAGATTTTGAGTGGTTTTACACTGGTGTCTACTGTGCTGATCTGTATATAATGTAGTTCTAATTACTGTACGGCAGTCTCATCTTAACAAATTCCCTTAGTGTTTGCGTGTCTGTAAACAATTTTATTTATCCTTATATATGAAACATAGTTTTACAGGACACAGCATTCTAGGCTGGAAGTTGTGCTATTTAAAAAGATCGAAGATGGCTCAACTCTTTCTGGCTTGTGAGGGCTCAGTTGAGAATTCTGCAGTGATCTGATGGATTATTCTTTGTAATTTACTTGATTTTTTTCACCTCACAGCTTGCAGGAGTTTCTTCGTGCTGACTTTGGCCAGTCTTGGTGATTGCCTCTTCACAGGGCATCTCTCTGGTGTTTGTTGCACTTCTTGTACCTGGATGTCAGAAATAGGTTTGCTCTTCTCCTCTTTTCCCTGCCCTGCAGTTTTCCTCTGGTGTCTGCCAGTAGGCGGGAGCCCAAACCAACTGAGCTCCCCAGCAATGGCACTGTGGGTTGGGAGCTTCCCTGTGCAGAATTCCACCCTGGATGAGAGCACAGCCTTCTGATGAATGTTCTGTGGCTCAGATCTACACTGCACTCTCCTCTCAGTTCTGCCCAGGGACTCTATGCCTATTGAGCATAGTTCAATAATCTCATATCCCTGAGCAACACCATCGAGTCTTTGGAGTATAGGATCTGGCCTGCAAGTCTGTCCCTGTGTCCCTGACCAGGCAGAAACATGCTGGTCCAGATTTCTCTATGGGGTGCTCCAGCAGGGGTGATGTCCTTCTGCTTTAGTCCACTATGCACTGCTTTAGTCCATCTGATGCACTTCTCTGATAGAGTAGCTGAGCAAGGAGTCATGGGGAGAGCCAGGGAGCAGGTAGCACAGTCTGAGCACCTCTTAGTCCTCTGCAGGTCTTTAAGAGGAAAGGATTGAACCTCTCTCTTTCTATGGAAGCCCTGGTGTGGTATATACTCCAAAAAAGGGGAAGCAGCTGCTCCTGAAATCTCCAGCACAATTGTTTCTCTTGGCAACCATAGGTGGGGTAGAGGGAGAGAAGGAAAACAGTCGGAATGGTGGAGAACTAGCACTCTGATGATGTCTGTCCCTCTCTCCAGAAGGTAGCCCACCTTGTGATCCAGGCTCCGAGTCACAGAGATTTCCCCAGGACCACTAGACCCATGGCTCCTGCAGTCTAGACCAGAGTTGGGAAATGTTGTGTGGGAACAAGTGAGATGAAAACTGAGGGGGGTTGAAGTCCCTGGGAAGGACAAAGATACACAGTGGTGGAGAAGCAATACGGCACCTGCCATCCAGGCTCAGGTCTGAGCAGGAAGCCTCATGTTTTGTCTCTAAGAATCTCCCAGTCCCTTTGGGCTTGTGAGAGTAGAAAGGCTCTCCAGCAGCTCCAGAGCCTGCTAACTACCAGAGATGTGAGGTGGGGGAGAAACAAACACTCCCACTGCTCTCTTTGCTGGACTCCTAGCCTCTCACAACTTCATCTCTGCTAATACCTTTTCTTCTTCTTCCTCCTCCTCCTCCTCCTCTTCCTTCTTCTTTGCAACTGGCCTCCCATGGAATCCATAGTTGGTTCTGGCATTTCTTTGGAATCATATCTCATCTATTTTATTTTATTTTCCCATTCCATCTAAAACTTTTCCTTCTTTCTGAGAAGATCTGGCAACTGATGTTTCTAGTTAGCCATCTTGTCTCTCCTTTCTTAGCATGCTCTTCCAGTCTGGGATGTTTTTAAAAGGCCAAACAGAGTTAGCACACAAACCAGTAATTTCATTTCTAGGTATCTACCTGTGGGACATGAAAACATAGGTCCACATAAAAATATGTATATAAACATTTGTAATTCCATTATTCATAATTACTGAAATGTGGAAACAACCTAAATGTCATTAACTAATGAATGGATAAATAATGGATAAACTAATAAAATATTGTACATCCGTACAACACAATATTATCTGGCAGTAGAAAGGATTGAGTCTGATTCACATTACAATATGAATGCATCTTCACACATTAGGCTAAAAGAAAAAGCCAGTTACAAAAGCTGTGTATTTTATGATTCCGCATACAATCACGTACTGCCTAACAATACAGATATATTGTGAAAATGCATCAGTAGACAATTTTGTCATTGTGTGAACATCAACACTGTAATGTGTATTTACACAAATCCAGATAACACAACCTGCTACACACCCAGGCTATATGGTATGGCCTAGGCTACTGACCTGTGATGCATGTTAGTGTGCGGAATACTATCGGCAATTGTAACATGATAGTATTTGTGTATCTAAACATAGAAAAGGTACAGGAAAATACAATATAAAACACAAAAAATAGTATGCCTGTACAGGGCACTTACCATGAATGGAGTTTGCCGGACTGGAAGATGCTCTGGGTGAGTCAACGAGTGGGTGATGAATGAATTTGAAGTCCTGGGACATTACTGCACACTATGGTAGACTTCATTAACACTGTACACTTAGACCATATTACATTTATTAAAAATTTCTTTCTTCAATTATAAATTAAATTTAGCTAACAGTAACTTTCTTTTACTTAATAAACTTAATTTCAAAAATATTTTTGACTCTCAGTGTAACACTCAGCCTAAGACATGAACACATTTTGCAACTGTACAAAAATATTTTCTTTCTCTATATCCTTATTGCAAATGGTTCCTTTCTATTTCAAAAACTTTATTTTTATTTTTTTACTTTAAACTGAAAAAGAAAAAGGTACAACAGAGACACAGATTAGTGGATGTCTATGTATGTAGAGAGTGAAGATCACCAATATCAGCGTCCTCCATCTGCGTGTGCTGCCCCACTGGAAGATTTTTTGGGCATTAAGAGGCATGGAGCTGTTGTCTTTTATGACAACAATTCCTACATCTGGAATACCTCTTGAAGGACCTGCCTTGAGGTTATTTTACAGTTAGCTTTAAAATACACAGAAGGAGTACACTATAAAATAACAAAAAGTATATTGTAGTAAATACATAAAACACAGTCTTTTACTGTCATTATGCACTGCACATAATTGTATGTGCTAGACTTCTATATGACTGCTGGTGAGCAGGTTTGTTTATAGCATCACCACAAACACATGAATAATATGTTGCACTGTGATTTGTTAAATAAGTGTTACCTGTTCTATATTGAACCCGTCCCTCTTGCTCCCCTTAACAGCATCTTTGGCTAATTCCACAATTTTCTGCGATCTTTGGCAATAAGAGCAGACTAATTCATTTGTTGAAGAATTGGTCCTTTTTATTCCAGTTGTAAATTGCATATTGAATACAAAGCTGTTTTCCTCTTTTCTTCTGGAATAGCCTGTCACTATTTAGGAGAGGCTTTTGTCTGGTTCTCCATAGTTTCCACAACTGACTTCTTTCTCATCTCTCCCGTCCATGTTGCAGCGGTGCTATCTCTGGGGCAGTGATGAAGGCAATGGAGAAGGAACAACTTCTCCATTCTGCTTCAGAGAAGATTCCTGGGTGTGAAGGCCAAGAGGCTCATACCCTTGTCTATAGCACTCCCATACGCATTCTCCTTCAGAAAGGTTGTGGCCATTCCCCACACATGTGAACTGGCCTTTATTTACCTTTTCCCTGGTATCTCTCCAAATATTGGCATTGTTTTATTTTCTAAAGGGACACAATTTTCTCTCCGGCTGCTATTGAGCCTTGATCATTTTCCTTATTTTTTTTTAAATCCAAGTCCTTGGGAAAAATGGTTAATTTCAGCCATCTCTGCTCCCAATTCTAGGTGTTCCATATGAGCTGACAGTCATTGCAAGTTGTTACTACTATCAGTTTATTGGAGGAGTTATAACATCAAAGCCCTGCAGGTACTTTGTATGGTATTGTCTTAACTGGAGGGTGTGGAAACTAAATGGTTGAAGACAATGGCAGGAATGGTCACCACATCCCCCATCCTCTTCTTTGCACTTCCTCAGAGGCAGCACCTGCTGTTTTCTCCTATTCTTGATTATTTTCTTCAAAATACAAGATTCCATCTGAAACTCTATTCAAATCAAACAAAATCACCACCACCTGGGAACCATGTGTGTCTGTGTCTCCTCATAAAGTGTTCGGCTGCTTTCTGTGAGTTAAACCACATTATCCAGGCAGTGGCATGTTGAACACAAAAGCCCTCTAAGTACTAAATGATTTACTTCTAGCTTTTCCAGACACCGCCATATTCTCTCGTGACTTAGGCAATGGTGGTGATTATATTTGTAGACTTGTCTTCTTTGTCAAAACTGGTAGTGACTTTTTTGGCACTACCAAAAATGACACTGACAGTAAAAGTCCTTGGGGTGGCCCATGTATTTTTTTTTTTTAAGAAAATAAATGTTACAGTATTGTGGAAGCAATCGTATTATTGGCACTTAAAATCATACCTCAGCATGCCAAGGTAAAAATGACTTGGGACAACAGATCTGACTTTGATTAAGAATATTATGGAAAACAGAATGAAATTGAAACCACACAGCTTTAAGTTCATCTCCCCAGTTTTCTTTCTCTAACTCCACGTGGTGTAGCAATTCAATCTATGGAAAATTTTCACTTCATTTTATTCTTTTTTCATGTAGAAAATTTTGGATTCATAATTGGTAACTTCTCCAGATGCCAGACAACGCAAAATCTGGGACCACTTTCAGAGCCACAGAAGAAAAGCAGGAATCCACAAAAGGGAGGGAACAATCTAATATCTGTTGACTTGAGATGTTACAGCATAATCCTCACTGCACTACCAGCCATGGAGGACATAGCTGGAAAAGACACATATGTGGAATAAAAAGCCATTTAATTATTTGAATTCATTAAACTGGTGAGCAAAACACTTTATTCAACATTTTTTGAGTTCACCTGAGTATTATACTCATAACTAGAAGAAAATTGAGTCCTCTTTTTACAATTTAGTACTATTTCTAACCAACGAAAAATAAGAATAATGACATCCCAGAGAAAGAAATTCTACCAAGGTATGAGATATATAGAGTCCTTGAAATTGAGTTCTGCCCAAACTACTGACTGTATTTTCCACGTAACTGAGAAGAGAATGTGGCATACACCGAGGGGAGGGAAGGTTGGACAGTGGGCATGGCTTTCATAACTGTTTTATTTTCTCAGACTTGAAGTCATACCTTGCCTCTTTCTTTGAGACGGAAGACAGTCTATTAACTTCACTTTGACCCCAACCCTGTCCCAGCATAGCTGATTTTTTCAAATATATTTCTAACTCGTCTATCTTATTCTTTTTTCATATCTTTCTTTTTCATATCTTTCATATCTTTCTTCAGTCTTTCTTTTCCATCCTATACACCAAGATCAGATAGAATAGTGTTCCTGCACTCTACTCATCTTAATTCTCCTTTACTATAGAATCAAAGATGGGTCTTTGTTGTCCATCAAACCATGCCCAGCTCCTCTAGCTTGGCACTTTATTGATCAGTACTCCACCTATCCTCCAGTGCCCTTCTTTCCTCCCATAGCTTCACCTTATCTCTGACGTCTCAAGGTCTTTCCCGCATCCTTCCCAAACCCACCTCATCTCCTACCCAGACTCCATTTCCATCCCTTTGCTCCTGTGGCAAACCAATATGGTAAACCAACATTTCTTCTGCTCCCAGAGATTCTGATATGTCCCTTATTTCTTTATCCCATTAAGAAGGATGGCTGTTGTTCATCCTACTAGCTGGAGATTTATAAAGTTTTGCTTTTATTGATTTACATAATAAAAGCAAAATTATTGCTTTAGTCTTTTTTAAAAATATAAAATTTTTATAATACTGAATATGCATTTTCCCAAACAATGCCCTTCCTTTCCACTTAAAGAAACAGATATTCTTCCTCCCTTGAAAATTACGGGTGTGATCAATTAGTACACACTACTCTGGTCAGCTTCTCTGATGTCATCTTTAACTCTTCTTCCTTCTTTGAGCTCTTGTGACCCTTATAATTGACATATCCCCATTTATTGTTTATTACTTGTGTGTTATTTTAGATTCTCTATGAAACGAGTAAACTTCCTGAGAACAGTAGCCAGGTCACATTTCTGTCTAGCTTAATGCCAGGCATATGATAAAAACTCAGACCTCTATTACCAATTAATTCTGTTCAATAATTGGAATTTTTTGTTATTAAAACATATATCTATCTGAACTATCACTGCTGACCAATGATTATAAAAATCACACTAGTAATCCATATTTTATGGAAGGAAAATTACAGTCTCCAGGCTTTGGGCACATTTTGTACAGATGCAAAAATACTCAGAAAAATAGCATTGGGGATAGTGAGCTGCATGTTTCTGAGCTGAATGAGGTTTTCAAGGTAATCATTACTATATATTTAGTGACAATTCTTCTCAATGCCTAACAGTTTCTGGGAATCTGTAGATGGTTTACTCATTAAACTGCTGCTTACAATCTATCCCAACTTGTTTTTCCTGAGCTAATTTATCCCTTCACAAACTATCCCTCATTCGGAAGAAAAAATACAGATGAGGGATACTTTCCACTCATCTTGCCAAACCTGCTAAGAAACATTTCATTTGTTCTTCCAAAGCCAATGTTTACCTTTTCTAATAGACATGACTTTTATCTGAAGTCTGGTATTTCAGATGTTGGTCATTTACCCGTTTAGAAGTAGTATTTTGCTCATGTTACACAGGCATTCACCATTATCCATTTCATGGAATTCTGTATCAAGTCCCACTATGAAATAAATCAGTGGAATATACTGATGAGGAATAAATTACTTTCAAACTATTTTAGCATATACCTTTTTGGTATCCCACATTCGCATAAATATGTGGAAAGTTCTGCACCATTGGAAGAATGCTACTGTAATGTAACAAGAAAACAAGTTTTGTTTTCTAAGTAAAGTTTAATTATGTATTCAGAAATGATAGTCTCTTGCCCTTGGTTTTAAAGCACTCAAGGAACAAAGCCTTCTGGAATTTTATTTACTTAAATGGATTTTGAAAAACATTACTCAATAGTGGCCTTTTTTTTCTTTTTTAGGAAGAGATGGACAAACACATTATTTCACTTCTTAATAATTCGAGCATACTTACAACACATTTACTTATTCTTTCACAGAGCACCAAGCTGACCTTGTACATATGTAATAAATAGCTTCAAAGATAATTAATGTTTTTAAGTATTTTCTTGATTTATGTTATTGGCTCACTAACATTCCCAGGGAAAATAAGGTGGAATACTTCCAAATATGCCCTTCTCACCTTCCTCCTCACACCTCTCTTTCCTGCCAAAATCTTGTTTTTACAGTTGTATTTTGTTACTAATGCTCCCTCTGTGTGGTCCTTTTCTAATAAGGAAATAGAAATAGAGGAACGCCCTGATTGATTTTCTCCTTTACTGTAATCCCAGCCTCCTGGGAGTTTGGAGGTCAGTGATTTGCTCTTTGTCTCCCCTCCTGCGTTCCTCCCCAGATTCAGGTTTACTGGGTGCAGAGACAACATAGGTGCCTCATGCCTGGGGACTGGGCAGATGCTTGTCCTAGCCCTTTTCTCTAGGAGCATTCACACCTACAGCCCAATAATTGCAGCAGAATTATCAGACCAGTTAAACAGTTTGTTCTTTTTAACGAATTAATTGGGTTTAGCTCAAATGGCAAGTCACAGTCCTGAACTGACGAGGTAAAATGGTAATTTGTATAAGGATAACCTAAATTATTTCAGGAAAGTTGTAGAGCAGTGCCATGCTCAGTATGCATCCTGGAAAATGCCGGAAGCTAATCTCATTTGACTTGACCATTGCACAGATAAGAATTTTAAGTGGATGACTGCTCCTGCTTTTATTTACTTGCCAATGTATAATGTATAATAAATAAAATACTTCCAAAATTTTATTATATTGGATTAGATTCAAATTTGAAAAGTAAATCAATTCTTTGGAAAGAGCAGGTACGCTGGAAATTTAAAATAACAAAACCTTAGAAATTATGAGTTTGGCTCAAAACTTCATCATTAACACATCTCTTTGGAATACAGCAGAATAAACTGTACTCCCACGTTGCCGCAGTGCCCTTTGTTCTGTAGGCCTAGAGTGCTTAGCAAAAGAGCAATAAATTGCTTATAGGAATTATCATAGACAAAAGGAAATAAAACAAATCAGCTTAAAATTTAGATCGAAGGATTCAACCATGGGAGCTTTCTGAGTTTTATTTCATACTGTGTCCAAGTCAGTGGTTGTGGGACTCCAGCTTTGTAACTGTATTACCATTTGGCTGGTAACAGTAACAATGACACCTGATTTACAGGTCCCCAGAATTTAGCATACACTATCTTCTTCACTCTCATAAGGATTCCATGAGATAGTGTACTAGTCCTAGGATTGCCATAAAAAATTTGCCACAAATGTAGAGGCTTAAACCAATAGAAATTTATTCTCCCACAGTTTTGGAGGCCTCAAGTCCAAAATCTAGCAAAGACACATGACCTCTGGGGGCTCCTAGGGAGAGTCCGTTCTTCGCCTCTTCCAACTTTGGGTGGCTGTTAGCATTCCCTGACTTGTGGCTGCCCTACTCTAATCTGTGTGCAGTCACATTGCCACCTGCTCTGCTGTCTGTGTCTCCTCCTGGGATTTCTGATGTGTATAAGGACACCAGTCATTGAATTTGGGGCCTACCTCAATACGCCAGTATGATCTCCTCATCTGAAGATCTTCAGTCTAATTATATCTTCAAAGACTCTGTTCATGATTAAGGTAACATTCACAGGTTCTCAGGACTAGAATGTGGGCATATATTTGGAAAGCCACCATTCAATGCCACAAAGAGATGTGTTAATGATGAAGTTTTAAGCCAAACTCATGATTTCTAAGGTTTGGTTGTTTTAATGTGGTAATACTACATTCATTTTATAGGTAAGAAAATAAAGCAAACTAGCTAACATTTATTGGACTACAAAGCATGGTCTATACATTGCATAAAAGCTTTAAGTACACTCTACCATCGATTAAATATTTTAATGAGGTAGGAATGATTATTGTTCTCGACATTTTACAGACAAGAAATTTCAATGCGAGAGAATTCTGCTTGCTTAACATCACCCAAACAAAATTTATTCCCTATCAGAAGGGATCGTTTGGCTAACCTATATAATAACTTATTTAAACAATTATGTATTTATTACACAAAAGAAATAAGGGTGATAGACAACATTTTTAGTGGATTTCAGTTTTATCTAGGTGGTCGGAGAAGGTCTCACTTAGATTAAAGAAGGAAGGAAAGGAGGAGAGATGAGAGTGTGTCCTGTGGAAATCCAGGCAAAGAGCATTTCAGACAGAGAGAACAGCAAATACAGAGCTCTAGAGGCATGGTTAGTACCTAAAAGAGAGAAAAGTAACGTATAGCAGTGCAAGCATGTGTGTGCACAGTAGTGAGAATATTAGCTTCTCTTTAAGGAAGCAAGGTACAAAAGGAGGAACAGATATGCCTCAAGAACAAGATCTGTGCAGGAGAGAAAGCTTGGAAATCATTATTAAATAGTAAATTCCAAATCCAATGCTCATTACTCCATATCAAGAAGAAGCCATTTAAATAAATAGCACCTTTCAATTGTGTTTACAAAATGTTTTGATTTTAGAGGTAGTCCTGAAGTTGGCACACTCCATGAACTTCATAAAATTAAAACACATGCTTGTAGACCTGTGAAATAAGCTCACACAGGCCTGACCCATACATGCTAAAATCATTGACTCAGATGGGGGTTATGCTCATCATCAAAATGCTGTTTATCCTTTGGCATTACGATGTAGTGGATGTGAGCCTGGTACTTCAGCTTCGAGGGGAGTAAAGTACTCAGGCCTAGTGCCCGGGCATCCGTCTGAGCAGTTTGGTGGAACTCCAGACGGTGGAAACGTGGATCTGCACAGCTGAATATCGTCCCTGTAGCTACGAGTGGGGGATCCTTTTTTTCTCCACCATTTTGACATTTCATAAAATAAAAACTTCCTAAAAGCAGAAACAACAACAAAAAAAGCCTTCTCAATTTATCTGCTCATTTTTGACAGTTAAAATTATCAGAGTATGCCTAATAAACTTTCAGCACAAATGAAACAAGGGACAGATGATACAGCCCACAGTTGACGCCTTCTCGCTTTTCTTTCCTGCCATTCATCTAACGGAACATGGCTACGGGGAAGTTCTTGCCAGGTTCTGTACATGTGCACGCTTAAAGAAGAATTGTGTTCATGGCAGCCCAATCGTCACTTCAGAATCTCCTTAATGTTTAATACATTTATTTGCTTATCTTTGCTGCAGGAGGAAGGCAGGGATTGGGCAGAGGAGTACATTAAAAATACATGTTAGTTTGGAATGTCAGCCAGAGAAGAACCGTGGAAGAACTCTAGTTCCCGGACTGAACAAGAGCAAAGGATTTGCTAAGCCAACTCTAGGGAATGGGCACAGGCAGAATGTAAGCCAAAGTATTGAGACTCAGACAGACAATTGCTGAGACAGGACAAATGCAAAACTGAGGCACACAGCAAGAATTTGGGCCTTGGGAAGGAATCTGATCACCCGCAGGTTAGGATGAATGAAGAGTTGTTGAGGATGAACCTCAGCCATGGCGTGGGTAGCAGCCGTCACTTGGGGTTGTCATCAGGGAGCGCGCTGCTCATCCTAGTCATGAAGGATTTGTTGGTAATGTAATCTGTTGGTTTCCAAGAGACATTGGGATAGATACGATCTTTTACATAGATTATGTACCAGGTCTTCAATTTTTTTTGTTTTGTTTTTATATTTGAACCCTTTTTCTCTATCTTTTTCTTTATCTAGAATGTCCTAAATTTCTGGTTATCCCACAAATAACCGATGTTTCTTCCTGCCACTGAGATCTTACCTTAAATGTCACTTCTGCCAAGAAGTTTTCCCGACACCATGATCTAAAGGACCATCTAGGACTTCCTCCATACCATGTCTTCAGATTTCATCATAGGAACCCCCAACTATCTGACATGCCCCCCCGTCTCCATTCCTCCTCCTTCTTTTCGGCCATTCTCCTACGAGATCATAAGCTCTGTGTGAACACCAACCATGGCTGTCTCATTTCCTGTGGTGCTTTAGCATATAAAAGAGTACTACTAAATATTCCTCAATAAATATTTTAATTAAGATGTAAATGGGTGGATCTTGCTAGATTAATATTTCTCAAATTTGCTTTTTTGTAGTTTTACTGAGGTTTTCATTTTTTTTTTTTTTTGCATTCTATTACAGAGGAGACATCAGAAGATTCTGTTTCCTATCCCGGGAGGGATCAGTGAGACATATTGGTATCCTGACCAGTAGTTCTCCAGTGCTGCTTAAAGATACTGTATTTTATACCATGGGAAATACGGTGTTTTAGTCACTTACTTCTTAGTATTAAAACACTGTGTGAAAACCACTCCTCACTCAGACTTCTAGCATTACATGTCTCTGAGCTATTTCTTAGAAAAGAGAAAAGTGTACAACAAAAAATCGTATGAAAGCATCTCCCTCGTCTTGATCTGATATTTAAGTGATTGATAGGAGGGACTACAAAAAAAAAAGAAACATTAGTTTGGATTCTCACATACAGAAAGATTTAATTTTCTTTCTATGCTAAAGAGATTAAAATTTTAAAAAGAAGTACTGGGAGTCTAACCATTTTAAAGAGTCAAAACCTAACATCACCAATGTGAAACTGTTTTGCAGCCTTACTTTACTTGGTTATTCATTCAGATCACCTCTGAGCACTGTTAAATCATAAGCATGGCTGAGCTACATACTCAGAGATTTTTATTCCATTTGTCTAAATGGGACCAGGGCATTTACAGATAGCCTTAAATTCCTAACACAGATAAATTTTAGGAATGTTAATTATTGTTTATAGGGAGAAATTGAAAATAATTTAAAATATCCTTAAAGGGGTGTTGTTTCAACAAATTTAATGAGATGGGAAAAGACTGACAACATATCAACATGAAAGGCTGAAGTGTACATAAAAGAACAGAAAAGAAATGACCTTGCTTAAAATAGGTGTATTATTTTCAAAGTTTCCTATTTTTCATGGAAAAATAAAATTACTTCAATTTTATTTCTCTGTGACTTCTAATTGTATTTTGTTTTTTCTTATGTTAAAGTTTTTGTCTTATTTACTGACACATAATGATTACATATATTTATGGTACATAATGATGCTGTGACACATATAATTCACGGTGATCAGATCAGAGTAATTAGCATATCCATCATCTCAAAAATGTATCATTTCTTTGTGTTGGAAACATTCGATAGTTGTTTCTTTGTGGAGTGCCTGTAAGCCATAACAAAAAAAGAAGCCAGGCATAGGGGTGCATATTGGTAGTTTCAACTACTCGGAAGCTGGAAGATCCCTGGGGGGCAAGAATAGGAGGTGAGCTATAATCACAGTTGTAAATAGCCACTGTGCTCAAGCAACATAGCAAGAACCTATTGCTAGGAGGGACAGAGAGAGAGAGAGAGAGAGAGAGAGAGAGAGAGAGAGATTTCAGCACTGTGCTGCCGTCGAGGATTCTTCCTGGAGGATGCAGAATTTGGAGGTAGCTTGCCTTATCCAGCCTCCTTGAAGTGCAGCGTTCTTGGACCTATTGAGTACAGGTAGACAAATATTTGGGGCATAAAAATCTTTAAGTTCTAGAGCTCAAAATGATACCAAAAAATACAACAGATTATAACCTAGCTTGGGCACCTTAACCAAAGAAAGAACAAGCATTAGTTAAATTTGTCAAAGAAAATTGATAGCATTATTTTTTTTCCATATTTAGGAGGGTTGGGGAGAGAAATGCCCCCAGAAATTTGTGATCCCTTCTTTTCTTGGGTCTGGGTTTCATCCCATGGGACAGGAAGAATCCAGGTATTGCCCATTATGACCTGTCATCACTTGTGCTTTTGAGAAAAATAAAACATTACACTGAGAATTCAGCGATCATCTGCTCTGACTGACCATGTTCTAATGATAAAGGGTTTCCAGCCACAGAAGTCCTGATTCCAGCCACAGTAGCACAATCTACTGCTGGCCACACCCTGCCTTCCCAACAGGACCCAAAGTGAGTGTCTCCCAGGCAAGTCCAGTGGGGCCAACTCAAAACACTGAGAAGACACCTCTAGGGAGAGTCCCCTGCCTGCCTGTTCAGCTCTCAAGGACTCGCAAAATACAAACCCTGTGTCCTGCCTTAGCCTACCTTCCTAATGGACTCAGCTTTTAAGGAATCCAGAATCCAGGGATAACAAAAATGTCATAATCTTATAAAAATTGATAGGAAGTGTATACATGGATTGAATCGGGAGGGCAAAAGTTTAAGTCTTTAATTAAAAAGAAGAGACAACACAGGGCAAAACCTCAATACTGAGTCGTGGGACGTGAATGTTGGGAGAGTTCAGATTTTAGAAGAAATACGTAGGAAATAACCTACACAATTCTTCCCACATGCTCGGAGGACTTCTAGTCAGTAGTACTTTATTTTTAATTTAATTTAATTTAGCTTTCAAAGTTACAAAGGATGAAGCTATGGTTGCAAATTCATTTCCCAAAAAGTAATGTTATTCTTTTCTGTCCTATAAGAAAAGAACTAGGAAGTAACACATTTATTTTAACATTTTAAATTATAGTTTAAAAAAAAAACAGAAAGAAAAAAAATGACTTAAACCTAAATGCCATATGGGGAAGAGAACACTTTTTTTTAATTGGTATATAAAAAAAAAAAAAAAACTTTTATTTCCAGTTTGGAATGGGTAATAAAAATAATTGAGAGGGAAGAAAAATAATATTATACAGTAAGGGGCAGTTTCCTTTAAGGTAATCATAACTTAAGGTGTAAAATTGTACCAGCTTAGGGAAGCCGGATGATTCTCAGGCACTCAATTGGTTATGGGCAAACAGGCTAGCAGAAAGTGACTGGGTACACCGATGTCAATTTTCCCCCATCAAGTTAAAGAGGACCGTGAAAGTAAAGTTTTTCTTTGTATGTGTGTGACACAAACAGTGGTGTGCTTTACCTGCTGCCACGTCTGATCACTGTGATAGGACTTGCTGGTAAACATCACTGCAATGTAGATTTAAAGAGATATCACTTCCTTCTCATCTGGCTGGAAGATGGTAATCAGCAGACAAGTGCTCTCCTGATACTCATAGAGGGAGCAAAACAGGAGATCAAATGCTTTTTACCCTCAACAAATAACTGTCTGCAAATGCTGGGTCTGTCAGGATTCCGGAAGACAGGGAACATTTCGCAGCTGGAGGAGCACTGCCTCTTTGACTCTGCTATCTGCATCTTATCGTGGTGTTCAAATTATTTAGCAACTGCCACATTATTTATAGGTATGAATTGCAGAAATTAGTCTCATAAATAATTCATTTGGGGGAATGCGAATTAACAGTGCACCACAGTAAAATAAAAATCTGTTTTTCCAGAGCTAGTATCAATTGTCATTGTGAGTTAGCTTCATTTTTTTTTTCAAACAATACTTTAAAAAACACTGCACGTAGCTTTTTAAAGTGTAGGTCCAGAGTGAGGTGAAGAATACAGGTATCCAGGTTATCCGTTGAACTGTTCTAAAAAATAACACAGAGTTGAAGGAAGTAAGTGGATATTTCTGGTGTGAATATCTAGATACTTATTTCATTTTTTAAAAATTCACTTTTGGTGTATAGATTAAAATATCCATAGCAAATAGCAGCTTTTAATGTGCATTTTTTTTTCTTATTAAGACTATAGGCTCAGAAGATGAAAGAGTTTGACAGGAAAGAAAGTGGATGTTGTCTTAACAGAGTGGCAGGTTTTCAAGCTATTTCACCTATTAAAAAAACAAAAATTTTACGTAGGTACCCCATAATTCATTTATAAAACTTGAAATAGAAGCAAAAATCTAACTTCCCTACAGTAAGACATGAGAATGTCACTGTGGACCTAAGAGAAAGACAGTCACAAGTTTGTTTGCTAGTAGACTCCTAGGGAGCTGAACACAAAATCCAATAAATAATTAGCTCTCCTGTGACAGGCTTCTGAATTACTGTGATACATTAATTGGACAAAATTAGCATGAATTAAGGCAAATAACTATAACATGTAATTTATTACTTACTAAGCATGGTGCTGCAGTGGAAGCTTCGGATTTCCCTTAAGATTGCTTTAACAGCTATAATGCATTCCTTAATTTACTCTGTGGAAAATCAATTTTTTCAGAGTTCATTAAGCACCAATATGTTACAATGCAACTCTCTAGAGCATAGAGCCTGGATACATTATGCAAATCCATGCCAGTGTGGTACCAATATGTAAATAGCAGTAATATTATTGTCAGCCTCCTATTGATAAGTCTGACCAGAATGAGAAAACCTAAAGCTTCTTGAATCTGTTGAGTTATTTTGTGTGTGTTAGGGCTGTCTCATGCTGTCACTTGCTGAATGTTGTACCACCATCCCTCGCAAGATATGAAAAAACAGTGTCAAAAACTATTTGATTCTATGCCTTGTTGTCTGTGCTAACCAATCAGTCAACAAGTGTTTAAGTACAGACCATGAACCCAGAGAAGTCGCTTATAAATTTCAGTTGATATGAGAAATGATTTTAGAGAAATGATTGAGTTCATCAAAGCCATGATTAAGTGAAATATATCACAATTCCACATTTCACTTGGCATATATCTATATAGATCATGCTAACAACAAAAAAGTAACGTGATTAGACTGAAAATAATTCTGTAAAAAAAGTGCTTAAGAAAAGTCTAATCCAAAGCAGTTTTTGGTTGGCTTTTAAGAACATCTTTTTTTTATTGATGGGGAGTCATTGAGGGTAAAAGGAATTAGCTTACACTGATTGGGGTTGTTAAGTAAAGTCCCTCTTAGAATTGTGTCCTGCCCCCAAGAGGAGTGCCGTACACCATGATCCCTCATCCCCGCCTCCTCCACTCCTCTCTTTGAACCCTCATTCCCCTACTCCACCCCTTGTATTAGCTCATCTACTGCCTTTGTATTAGAATTGAGTATGTTGGATTCGTGCTTCTCCATTCTTGTGATGCTTTACTAAGCAGACTGTGTTCTACCTCCCCCCAAGTTAATACAAAAAGTATAATGACTCTGGCATTTAGATTTGATAGAAAAAAATGATTACTACTAAAAACTAATACCCACAATATCTGACTTTTCGAGGACTGGTGAGTTTGGTGTCCTAATAAGTAACAATTCTATAATCTTTTATGACTTTTTCCCCAAAATTGTTTCCTTTAGTTTCTAATTAATTTTCCACTGTGTATGTTTTCTGAGTTATTTATAGCATTAAAAATCAAGTAGGTCTCAAGTTTTAGTAGTAATAGAATGCTGTGAACTGAATCATATCCCCCTAAAATATGTATGGTGAAGCCCTAACCTCCAATGTGCTGGTATTTGGAGATGGGGTCATTAGGAGGTAATTAGGTCTAGATGAGGTCATGAGGGTAATGCCCTCATGGTGGAATCACTGCCCTTATAACAAGAAACACCAGATACTTGCTCACTCCTTCTTTTTCCACCATCTGAGGACACAGGGAGAAGGCAGTTGTCTGAAAAGCAGGAAGAGAACACTTACCAGAACTCCACCATACAGGCACCCCGACTTTGAACTTCCAGACTTCAGAACTGTAAGAAATAAATTTGTGTTGTTTAAGCCATCCAGTCTTTGGTATTTTCTTAAGGCAGCCTAAGCTGGCTAAAGCATTAGATAAGTTGGAAAAGAATAAATTTGGCAGACTACATTAATAAATTATGTTGATTTTTTAAATATTAGAGTATGATTCCTTTTGTAGGCGGTTGAAAATACCATCCATATATTTTCTATGTAAATATATAGATAGAAAATCTTTATGGAGTAGATAAATCTTAAATCATTGACTTTTTGGTTTCTTTTAATGGCAATGAACTTACATTGATTTAAGAAACATAAAGAAACTATACATGATTGCATGGCTTTGTTAATCCTAATGAATCTATTTCTACTTCCTTCTCTCTCACTTGGTTCCAACCACATTGTCCTCATGCTGTTTCTGGTGCACACCATGCAAGGTCACACATGGAGGACCTTGAACTTGCTGTTCTTTTTTCCTGGGGCTCTGTGACTCCAGAAAGATTCTTCCCAACCCTCTCATATGCTCTTTCCCATATCCAGATTCACAGGCACCTCTCACTACTGTGCGCTCACCCCCCTTAACTTGCTTTATATTCTACACAACAAAACCATATACTATAACATAGCTATACCACATAATTTATATTTTATTACCTTGTTGTCTGTTCAGAAGAATACAAATGCCATGATTTCAGGAAACTTTGATTGTTTTATTAACTGATGCATACCAATTATCTGGAACGATACCTGGGAGACAGTATATGTTTAATAAATATTTTTCTGGATGAATAAATATATTTTTAGCCAAATAGGCTGGCTCTGCTTGTTTGGGAATACTTGTGTGTGTGTGTGTGTGTGTGTGTGTTTGTGCGTGCACACTCAAATGTATGTGCATGGAGAAGAAATATTAACTTTACATGCATAAAATTAGAAAAATAATACTTATAGTGTTATGAAAATCACCTTACATAAGATATGTAAAGAGTGTGGTATAGAATGTGGAGCATAATAAGTGTTCAACAAATTTCCTTTTATTTACCATCTGATTGCCTATTGTTGGAAGCAGGTTCTTACTGTTCTGCAAATTTAATTGTTTTATTTTATCCATTTATGAATTACGTATGGAGTTTTTTCAAATTAAAACTGTTTGTTGAACATTTAATTTGTCCTGAGTTTTTACTAATATAAATATTTACATTATGCTTTGCCCATCATTTTTCATGTTTTCTTGAGATTTTCCTTTATAGTGCTTAACAATTTGTAATTACATATTAATTAAAATATGAATTTTTAAATTTCACTTTTCATAATACACAATAACTTCAGTAGAAATGGGTACTTATGTAACCTAGTCATCTTTTATATAGATAGTCTGACAGTGTGCTGGCCACTTAGTGGGTAATATATATCAAATGAATGAAGCACCAAAATCTTGAATGAACTGGAAATTTTAAGGTGAAAATGAAGGAAAATCATCCAGAAATTTGAAAATAGAGAAAATTGCTTACCACATCTTAAATTTTTTATGGGATGGCAAACTTATCAGTACTCTCCCTATGTAGTTGAGGGAACCTTGGGGTGTTGTTTCCAAATATTTATTCCATGGAAGCATGGCGTGGACTTTATTATTTTTGTTAAAGTACTTTTAAACTGTTTAACAAAAAAAGACTCAAACAAAATCGTGAACTGGACTGCTAGCCGTATTTTCCATATTGAAAAATACTACTAAATTATGAAATATACTGATGTTGATTAGATAATTCATTGTATGGAAATTGGTCATTATGATAGGTACCAACAAAGATCAAGGTGTACAGGCACCCAAAAGGATTATTTTTTTCTTGGAAAATATATCCTGGATTTTTCCATATCTTCTATGATAAATCATTTCTTTCACAAGTTTTGGTAAATGAGTGTGCGAGGCAGTGAGTGTGGGTAAGATGTCCTATATACTTTTCAAATGGAGATACTTGGTTGAGGATGCTAACATTGCTGTTTGTCCTGGATGGATGGAGTTTGTTTGAGTATGATACAATTTTATGTAGAAATTAGGGGAGTTGGGGGCAAGTGAAATTTTGACAATTTCACATTTAAAATATAGGCTTTAAAAAAGGAAAGATAATGGGAATTATGTGGAGAGTAAAATTGATGAGAATTAGAAGGAAAAAGAATAATTCATAATTTAAAAATTGTAAACAGGGGAAAATCTCCAACAAACTACTGCAATAAAAGTTTTTAAAAGAAAAAAAAAATCACTGGTAGATTCTACATAATCTAATTGCAATGAAGAAATCACTAGAATGTTATCTCCCTGAATAGGAGACATCCTGTTTTCATCACTTAATTATTAGTACATGGACAGAATGAAAGAGGGCGCAATCAGGAAGTTGGCTAGAGAGCTAATCTGTAAGGTATGTAAAAACATTATTAGGGTACCAAACTATCTCTAGAAATAGTAAACGATGGTGAAAAGGGAATTTCCATATTTTCTCTCAGGAATAATATTCTATGAGGCAGAAAGAAATATTTTGTTATGGGCTAGAGGGTACAATAAAATATGGTGGCCTTTCATTGGTGGTGGGTGTAGTTCACCAAAGGGCTTAGGTTTTGCTGAATGAGGTGTGTGTCTATGGGACCAAGCTGATTTACCTAAACTAAAAGAGGAAGTACCAAGGTCCATGTTACTCTGACCAAGCAGAGCAATTGGCCCTTTGTTCTTTTTCTCATAAATTCTCAGCCTCTACCTTCAATACATAGAGAAGAAACAGTAAAAAAAAAAAAAAAACAGTAAAAATACATGTATATATATAACAGTAAAATATATATTTTTTTAGGATATATATTTTAGGATACTCTAGAGATCATGACTTGCTCTAGCATCCAAGGTTTTCACAGTTCTTTTGTTCCTCCAACACATAAACATGAATATACTCTTTTCTTTTCTGGTACGGTCACTACCACTCCAGAACGACTGAGAAAGTTTTCAAATCTCTGGGAAGAAATCAGATATTAAGGAGGCTGGAGGAAAATCCATTTGCTTAAGTATGAAAAGTTTGCTCTGATGACTTCATGACTTTGCATGGGCCTAGATTATGTGGGAAAATCCTGACACCTCTAGAAGATTTTGACCACAGATAATCAAGTTTTGACAATAAGAGCTCATAAATATTTATTTTACAATGTAGGTTTTGTGGGTATGTTTGATAAACACACATGATAGTAAGGTCAACAAAGCAAGACTCAAAAAATATTTACAGAGAGAATGTAATGATATATCATAAAAGATCTCTGATTTATATGGAGTAACTAGAAATGAATGTAACATGATAAAATAGAGCATTTACTGCCTATAAAATGCATAAAATACTGACCCAATCTGTACTGCGGAAGTTTATGTGACTTTTATTACAGATACTTTGGTTGTTTCTATCTGCTTGGTAGTTATTGTTTAGGGTCTTTGTAATGTTCATTTTTTAAAATTAATACTCCTAGATGAGATTAAAATCTTAATATATAATAAATAACATATAGTGTGAATGAGAATGATTTTAAGGAGTGTAATAGCTATGAAATCTTTTATGATTTATCATCCGAGTAATGGTCTGAGAATGAGAGCTTATAAAGACGCCTATTTTCTCACTTTCCACATGTTTTTCCCTTTACATTATGTGTTATAACTATGTGTTCTGAAATTGCTTTGAATCTCTTGGTCTGACGTGAATAACCACACCCATTATTTGTTTACTTACAAGTTTAATAATAATAGTGTCATATTTATACAGCAATGTTAACATTGTGCTTGTACACTATTATGACATTCTGGGCTTACAATAGGCAAACAAATCATGTTTTTGTGAAGGTCACTTTGTATAGCCTATTTTTTCTCTAAACATTGAGTCAAATATCTGGGTTCAAATTCAGTCTTTGCTTTCTACCCATATAGAAGAAATGTGAGGATAGTTAACATTTATGAGGCACGTACACCTGTTGGATATTGTGCTACACGTTTGTTTAGTGACCCCTGACATCAGCACTTTTATCATTTCTTCTTTACAGGTTAAGAAATATGTAATCTTTACAGGTTAAGAAATCGAGGCTGAAGGAGAATAAGTTATTTTTTAAGGTTGCACAGCTTATAAATGACATAGCTACTGGAACCCTGGCCAGCCTGAACCTAAAGCCCAATTTTAATCACATAGACTGCACCTCTTTAAACCATAGTGACTTGGGACTCAGTTCCCACAGTATAACATTTCGCTGTCAAGGATTCTAACTACCTGAAATGTAAATTTTGGCTTTTATGGAGACACATGGGAAATTTAGTATTAAGTTCCTTTCTTATACTTACCACCACACCTTTGTAAGAAGATTTGCCCCAGGATTTGTCACTATCTCCATTCTAACACTGCCCATTAAAATAAAGCACAAGGAAAATATCCTAAAACAAAAACTTTCCAGTTTATCAGTCTCAAAGTTAATGAGTTTTTTCATCCTGGAGATTGTATTTGGTTCTAAGTGAGAAAAGTCATATTCAGAAGTATCTTCCCAAAGTATAACATGAGAAAGGAATTCTAGAGCAAATTTTATGGGAAGTCCAAAGAAGCATAGCATGACACATTTAAAGAAAGTAAGTGAAGAGCCGTGAAGACAGTCCCAACTGTCAAATCTGAATAGAAAATAAGAAAATGGGAAATGAGAAAAATAGCCATATTGGAGGAAAGCTGTGGAAGAAGGGCTTGGATAAGCAATTTAGATTTCAGGTGGTAAATGACAACTGCACATACATTATAAATCATCTTATAGGAGAACAATCCTGAGTTGAGGGTACTTGGTATTTTTTTCAATTGTTTTTATTTCAAATTAACATGAGAGTACAAATTTTTAGGTTACATTGTTTATAATCTAAGGTAAAGTTCAAATCGTAGTTGAAAGATCCAGGAGGTGTACTGAATACCCTGACATTGTGCATATTAGGTACTTGGTGTTTTGTGATGTACAGCAGGTGCGCTGGTCTCTGCTCTGGAGGGAGACATTATTTTACCAGACAACAGCATGCCTGGAGGGAAATACCATCTTTCTCCCTTCCAATAATATTTGCTAAACAAACATCTTTCAAAAGATAGTTCAGAAGAAAGGCAACCAGTGCCCCTACTCCCAAGATGGGTAGACACTTGAGGAACTGCTAAAGACTTATGTTACATTAACATTAATACCTAATTTCTATACTGTCTTGACATCTGGCAAGTTTTCCTATGAGGGTACCATTCCACTGGCAATTCTAGTGGTGTCATTGATCACTTCAGCTAAAATCAGAGACAAGTTCTACACCACCTTTTCTAACCAGATAACTCCCATCCTAGGAATAACTACCCACAGACTGTAAACCAGTTATGACTCCAGGAAGCACCTCTGAGTAGCCTAATTTGGGCGAGATCCTCACTGTCATCTGAGAGCTTCTTGATCCATGGGTGGTATTTCCTTAAACACATGTAGATCTCTTTTGAACAGCTCTAAGGTAGATACCACTGTATTTTCAAGAGGTAAGTGAGCTGATGACTGGATTTCCTAAAACAAGTACATTCCTGAAGACATGATGGCATCCTGGAGAGAATGCTATTTACAATTAGTATTATGTACCTGTATCAGTCGGAGGATACAGATGGGTACAGATTGCTCCATACCAGCTGGTCAGTATTCATTTTCCCAACTTAGCTCAAATGACTGAGACTAGTCTTCATGTTTGAAAGGAGGGCTGGGAAGTAAGTCTGATTCACTCTGTCTGTCCTTGGCGCCTGCCTGATGGCACTCACCTGCCCCATGAAATAGATATGTCTCGGCTAGGTAAACAGAGGTGCTGACAGGTGATTTGTATCTGAGGTGCAGGATCTTGGACCTCTAGGCTCTTACACCTTTATCTGTAAGGTTAAGGGTCATGGTGTTCACATCATGGTAGGAGTGGTCTGAAGGGGAATGGCACACCCAGGCAGTTAGTTAAATATAAGGCTTTTGCAATAGTTTGGGAGACTTGCATCACAAGTCTTTTTAGGAAAAAGCCTTCATGGTGGCTATGAAAAATAAAAGACCTTAAGGTCCCAACTGCTCCCCTGAGATTTTCATTCCTTCTTCATCCAAATGACAAGGCTGTTGCTGTCTTCCACTGCCACAAAAGTCAGATCTTCCTATTCACAGCTGTTACACCATTTGTTTTCCAGTTATCTTGTATTGTTGTACTCATGTGCCACCTGAAGAACAACTTGGACCCCACTTCAGCTATAAATCAGATGGTGATTTATTACACCTGCGCAGGTAGGTCGTTGCCCAAAGGGAAAATGGCCCTAAAGAGAAAAACAGGTTGCTTTTTATACCTTTTTTATGCTACATGGCAAGCGAAGCAAAAACAGAAGCAGAATGTGGCTGGTTAGCTCAGGGGCAGAGTTACAGTCAGGGGGCTACAGCATGGTGACCACGTGGTATACTACATGGTGGTTGGCATGGGGACAACTTGGGCGATGCAGTGCCTTGGGAACTTCGTGTAGGTAATTTTTTCCACCATTGTTTAGCCATTGCTAGGAGGCTGGGATAAGTTCTATCGTGGTTTTACCTGTTGCTAGGAGTTTTTGGGAACTCAGGGAACTTCCTTGTCCTATTCTGAAACCTGTTCCTTTTTTTTTTTTTTCAATGTGAGAATTTTTTTTTTTTTTTAATTAAACCATAGCTGTGTACATTAGTATGATCGTGTGGCACCATACACTTGGTTCATAGATCGTTTGACACATTTTCATCACATTAGTTAATATAGCTTTTGTAGCATTTTCTTAGTTATTTTGCTAAGACCTTTACATTCCACATTTACTAGGATTCACATATACCCTTGTAAGATGCACCGAAGGTGTAATCCCATTAGTCCCCCTCCTTCCCCCTCCATCCCCCCTCCCTCCCCTCCCTTTCCCCTTTCTCCCTATTCTTAGGTTATAACTGGGTTATAGCTTCCATGTGAAGGTCCTACATTAGTTTCATAATAAGGGTGTGGTATATGTACACCATGGAATATTATACAGCCTTAAAGAAAGATGGAGACCTTACCTCTTTCATGTTTACATGGATGGAGCTGGAAAATATTCTTCTTAGTAAAGTGTCTGAAACCTGTTTCTGAATTTAACCAAGGGGAACATGCGGGGGACTAGGGCTGAAACAGGCTGAGACAAACCTGGGTATTTTAGGGGGCTGCTCTTTATGACAGTATTGGCATCCAAATTGTTTATCTGTAAGTACCGAATGCTGTACATTCTGTAAAATTCATAGAGACACCTTGTGACACACATGTTGCCCACTTTTGCCTGGGTAGTTTACTATAGGGGACTTGGCTGTCAGTATGCTAATGAAAATACTAATTATCCTCATGATATAGGACTATGTAAATTCAATAAGAGAACCCAGGTCACTGACCACAGTTAGTGTGAGTCCTGTAGGTCCTCTTTTAACCAGGATGGTACACAGAAGGCATAGCAACTGCTATATTGCAAAAGACACATCCACGGTTGATCAGTGCAGAATGCCAGTTTTCAAAATAGGTCTATACAAACACCCCTCCCATAGCTGATTGGATGGGCTCTCTACCCATGAAGTAGGTCAGAGAACGAAATCCCTCATTGGAGTTAATGACCTTCAGTGACCAAAGTACCTCACTGACATTGTGGACCAGTAAGAGGTCAAGAAATCACAGCCAAAAATATTTTGACTCAATTTTTGAGCAAGCATTTCCAAGGCCCAGCAATTACAGGTATCAGATACCTGTGGGTACATTCACTATGGAATATCTAGAATATAAACCCACTATGGGTGCATTTTTCAATAAAAAGTGAAAAATTGTCACAATGTAAATTGTTTGAAAAGCTGAATATAAGTAGTAAGACACAGATAATGTGGAGGACCATGATGGTAGAGTCAGAGTCAGCTGAGCCGGTAAGCATAGCAACACTGTCACCTGACAGTGATCATGTGTCATGGTGTGCAGGCACTTCCAAGAACCCTAAGAGAGTGCTCCAAGTCCTGATGGAGTTAATCTTGTAGGTGTGGGAGGGAGCCATGCTCTTGAAATGTGTCCTGTCTCATTGTATGAATAACGGGGCAACTTTTAGCAGGAGTCATAAGTCTGCCATGTGGCAGGAGCACCTGCATCTGAAACAGGGTCCCTTATTTTGTGCTTGCTCGCATTTGTGGGTGTGCCTCTATGTCCATTAGGATAACAGGTGCAGGCAACAGTCACAGCTGCTTGATTACAGTCGATGCTCATCAGACAATGCTGTAAACTGAAGGCCCCACTGAGTCAGTAACTCTGCTTCGGGTAGTGGATGGGGGAAGAAGTTTCCCCTAAAGGGACGCTCCCCCTCCCCCATAGAAAGCTGAGATGCTGTGTCCAAATAAGCTCTGTACTTGGCTGGGTCATTTCCATTTGGCAAGGAAGGTCGACGGATTCTTCCTATCTTGTTAGTTAAGCCCACGTTGACACAATCCAGAATGGGAATCTCAGGCCAGAGAGTCACTGAACCTTCTTGGGTCTTCCTTCAATTTTGGTAAGATCCTAGCAAGAAGTATTGTGTGGTTTTCAACAGTGCATATCTGCTAGTCATGTCGGGAAGGAGATGCTGACTTCTTGCTGACCTCTTGCTGACTACATCACCAGACAGAGAGGCTTCTAGCTCAGAGGGATCAGGAGGTGTGTGGGGATCCAAGAGCACCAGCACTTCTCTACACATGGTTCTTCCTCATCAGAAGGATCTACACTAGTATTTAGGGGATGGAGAACTACAACCATGTGACACATCAATTCCTACTGTACATTTAGATATAAAAGCAACAAAAACGTTGAAGTGGTCAACATGTCCCCACCCACAATGTGCTTCCCTTCACATCTATGTAAGCCTATTTGAACCCCAATAGTTCCCAAAACATACAGAATAAGGACACCTATGCAAAACCGTCTTCCACTCTCTAGCATCTTCCAAACACATCATCTAGCTTTATGCTTCTGTACCATCATGCATGAAATTCTTTCTGCCCGATATATCCTCATCTCTCTCCATCTGTCAACTTTATTCTTTTTAGATCCCAGCCCAGGCACAGGATTCTCGGTGACACATTTGCCAACCACATCCATTGGGCTGCACATACTTGCTTTTCCTTCAGTTTCCCATGGCCTGTGTGTGTTATGGTAAGAATCTCCGCTGTGGTATAGTTATTTGTTTCTCTACCCAGCTAGCCTGTGAGGTTCTCAGGGTATCAGCCATGCCCTACACATAGTTTGTTCTTAGTGTCTGGTACCAGGTTTGTTGACTGAGAGCCTTCTGAGAGGTTGAATGAGTATTGAGCAGTAAGCTAGCTCGCGTTGGAGCAGCACCTGATTTACTTTCCATTACTCTCAGAAATTTAACCAAAATAAGTCTTACTTCTGTCATGTTCTCAAAATTAAATATTTTTTCTCATCAAAGCTGAGAATAAGCAAGAATATGTGTCCAATAAGCTATAGAACAAGAGATTGATTTTGGATGGAATCCTGAAAAAACAGTTGCATTAGTAGACACTAATAACTTTTGTCTAGCACTTTATGTTTTATTTTATATTTTATTACTTGATTCTAAAATAGAACTTTGAGATGGCAGTGCAAGTAATATTCCTGTACTATGTTTAATAGAGAGAAAACAAGGCATCAGCAATAGTGACCTATTCATTGTCACACAACTTGCTATTTAACAAGTCAAGATCTTTAGCCAGGATTTTTTGATAATGTTGTCCAGACCCCTGGTGCACAATGCCACTATCTTGATCTATTCCTGTCTCATCCAGAATAATGTTCAGTGAGGCTGCTCAGTGCAAGTACATCACCTCCAACCATTTCTGAGACTTAAACAGAGATGAATCAACTACCCTGTTGGGTATACAAATTTTAACCAGAATTTTCAGCTCGGCTTGAACAATATTCAACAAATTACCAATAACTGTGGTAAAACATTTAAGTGTGTGTGAAGTTTAGTGGCATCGAATCTGTTTTGGAAATAGGAAGATTGTACATAGTGAATGTAAAAATGATTAAAAAAAAAGAAAGAAAAACAATGTCTCTTCACCTGGGGGGTGGTAGATTTTACTTGCTTTGCATGGTGTGCCTTGTAGGCCACCCCTGGCCACTGTTATTTGTGGCGTGTCATCTTCTAAAGTGCTCCGTGTGGCTGTGCTGGGAATGGGTCACTCTGTGTTGCTTGGGGGTTTTGTCCTTCTTGCAAATGCCTATGCACACAGGTGTCACTATTTTCCAGAGGTCTTTTTTCCCCTGTTTTAAAACATTTTTCTCTTCTTTCTTTCCGAAAAGAATCCCATGGCAGGTACTTCTCCTTCACACCCTGCCCACCCCGGCTCGCTCACGCCCACACTCAGGGGGTATGCTCAGACTCTAGTGGCCGGCACAGCCTCCTTTTAGGGCAGTTCCTTGCAACCACCCTTCCTCAGGAAATCCTCTATTCTGAGCTGGAAAGAAACACCGCTGAGCAGAACCACCTGAAAGCCAGCTCATTTCAGGAAATAGCACAGCCAGGCCTGTTGGATATTTCCCATTCCTTCACTTCATGACGACACTTTAGCTAAAGTCCAAAAGGCTACATGTCAAAAGTTTGTGGCTATATGACTAATTTCTTCTACATTGAACTCTTTGCCCTACATTAAATATACAAATTTAAATGATTTTATTTTTAAAAAAATTGTGTTAGAAGTGAGACAGAACAGAATAAGAGATTTGTAATAAATAAAACATCTTGTTAGGGTAACACGGTAGCTCTGACTGGGATGATGCCATAAATATTAATATTTATTATTGACATAATTCAATGTTTTCTGAACAATACCAAAAGTTGCTTTACTCTTAAAGAAAGGGAAATAAGGTAGCTTGAATGGCTTCTCTATGGTCCTCGTCACCATTCACCACTTTATTAATTAAGGGTAGGGAAAAGTAATAATGTGTAACCAGGATGGGAGACTGAAATGTTTACATCTTCTCAGAGAGCACAGTAATTAACCTTAACAAAGGAGGTTTATTTTATTTGGCCTTCATGGGTTCCTTTTTTAAAAGTTTAGGCTTATCTTCACAGGATTGTTTTAATAGTTTAAAAGTTCAAACTCTCACACCTTAAATAAATAAGACATTGAAGCTACAAAATGGTTTTATGGAAAACTAATCTAAAATTTGGCACTGTGTCCAGAAAGTTCCATCATCTTTTTTTTTTTTTTTTTTAAAGACAGAGTCTTACTCTGTCACCCTGGGCAGAGTGCTGTGGCATCATAGCTGACAGCAACCTTGAATTCTTAGGCTTAATCAATCCTCTTGCTGCAGCCTCCCAAGTAGCTGGGACTACAGGCATGCACCACTACGCCTGCTTAGCTTACTATTTTCAGTGAATCAGCGTCTCATTCTTGCTCAAGCTGGTCTTAAACTCTTGAGCTCAAGCAATCCACCAGCCTTGGTCTCCCAGAATGCTAGGGATTGCAGGTGTGGGTCATAGCACCTGGCCCAGAAAGTGCCATCATTTTGAGCAAAGCATATATAGGGCCTGGGTTAGGTAGGGCCTGAAAGGGTGGAATCCTGACACAATTGTAGAAAAAATAGTAGTTCAAAATCATCTGAGATTTCACTTTCTGCAGTTTCAGTTATCTGTGGTCAATCGTGGCCTAAAAACAGTTAAGTATAGTACAATAGGATATTTTAAGAGAGAGAGACCACATTCATATGACTTTTGTTATAGTATATTATTATAATTGTTCTATTTTACTATTTTTTTATTGCTGTTAATCTCTTATTGTCCCAAATTTATAAGCTAAACTTTATCATAGACATGTATATACTGGAAAAAAAACAATAGTACAGGTACAGTTTGGTACTATCTGGGCTTCTGGTATCTATTGGGGAACCTGAATACTACTGAATTTCTTTTCTATATCCACAAGGGGTGGGCAAAGATCTGGTCTACTAGTTTTTTCAAGCGTGCTCCCAAGTTGTGAGGGCCTCCCATTGTATCAATCCCCTATGTCTTAAGCTTTGAGAATACTTGATTAGAATCAGCTGTTTCTCGCCCTCCCTCTTCCTTCCACTCCTTGCCTTTCTGCTCCGCATGCCCTGCCCTGTCCGCCCCTTCGCCTGGCCTCGCCTTTCTTTCCTCCTTTCTTCCTTCCTCTTTCCCCCTCCCTACTCTGTCCTCTCGCTTTTTTCTCCTCCTCTCCTCTCCTTTCCCACATTCTTCTGTCGTTCTTTCTGTCCTCCTTTCTTTCTTTTTGTTTCTCAATATCACATTGTTATCATTCCAAACATCAAATTTATGTCCCATTAGACTAAAGGAACTGTGGGAACAATGGTGTCACACCTCACAATGTTTTTGCTATGATATCACTTTGAAACACACTTCTCTGTGGGCAGGACAGCGTATCATCTAGTGTCACCTGTCATGTCTCCTTGTCCAGCAGTGGCTCATACACTGAGGTCTAAACCATTTATCATAATATTGACTGAACAATTTTTACAGAGATTGGGCAGATGGGCCCTAAGAAATCTAATAGTTGCACAAATGATGGATTGGTGGGGGTGGGGTGGGGTATTAACTATGGGGAGTATTAACTATGCCTCCCGTTTTTTTTTTTTGTGTGTGTGTGTGGTTTTTTTTTGGCCGGGGCTGGGTTTGAACCTGCCACCTCTGGCATATGGGACCGGCGCCCTACTCCTTGAGCCACAGGTGCCGCCCAATGCCTCCCGTTTTTGACACTTCATAATTGACTTGTACCTGGGGGCTGATTCTTAGTGTTGAGAACATTGAGGTCAAGAGCAGCCAACAGCTTTGCCCCTGAAGCTAACAGTATAAATCTAAGTTTAATTCCTGTCTTGAATGTCTGGCACCAAAGGGTCGGGAGTCCCACACTGCCACAAAGGATAGAGCTGACCAATAATGCCCCATTAGATGGGACATTTGCTCACTGATGCAATGGAGTCTAGCCAAGCCTGTATATTCATTTGTATGTCCTGAGTAGCCTCTGTAGGCATTTGAATTGGATGCAAATGAAAGACAACATTGTCTCATGCCAATAACCATGTTTTAAAAGAAATTCTTATTGAAAAATACTAGAAACAAAATGTGTACATATTCATGTACACCTCACTGAATTTTTATGTACCAAACACTCCCATGTAATCAGCATTAAGATTAAGAAATAAAATGTCATGATAATTTTAGAAACTCTCGTGTGCCATTCCAGTGACTCCTTACCAATCCCCAACCCCCACACAATGCTGTCCTGATATCTAACTGGCCCCAGTTATAAGCATGTTTCTGGAAGATTTACTACGTGTTTGTATATATGGTGACTTACTTGATCTTTACAATAGTTCTGGGAGATTGGCAGGGCTGGATATTCAATCAGGCAAACAATACCACTTTACCCAACGTCGTCTTTCACCGACTTCATGATGACATTCTGTAATTTGGGCAGGGAATTTTGTGAATAACCTAAACAAAATCTACCTGAAGATCTTCCTATCTAACTGAAATAGCTACACTTGAGACATTATAGTACAGATAATAAAACCCAACCTACTGAAAGAGCCTGTTATTTCCAGCAGTGGGAGGCTCAATTGTTGCTGAACTTCTCTTTCCCTTTATTCATATTGCTTGTTTTAAGGACTCCAGGGTGCTGCTCTGATTAGAAGTGAAGAATACAGTTGTTAGGACATTTGTTGCAGCTGCATGCTTGGCTCTCAAAGTTCATCTATTACTAGGATAGTGCAGGGCCTCTGAAAATACATAAAGCATTATTGTTATGCTTAGCATGAGCCATGCAATACTTCCATTTGGGGAATTTATTTTGATGGAAATAGCTCATTAGACCAGAAAATGCCTATTTAGTTTTCATCTCAGTTTTTAAAAAATATCTGTGCATGTTTGCATAGCAGGTAGAGTTAAAAAAACAGTGTAGCAAGAATTTGGCTGCTTTTTCTTCCCTTTCTAAAACAATAACAGAAAGGGAAAATATATACATAATACACCATAATTTCCTCAAATATAATGAATGCATACAATTTTGCATACTCAAGTATTAATTATAGAGGAATTTACAGTAATTTATAATGCATTAGAAGATTAAGTTTTGAAGAGACCTCGGTCAAAGCCAATGGTAACTCTAAGTCTCGTTTATAATAATGGAGTAACTGCATTGAAACTTGACTTTTTATTCTAATCATATAATTGAAAAATAACATTTTACAGATCCCCAAACATAATGAACTCATTAGAAAGCTTTTTATTTGTTACTTTATAATATTTAAAATAATCCTGATGTTTTAAACAGAATTTTAGCTGTTATTTTTCTTGGTTCTTTATAGACTAACATATAGTAGTGGCATTGTTTCTTAAATTATAAACGGAATATGTCCAAATAAACTGGAAATATATTGAATTATAGTGTTCTATTTTTCTGTTTAGGAAACTTTCTATAAATGTAAACTTGCCTGGTATTGCTTCTCAAGAATTAATATCTTTTTTTTTTTTTATGTGAAGACTTACTTTCCAAGGTTGGTATAAATAAGTAGAGTTAGTTATTGAATAGGGGTGGTAGAGTTTATGGTCTCCATTTTGGAAATGTTTCCATATATACCCTGACTATACTTGTAACTCTAACCGTGGTCTTAATTTTGTCCTGAAAAGCCGGTGTAGCATTGATCTGGCTATTCCATTTAGATCCAGCTGTGGACATGAAGTCTTTACCCTTATAACCTGCAGTGCAGTTGAAATCATGCAGTCAGACAGGCTCTTATTAAAAGATAACAAAACGAAAATCAATTTAGAATAGTGGTATGAACTAGACTATTGGACTTCTGGGGCAAAACACAATTTCAACTTGTATTTTACTACAAGGAGACCACAGCTCTTCTCTGGCTGGTCAAAGATGTATTAGACCACTGCCCCATGGAAACACTTTCACAAACATCTAGAACTCTGAGTCAATAAGATCTAGAGGCAGAAATAAAGTTGCCTCGTTTTGCTCTCACATTTCTTGGCTGAGGATTTATCTCTCCTCTCAGTGATTGATTGATGCACCAACCTCTTGAGAGAGACCCCACCTTCCTATAGATGCAAGCCCTTTACTTGCCCCGTCCTCAGAAGAATCATTTAACAACTTAACTTCAGCGAGCTCAGTGGCTCATACCTGTAATCCTTGCACTCTGGGAGGCAGAGGTGGGTGGATCGCCTAAGCTCAAGAATTGGAGGCCTGGGAAAAAGTAAGACCCTATCTCTACTAAAAATAGAAAAAGTAGCGGGGCTACTTGTAATGGGTACTGTAGTTCTAGCTACCCAGGAGGCTGAGGCAAGATCACTTGATCCCAAGAGTTTGAGGTTTGCTGTGAGCTATGATGCCGCAGCACTCTACCTAGGGTGACAGAGTGAGATCTTCGTCTCAAAAAAAAAAAAAGAAAAAAATTCACACTACTCTCTGTAATTCTATAAAAGGTGAACATACTTAGACAAAGGTGCATGTTTTGTATTTTTCACTCATGTGAGAAATCTCCTCATTTCTGTACGACAGTGAGGTACCTGTATGTTTTGCTATCTGCTGGCAGAAAGGAGATGGGTCTAGCTTAGTGGGGGGTGTGTGTGTGTGTGTGTGTTTCAACCTTCATCAAGACTGATAGGCTAAAAATCTGGACAAATATTCATATAGCAATGCAAAGTAGTCATCTCTTTTCCCTCTCAGACCATGGACTTGACATGTTGCACCAACTCTCTCCCTTTTCTCAGTTTTTATCCTCTAATGAGGGTGCTTCCTCCTGTCTCTGTCCCATGATAAACTGGGGGTTTGCTGTGATCAGGTTTCTATTAGCTTTGGGGGGGAGCAAGGTGAGCTCTGGTCCCCTACATAGAAATAGTATATATTAGTTAGGCCTCTTCTGACAGCAGTTTGTAGACATCCAACTTAATCATATTAAGAAAGAGGAACTTGATCATTTTATGCAGCTGGGAAGGATGCTGAGGTAGTTGCTCTTTTTGGTGTGTGTCACACTTTATGGGGGCAAGACATGATTGCAAGAGGGACTTTACCTAACAATTGCAATAAGCCAGTGTAACCTGGCTTATTGTACCCTCAATGAATCCCCAACAATAAAAAAAAAAAAAAAAAAAAAAAAGAATACTCTGTAAGGCAAGGAACCGGGGATTAATTAGTGGCTGGTCTAACTTTGCCCTGTTGGTCTCCCATCTCAGCAGCTCTCTGCTTGGTTGTACTCTTTATATAGTAAAAAATACTTTACCTGCCTTAGCATCCCTTTAATTATTCTAGAACAGGATTGTTTGGGTTGCTTATGTCACACACAGGCTTATGCCTTGAAACGGTCACCGCTGGGGCCAGTTCCATTACATGGGACAGGATCTGGGACCAGAAAAAGAGGGGAGCATGGTGAGAAATTTTGCTAGTTGATAAAAAAACTATAACATCTTTTTAGAAAGCAAAACAAAAGTTCACTACAATAGAAACCAAACATCTGTTTACCTGAAAATTGATTTTTATCTCCTTAATCTTCCCCCACATGCTTTAACCTCAGAAATTGGTTAATTGCTTTATTTTGGGGGAGGCACTTTATTTATTTATTTTATTAAATCATAGCTGTGTACATCAATGCAATCATGGGGTACATACAATGTGCTGGTTTTATATACAATTTGAAATGTTTTCATCAAACTGGTTAACATAGCCTTCACGGCATTTTCTTAGTTATTGTGTTAAGATATTTATATTCTACACCTAGTAAATTTCACATGTACCCTTGTAAGATGCACCGTAGGTGTGGTCCCATCAATTATTCTCCCTCCACCCATCCTGGAGAGGGATAGGTGGGGAGGGGGGGAGGATGATTAATTGCTTTAAATACAGTTTGGTAGCATAAAAGGAGCAGAACCAGTTAATAAAAGTAGAAGTGGCCTAGCTATTTCCAATGGGAGAAATGGATAAAATAATTTATTTGGACCATCTTAATAATTGCTATGGATAGAAACATGATTCATTTGGTGATAGAAGTGTGTAACAAGTGGCCTTAAAATAGAGAATAGTCGGGCTATGACCCAGCTCACCTGTGTTACAGAGCTCAGGCTACTTTGCCTGTGGAAAGGGATCTCCAGGTGGTATTATTTTCCATTAAGGTCGAACACTCTGGCACAGGGAAGAGAACTTTCTTCTCAAAATTTGTTGCTGATAATCAAAGGACACAGATAGGTGGAATACTTGCGGCTGTTTCTATTGACATTTATTATTTTTATTAAATCTCAACCTTTTTGAGGCCACTGATTATTCCTTTTGTGATAAGAAATGTCCACTAATTTCACACATTACTTTAGAAAGGAAACAGACCAATTTACATAAAATAATTCACAGAAAACCAATTAGCTGAGAACTCTTTTGCTGAGAGCCAATTTGCCAAATGACCAATTTGCCTAAAGCTAATTTGCTAAAAATCAATGTACTGAATGACCTATTTTCCAAATTAGTGAAGATTGAGAACAATTTTTGGCTCCACCACTGTTCCCACTTCTGCCACAATCCTTTGTAGCCACTGTTGTGCCTGGCCAGGTATTTGCCTTTAGGGGAAAAACAGATATTAATACAAACTGTGCCAAGGCCTGTTTTAAGGTATCTGATAGGCCCTGGGGTTTATATCTTCCATTTTAAAGAAAAGGAAACTGAGGCCTATTAAAATGAATTAACTTGCTTAGTTAAGTCAGTCAAGTCACCAGACCATCCTATATATGCGTTTATCTGGGTCTCAAGAAATAAGTAAGCTACTAGTAACCACTGTGTCATGCGTCATCTAATAACTTATAGTGTGTTTTATTATGTGACAATACCTGAGAATAATTAGGGCAAAATAAGTCCTCAATTCCCAGAATCTTTCATGAGAAAGAAAAAAAAAATCAGAAAATATAACACTCTGAGAGGGAATGGCATATTTAGATTGAGTAAATATTCTTTTTAAAATAAGTCCCTGTATTACTTATTTGTAGAAATAACTAATTATGAAAATAGACAAATACACAGTCCAACATCTTAATGGAAAAAAATAAAACTTCATTTTTTTATTTTGCCTTGTTTGAAAAGACTGCTGAGCTTGGTCATTGTTCTGTTCACGAGGAGGTTGAACTCAGAGTTTTCTTCAAAGCAAAGTCCATCAGATATTTAAAATACTGAAAGAAGAAAGTTATACATTCACTTGACAAACTGTATCTCCTGTGAAACAAAATCATTTCTAATAAAACTGTTGAGAGTCACTGCTGGCAGCGAGGATGCAGACGAGTAATCTGGCTTTACGTCAGCTCACTGTCAGAGTGGCATCTCCCAGTGGGTGGACACGTTGCCGTCCCTGCTTGCACAGGAAGAGCTGAAGTTCAATAACCTGGGGATAGCAGTGGAACTGAGGTGGAGGTGTCCAGGCATCCACTGGCCTAGGCAAACTTCTGCCATTTTTGCATAGTAACTATAGTAGAGTGAAGTCTGTTCACATCCTCAGATTAAATGCTCCTCTTTTGCAAGGGAAGTTTTTATCTAAGTGGTTATTAGCTCTTTAGGAAAAAGGATTTTAAAATCTCCCTTTTGGAATTCAGGTGGGAAACAGGACCATTGCTTTCTCTATATTGCACTCAGTGATGCCATTGAATGAACGAGAAAATGGAGCTTCTTCAAGGGATAGGTGAAATTTGACCAGAGGAATCCAGGCTAGATTTAGCTCTCCTATACAAAGGCCAAAAGTCTTTGTATAGTGCACAAACTGCTTAATCATGTTTTTTCTTCCACATGCAAAAATTGTGACCAGCAAAAGAACCACACTAACTACAATGTAGTTTCCAAAAGACTTCTCCTCCAGGTCAATTCTATGTTCTCATCAGCTACAGTAGAAACTCCATAGTCGGCCACCTCCCGACAGTGACCGCCTCCTTGGGTTGATCTAATTTTCATAGACTGGACATGCTGTGCATGTATCTGTCAGTCCAGTAGGCCTATTTCCTTAAGCTGACCATCTTTGTATGTTGACCAGTTTGTTACAGTCCCTTGGGTGGCCAACTTACAGAGGTTCTATTATATTTTATAATAAATTAAGTTATAATTGCTAATTGCTCATTCTTTTTGTTTATTCTTACTTATTTAAGTAAATAAATTTATTTTATGGTATTTTGTTGACCTGTGATCAATGCAAGAAACAACAACAACAACAAAAAATATGTAAAAGAACAAGGAAGAAAAGAAAGTCTCTCCTCTCCCCCCATTTCCCAGCATCCGGAAACAGTAGGACCAAGCACTAAGGGGTAGATAACTTGCCCATGTTCTAACCACCACAAAGTTAGGGAGGGAGTTTGACTCAGTGCCCTTTGACTAAGGGATCTGTTTTCTCAAACTCTATATTCCACTTCTTCTTAAGCACTTTCTATCTCTCCATTTTTTTCTTTGAATTTTTTTCTCAGTTATTACCATAGACAAACCTTATCTCTCTTATTTTTTTTCTCTCTCTTTCTTCCTTCTGCTACTTAGAAATCCCTTATGATACTGGTCAAGTCAAGTGAGTACAAGAATGGAGCTGACCTGACGGTGCGTCTTCATTAATAAAATGAGACTTTCACCTTCTGGAGTAAAATCAACAATATCAGGAAACAGTGATATCAACCCTTAAAATATTTTGAATCCTCCTCAGAATCTATAATGACAAATTCTTCTACCATCTCTTCCTCCGATAATTAAAAATTTAATTTAATTTATCTTAAGCACCAATGTTCAAGGGAAATTTCTTATTAAATTTTACTGTACTTCTTATTTTCCAAATGTATAGTGACTTTTACCTCACTTTGTATGAATGGGTTTGAAGAGGGCTTCAGATTTCTTTCTTAAACTCAAATACCTGTTTGGAATTTTTGTACATGAAGTATGGGATAGACTCACAAAAGTAGCTTAATATGTGGTGGATCGATTTGTAGAAGAAGTTTACTGCCTTGGAGTCAACATCAAATGCACTCCAGGATTATAATGCATGTATTTAAATACTTCTCTGTGTTTTCTCATAACTTTCATGTGTTTACTTTTCTTTGTATTGCATTTCTACTTCCTATGGCCTGCCCTGGCTGTTTGCAATATAGACTGCTGGCTTATTTTAATAAAAATGTAATACATTTTAATCAAATTTTGTTATGTAATTAGCCATTCGATGTAAAAAGCTTTTCTATTACAGAGGTATTTTTGATACAGTGAGATGGCCTGCATTTTATAGACCTTATGATGAATCTTTAGTAAGTTCTATTAACTCTACCCAAAGATTTTCATAATGATAAATTTTGGCAGGAAGTGGGGGTAAAATCTTCTGTTCAACCCTTAGCATCCTGCCCCTGCCTGAAACTACCTCTTTTGGTTTTCTGTAGCAGAATGGAGAGAAGTGAGAGCCCAGTAATTCTGGTTTTCAGAGCTATGGCTTATGCCTTAAAGTAGAATGCACTTTGTGATCTAATGAAGTTTACCCTCTACACTCAGCTGTCAAATAGGGAAGGTTAGTCAATGTAACAGTTACCGTATTGTTTTAAGATTAAATGTGAGCTTTAGCTTTATTATAATTTATGAGATTGAAGTCCCGGACTCTTTTAAAGCCACTCATTTGTTCCGATGGAATTCACCTTTTCTCTTTTATACACTGTATTTTATGTATTTAGGTATTTTTAACTTACATAAATGGTATGGTATTTTAGATTTCGTATTGGTTTTTTTGCTTTTGCTTACTACTATAGTTGTATGATCTATCTGTGTTTACTATTTGTATTTCTCATTCATTGCTTCTAAGCAAGGCATGACATTTTACAATATGCATTCATTATATATTATTTACGTTCATTTAAACAATTATCTGAAAGATTGTGTGTTATACCCTGGAGATGGGTTGCTGAGTCACTGATTACACCACTCTAAATTTTACTAACTACTGCAAGATTGTCATCCAGAAGGACTGTATAGATTTATTTTTACATTTTTGGCTAACTCTTGATATTATCCAAATATCTAATTTTTGTCAATCTGATGGATGTAAAGTGGTATCTTGCATTTTTCTAGTAATTAAGTTGAGTATCTCCTCAATATTTCTTTTTTTTTTTTTTTTTATTGTTGGGGATTCATTGAGGGTACAATAAGCCAGGTTACACTGATTGCAATTGTTAGGTAAAGTCCCTCTTGCAATCATGTCTTGCCCCCATAAAGTGTGACACACAACAAGGCCCCACCCACCTCCCTCCTTCCCTCTTTCTGTTTCCCCCCCCATAACCATAATTGTCATTAATTGTCCTCATATCAAAATTGAGTACATAGGATTCATGCTTCTCCATTCTTGTGATGCTTTACTAAGAATAATGTCTTCCACGTCCATCCAGGTTAATACGAAGGATGTAAAGTCTCCATTTTTTTTAATGGCTGAATAGTATTCCATGGTATACATATACCACAGCTTGTTAATCCATTCCTGGGTTGGTGGGCATTTAGGTTGTTTCCACATTTTGGCGATTGTAAATTGAGCTGCAATAAACAGTCTAGTACAAGTGTCCTTATGATAAAAGGATTTCTTTCCTTCTGGGTAGATGCCCAGTAATGGGATTGCAGGATCAAATGGGAGGTCTAGCTTGAGTGCTTTGAAGTTTCTCCATACTTCCTTCCAGAAAGGTTGTACTAGTTTGCAGTCCCATCAGCAGTGTAAAAGTGTTCCCTTCTCTCCACACCCACGCCAGCATCTGCAGTTTTGAGATTTTGTGATGTGGGCCATTCTCACTGGGGTTAGATGATATCTCAGGGTTGTTTTGATTTGCCTTTCTCTAATATATAGAGATGATGAACATTTTTTCATATGTTTGTTAGCCATTCATCTGTCGTCTTTAGAGAAAGTTCTATTCATGTCTCTTGCCCATTGATATAAGGGATTGTTGGCTTTTTTCTGTGGATTAATTTGAGTTCTCTATAGATCCTAGTTATCAAGCTTTTGTCTGATTGAAAATATGCAAATATCCTTTCCCATTGTGTAGGTTGTCTCTTCGCTTTGGTTATTGTCTCCTTAGCTGTACAGAAGCTTTTCAGTTTAATGAAGTCCCATTTGTTTATTTTTGTTGTTGTTGCAATTGCCATGGCAGTCTTCTTCATGAAGTCTTTCCCCAGGCCAATATCTTCCATTGTTTTTCCTATGCTTTCTTGGAGGATTTTTATTGTTTCATGCCTTAAGTTTAAGTGCTTTATCCATCTTGAATCAATTTTTGTGAGTGGGGAAAGGTGTGGGTCCAGTTTCAGTCTTTTACATGTAGACATCCAGTTCTCCCAACAGCATTTATTGAATAGGGAGTCTTTCCCCCAAGGTATGTTCTTGTTTGGTTTATCGAAGATTAGGTGGTTGTAAAATGTTAGTTTCATTTCTTGGTTTTCAATTCGATTCCAAGTGTCTATGTCTCTGTTTTTGTGCCAGTACCATGCTGTATTGAGCACTATGGCTTTGTAGTACAGAATAAAATCTGGTATGCTGATGCCCCCAGCTTTATTTTTGTTACAGAGAACTGCCTTAGCTATACGGGTTTTTTTCCCGTTCCATACAAAACACAGAATCATTTTTTCCAAATCTTGAAAGTACGATGTAGGTATTTTGATAGGAATGGCATTGAATAGGTAGATTGCTTTGGGAAGTACAGACATTTTAACAATGTTGATTCTTCCCATCCATGAGCATGGTATGTTCTTCCATTTGTTAATATCCTCTGCTATTTCCTTTCTGAGGATTTCATAGTTTTCTTTATAGAGGTCCTTCACCTCCTTCGTTAGGTATATTCCTAGGTATTTCATTTTCTTTGAGACTATGGTGAAGGGAGTTGTGTCCTTAATTAGCTTCTCATCTTGACTGTTATTGGTGTACACAAAGGCTACTGACTTGTGGACATTGATTTTATATCCTGAAACATTACTGTATTTTTTGATGGCTTCTAGGAGTCTTGTGGTTGAGTCTTTGGGGTTCTCTAAGTATAAGATCATGTCGTCAGCAAAGAGGGAGAGTTTGACCTCCTCTGCTCCCATTTGGATTCCCTTGATTTCCTTGTCTTGCCTAATTGTATTGGCTAGAACTTCCAGCACTACGTTGAATAGTAAAGGTGACAGAGGACAACCTTGTCGGTTCCAGTTCTAAGAGGAAAAGCTTTCAGTTTTACTCCATTCAGTAAAATATTGGCTGTGGGTTTGTCATAGATAGCTTCAATCAGTTTTAGAAATGTGCCACCTATGCCTATACTCTTCAGAGTTCTAATTAGAAAAGGATGCTGGATTTTATCAAATGCTTTTTCTGCATCTATTGAGAGGATCATGTGATCTTTATTTTTGCCTCTGTTGATATGGTGGATAACGTTTATAGACTTGCGTATGTTAAACCAGCCTTGCATCCCTGGGATGAAGGCTACTTGATCATGATGAATGACTTTTTTGATGATAAGCTGTAATCTATTGGCTAGGATTTTGTTGAGAATTTTTGCGTCTATGTTCATGAGTGAGATTGGTCTGAAATTCTCCTTTTTGTTTGGGTCTTTTCCTGGTTTTGGTATCAGGGTGATGTTTGCTTCATAGAATGTGTTGGGGAAGATTCCTTCTTCCTCAATATTTTGGAATAATTTCTGCAGTACAGGAATAAGCTCTTCCTTGAAGGTTTGATAGAATTCTGGAGTGAAGCCATCTGGACCAGGGCATTTTTTGGTGGGAAGATTTTTTATTGTTTCTTTGATCTCAGTGCTTGAAATTGGTCTGTTTAGGAGCTCTATTTCTTCCTGGCTGAGTCTAGGGAGAGGGTGTGATTCCAAATATTGATCCATTTCTTTCACATTGTCAAATTTCTGGGCATAGAGTTTCTGGTAGTATTCAGAGATGATCTCTTGTATCTCTGTGGGATCAGTTGTTATTTCCCCTTTATCATTTCTGATTGAGGTTACTAGAGATTTTACTTTTCTATTCCTCGTTAGTCTGGCCAATGGTTTATCTATTTTATTTATTTTTTCAAAAAACCAACTCCTTGTTTCATTAATTTTCTGAATGATTCTTTTGTTTTCAATTTCATTGATCTCTGATTTGATTTTGGATATTTCTTTACTTCTACTGAGTTTAGACTTAGATTGTTCTTCTTTTTCCAATTCCATAAGATCTCTTGTGAGATTGTTGATGTGCTCTCTTTCTGTTTTTCGAATGTAGGCATCTAAAGCGATGAATTTTCCTCTCAAAACTGCTTTTGCAGTATCCCAGAGGTTTTGGTAGCTTGTGTCTTCATTGTTGTTATGCTCAAGGAAGTTAATGATTTCCTGTTTTATTTCTTCCTTCACCCATCTGTTATTCAACAGAAGATTGTTTAATTTCCATGCCTTTGGGTGGGGTGGAGCATTTTTGTTAGCGTTGAGTTCCACCTTTAGTGCCTTATGGTCTGAGAAGATACAAGGTAAAATTTCAATTCTTTTGATTCTGTTGATATTTGTTTTGTGTCCCAGCATATGATCAATTTTGGAGAATGTTCCATGGGGTGATGAGAAGAATGTATATTCTTTATCTTTGGGATGGAGTTTTCTATATGCGTCTATCAAGCATAGTTGTTCTAGGGTCTCGTTTAAGTCTCTTATATCCTTGTTTAATTTCTGTTTAGAGGATCTGTCCAGCTCTGTAAGAGGAGTGTTAAGGTCCCCTGTTATTATGGTATTATCAGATATCATATTGCTCAGACTGAGTAAGGTCTATTTCAAGAATCTGGGAGCATTTAAATTGGGTGCATAGATATTTAGAATTGAAATGTCTTCTTGTTGTATTTTTCCCTTGACCAATATAAAGTGACCATCTTTGTCTTTTTTGACTTTAGTTGCTTTAAATCCACATGTATCTGAAAATAAGATTGCAACTCCTCTTTTCTTCTGAATTCCATTTGCCTGAAAAATTGTCTTCCAACCCTTGACTCGGAGCTTTAATTTGTCTTTTGAAGCCAGGTGTGTTTCTTGCAGACAGCAAATGGATGGCTTGTGTTTTTTAATCCAGTCAACCAATCTATGTCTCTTCAGTGGGGAATTCAAGCCATTAACATTTATTGAGATAATTGATAAGTGTGGTAGTATTCTATTCGTCTTATTTTGTGAGAGTCCATTGCTTAGTTTTATCTTTTGCAGCAGTGTGGAGGTTAGGTTCTGTCCTTTAATTTCTGAGTTCTTACTTTGCTGCTGATCCATTGTGGTGGTCAGTGTGCAGAACAGGTTGAAGTATTTCTTGTAGAGCTGGTCTTGTTGTGGAGAATTTCCTCAATGTTTGTATATCCGTAAATGATTTGATTTCTCCATCAATTTTGAAGCTTAGCTTAGCAGGGTACAGAATTCTGGGCTGGAAATTGTTCTGTTTAAGTAGATTAAAGGTAGATGACCATTGTCTTCTTGCTTGAAAAGTTTCATTAGAGAAGTCTGCGGTCAATCTGATGGATTTGCCCCTGTAGGTCAACTGGCGCTTACTCCTGGCAGCTTGCAGAATCTTTTTTTGTCTTGACTTTGGACAGCTTCATCACAATGTGTCTTGGAGAAGCTCGGTTAGAGTTGAGGTGACCTGGGGTCCGATATGAAAGCAGTGTGTCAGAATCTTTGATGATATTTGGGAAATTTTCTTTTATAATATTCTCTAGTATGGCTTCCATTCCTCTGGGGCATTCTTCTTCCCCTTCCGGAATTCCTATAACTCGTATGTTGGAACGCTTCATAAAGTCCCATAATTCTGACAGTGAATGTTCTGCTTTCTCTCTCTTCTTTTCTGCCTCTTTTACTATCTGAGTTATCTCAAAAACTTTGTCTTCTACCTCTGAAATTCTTTCTTCTGCATGGTCTAACCTGTTGCTGATACTTTCCATTGCATCCTTAAGTTCCCTGATTTACTGTTTCATTTCCTTCAGCTCTGCTATATCCTTTTTATATTCTTCATATCGTTCATCTCTTATTTGATTCTGTTTTTGGATTTCCTTTTGGTTATTTTCCACTTTATTAGCAGTTTCCTTCATTGTTTCCATCATTTCTTTCATTGTTTTCAACATGTATATTCTAAATTCCCTTTCTGTCATTCCTAACATTTCTGTATAGGTGGAATCCTCTGCAGCAGCTACCTCATGGTCCCTTGGCGGGGTTGTTCTGGACTGGTTCTTCATGTTGCCTGGAGTTTTCTGCTGATTCTTCCTCATGGGTGATTTCTTTTATCTGCTTCCTTGCCCTAATTTTCCTTTCACTTCCTCTTGCTCTTTAAGTTCTCGTGCCTGTGGATGAGCAGAAGCTTTCTCAGGGAAGTGCTTGTCGCTGGAATCACTGCTGAAGTGGCTATCCACTTACCCTGTGTGTCAAAACTGGTCTCCCTCTGCCCCCGAGGGTTAGGGCTGCAAGGTGGCTCAGACCCCGCCCTTAGGCTACTTGGTTGCTAGGTTACCAGCTCCCACCCAATTCCAGCTCTGGGACCCTGAGGGCGGAGCTTGCTGGGGCAGATCGCTCACAATGTCTGCCTATGACCCAGAGCCAAACACTATTAGCTCCGTCTGGCTCAGCAGCTCAGACTGGGGCCCTAGACAAAGGCCAAAGTTCTCCGCACTCCCGCTCAGGCTCTCCCCAAGGCAGTTCAGCTGAGTGCCAAGTCCAAAGACACCAAAACAGTTCACAGTTAAGGCCTTTCTGGGTTTGCAGTCTCGCTGCTACTGAACTTACAGTTGCGGGCGGGTTTAGACAGATTGAACACACGCGACCACTTGCCGGTTTTCCACTGTTTTAGTCCTCCTCTTGGGGTCCAGAAGTCTCTCGCTGACTCCCTGTATCCTCTCAGGGGTAATGATAGGCAGATCCCACCAGCCAGAGATGCCTGGAGTCCTATCTCCCCAGACTCACAGTGCCCAGATGCAAGGAAGCTTTTACTTGGCTGCCATCTTGCTCCGCCTCTCCCAAACTCTTGATTTTTGAGGGGGAGAACAGTTACCATGTCAAAAGTGTAGCTGAAATGTTCCCAGATAAATATGTTTTCTTCCTTTGCTTCTTGTAAATTTATGCTTGTTCTATGTCATCCTCAGGTTTTAAGATTTAGGAGGATTAATTAGTTTCAGTGTCGCCGCTTAGAATCTTTGTGCTGGTTCTCTGGAAGTTTCTCCTTCAGCGTTCAGGCATCATCTGTCCCTCACGAAGCGCATCTGACCACCAACACCATCTTGCGAGGACTCAGCTTCTGTCTCTTCAATATTTCTTACCATTTGTGTTGCCATCTATAAATTTCTTTTTCTGTCTTTTTTTTTATCTATCAGGTTTCTGGTCTGTTTCATGATTTTTTTAATAGCTGTTTTTAGAATATAAAAATTAACCCTAATTAGTTTCTGTTTTTGTAAAGTCTTCAACCTTCTTGTTCTGTCAGTCATTAGTCTGTGGTAACTTTTAAAAACTGAAATCCTAAATTCTTATTTAGTTTTTACATTACTAACCTTTATGGATATTGATTAAGACATCTTTCTGCATTCCTAAGTCACAAAGATGTTTACCTACAATTGCTTTTATTCACTTTACATTTCTTCCACTAATTTCTTCAGATGAAACCTTGCCTTAAACTTCAGAGACTGCTATATGCTTTCCTCAGAGTAGGTGGTCTGAACACCTCCACGATGTGGTCAGGCAAGTCCAGCATTTGGGTAGAAAGCATGTCCTGGGAATAGACCACTTATTTCATGTTTAACTTAAATTTAAATTAAAAAGAAAAAAAAAACTAAAGTGTGAGGGAAATTTTTTTAAAAATATTTGCCCTTTCTTCAAACAGGAAAGAAAAATTATTATCAGTGTTCATAATTCTTAATCTGATTCTGTGCCAGCAGCTCAGAGGACGGTATTTAGAGCACTCACACAGGTGACCTCAGAATAGAGAAGTAAATGTTTGTTTTTGCTTGGATAATAAAAACCCCATTAGTAGCAGGACTTTAAGTGGCTTCCCTGTTGTGTGAAGAGCAATTTTGTTTTTAAACATTTTCCAGTCCTTTCTAGCCTCTTCCACTTGGTGCCTTTCAGATAATAACAACTAAACATTTTGGAGTTGGTGCAGCATAAAAGTTGTGCCTTCGTGAAAACCATGAGCATATATTTTGCTCTACATTTCAATTTTTGTGTGCATTTGTTGTCTCTTTTAGCCTTTAAATTAACCTAATTTATAAATTAAGCTCTATTCATCTCCATGTATTTTCTCTTGCCTGAAATTTGTGTCAAAAAACTCAGAGGATACAGCCCCAGAGGAAACAACCTATTTCCCAATTTTAGATGTTAACTCGCTACTAAATTTCTAGGATGTTAATTTTGTATTTTATTTATTTTTTGATCCTGCCTCTGACCTTAAAAGTGAGGTCTTGGAAGAGCGTTTAGTGGGAGTATTAGACTGTGCCCTGAAGGAAAGCTCAGAGAATTTATACATACATGGGAAACTTTCACAGTTGATTTGACCATTGTCTTCTGGGGAGTTGGATTCTTTCATGCACCTGCCATTCTCGATATAGCCAGAGCTCAGTAAGCAGAGCCCAGGGAGAGGACAAGAGGGGACTGACACAGCAACCTCCTGAGCCAGCTGTGTGATCACCCCCTTAATCTACAGTCATTTTCCAGCTGCGAGGAAGCAGCTCTGCAGCCGCCACTCAGCACAGAGTGCTCGTGTCCAGACTGGCTCCGGCAGGTGGCCTTTACACATCCTCCCTTTTATTTTTTTTTTTCCCTTTTGTAAGCACAGATGTATGCTCAGATGTGAGGCAGCTGTTCAAAGGGCATCCCGGGATGAAAAGCAACTTTTATGCAGTTATTAGGATTGATTCTTCAGATTTCATTAACTTAGTAATTATTAATGATATCAAAGTAATCTTTCAATAGTTAACTTGGCTATTTTCTCAATAAGGTTACTGGTAGCAAAACTTTTCCAAAACTAGACTTTCAGAATTTCTTATAACTATTCTTATGTTTAAATATACATGTTTTTAAAATTTATTTATTTTTATTGTTAAATCACAGCTGTGTACATTAGTGCAATCAAGGGGTACAACGTGCTGGTTTCATATACAATCTGAAATATTCTCATAGAACTGTTCAACGTAGCCTTCATGGCATTTTCTTAGTTACTGTATGTAGACATTTGTATTCTGCCTTTAGTAAGTTTCGCCTGTACCCATTCTAAGATGCACCGTAGGTGTGACCCGACCCATTACCCTCCCTCCACCCTAACCTCCCCCCTCCCTTCCACTTCCTTGGCCCTTTACCCATAGTCTTGTGATATAGTTGGGTTATAGCCTTCATGTGAAAGCTATAATTTAGCTTCATAGTAGAGCTGAGTACTTTGGATACTTTTTCTTCCATTCCTGAGATACTTTGCTAAGAAGAATATGTTCCAGCTCCATCGATGTAAACATGAAAGAGGTAAAGTCTCCATCTTTCTTTAAGGCTGCATAATATTCCATGGTATACATGTACCACCATTTGCTAGTCCATTCGTGGGTCGATGGGCACTTGGGCTTCTTCCATGACTTAGCAATTATGAATTGGACTGCAATAAACATTCTGGTACAGATGTCTTTGTTATATTGTGATTTTTGGTCTTCTGGGTATAAACCTAGTAAAGGAATTATAGGATCGAATGGCAGGTCTATTTTTAGGTCTCTAAGTATTCTCCAAATGTCCTTCCAGAAGGAACATATTAGTGTGCATTCCCACCAGCAGTGTAGAAGTGTGCCCTTTTATCTCCACATCCACGCCAACATCTCTGGTTTTGGGATTTTGTTATGTGGGCTACTCTTACTGGGGTTAGGTGATATCTCAAAGTAGTTTTGATTTGCATTTCTCTGATGATTAAGGATGATGGGCTTTTTTTCATGTGTTTGTAGATCGTGCATCTGTCTTCTTTAGAGAAGTTTCTCTTCAAGCCCCTTGCCCACCCTGAGATGGGATCACATGTTCTTTTCTTGCTAATACGTTTGAGTTCTCTGTGGATTCTGGTTATTAGACCTTTTTTTTTTCTTTGTTATGATGTGATTTTTTTTTTCTTTTTTCTTTTTTTTTATTGTTAGGGATTCATTGAGGGTACAATAAGCCAGGTTACACTGATTGCAATTGTTAGGTAAAGTCCCTCTTGCAATCATGTCTTGCCCCCATAAAGTGTACACACACCAAGGCCCCACCCCCCTCCCTCCGTCCTTCTTTATTGAAGGTATAACCCGCAAATATTTTCTCCCATTCTGAGGGCTGTATGCTTGCTTTACTTACTATGTTCTTGGCTGTGCAGAAGCTTTTTAGTTTGATCAGGTCCCAGTAGTGTATATTTGATACTGCTTCAATTGCCTGGGGAGTCCTCCTCATAAAATGTTCACCCAGGCCGATTCCTTCAAGAGTTTTCCCTGAACTTTCTTCAAGTAATTTATAGTTTCATGTCTTAACTTTAAATCTTTTATCCAGTGAGAGTCTATCTTACTTAATGGTGAAAGGTGTGGGTCCAGTTTCAATCTTCTACAGGTTGCCACCCAGTTCACCCAGCACCATTTGTTAAATAGGGAATCTTTTCCCCACTGAATGTTTTTAATTGGCTTGTCAAAGATCAAATAATGGTAAGTAGCTGGATTCATCTCTTGGTTCTCTATTCTGTTCCAGACATCTACCTCTCTGTTTTTGTGCCAATACCATGCTGTTTTGATCACTATTGATTTATAGTACAGTCTCAGGTCTGGTAGCATGATTCCTCCTACTGTGTTTTTATTGCTCAGTAATGTTTTGGCTATTTGAGTTTTTTCTGACTCCATATAAAATGAAGTATTATTTTTCTCAAGATCTTTAAAATATGACAATGGAGCTTTAATAGGAATTGCATTAAAATTACATATTGCTTTGGGTAGTTATAACAATGTTGTTTCTTCCCAGCCATGAGCATGGTATGTTTTTCCATTTGTTAACATCTTTAGCTATTTCTTTTCTTAAAGTTTCATAGTTCTCTTTGTAGAGATCTTTCACATCCTTTGTTAGGTATACTCCCAAATATTTCATCTTCTTTGGCACTACTGTGAAAGGAATAGAGTCCTTGACTATTTTTTCAGCTTGGTTATTGTTGGTATATATAAAGGCTACAGATTTATGGGTGTTGATTTTGTAGCCTGAGACATTGCTGTATTCCTTGATCACTTCTAAAAGTTTTGTAATAGAATCCCTAGTGTTTTCCAGATGTACGATCATATCATCTGCGAAGAGTGAAAGTTTGATCTCTTCTGTCCCTATGTGGCTACCCTTGATCACCTTTTCTTCCCTAATTGCAATGGCTAAAACTTCCATGACAATGTTAAAGAGCAATGGAGATAATGGGCAACCTTGCCTGGTTCCTGATCTAAGTGGAAATGATTTCAATTTAACTCCATTCAATACGATATTGGCTGTGGGTTTGCTGCAGATGGCCTCTATTAGTTTAAGAAATGTCCCTTCTATACCAATTTTCTTAAGTGTTCTGATCATGAAGGGATGCTGAATGTTATCAAACGCTTTTTCTGCATCAATGGAAAGAATCATATGGTCCTTATTTTTTAGTTTGTTTATGTGCTGAATTACATTTATAGATTTACATATATTGAACCAGCCTTGAGAGCCTGGGATGAATCCCACTTGGTCATGGTGTATACTTTTTTTGATGTGTTGTTGGATTCTGTTTGTTAGGATCTTATTGAGTATTTTAGCATCAACATTCATTAGTGATATTGGTCTATAATTTTCTTTTCTTGTTGGGTCTTTCCCTGGTTTGGGGATCAAGGTGATATTTGCTTTGTAGAATGTGTTGGATAATATTCTTTCTTTTTCTATATTTTGGAAGAGGTTTAGTAATATAGGTACTAGTTCTTCTTTAAAGGTTTGGTAGAATTCTGACGTAAAGCCATCTGGTCCTGGGCTTTTCTTTTTAGGGAGATTTTGTACAGTTGATGCTATTTCAGAACTTGATATAGGCCTGTTCAACATTTCCACTTCATTTTGGCTAAGTCTTGGTAGGTGACATACTTCCAGGTATTGGTCAATTTCTTTCAGATTTTCATATTTCTGAGAGTAGAGTTTGTTGTAGTATTCATTAAGGATTTTTTGAATTTCTGAGGGGTCTGTTGTTATTTCATCGTTACCATTTCTGATTGATGTAATTAGAGATTTTACTCTTTTTTTCCTGGTTAGGTTGGCCTAAGGTTTATCTATTTTATTGATCTTTTCAAAAAACCAACTTTTAGATTTATTGATCTGTTGTATAATTTTTTCATTTTCAATTTCATTTAATTCTGCTCTGATTTTGGTTATTTCTTTTGTTCTGCTGGGTTTGGGGTTGGAGTGTTCTTCCTTCTCTAGTTGCTTGAGATGTCCCGTTAAGTTATTAACTTCCTTCTTTGTTTTCTTGAGGAAGGCTTGTAGTGCTATAAATTTCCCTCTTAGGACTGCCTTTGCAGTATCCCAGAGGTTCTGGTAATTTGTGTCTTGATTGTTGTTTTGTTCCAAAAATTTGGTGATTTCTTTCTTAATTTCATCTATAACCCATATATCTTTCAGCATAAGGTTGTTTAGCTTCCATGTTTTTGTATGGGTATGCAGGTTCCTGTTGTTATTGAGTTCAACTTTTATTCCACATAGTCCGAAAAGATGCAAGGAATAATTTCTATTTTTTTAAATTTGCTGAGGTTAGATTTGTGGCCTAGGATGTGGTCAATTTTGGAGTATTTTTCGTGGGCTGATGAGAAGAATGTGCATTCAGTTTTTTGGGGATGAAATGTTCTGTAGATGTCTGTTACGTCCAGATGTTGAATGGTTAAGTTTAAATCTAAAATTTCTTTGCTTAGCTTCTTTTTGGAGGATCTATCCAGTACTGCTAAAGGGGTGTTAAAATCTCCAACTACTATGGAACTGGAGGAAATCAAGTTGCTCATGTCCATTAAAGTTTCTCTTATAAATTGAGGTGCGTTCTGGTTGGGTGCATAAATATTAATAATTGAAATCTCATCATATTGAGCATTACCTTTAGTAAATATCAAGTGTCTGTCCTTATTCTTCCTTATTTCGGTTGGCTTAAAGCCTATTGCATCTGCGAATAAGATTGCAATGCCTGCTTTTCTCTGCTTTCCGTTTGCCTGGAGTGTAGATGACCATCCCTTCACCTTGAGTCTATATTTGTCTTTTAATGTAAGATGAGATTCTTGTATGCAGCAGATATCTGGCTTGAGTTTTTGTATCCAGTCAGCCAACCTGTGCCTCTTTAGAGGACAATTTAAACCATTCACATCAATTGAGAATATTGATAAGCCTTTTGAGAGTCTGGTGGACATTTTTAATCCTGTTGCAACTGTGGAAGTTGAAATTTGATCAAAAATTTCTGGGTGGGTTTACTTTTGTGGTGGAGGATTACAAAATCTCTGTCCTGTTGGGGCTGGCTCTATAACTAACTTGTACAATTTTAAGGGGTATAAAAAGGTCATTCGGTTCCTAAATAGTTTACTAGCTTGTTATGAAACATAGAATCCTTTCCAGAGAGGCACTGTTTTCATTAAGGCTTTATGTCCAGCCTTATGCACGTGCACAGTCTCCCCCAACATAGTCATTTTACTGCAATCCCTCTATGAGCGAGCACCATGGTGTGAATGAATGCAAATGGGCATTGGGTACAGCTCCTGCCCTTGAGGGGGTGACAGTCTGGAAAGGCAGGGCATGCATATTAAAGGTGAAATAATAAGGCAAGGGAGTATCACTGTGGATCATTTACATTTGTAGAAGTGAAAATAAGATCTCTGAGCACTGGTCCTCAGAGAAGGGCTATGGATGACCATAACTCTTTCTGAGTTATTTTTGGGTTACACATTATTTGATAAGATTTTCACAAATTTATTTACATGTAAGTGAAATTAATTGCTTTTAATATGTAAAACTAATCTAATTACTGTATTTTAGTTACTTCAGTCATCAAAACTTTCATATTAACTTCTTGTACACTAACCTATTTCAGGACATGTTTCCCAAAGAAATACAATTATTAAGGGGCTAGTTCACACAGGGATGTTCACATTTCTGTGTGTGACCCACAAATTTCAAAATAGTGTACTGACAGATTAAAACTTGACAAAACTTGGGAAAGTTTCTTCTTGACCTCTCTTTTCTTAGAATATTTACTTTGAACAACAACAACAAAATCACAATTTTCAATTCTTTCTCCACCATTTTCAAGTGTAAATATTCTCAATGAAATACAACCACCAAGAAAGGTAGTCTCTCACTCTCTGGAAAGGGTGGAGGTCAAGTTCCATACAGGCCAATTAGCAAACACAGATGATCTCATGGGATTCATAGATCTCTCCTCCAGCACTTCCACCTTCATTTGCCCAAGTGCTTGAGAACTCTCCCACATTTTCAAATGGAGTTGAGTTCAGTCTCTCCCCCCAATACAATAATGTTCTTAGAAAGTCTTCCTTGCCATTTTTAATAAATCTGGTACACTTTTTGTTCTATAGTGACCACTTAAAAGAGTAGTTATAAAACTATGGAGGCATGTATCTGTGGGTACATTATGGTTGCTGATCTGGGCTCTTTTTGTTTCACTTACCAAACAGCATTTATTCTAGGTATTTGCTATTGTACACAAAAAGAAAAGTAGAATTATCAAAGATCCTGCACATTCTCTCCAGAGCCTGTTGACTTTTTCAGACCATCCTCTCTTTAAGCAGATTTCGACATAGCTTATCACTTTGGCTTACGCTCCTTTATACCTTCTGTGTAGCATAGATTGTTTTCTCCATGACATTTCCCCTAGTATATAAGGGCAAACAGCATTGTTTTCCTTGCTATTAGTGCCATGACTTAGTTTATGACATGCTTTCATTTGTCTCCATATGAACAGGAGAATATTGAGAGGGATGAATATAAGAAGAGGCCGTTCAGCCCATCAAACTTTTTTCCTTTGAATGTACCCTAGAGAACATTTAATTGCTTCTTGAATGACCCCCAAGGTCTTCCTAGAATGAGCTTGTTGTCTTCTTTGTGGAGTAGACCATCCCCATTTCATTTGAACTCATTGTGACTTAATTATAGGATACATATAATAAATTGGAGGCAATCAGTAATCCTTAATCAAACAGGGTACATTTGTTTCACATGCAAGACACAATGGGCCCTTGTGAAATAGATGGCACACTTTCATTTACTGAACGATACCCAGATTAATTAACTCACCTGATAGCTATGGTTCCAATTTCCCAACTGCAACTCAAGTCTGTCTTATGGTTGCCCTTCTTTCTTCTGTTTGATAAGAAGCTAATCATGAACAGACTTTCAGATTTGATGATTATAATTTCTCTCCACATATATTATCTTTCTCATTATATAAAATAATATATATTTATTTGCAAATGGTACATAAATGTATACATAGTACACTTGTATACTATGTGTAAATTATACACGTATCCTATGTGTTACATGTTATATATTATACACTGTGTGTAAGTACACACACACACACACACACACGCATAAACCTGCATGCTTAACACACTTTCAGTGGAAAAGATGCCAGATTTCTCTTGATATGGCATTTCTTTAGTCACAGCTCTAAAACAAAACTGCATTGACTGGGTCTATTTCCAGAATTTTACAATAATTTCTTTAAGCCTCCAGCAGTGCCTGATCACTTTCTAGAGCAGAGATTTTAGCTGTTTGGTTTCTGCTGGCTGTTTTCCCTGAAAATTACTGTAAGAGATTTAATTGATTTCTATTTCATTTATCTTCCAAAAAGTTGAGGTTTTTATTAAATTTAAGTGTCTATTTAGTGCCTCTCATTGTGTATCCTGATTATTTTTGGTGACTCAGTGTAACATTTAATAACTATTAGTTGTCTTTTGAAGAGTTCTTAACCAGGAAACAAGAGTTCTTACAGCTACATAGATAATTAACTTGAAGCTTGCTGTCTCCTGAGAGACATCAAATATGTAAATGAGGAACTTAAGGCTTAACAAGACATGGTAAGAAAATCACTAAAAGTTTTATCACATGAAAGCTAAAATCTGTGGTTAAAAAAATATATCAATATGCTTTGAAGAACTAATATGCGCTTCTTGCTTAGGATTTGTGAAACTTATGGGCTTTAAATTCTTTTTCAAAGCTTCAGGAGCTAGGCAGATCTGTTAACAAAAAAACTGAAGTCGTTTTAAAAGGGGGCAGCAACCACATTAAATACTTTACAATACCTACAATATTCTTGGAGCTCAACAAATATTTCATAACTTGCACCAATTTTTTCTTTTTTAGTTTACAGATTACATTTTCTATATCTATCATTCTTTTAATCTTGAAATCATATTGCCGTTCAGAGATAACAAACAATTGATTTCTTTGGTCTGTTTTTTTTATTAAAGACTTAGAGAACTACTCATTTTTAATGCTTTAAACTATATTAATCAATTGTCTTCATTTTTCTCCACGTGCCTGAATATTATACAATGTAACTCATAAAAAATGTAGAGGAAAATATTCTTTGCATCTCTGTGCTGTTTTTAATAAAAAAAACCTCTCTCATTATTAAAAGTTTTGGTACCTAGATAACATATTTCTTATTATAATTCATGAATTATATTGTCTTGAGACATAGTTGAACTAGTGAATGTAATGGATGAAAGTGAGAAACCATTTGTAAATTCCCCTGAAAATGGTTTTCTTTAAAAGTAGATACATTCACTTTTTACTTTTTAATATTAATCACTTGAAACTTTTTAAGACAAATGTGCTTGGCTCTCAAGCACTTCCATTGAAGTATAGTTCTGATTCTTCCCTCGAGTCTTTAGGTGGGTGTGCAGATGGCATGATGGGAATTGCAGAGCCCTAGTGGAGAATAACATCTCAGCTAGCCCCTCCTCAGACTTGATAGGGAGCTGCAGCTATTGGTGCCTTGGGATCTGACCACCAGGGGCTGGTGCTACATCATATTTACACAGGGCCACACCTACAGCGGCTTTTCCCTCTGCAAGTCTGGACCTCATCACCCAGGCCTCACTGGAGCTAGAATCAGGATTACTGTGGAATGTGCTTGATTTCCTTAAGGAAATTGTCTGACTCTTAAGTAAACACATTAAATAGCACCTGGTCAGGATGAAGAGCATTTGTGTGCTTGATCAATTTTCTTCTGCCAGAATTTAGTGAGTGCCTCCCATGTCAGCAGTGGCGAACCTGATCAAAGGCAAAATGCCCAAGTAAGAAAAGGCAATGTTGAAAATAAAAAAAGGGGACCACAATCACGTTTTCTTTATAAAACTAAAGCTGGATTCACTTTCCTTTTGCTCATCATGCTAGTTTATTAAATTGCCAGCATGTACTTCCCTACATCATAATATTTCTCAGTTCTCCAAAGGATCAGGTATTGCCAAAATTCTAGTCATAACATCAATACAGTTTTAACAACAATTACCTTTTTCTTTACATTTGTCTCAAGAGTCTCATAAGCAGGATGCTCTGAGAGCTCCAGAAGGCCCTGGGCCATGGCTTGGTTATCATTGCAATGCACTCTCTAAATCACTGCAGGGGGGTGTGAAATGGTCCTCAGCTCACAAGGACTTTGCAGCCTTATGCATATTCACTAGCTTGTGCAGCCTGGATTTGGTACCCTCTTGACTCCCAACCTTTCCTCAACATCTTTTAGATCTCTTAAATTTATAATAAAAACACTTCACGTTGGTATTGTACTTACCTGTTCATAAAGCTTTGTCATATTCAGGATCTCAGGTGGTCCTCATAGTTTTGCTCTATTACTGGCTACTTAGCTCTTTGGCCTCATTAGCAGAAATCAGTTTCTAAACTTACTGAACACCTCATCTAGCAGTAAGCGGAACCAAGTTGTCTTTAAAACCACAACAACAAAACAAAAAGGAAAAAAGAGAACTGGCTCTGTTGCAGAACAGTAGTGGTGTGATAATTGTATTTCATCTATCTACATTGAACTAAGAAAGATTTGATCATCCACATATAAGTTGATTTATAAAGAGCTGGACCAGTTTTCCTTTAATTCTTCCTTCTTTTGGATTTTCATCTTCAGACCCATTCTAGAAAATGCTTGATGAACTGGCATCAGAAGGAGAAAGACGTCAAATGAAGGAAATAAAGACTTGTCAGGATTCCTATTTAATTCCTTACCTAAAATACTCCTTTTAATGATATGAGTGGTTTCAAAATTTGTTACAAATATTCTCAATTTAAAACCTAAACAAGGGAAACTTTTAGGGACAAAAAAGGAATTTATGGTTCAACGTTTGGTCTTTTAAAAGATAATTTAATTTTGCTTCACTTAGGAGTAAAGATTTCAAACCTTTAAATTACTAGAACTCCTGGCTTTTGGGAATATAGTAAGAGGATTATTTTTAGTTAAATTATGGGGACCTTCCTTAATAATTCATGATAGCTACATCATTCATGTCTTAAAATTGCCTTAATTAGAGAAGACCCTATTTCGTTTTACTCTTTGCTATTAGCGGATCCTACTGTTTCAGTTTTCTCTCTGGCGCTATTGACATCATAACCATCTTTTTTGCGTGCCAGGTAAATAATTATTAGTTACATTTAAATGTATGATATTTTAAAATAACATTATGCATATGTAAAAAACAGAAAAAAGAAATCCACAGAAGCAAATCAATTCTCTGATGTCTGGTGTCTTGGTAATTTTATTTTTATTTGGCTATTAAAACAGTACAGCATTTTGTGACTACTTTCTTTGGTTATGAGACATTTTAGAGGGAATCATGGATTTGGGAAGACAAATTTTAGAATATTACTGTGTGCATTTTGACTTGTTAGTTCCTATCAGAATTGTTTATAATTGCTAGTTATAACAATAATTAGAAAATTAAAAGCATATTCCATCTTTAGAAAAAATGAAAGCAGCTGTTGGTTATCTTCACTTTCTTTCTTTGTATTTCTTGCTCAGGGTAATCATTTGCAAAGGTATTTTTTTGATAAATGAACAAATAAAATATGCATTCAAATTGTTTTTGATATAGTTAAGTTCAACTTGAAAAAGTGACTTCAATTGTTCATGGGATTTAAAATTATTTCCTGACAGAGAAAAGTAAAGTGATAATAGATGTCAAATTTAACATAGATTGCCCCTTTGGAAAGAAGTATGGAAAATCCTTAAAGAGCTAAAAGTAGACCTTCCATTTGATCCCAGAATCCTATTACTACATATCTACCCAGAAGAAAAAAAAAAATAATTTTATCCTAAGGACATTTGCACTAGAATGTTCATTGCGCTCAATTTACAATTGCCAAGATGTAGAATCAACTCAAGTGCCCATCAGCCCATGAATGGATTAATAAACTATGGTTACATATATCATAGAATAAATACTATTCAGGTGCAAAAATGATGGAGACTTTACAACTTTTGTATTAACTTGGATGGAGTTGAAAAACATTCTCTTTAGTAAAGTTTTGCGAGAATGGAAAAGCAAGCATCCAATGTACTCAGTACTAATATGAAGCCAATAGACAAATTTATATCCACACAAGACAAAAACTTAATTAAATTCAAGTGGGGGGAGAAGGAAAGGGAGGAGTGGGGATAGGGAAGAAGGGAAGGGGATTGGTGTGCCCCCACTTAATGGATTACAATGTAAGAGTACATGGCACCCCTTCTTGGGAAGGGGCACAAGGCCAACAGGAACTATACCTGACAAATGCAAAAAATGTAACCTAATTGTTTATAAAATAGATTATGAGAAAGAAGGAGGGCGAGAAGGAGAAAGGAAGAGCAGAGAGAGGGAGGGAGGGAGGGAGGTGGGGCCTTGGTGTGTGCCACACCTTTTGAGGGCAAGACATGATTGTAAGAGGGACTTCGCCTAACAAATGCAATCAGTGTAATCTGACTTATTGTACCCTCAATGAATCCCCAACAATAAAAAAAAAACATATTTAAAATGCAAAAAAAATCTGCAAAATATTGATTAATTGTTATAGTATCTAAATTACTATCAGGGAACAACTTTGTCTCAGGCTTCTAGAAATTGTAGGAGGCAAACAGGACTTGGTAATGAAGTGTTGAATCCATATTTACTACAGAGAACCAAGAGAACACCATGGGGCCATACAAATGCAGTCCTGTTTCTTCCATTAGGTTTAATTATTCATGATAGCTACATCTTTCGTGTCTTAAAATTGCCTTAATTAGACAATTGGACACTTTTACATACACTCAACACTAAGAATTAGTCAAATAGTATTTTTAAGGTACTATGTTTTTAACCAGCGATTTGTTGAATAAGTTGGTTTGGGAGCTTGTTTTGTGTGCGAACATACTATCTCTGATTTCATTTTTTTCTGCCACAGTGCCCACTGCACAGTAAAAAGAAAAAAAAAAGTGTAATTGTAGTTTTGTCCTTTATAACACAGGACAAATAAATGTCAAAATCAAATGGTGGTGTCCCCCAAAGGAAAACACACTTCTATGTTGAAATATTCTTCCCCACTTCCCGTTGCTCTTCCTCTGAACACCCAGGTGAAGCTGCCTCAGGACCTAATCAAATGCTGATCATTTGCATATAATAAAAAATCCTGCAGTGAGATTTTACAACATGTGGAGGAAAATTTCATGGTCTAAACTGGTAATTTATGAAAATACATATACATCTCCTCTCAATCAACAGTTACTAAATAGCATAGTTTGACTGGACCAAATATGGTAGGAGCACCTGCTTGTGTTGGTGATGTCTTAATTGTCAGTTTAATTCTTTGTTTCATAAATATCCTTGGGAGTGACATTCTGCTATTTCCTATGTTCCTTTAAAATACTGTGATATTGATAAAATGTCAGAACCCTTCTTGAGAACGACAGTAACAATCAACTTTACAAAGCAATCATTAAGATAGCTTTAAAAATGTAAATGTCTTAACACAACTACTAAGAAAATGCCAGGAAGGCTATGTTAACCAGTTGGATGAAAATATTTCAAATTGTATATAAAACCAGCACATGGTGCCCCATGATTGAATTAATGTACACAGCTATGATTTAATTAAAATATATATATACATATAATGAAATATATTTTCTGGAAACTCTTTGTACTTATATTCAAATACTATTTTTTAAGATAATAATTCATATAGCATATGTTAGATTTTCTTACCAGATTTATTCTTACCACAAGTTATTTTAAAGAAATGTATTTTTAAGTCGCAGGGACTATTTTTCATGTATGTTTTTTGAACTTTCAGAGCCCTGATTATTTCGATAATTTCTGCAAGTTTGTCAGGTGGTTAAATAGAAAATCGTTTTGCAATATTTCTTTTGAATCTATAGGGTTAATCTGAACCTTTAAAAAATTATAGTTACCACCAAATTCATAAATACAAGACATTAAATTTCTAGTTTTCTAATTTTAACATTATACACACTATTTTGAACAATGTTTTCTACAAATTACGGAATTCGAAATGTTGGGTTCCATATGTTTTTTTAAATGAAAAGGTTACATTTCCTTTCTCTAAAGTTGAAATACTTAACTGGTCAAGGAACGTCCTTCACTTCTGAGTTAATCTCCGAATGTTATTCAGTATTGTAGAGAGATACATATCAGCATTGCATTTGCACGGGACAGTAAATACTATTACAATTCTATGTAGCCACAATAAATACTATTGTTTGCAAGGACATGATAAATTACAGAAAATGATTTGCTGTTTGAAGACCATATGGTCACATGGAAAAAGGCTTAACTGAAACATGAGAAGTTGAGGCTAGTCAGAAATTTCCTGCCTGGGGTAGACTTAGAGAAGTTACCCAGGGACATTTTGAAGTTTTTTTACTGGAGTTTTGGAAATCCTCTCTGGAGGGAGAAGAATAGCTAATACTTAGTGATTTGTCAGTGGACCTTCATATAATGAATCCCGTTGTTACAGGAATGTTGGTGTCCTGCAGTTCAAATTTTCTCCTGAAAAGTAATAATCATGAGGAATAAGGTCCTGGGAAACCAAAAACAACAGTCACAATAGCGGGAAAGATTTGTCTCTGGTACCCAGTTTCAAGCTAATAAAAAAGTGCTGTATTATTTTCATTTAATACAATTATGCGGTCATTCTTCCTTAGTCTCAAAAATTAGGATTTTTATATCTAGGGAAAGAAGGCTCTATCTTTGCCTTAAAGATGAAATAGAGGGAGAAAGAAGTGAGGTATGCTGGGAGATTTTAATTCTTCACTAGCAAGGCATGCTCAGGGGCTGGGGGCTCCACCAGTGGGCAGGAAGCGTGTTCAGTTGATGGTTGTGTTCCCAGAGCATACACAGGGCTAATAGTATAGTGCACCTCCATCAACGTGTATGGATGAATGGATAAAGCAAACATTAACGATCAGGGCTCCTGCTCTTTCTGAGGCTAAGCACTCTGTTTCATGTTTTTATTTTTCAGCTATGGAAAGAACTTAGCGTATACAAGGATTTGAGTATTTCTTGTGATAATCTTTAAGCCACCCAGTTTCTGGGGTGGCCTGCTCTCCGTCAGGGAGTAGAGCCCAGAGGGTCTGTGTGGTTGCCATCTCTCTCTAACCCTTAATACGCTGGCCTGCTCTGCGCTGCAAATACAGATCTGAGGGGCACTCTGAAAGGACATATTCCCTTCCTTTCTCCAGATGAAATGGAGGTAGCTGTTGACATTTGACTTGCTCTCCATCAAATGAATCCCCCTAGTGTCTGCAACCGTCTCCCTCCCCCTTTAGGCTGCCAGGCGGTGGCCCTTGTTCTATGCTTTCGGACTTAAAGTTCGAACTCAGCAAAGTGCTACTACTTAGAGCCTGAAAACCAGATGGCATCATTTACTTAAAGGTTAATGAACAGAAAGGATCAATGATTTTAGACCCATTTTGATAACCAAATGATTGGGAGCTTTTTAAACTTTGCAAACCTAATTGGAGTTTATGCTCTGCTTCTGGCTGCATGCTCACTTTCAGCTCTGTCCTCCTTTCTCTTGTGCTAGTTCCATTTCTACTATTACCCACTTGAAGTCATTTTTTTTTTTCATATCAGTTATCTGCTTTGAAAAAAAATGCTTTGGATTTGCCTTTGCTGCTAATAGAATCTGATGAAAACCCCAGTAATATGTACACAATTTGTTCTGACAACACGCTCCCTTCATAGACTATAAACCATTGTAGAGTATACTCTTCCAGTTTCTATCACCGTTTTGGCTTTTATTATTACACTGAGGGTTTCTTATTTATGTTGTTCATCTAAGTTTTCTCTCAAAATTTATGAGAGAAAATTTCTTGGGTATTATCAATGGTCTCAATTTTGTCTTATTCATGAAATGTTCTGCTCTTTCTGGAATAACTTAAAATTCTTAACGACTTTAAAGCCAAGGTCTGACACTCATTCTTAAGCATATTCTTTTCTTGGCATCTTTCTTCATTTATACCAAAGTCCGGCAATATATATAAATAAATATTTTCAGAAATAAGTGAGAAAGTATAAATTCAAACATCCAAGATTTTAGGTTTGCTGTTCAAGACCTTTAATAAGTTTCTAAATTAATCTTTTTGACCAATACATATTTTATTTCATTAATTGCTAAATCAACTAATAGCTCTTTAAAATGTCTAAATCCATTTTTCCTAATCTCCTATTATAAATATCATATTCTTTTCCTAGAGATAAAATATCTATATCTCATAGTGTTTATGACAAATTAACCAGGACTTACTTAATAACAGTCAGCATATATTTGTTTCCAGCGAAAGGTATCCTTTTTTCATTATATTTATTTGTCATTATCTGAAGTTTAAAATCTAAAAAATGAAGTTTACATGTATTAAACTTAACTTTAAACTTAAAGTAAAAAAACTTTACATGCATTAAAAATCTAAAAAGTGAAGTTTAAATGAGTCATGATTTTCACCATTTTTAGGGCTAGTAATTATTTTTAAAGGGAAAATCAATCAAAGCCTTTGACAGCAGTTGTATTTTCTGTTTGCATTGCTTGAAAAACAGTAGATTATCACAAAAAGTGGCTTTCAATTCAATAATACTTCCAATTTTGGTTTATCTCGATAGCATTTACATATATTTGAAAAACTCTATATACAACTATTTTATTATGCCATCTATGGGCCATACTTGGGAGGCTTTTTGCTAAACAAATCTCCTACAATCATTTCACAGTTTCTCCCAGTCTGAGGGGATTGTGGCCCAAGGATAGGCCCTGTAGGTTCAGGAAGGATCGTAGCAGCCCACTCGCCCCATCTTCCTGTGGTCAAATGAACAGGATGCTGGGCATTTGTTTTAACATACCTTCAGGGGTATAAGTCCTATAGTTTAAAAAAAAAGGAAAGAAAGAAAAAATTAAAAGCAGTGATCCAGTGATCATTTTCATTATCTTCAAATGGCTTGTGTTTCTCCAAGGGAATAATCTTATGAATTCCTTGATGTAGACTAGCCCAGTTCTGTTACTCAGAATACAACAAAAGTTTGCAGCACTTTTTCTTCTGGCTCAGAACTTATTTACAAGCTAAACATGAGTTGTCTTTATTTAGTGAAGATTGTGGCAATAGCCATTTCTGGATTACACACCTGACTACTTTCTCTTGGTTGATCATTCAGCAGCTGGGACTGATACCATTTGTTATGGCTTGGAGAAAAAGAAAGCTAAAAGGGAAAGTTGATTTTTGCCAAGTGCTCTGACAATATAGGATGAAGGCCTTTTAATTAATTCACCAAATCCTTATTGAGTACTTCTAGCTCAAACATTGTGTTAGATCCTGGAGATCTGAGTAAAAAGAAGTGTAGCACCTGTCCTAAGAAACACAAGAAGAGTGGGGCTATAGATGTACAAACAATCACGTGGATGCTTTTAATAAAGATATATCCAAAATTAGCGAGAAATATTATAAAGACAACCTAACAACTTATTCCATCTGGTATGATACTGACCAATTTCAAACTGGGAATGGATTAACAAGCTGTGGTACATGTATACTATGGAATACTACTCAGCCATTAAAAAAGATGGAGACTTACATCTTTTGTATTAACCAGGATGGAGATAGAATACATTCTTCTTAGTATGGCATCGCAAGAATGGAGAAGCAAGAATACAACATACTTGAGTGTAATACGAAGACTGTAGATGATTTAATACAAAATGGGGGGTAGGAAAATGAAGGATGGGAGAGAGGGGAAGAGAGAAGGGCTTGGGGGGTTCACAATGTATGGCACACCTCTTGGGGGCAGGACACAATTATAAGAGGAACTTTACCTAACAACTGCAATCAGGGTAACCTAATTCTTGTACCCTTAATGAATCCTAAATAATAAAAAAAAAAATCAAAAGGCTAGGGCTCCTGTACCTCAGCCAGTAGGGTGCCAGCCACATATACCAGAGGTGGGGGTTCGAACCAGCCTGGGTCTACTAAACAACAATGACAATTGCAACAAAAATTAGCCAGGCGTTGTGGTGGGTGCCTGTCTTAGCTACTTGGGAGACTGAGGCAAGAGAATCTCTTAAGCCAAAGAGTTTGAGGTTGCTGTGAGCTGTGATGTTGGGCACTATACTGAGGGTGACATAGTGAGACTCTGTCTCAAAAAAAAAAAAAAATTAAAGGTGAAGAAATAATATTGGCCATTGCAATTGCTTTTTCAGGATGTGTTTGTGGCAGGAAGTGCTTTCTGGCTCAATCATACAGTTCTTCGGATTGAGATATAAGTTAACTCTCCTGCCAGGGATTAAACATTCGAAAACATTCTTGAGTTACATTAGTGACATTTTGGGGCTAACATTGTCCACAAACATGGAGAAAATATTAACAAGTCATTACCACCAGTAAAAGCACTTATGTCCAGAATATATAAAAGACTCCTAAAGCTCAGTGACAAGAAAAAAAAAAAAAGCCTATAAACTGGGCAAAAGTTTGGAACAGAAATTTTACCAACGAAGATATATGAATGGCAAATAAACAAATGGAAAAGATACACAATATAATTATCATTAGGGAAATGCTAATTAAAACCATAATTATAAAAAGGACATTTGCACTAGACTGTTTATCACAGCTCAATTTACAATCGCCAAAAGGTGGAAACAGCCTAAACGCCCACCAACCCAGGAATGGATTAACAGGCTGTGGTATCTGTATATCCTGGGATACTATTCAGCCATTAAAAAAAGATGGAGACTTTATATCTTTTGTATTAACGTGGAAGGAAGTGGAACACATTATTCATAAGACAGTTCAACCACACCTATCATATGATCCAGCTATTCCATGTTTAGACTATTGCATGAGGGAAAGCAGAGCGGATATCTGTACAAAGACAAACACACGATCACTGCTTTATTTAGCATCTCCTGATGAGAAGCAACCCAGCACCCATCAACAGGTGACCAGATAAAGAGAACGTGTTACATCCATAAAAAGGAATCCTACACAGAAATAAAAAGAATGGACTGATGATATGTGCTACAACATGAATGAATCTCAAAATAATTATGTGACATTAAAGAAGTCAGAGCAAAAAGGGGTACTACATACTATATAATTCCATTTATACAAAATTATAGAAAGGGTGAACTAACATTTAGAGGCAGAAAGTTGATATCTGTACAGAGCTTTTTCCTTTATGCTATTCAAGAGACCTGTTTGCAAAAGATTTTGCTACTTGGACTCCTGGGGTCAGAGTGTGGGGGTTCAGGGAGGGTTAGAAGTAAGTAAAAACAGAGGGACACAATGTAACTTTTGGGGTGCTGAATATCTTCATTATTTTGATTGTGATGACAGTTTTACCAGTGCATACATATGTCAAAAATGATCATATTGTGACCTTTAAACATATACAATACATTACGTGTCACTTATAACTTGCTAAGTCTATGTTTTTATAAAAAGCAGTTGGAACCATTACTGTTAGATTGATTGCTAAGGGTTGAAATCAGAAGTAAACAGAAAAGATTTTGTAGGGAAAATTATGTTTTTCTTTTCTTCTGTTTTCAGTCTCGTTTGTCAATAGCATCACACCATTGTTGAAACTGGTTGATCGGTTTTATTGAAATCCATGAAGGTAAATCATAGATTAATATATTTCTTAAGGGGAGGCTCTTTGGTCTTTGGCTGCCTGGGAAATCCATTTTTCTGGAAGCTTTCATTGCACTCAATACATCAGAGATTAGAAGCCTTAGCTACCTTTTATTTAAAACATGTTTGCTTAAATTACAACGAGTTATTTTACAGCTAGACATATGAATGCTACGTGCTAAGTAAATTGTACATTATGTAGAAAGAATGTTTAAAAATACCCTGAAGTTGTAGAAATATGAGATGCATATAGCGAATGATAATTTAAGCAGTTTCAATCATCTCACTGATGTTAAACCGAGCTTTCTGTAGTTCTTGCCGCAGAAGAGACATATGTCTTGAATGTATTTTAAACATACGCAAAGGCTAACCCTTTTAAGGGCATCATTGAATTGATAATTTCAAACAGTTTGTCAAACTTAGATATGTTCCAGAGAGGGAAGGGAAATCTTGAATGCATCAGTTAGTATATTTTATAATGTCATTTTTGAGGATTCATGTTTACTTTGACTGCCTGTCCCACTGTACCCAAAATATGAATAAATAAAGATGAACACTTGGTTTCTGCGTCCTTTCAGAAAACAGCATCGAATGCGAGTTAAAGCTAATATAGTTAGATACAAGTCATATCCTCCAGTCATCACTTTGTTAATTTGATAATTGCTAACTACTGATCTTAATGAAGTTAACGTGCCTGTTATCCGTAACCATAAAGCATTCCTGATAGAAAACAGTTCCATTGTAAATCAAAGAAAAATGAAACGGTCACACCCATTAACATGTAAGGTGGTGAACAAATTTATTTGAATTACATGACAGTGTCAGCTCTGTGCAAAAACTGTAATTTTTTGTAAAAGGTCTTGATTTCTAAGCTCTTTACTTGAACAAGAAGATTTAATTTATCTGTTATTTTATGAAGCATTTTTTATGTGTAGAAAAGTGCTACTTGTTTGCACATGCTGGTTGTGTGGCATTCTTACATGATTTCATGCTTTGCTGATGGAAAATGAGACCCTTGTGTATTATAAAAGAATAGAAGATAGCTATAGAATCAGGATGCAATTGCCTCAGGACATTCTGTTGACAGCTAGAAATATATACAGACAAAGCAATGTCACTGGATGCTAATGTGAACTACGCCCACTGATGAGTCCTGTAAATCCCTCTGAAGGGAAAAGCTCAGGCCCTTTTATTGAACTGGGGGTTTTACCTTAAACTTTGAGTATGGAGGTAATTTGTACACTTTTGTACAATGAAACCATATGAATATTTCATAATTATATTATGCCCGTGAATGTATAAATACAATCCCAGGGGCTGATATATCCAGATATAGCTACATATAGGTCTGAGATCATTCATTTCTGTTATTTACATATTAAACACTAATAATATGGTGTCTTTCATGCATACCAAGGATAAATCATTCATTTCTTGGATTAGTTTTTAACACGCTAGTCCTTACATAATAATTTCCTTGTCTGTTAGAAGTTTTCAAATTTCTCCAGTGTGAAATTGAATGAGAGGTACACTGTAATTTAACTAACAATAACATGTACAAGTAATAATATCTCTAATACTACCTCATAGAAAACCCCAGGAAGGAATGTCAAAACAGCCGTAGGAGCTATGGTGTCTCTGTTGGTCTTTTTAACCTTCCAAGTCATCTTTAATAACCATCATGAATACTTCACAGAGCAAACCTCAGGGAGAAGGTGTGAATCTGAGGCCAGTGAGCCAGATTCTGAAAGGATTACCTTGCTTTGTTTCCCTGTGAATCTGTTTACCCTACACCCCAGAAGCCATCTTGTTACTTGTCAAGAGAGGGTGGGGAGAGATTGATGTTGAAGGCTTCAGTCCTATTTCCAGAGGCCTGTTCTACTTTATAGCTTGTGGCTGAAATATTGTGAGTAAGGAGAAATGTACAGTAGTCAAGTGCAGAGGTCTTCTTTGGTGATGTTCATGCTCTTGGTGGGTTTGGCTCCTGGAGCAATTTTCCATTACAAATGCAGCTGTAATAGGAGTGGAAACATTTTCTTTAACCAAACAACTGCGTAGGCAGGGCGTGCAGAGTGTTCCTTGCAATGAGTCTGGAGAAACAAAACAAAGCCCTCCCTTGTTTCTTCTAATTGTCACACTCTGAAATGAACTGCAAGTGAAACTGGCTAAGTAGAAACGTCAGGACTTTGGTTTTCCTATAGACACTGCTTCTTGGGAGTCAGTAGCAAAGAGCAGTGGTCTGCCAGGTTTAAGAATTGACTGAAAAAATATATATATATAGAACAGTCCTTGAAAATCATGGCAAATATTCACGGCAAAAAGACTTCTGGCCTAGAAATCGTAATGCCAGTGGATGGTTTCAGAAATTTTTGTTTGGGGCGTGAGTAAAACAGATGAGCTGGAAGCAGCCCTTCACGAGAAAAGCCCTTTGTTGCTATCCCGGGCTGACCCCACTTTATAAGACTGCCATCCACAACTGCAGGAGAACAAATGGAGCAAAATGAACAATGAGCCACAAAACCTCCTGGGATAGAGGATCAGGGCCCCCAGGGAGCATTATTTCCCATTTTAAATCAAATGATACACTAAAATAGAATAAGACCTAGAAGTACAAAACATTCTCAGCGTGACACAGTGGAGTGCCTAGAAGTAAATAAAAGTTCACACGATTTGCTTCTATTTCAAATAAATAGCCTTTTCTGGGTCAATTCAACAAATATAATCTCCAGTTCTAAAGTGAGGACCACAATTTTGCTAACGAGAAAATGACTTTGTGTACAACTAAGCCAGAATTAATTGGGCTCGGTGGTAGGCAGGTAGAATGAGTCTACCTGTAAAAATTTTGCAGGACAGAAAAAAATGTATTTGTACATAAAAATTAAAGAAAGGTAACATTGATGAGTTATAAAGTTATCTCCCAACTTCATCAATCAGCACTATTGTTTGTAACTGTGGAGACAGGAAAGCAGGCATAGGTGAAGAAGGCGAAACTTTTCAAGTTTTCTCCATGCTGAGCTTCCTTTCTGCCAGGACTGACACCACAGTCAAGGTCTCCTCACATCGTGGCAAGATCATCACAATTATTATTCCCAACCGGTATCCTGCTTCCACTTGAGCTCCCCAACCCTCACCCTAATTTGTTGTATTATTTCCTCTTAATTTTCTGAAAATAGTATGTTATTATGTCAACCTTGTCAAAAGCGTTCCCATTACCTCCGGGCTAAAGTAAAATCGCCTGCTCTAGAGGTTCAAAGCCCTCCACAATCAAGCACAATGTTCCCATTAAAAACCCTTTTCCTTCTTATAGTGCTTTGCTCACTGGAGCTCAAAACATTATTCTTGCTTTCAAGCTCTTGATTAAGCCATAGTCTCTTCAAATTGCCTTCTGTCTTCTTTGCTTTAAACAAACTGTATTCATTCATCCATGTATTAAAAAAAAAGAAGAAAAAGACGTTTAGCACCCACTGTGTGTCAGGCTTTGAGCTAGGGCAAAGGGAATCCAGTGAGTAGGGAACAGAAACAACATGGTCCCTCCTCTCCAAGAGACCAGGTTCTAGTGAATGATATTCAGGGACAGCAGACATACTACTATTAATAATAAAAGATATAGTGATATGTACAGCAATGAAAATAAAGGTGGTTGATGTTATGGTGAGTGGTAGGGTTACTGAGATTGGGTAAACAGCCAGCTTAGATGGGGAAGACCTCACTGCCAAGTGTCATGTGGATGAGACCTGAGCACAAGAAGAGCCAGCCACACAGAGACTGGGAGTGGAGTTTCCTAGGGGTTAACAAATACAAATGCCCCAAGGCAGAAAATAATCTGACATGTTCTCAGAAAGAAGGGAGAGCAATGAACAACAGAAGAACGAGCTGAACTTTGGAGAATTCTAAATTTCCTGTGACAAGTGTCTGGAAATTACCTTGTGTTCCTGAAATTTTCTGGCATGTGACTTGTTAGCTGCCATCTTGTTTTCTCTTTATTTGTGTGTATCATTACCCAAATAGATTTCGAGTTTACTATGTGATAAAAATAAAGTCATATCATGAGTGTTTATGCAGGCTCATATAGTATTCCAGTACATTATGCATAAAGTGGATTTTTAAACATAATAAAGATATCAAATCCCCTCAATTTGGTACATTAGTTTAATGTAATTCCTATCAAAAGCATTAGTTTAATGTAATTCCTATCAATTCCTTTTATGGCTATAAAAAGGTTGCTTTAAAATTTATGTGGAAAAGTAAAAGAACTAGAATAGCTAAAACAAAAAAAGAAGAGGTGGCATGAATCAGTCTATTCAATATCAAGATTTAAATATCTATTATAATCAATATTATGTGGTATTGGGCATAAAAATAAGCAGAGATCAATGGAATAGTATAGAGAAACAAGAAATAGCTCCACACATGTTTGGACAATTATTTTTTTATAAAGGTACAAAAGCAATTTGATGTAACAAAGATGGTCTTGTGAACAAATAATGTGAGAGCAATTTGGATATCTTAGGCCAAAAAAAGGAAAAAAGAACAATGACATACTACTATATGGCCAATACCATAAAATTTGTTTAAAAAAAAATGGACCTTTTTATTTCTTACCAAAAACATTTAAAGTCTTCAAATGAAAATACATAGTGCTGGTAAAGGTATGGTTACACAAACAATTACACTTCTAGTATAATTAATAGTAAGAGTGTGGTTCATAGCCAATTCAGGGGCAGCCCTACATGGATTCACTGAGAGTAAATGAAGTGCTTCATAGTGTTTAACACAGTATCATTCTAAACAATTTTAAGTCTATTAACTCTTAACAATTAGGAGGACTAATGTAACACAAGCAAAAATGAATAATGGAACTCTTTCCCTAAGAAAACATCCATGCAGCCTTATCTCACCTTAAACATGCCACAAATAAAAATTTAGATTTATACAAATAACAATGCACAAGTGATAAATGCATTTCCTTTAAAGTAGCTGCTCTTGCCCATTCTATTTTCTTTTCTTTTTTTTTTATTAAATCATACCTGTGTACACTAATGCGATCACGGAGAACCATACACTGGTTTTATAGACCGTTTGATACATTTTCATCATTTGGTTTTAAACATTAATTCCAGAGAAATTAAAATGTATATTATCACAAAAGCCTGTTTATATTATCTTTGTTTATAAATGTTCCAGACTGGAATCAACCCACATAACCTTCAATGGATGAATCATTTCAAAAAATTATGATATATTCATATCATTGAATACTACTCAACATGAAAAGGGGGAAAACTAAATACTCAACAACCTGGATAATTCTCAAGAGAATTATATGAGTGACAAAAACCAATCTTGAAAGATTATATTTCATCTCATTTACATATATGTCTTGAAATGACACATTTTTAAAAAGGTAGGGGACAAGAGTGAATGCCATGGGGTAAGAAGGGTTTAGGAGTGGGAGGAAGTATTTGTATTTACAGAAGGGCAACCTCAGGGATGCTTACAGTGGTGAAAATGTTTTGTATCTTGACTGTATCAATGTCAATATCCTGGTTGTGATATTGTAGTACGTTTTTTTAAGATGTTATAACTGAGGGAAACTGGGTAAAGTGTCTATGGGATCTCTATAATATTTCTTACAATTGTCTGTGAATACTTCAGAATACAAATTTTGATTTATAACTTGTCAATACTGGTTGAATGAATGATGAGGACAGGGAAATAGCATTAACAATAATAACAGCGAAACATATATTATGTATAGGTATACCTTGTTTTATTGTACTTTGCAGATTTTGTGCTTTATACAAATGAAAGTTTTGTACCAACCCTGCATTGAATAAGTCTGTGTCACATTTTGGTAATGCTCGCAATATTTCACTTTTTAGTTATTATTATTGTATCAGTTATAGTGATCTTTGTTGTTACTATTATAACTATTTGGGGGCATTATGAACTGGGTCTATAGAAGATAGTGAACATAATTCTATAAATGTGTATGTCCTGACCACTCCACTCACTGGCCATTTCTCCTTCCCTCTCCCTCTCCTCTGCTCTATTTTGAGAAATCACAATATTGGAATTAGGTCAATCAATAACTCTACAGTGGCCTCTAAGTTTTCAAGTGAAGGGAAGAGTCACACATCTCTTACCTTAATCAAAAGTTATAAATAGTTAAGCTTAGTGAGGAAGGTATGATGAAAGTTGAGATAGGCTAGAAGGTGGGCCTGTTGCACCAAGTTGTGAATGCAAAAAAATACTTCCTGAAGTGAATTAAAAGTGTGACTCCAGTGAACACACAAATGATTAGAAAGCAAATCAGCTCTACTGTTACTATTGAAAACAAGTTGGAGGTCTGAATATAGACATTCAAACCAATGACAACATTCTCTTAAATCAAATCCTAATCCAGAGCAACTCTCTTCATTTCTATGAAGCCTTGGAGAGATGAGGAAATGTGCAGAAGAAAAGCTTGAAGGCACCAGAGGTTGGTTTATAAGATTTGAGGAAACAAGCTTCAAAGAACAGTCTGGTTCTCTTGTTAGACGCTAATGTAGCTGGTAACTTAAAGTTGAAGTCAATGCTCATTGACTATTCAAAGATTGTAGGGCCCTTAAGAATTACACTAAATCTACTTTGCTGCGCTGCCTGTGCTCAATAAATAGAATGACAAAGTCTGCATGATAGTATATCTGTTCATAGTATGGTTCACTGAATATTTTAAGTTCCTTGTTGAGACTTACTGCTCAGTAAAAACAAAAAAATAGAAAGAAAAGATCCTTTCAAATATTACTGCTCAATGAAAATGCACTTGGTCGTCCAAGAACTCTAATGGAGATGTACAAAGGGTTTGCTGTTGTTTCCACATGTGCCAATCACAACATTCTTCTGCAGCCCGTGGATTAAAGAGTAATTTTGGCTTTCAAGTCACATGACTTAAGAAATACATTTCATAAGGTTAAAGCTGCTGTAGACAATGATTCTTGTGATGGATCCGGGAAAAGTAAATTGGAAACCATCTGGTAAGAATTCACCATTCTAGATGCCATTATAAACATTTCTGATTGGGAGGAGGTCAAAATATCAACACTATCAGAAGATTGGAAGAAGTTGATTCCAGCCCTCCAGGATGACTTGGAGGGGTTCAAGACTTCAGTCAAGTAAATAACTGCAAATGTGGTGGAAATAGCACGGAACTATAGTTAGAAGTGGAGAGTGGGGTCTCAAGATATGACTCATGTTGTATACACATGGAAATAGAGTGCTGAATGACAGACGCTGAGGCCTGGAGGGGTGGGTAGGAGGATGTATGTGATGGGAAGCTGCTCGCCAAGTGCAGTGTGCACTGCTCCTGTGATGGATACACTGAAGGCCTGGACTTCACCAAAATGCAATATATCAGTGTAGAAAAATTGTACTTTTACTCCATGAATACATACAAATAAATTATAAAATAAAATAAACTTGGAAAAAATGGGACTGAATTACTTTGATCTCATAATAAAACTTGATGGATGAGAAGTTGCTTCTAATGGGTGAACAAAGAAATCTTTTGCTTTTCATTGAGATGGAATCTACTCCTGGTGAATAATCTGGGACAACAAAGATTTAGAGTATTACATAACCTTAGTTGGTAAAGCAGAGGCATGATTTCGGAGGACTGACTCTAATTTTGAAACAAGTTCTACTGTGAGCAAAATGCTATCAAACAGAACATCATACTACAAAGAAATATTTCATAAAACTAAAAAGCAGTTTGATGTGGCAAACTTCACTGTAGTCTTATTTTAAGAAATTGTCACAGCCACATCAGCCTTCTGCAGCCACTACTGTGATCATCCAGCAGCTATGAACGTGGAGGCAGGACCCTCTACCAGGGAGAACAGTACACCTCGCTGATAGCTCAGACGATCATTAGCATTTTTTAGCAATAAGGTATTTTGTCATTAAGATATGTATGTTGTTTTCTAGACATAATGCTATTGCATATTTTATAGACCATAAAGTACAGTATAAACATAAGCTCTATACATACCAGGAAAAGCAAAACTATTCGTGGGACTCACATTATAGTGATATTCAATATTTGCTTTATAGTGGCAGTTTAGAATCAAAACTGTAGTATGTTGGAGGTTTGCCTTTACTACATGCTAAACATGCATAAAATCACATAAACCTTATTTATTTAAGTAGGGTAATTATTTCCCCTGAAGAGACTGAGACAGACAGATTAAGTAGCTGCACTAGTCATATGGCTAGTAAGTTTCAGGTTCCACATTCAAAGAATCCTTGATCTTAACCCTTAAACTGTAGCTCCTCTATAAATTTAAGTAATAGTATTTTATTATTACCAAGGATAGATCGATCTTCATTACTATTGAAGTAATCTATTGAAAGCAGAAGAAAGGGGTCTCTCTCATACCCTCAACGTCAGCAGAAACACTGTGTCCTCCTCTGTCTGTGGTTCGGTACCCCTGCTCAGTCTTGCCTCTTCTTCTATACCAAAGAGAGAGCCACTTTTTCCTATTTTCCATCGACCGAGCTTCTCCTCACATGTTTGATACCATGCCTGCTTGCCTCCTCTGGAACCTGGCTGTGCTCTGTTCAGAACCACGTTTCTACCTTACTGACGCCAATGTGCAGAGAGAAGAAGTCTCCCCACCTGTCGTCCTCCACCAGGGTGCTCTCGGCTCCGAGGCACTGGTGAACGCACATTTCTTCTTGAAATGGCTCTCTTGGATTTGTTCTTTGGTTCTATCTTCGTTTTTCCTTCTGCCACATTGACTTTCTCATCACTTGTGAGCGCATCTTCTTTCTGCTCGCCCAGGTTCTTTCTCAGTTTACTTCTCATTTTACTGTAGGTTCCTGCAGGCAGGACCTCAGGGATAACCAGTCAGAGCCCACGCAGGAGAATCAGCATGCTCCACAGGGCTTACCTAGACGGGATTTAATGACAGACTAGTTACAGAGCTCTTGGGAGGGTTAAAAAAACAGTGGAGGATAGTGAAGGACCTGAGAACTGATAGCAGTCAGGAACCATTTCTATCTCCAGCCTGACGGGAGAAGAAATAATGAAAAGGAGGCTGACAGAGAGCTGAGACCTTAGACTGTGCTGCTAGATGCCTGGCAATGAGGAAACGCAGATTCATAAACAAAATGCTTAGGCCAAATTTCCACGCCACTACCCCCAATTTGAAAGAACAGATCCACTGCAACCTGTCCCTGGGTGGCCAAACTGCCCTTCCTACCCACAGTAATGGCAAAAATCTGTTTTATCAGGGGATTGAATAGCATTGGCCTTTGTTGTTGTGGGATTCCAGGAGTAGCCAGATCAATTTGCCCAGAGGAGTCCATGTTGTTGCTACCACACCTGGCTTCTCCCTCTGCTGCCGAAGATCCTTCCATAGGCCCTTTTATTCAAGTTTCAGGGTAGATAAAGAAAGAATTGACTTACATGCAAATATTGGGTTATATTGTACATTTGATTATTAGGAGTCTCCCCTACTATGGATGTCCTTTGGTGAATATTTATATTAGAAAAAATTCATCACACTCTACTCATGGTGCAAAGTTTATTTGTCTGACTCTCTCCCAGATACATGTTGCTAACCTTCCAATCTTGTCAGATCATACTAGACATTCAATTCTAACCTTGAATTCCAGGGAAGGTTTTCTTAGGTATTCTTAACCTTAAACCTTCTCTTTAGTTTTTAGTCTGTCAATTTTCTTCTTTCTTAAGTGTCATATTTTTATAGATACTTTTTATGACAATTATGTTATTAACTGCATTAGGGCAAGGAAGTGTTACATTATTTACCAAGAAAGATGTGTTTCAAATAGTTTCCTATATAACTGCTATGTATGTGATATTTCTATGCTTTATATGTTCATTTAAAATAGAGATTAGCCAAAGATATTTCAAGAGTCCCAGCAAAATGAGGGGTTCAGTTTTACAAAGACAAATAAATGATATAGAGTATCAAATACCACACTTTTCTGGGAATAAGGGTATAAGGTGAAGACTGGAAATATGTTAATTGATATATTTGTGATGTTTGGTTTAATTGGTTTATATTAAGAAAATTATGCCAGGCTTGCAATTTGACCCCAATCTTAAACTTATTAACAGCTGTCTTTGACTTAGAAGGCACAGAAGTAATGACATCTGTGATTCTACACGACACCAACTATGGTGGTATTGTAGACTTTCGTCATTTTATTTTCTTCCAGCCTTATCTCGCACAGTACTCAGACACCAGATTCTAGATAACTGTTTAGTGAGAAGTCTATTTATAATTTACAAGTATGGGGATGAATTGCTACTTAACTAGATTGGCCAGATGTTGTTGAATTCTGCATTGGGTATAGAAGTCACTTAATATAACATTGTTAGTTATCCACTTAGTCTTACAGTATCATAATAAAGGTGATTGTTTCCCAATACTCTACTATTATGCGATAGTCAATTATTTTCTTTTAAATTACCCTGGGTATTACATAATTAAATACTAAAAATTATTGAGCTAGAAAGCTCAAAAGGCATTATACCCAATTACATTTTGGATAAATATAGTCTAGTAAACTATCCAATTTCACAAAATAAAATATATACATTTTTTTCCTACATGAAGTCTATTGGATATTAAATTGAGGAACACCAACAAGCAGTAAGCATTAAATGAAAACCTGGGGGATTCTTTAGGAAGAAGAGATGCCCATATAGCAGCTCCCTCCCCCACAAAAACAAAGAATGGCAAGAAGAAAATGTAAGCATGTGAGTAAATCTCAGTGAATTTTAATGATGTAAAATAAAATAATAACATTTTACAGGGTTTTAAATATAAGAAGAATTAAAACTCGTGAGAAGAATATAAAAATCAGGAGTTGGTAAAGGGAAAAGTTCTAAAGCGCTTATTTTGTCTGGGACAAGGTAAAGGAACTTATCTAGCCTTTGAATAATAAAAAATGTGCATCACAATCTCTGGAGTAAACATCAAAAGAGTGATAAGAGAATACACTGTTACCCCCTTAATAGAAAGTAAGAGAAAGCAATAAAAAAGAATGTATCAAATTGTCAGTTCAAAGAAGAAAGGGAGACAGTGGGAAAGAGAGGGGAGAGGGAGAATAAGTGGAGGAAATAAAAAGACAAAAATAAGACTATATCGTTATCCCAAATGTAAGAGTAATCGCATTAAGTATAATGCAACCGTGTAAATGGTTTGATGAATAGATCTACAAGCTATATGAAAAATTCAGAAGCAAACAACCACAACTATAGACTAGTTTTACAAGGCATAAATAAAATATGACATATGAACTTTGAAATTAAAGTTATAGACGAGATATATCAGGTAAATACTAATTGAAAGCAAGTTGGTAAGTCTTCAGAGTTTTCTATATATAAGATCATATCATAGGCAAACAGAAACAATTAGATCCCTTTTTTACTGTTTTGGATAATTTTCATCTTTGTGCTGCCTGATTTCTCTGGCTAGGACTTTCAGTACCAGCCTGAATAGAAGTCTTGACAGGGGTCATCCCTGTCTTGCTCCAGTTCTTAGGGGAACATTTTCAGCTTTCCCCACAGTATGACATTGGCTGTGGACTTATCACACACAGCTCCTCTTATTTGGGGGTACGTTCCTCTTCTGCCTCATTTATTCAGGGTTTTTATCATGAAGGGATGCTGGATTTCACTAAATGTTTTTTGTGTCTCTATTGAGATGGTCATGTCATTTTATTTTTAATTCTATTTATGTGGTGAATCACATTCATTGATTTGCATACATTGAACCATCCTTGTATCCCTCGGATGAAGCCCACTTGACTTTGCTGAATCATTTTTTTTTTTTTTTTGTAGAGACAGAGTCTCACTTTATGGCCCTCGGTAGAGTGCCGTGGCCTCACACAGCTGACAGCAACCTCCAACTCCTGGGCTTAAGCGATTCTCTTGCCTCAGCCTCCCGAGTAGCTGGGACTACAGGCACCCGCCACAACGCCCAGCTATTGTTTGGTTGCAGTTTGGCAGGGGCTGGGTTTGAACCCACCACCCTCGGTATATAGGGCCGGCGCCTTACCGACTGAGCCATAGGCGCCGCCCAGCTGAATCACTTTTTATGTGCTTTTGGACTTGGTTTGCCAATACTTTGTTAAGGATTTTTGCATCTATGTTCACAGGGGATATTGGTCTGTCATTTTCATTTTGTGTTGGGTCCTTTTCTGGATCAGGAATCAGGGTAATCTTTTGGGACAGTTTCAGTAGGATTGGTACAAGTTCTTCTTTGTAAGTCTGATAGAATTCAGTTGTGAATCTTTTTGGTCCTGGGCTTTATTTTGTGGGGAGAATATGTTTTATTACTGATCCAGTCTCACTACTTTTTTGTTTGTTTGTTTGTTTGGCACAGGGTCTCACTCTGTCACCCCAGGTAGAGTGCTGTGGTGTCAGAGCTCACAGCAACCTCAAACTCTTGGGCTCAAGTGAACCTCTGATCTCATTCTCTCAAACAGCTGGAACTATAGGAAGCTAGTTTTTTTCTATTTTTAGTAGAGATCGAATCTCACTCATGCTCAGGCTGATCTTGAACTCCTGAACTCAAGCAATTCTCCCTCCTCGGCCTCCCAGACTGCTAGGAGTACAGGCATGAGCCACCATGCCCAGCTTTAGTCCCACTATTTGGTATTGGCCTGTTCAACATTTCAGTGTCTTCCTGATTCAAACTTGGGGAACTGTATGTATCAAAAAAATGCTTCATTTCCTCTAGATTTTTTAGTGTAGCGCAGAGAGGTTTATACAGTCCCAGGTGACCTCTTCTGTTTCTGTATTATCAGTTGTAATGTCTGCTTTGTCATTTGTGATTGGGCTTATTTGAATCCTCACTCTTCTTTCTTGGTTAATCTACCAAGTGGTTGGTCAGATTTTCTTATCTTTTCAAAGAGTCAATTTTTTTTCAACGATCCTTTTTATTGTTATTTTGGTTTCAATTTCATTTAGTTCTGCTCTAATATTTGTTATTTCCTGTCTGCTGCTACCTTTGGGTTTTCTTGTTTTTCTAATTTCTTGAGGTGTGATATTAGGTTGCAAATTTGAGAACTTTCTGTCTTTTTGATGTAGATATTTAGTACTATAAACCTTCCTCTTAGCATTCCTTCTGCTGTAAAAAATGAATACATTCCGTAAAGTTTCACCTTACAAAATCAAAGTTCACAGATCTTAGCATTTCTACATGCTAATCAGACAGAGTCAAGCTGAGAGTGAAGTCAAGAACTCAATCCCATTAACAATAGCTCAAAAAAAAAAAAAAAAAGAAAGGGAACATACTTAACCAAGGAGGTAAAATATATCTACAAGAACTATAAAACACTAATGAAAGAAATTGATTGTAGATGACACAGACAAATGGAAAAATATCCTAAGTTCATGGATTGGAAGAATCTATACTGTTAAAATGTCCATACTACTCAAACTAACTTACAGATGCAATGTAATTCCCATTAAAATACCAAAGCCATTTTTCACAGAATTAGAAAAAACCCTAAACTTCATATGTAATAATAATAAAAAAAAAGCCAGAATAGCCAAAATTATCCTAAGAAAAACAAATCTGGTTGCATCACGTTACCGGGCTTCAAATTATACTACAATGCTATATTAACCTACACAGGATAGTATTGGTATAAAAGTAGACACAGAAATCAGTGGAGCAGAACAGAGACCCCAGAAATGAAAGCATATATCTACAATCAGCTGATATTTGACAAAGCAGACCAAAACATACACGGAGAAAGAGCATCTTATTCAGTAAATGGTGCTGGAAGAATTGTATAGTCATATACCGAAGAACAAAACTGGGACCCCTATTTCTCATCATATACAAAATTTAACTCAACATGGATTAAATACTTCAATGTAAGACCTGAAACCATAAATATTTTAGAAGAAAACCTAGAAAAAACTATTTTTGAGATTTGTTTAGGCAAAGAATTTATGACTATGTTCTCAAAAGCAAATACAGCAAAAATAAAAAAAGAAAATAAGTGGGATTTAATTAAACTAAGAGGTTTCTGCACAGAAAAAAAAAATAGTTACTATTAACAAAGTACATCAACAATCTACAGAATGGAAGAAAATATTCACAAACTATACATCCAACAAAGGACTAATCCACAATTTACTAGGAACTCAAGCAAATCAGTAAGTGAAACACTCCCTTAAAAGTCAATGAAAGACATAAACAAATTATTTTCCCAAAAGAAGATAAACAAATAGCAAAAAATTAGAAAAAAAATGCTGAACATCACTAATTATCGCACACTAATTAAAACCACACTGAGGTACCACCTGACCTCCTGTCAGACTGTCCATTATTAAAAAGTTGGGAAACAATAGGCATTTTGCATGGGTGTGGTTACAAGGAAATGCTTTTGTACTGTTGGTGGTAATGAAACTGAAAGTTAGTACAACCTCTGTGGAAAACAAAATGGAGATTCCTCAAAGAACTAATAGTAGGCCTATCATTTGCTACAGAAATCCCACTATTGTTTCTACCCAAAGGAAAAGATGTCACTTTATCAAAAAGACACCTGCATGCATTTGTTTATTACAGAACAATTCACAACTTGTAAAGATATCGAATCAACCTAAATGCCCATCAACTGATAAGTGAATAAGGAAAATGTGTTATACAAGGTCAGACAATTAAGTTCATGAACTCATCCTAACAAAAGTGCTAAATATCACTATGGTCCTCTATGAAGTACTCCCCTTGGGAAGCTAGGCACTAATGTTAGCACCTAATCCATCCTTCACCAACCTAGGAATGGATGAACAAGTTTTAGAACTTTTTATCTGGAATGGCCTTCAGAGCTGTTGTCATATAAGATCTGACAATTAAGTTCATGAACTCGTCCTAGACAAAGAGCTTTGAAGAACAGACTGGGCACTGATGTTAGTACCTAGCTTAGTTAGTACTCCTACCCAGGGGAGTACTTCAAAGGTAACAATAGAGATATTTAGTAATTAGGTATGTAACTTTGTTTATGGGATGAGTTTTCCAACTTAATTGTCCCACTTCATATGTGCATATACCATGAAATACTTTCCAGTCATAAAAAGGAATGAAATTATGATTTTTATAGCAACATTGATGGAACCAAAGGTCAATATCCTAAGTGAAGTATCTTATGAATGGAAAACAAATACTACATGTCCTCCTAATAAATGGCAGGCAGGTAATCTGGGGGTATGCATGGTCATAAAGAGTGGTTTCATGGACATTGTAGATTTAGAATTGGGGATGGCAGGTGGGGATGAGGGATACAAAATTACCTATTAGGTACAAATGTACACTATTTACATTGAAATCCTAGATGTCATCACCATACAATTCATCCATGTGACAATAAATCATTTCTACTCCCTAAATTTATTAAATTAGAAAAAAGAAATCTGATAAAGTTATGTTATTATCTAATAGACTTTTAATAATTTTAGGTGATTAATAGAGGCATTTTAATGAGATAAGTTTAATATACCAAGAAGATTAACAATTAACAATAACCTGGCTTATTGTACCCTCAATGAATCCCTAACAATAAAAAAAAAAAGTCAAACACGTAAAAAAAAAAAAATTCCAAATTTATATATACCAATAAAAAATTCTTTTTTTGTATAACAAAATTTGGTAGACGTAAGGAAAAGCTGACATTCCATAATATTAATGTAAGATTTTTATCATACTACCCTAGTAGCAGATAGAACATGTTGATCAAAATAAACCAAAACAAAACAAAAATTAGTTTGGGTAAGACAGACTTAACATTATTTAAAAACTGAAAAGATAATCACCTAAATGACACAGCAGAATACTATACCCAAGAAGTAGAAATAATTTTTTTTATTTTTTATTAAATCATAACTGTGTACATTAATACATTCATGGGGTACAATGTGCTGATTTGATATACGATGTGAAATGCTTACATCAGACTAGTTAACATAACCATCATCTCACTTACTTATTTGTTGTGGTAAGATATTTATATTCTACTCTGAATAGTTTTGAAATGTACCATTGCATTGTGCACATTAGATGAGGTCCCACCAAATACCGTCCCTCCTCCCAGCCTTCCCCATGTTCTCCCCAACCCGGTCCTCCTCTCCTCCCCTTCTTTCTGGACTATATTTGTGTTTTATCATCTGTATGAGTGTGTAGGTGATTATATATTGGTTTCATAATAGTATTGAGTACATTGATCACAGAATACAAACTTTTAAATGTACATAGATCATTTATAAAAATGTATTATAAGGTAGCCCATAGAGCAAGTTTCCACAAATTCAAAAGCATATATAGGAAGCATATATATTCTGCAACTAGAGTGAAATTAAGCAAGAAATCAATAATAAAAGATGACCGGAAAAATCTAATATAAATACAAGTCACAAAACACATACCTGAACAATTGAACTTTATTTATTTATTTATTTTTTTGAGACAAGAGTCTCAAGCTGTCACCCTGGTCTCACAGCAACCTCCAACTCCTGGGCTCAAGTGATTCTTCTGCCTCCACCTCCCAAGTAGCTGGGACTACAGGTACCTGCCACAGCACCTGGCTATTTTTTGGTTGCAGCCTGCAGCTGTCATTGTTGTTTGGCAGGCCCAGGCTGGATTCGAACCCTTCAGCTCAGGTGTATGTGGCTGGCGCCTTAGCCACTTGAGCCACAGGCACCAATCCAACAACTGAACTTTAAAGAAGAAATGAAATAGAAATTAGACAAAAAGTTTCAAGTGAATAAAAATGAAAAGCTACATACAAAAATGTGTGATGTACAGATAAAACTTACTAACAGAAACATTTTACCCTTGAATGCATGTTTTAGAAAGGATGAAACACTGAAAATCTAAAACTGAAGCATTTGTCTCAATAAATTAGAAATCAGTAGCAATTAAAATCTAAAAAAGGTAGAAGGAAATCCATAATAGAAAGAAAAGCAATAAAGAGATTCAACTAAACCACTGTGTGTTTATATATATGTACATAATCAAGATCAAATAGAGTCTACTCCAGAAATTTAAATATCAAATAATTTAATGTATCTCATTCATTGAATAAAGGCAAGAAGCATCTGATAAAACATAGCATTCATTAATTATTTAATTATCATAAAACAGAGTAAGAATAGAGAAAAACCTGTATTATTTTAATCATTTAAAATTTGTTGAGATACATTTTATTGTTCAAAATTTTGATTATCTTGGTGAACGCTCTATGTATACTTAAAAAAAGAATATAACATTGTTGAGTGGGGTGGTACATTCATGTCAGTTAGTTCAATTTTGTTGATTGTGTTTATCTACATCTTTGCCAATTTTTTAATCTACTATCTGTCAACCACTGAATGAAATGGCTTGAAATCTGTTATTTGTTTTGCTTTCTATACAAACAAATTTTGATTTCTTAAAAATAGATCCCTTTACTACTATAAAATATCCATGTCTTAATATGTTCCTTTTGGAAAGATGTTTGGAGAACACTTAGAGATCTACAAATAGACCTGCCATTCAATCCTACAATTCCTCTACTAGGTATATAGCCAGAAGACCAAAAATCACATTATAACAAGGATATTTGTACCAGAATGTTTATTGTAGCCCAATTCATAATTGCTAAGTCATGGAAGAAGCCCAAGTGCCCATCGACCCATGAATGGATCAATAAATTGTGGTATATGTACACCATGGAATATTATGCAGCCTTAAAGAACGATGGAGACTTTACCTCTTTCATGTTTACATGGATGGAGTTGGAACATATTTTTCTTAGCAAAGTATCTCAAGAATGGAATAAAAAGTATTCAATGTACTCAGCCCTACTATGAAACCAATTTATAGCTTTCATATGGAAGCTATAACCCAATTATAGCCCAAAAAGAAGGGGAAAGGGGAGTAGGAATGGAGGGGAGGGGAAGGATGAGTGGAGGGAGGGTAATTGGTGGGACCACACCTATGGTGCATCTTACAAGGGTACATGTGAAATTTACTAAGTGTAGAATATAAATGTCTTAACACAATAACTAAGAAAATGATGTGAATGTTATGTTAACCAGTTTGATGAAAATATTTCAAATTTTATATAAAACCAGCACATTGTACTCCATGATTGCATTAAAGTACACAGCTATGATTTAATAAAAATAAAATAAAATAAGGCAGAAAAAATATCCATTTCTATCCCTGAGAATTATAGAATGCATTATGAAGTTTATATTTTATGACATAAAGTGCTAATATAGGCAGTGCATCTTTCTTTTACTATTTGATGACTTACCCTTTCGCATTCTTCAATTTTATCTACCTGAATTTTACATTTTAAGTACATTTCTTGTAAAGATCTCACAGTGAGCTTTTAAATATTTATCCAATACAACCTCTGCCTTTAGATGCAGTGTTTAAGCCACTTGTATTTAATGTAATCAATTTAATTTAATTTCACATCATCTTTCCATTTTTTTTCTTATCAGCACCATGTTTTTTTTCATCCTTTCCCTTCCCATTTCCTTTTAGACTAATTAAATATAATTTTAAACATTTCTTTTTATTTTCACTATTGGCTTATTAGCTATACTTCATTGTACTTTTTTTATTAATTACTTGGAATTGACAAATGTATCTTAGATGTATCACAGCCTCTCTTCAAATTTTATTATACACTTTTCATTTACAAATGTAAGAGACTTAAAACAGAGTACTTTCATTACTCCCCTGCACTCCCTTCTGTTAATATTGTCAAACATTTTACTTCTACGTATCCCATAAACTGCCAAATATATTGTTGTTTTCTGTAAATAGTGGATTAGCTTTTATAGAAGTAAAAAAGTCACAAAAGTAACCTTTACATTTATCCATATACTTACTCTGGTGCTCTTCATTCTTTTCAAATCTAGTCTCTGTTTTTTCAACTCAGAGTAAACACTTAACTTTGATTAGTTTTCCCTGTCTTGCAACGATATTTGAAAATTGCCTCTTGGTAGAAAGCTAGGATGATCATGGACCTCATCTCATTTATATCCTTTACCAGAAATCTTAGTCCTTCACTGCTTGCTCGTTATCTGAAATACTTTTTCAATATATTTTTTGGCGTTCAATTTTTTAATTATGAGAAGTTAGAGTTCTGTTACTTTCTCAGGGCTGAGAGCAGAAGTGCTCATGTAGATTTCAAAAGTTCTTTTTATACATGATCAAATTTCTTTCCAAAAAGATCAAATCAACTGATATTACCAATAGAATGACTACTTCCTTTATTCGGGCAGTTTCAGTGAATTTTTATTCATGGGATTTTCTTTCAACAGTACACTCTTTATATGAAAATATGTGTGTGTCATGGATGCATTTTCCTTCTTACTCATGTCTTATGTATGAGCAGGTGCTAAGTACATGCTAGTAAGGATTGGCACCAAAATTAACATGGTTGTGTCCATCCAATTTTAGGTGTGTTTGCTTTGATCTTCAAGAAAAACTGTAGAATCGTACATCTGGCTCTGAAATCTTGAAGCATCTGACTGCTGTCAGTCAACACAGAATGAGACAACCATTATTGCAGATTTATGGACTATGATACTATAATTGTTCATACATTTGAACTATGTGGTTTATTTCATATTCTATGTTTTTGTATTAATAAAATACATGAGAATTAAACAATATGAAAATCACGTTTCTGTCTGGCTAAATTATTTCTCTTATTCATTAAAATGAAGTTTAATGTAACATTTAGAAAAAAATCACTTATTGTAGGAAGTAGAAAGAGAAAAAGAGAAAAATAAGGAAGAGGTATGACCCTTAAGTCTTAGTTTTGTGCCACTGTAGCAGAATGCCTGAGACTGGATAATGCATAATAAACAAACATTTATTGACTCACAGTTCTGGAAGTTAGGAAGTCCAATCCAAAGTGCCAGCCTTTGGCAAGAGCTTTTTTGTTACATAATTACTTAGTGGGAGGTAAAGTAGTGACAAAAGACAAGATGGGGCCCAAATCACCATTTTATAATAACACCAATTTCAACCATGAGAGTGGAGCCCTCATGACATAATCACCTTGCAAATGCCCCCCCTCTTACATTTCAACATCAGCTTTGGGGACTATTAACATTAAAACCATAGCACATTAATATCTGTAATTATAGTTATACAAAAGATAACTACTGCCCAAATTCAGATCATTGATCTTTACATATTTCTAATATAGTTATGATAAAACTTTATAAATAATTTTATATTCTGCTTTTTCATTTAAAAATGCAGTTTAATATTTTTGTCATCATTTAGAATCAAGGTATATTTTATATAAATTTACTATTACTGGATCATTAACCATTCATACTATTATGAAATTAATTCTAACATAAATACTTTATCATTAATATATCTGTGATTCAAAACCATACTGATTACTTATCATTTCCAATTATTCCTACAGGATGTGTAATTAGATGCTTAGAAGGTATATATTTCTTTAAAGGCATTCAACGCACAATGGCAACCTTATTTTTACAGGTGATATAATAATATACATCTTCATAAGGATTACATGAGACTAGTTGATTCCCTGCATTCAGATTAGCTTCTGTTGTTGCTATTTTATAAAAATCCAGATTGAAATTACATTCTTTATCCAAGTCTGGTACCTTTCCACACTACCCAGTGCCATACATTATTATTCTTAATCCTAGGAAATGGGGATTGTTCAAAGCAAGGGCCAACAATCTAAGAGGTCTGGGTGTTTTCCTTTCACCAGCACAGTTGACACTGGCCTCTCTGAGCCCACCTTGTTCAACAAACACTGAGTATGTAAAATGACGTAAGCCTATAATGAGGGTGAGGGGTTATGATCCTCTACCATCCCAAGTCAGGCTTCTGCGTTTCTAGCTTTAGAATTGTTTCAACTTTACCTGCAAATGTAGCCTCTTAGTGGGCTACCCATCCATTCTGTCTGAGGAAGCCAATGACTAATTAGCTAGAATCAATGATTCTTGTGGTTCATATAAGGATGATTACTACAGACGCTTTACTTCCTATCATGTGGAAACATGCAACATAAAACTATAAAGAACTTTTCTCTCATCCAGAGGTTATCCACTGACTCAAAAGATTAAGAAAAGGGTAAGTGGGGACTGTATATATAGCTGAGAATAAAATATTCCACTTGCTTTGATTTCTAATTTTAGAGAAATGTGAGGTAATTTCTTATTTCCAATTTTAGAGAAATATCCTCTGCAATGCAAAATATCCCAACAACGGTTTTGGAGAGTAATAGTATTTGCATGGAACCGTGTGGAGTGATGCCTTCCCATTCCTACTGGAAAGCAGATTAGAGAGAAGTAAAGGGTTGTGTCTTCAAGGAGAAAGAAGCGTTTGCGTCAGATTTGAGGGATGTTTCTATTTTTCTTTTTCCTCTTTTCTCATGAAAATATGGAAAATCCTCAACTCCAGTTGTGACAATAGATATGTTTATACATTTGTGAGGTGCTTATGCAAAGGGTGGCAAAGGCAGTTTCTGACTTGGCATGGGAAGCTGAGAGTACACAGAAGTGGACTGTGTCGAGGTAGGATTCAAAAATAAAACAGACCAAAAATAAAAAGAACAACAACCATGTGAACAACAACCCAAACTCTCATAATAGAGAGGGTGGGTGGAAAAGCCTAAATCTACAATCACTTAGCTACAGACATAAATGGGGTTCCAGAGGGCTTTGTTATGGTATTTTTTTTTTTAATGGAAGAATATTCTATGCTAGATGTGGCTCAGGGGAGAGAAAACATTCCTTAATGAAGTTTACCAAAGCCTTTCAGTCAGCTAGAAAGGTTCACTGCCATGAATGCATACATTGTCTACATGAAGATGCCCACAGTGTAGAGGACCCTTATGTAAATAGATCACAAACAGTTATAGCTAATTATCTCTATCATTTTATGTATATTGGTATTCTTTAAACTAGGAATTAGAGATTGTACAGAGCAAGGGCCAGCAATCCTGAAAGTTCTAGGTAATAAGCACTAAAGGGACCTCCAATTTCCTTTTTCCAAAATGCACAGACAGTAATATTTTTCCTTCTTGGGCATAATGAGGAATGATCTTGACATAGAGCTCATCCTTCCCTTCAAATTCAACAAAAAACATCTACACTTTATGGAAATAGAATGAGCTGGCTAAGAGAAGTTCAATATATTTTTCATTGACATGAATTTCTTTAAAATAATATGGAAATATTGTAATTGCTCCCTGGTAGTAGAGGGTCCCCTCCAAGTAATGTCAACTGCGGCGTTGCTGTTGTGCTGTCCTATAAGTCATTCTGGAATTCATTTGAGTTCCACTAGGGGACTGCTGTCACTACACACATCTGTCCTAAACCAAATCCTTTCGCAAGAAAGTAATCTTTTCTAATCATGGAATGGCAAAAAATGAAACCACTTACCACTTCATCTGTCAAATCAGATATATCAACAATAATAAATAGAGTGGTAACAGATATCAAAGTCAGATTGCTCTCATTTACACTGATTTATTCTCTCACTTCTTTCATTAGAAACATGCAGTTTGTTTTTCAATCTTACTATACGATGGATCAGTCTCTGCGCACCAGTCTCTGAGGGTAGAACTTGAAGGTAACTACCCCATGCCAGTCGATACTACATGTGTGATACAGGAAAGTCATTCTCAAAATGGCACAAATTGCAATGCATTAGGGAGCCCATCCACTGTCATTTTCTTATTTTACAAATGAGGAAACTAAAACCAGAGGATATTGAGAGATATTTTTTCAAGGTAACTTTCAATAAATTCTCTCTTTTAAAAAAATATTTCTGTCATTGGAATTAAAATATGAACTTTAGGGTTAACTGAGTTAACAACATAACTTCATTTTTCTATACATTATCTTCTTCTATAAAATGCACCTGTGATCTTCCACACACTAATTTTATGAAAACAAACTTTCCAAATTACACATAGAATGTAATCAAACAATATAACTCTTGTTTGGATTATTGATAAGGATCATCAATTGAGGTTATGTCTGCCTAAGACATCAGGATATTAAAAAAGCAAAGAGGACTCATATTAAGAAATGGAAGACATGTCAGAGAAGAGTTTGTAAGTTTGTGAGATCACAATAGGGCCCTTAGGTTATAATGTGAATGACAGCAAGGGGATTTGGGGTCTTATCCAGCACCTTAAATTGAGTTATCACCTAAATTTACATGGGGGACTAATTGGGGAAATTTAGAAATTATGAATACCTTATAATGCAATGCTTGGCATCAACTACATTACATTGTGTTTTGCTTAATAAAGTCTGTGAACCTTTTCTGGGTCTATCACTTTTGAAAAAAAAAAAACACTTTTAAAAGAAATTGTTTCTTCCAACAGCTGTTTCTACATATTAGACTTTTTGTGCTAATAGTGTGCTTTTGTCCTAAGGTGAATCATGTGAGCACACAACTATGGAATGAATTCTGTCTTAAGGTGATAAATTCTGATTGGCCATGGCAGCTGTGCATTTTAAAGGAGTAGATTAATGCATCTAAAAGTATCTGGCTTAGCTGAAAGTATTGTTAATATTGTAAACTGCCAACTTTATCTTCTTTAAGCAAAAAAAAAAAAAAAAAAAAAGAATACAGCTTTTCTTCCCAACAAAGACTTTTTATAAAAGCAATCAGGTGATGGCATGAAGTGTGTGTCTCAGGCCGTAATCACACCCCGGGGGGAACGAGAGGTGCGCCACTGCACCTCTTGCTTTGTAATGACCCAGGGGTGTGATTATCTTATGATAACCACACTCCCTGTCATGCCTTATTGCTTATATATTCCACGTGTCATAATGAATCCTGAAGCACTTCCTAGGTCTCATAGCAAAGGCAATGACTTTGAAGTACAGAAAGTTGCCAGATTTTCTAGGTACACATAGATTAATATTGTATACACTAGGGGGAATTACGAATGACTACTTTTAAGTACCAACCAAGCCAGGAGTGTTGGGGAACTTTGGGCTTTCTGCCTTAAAAATAAATCTTACTTTGGCTATCTTTTAAAAAATTTTTTTATCTCCCTACTCTAATTTTGATGACTGTTGAAATATTGTGTTTCTATAAGATACATTATCTTCCATACCATTCGGGAAATAACGTCTATGACATAAGTTTCTTGTAGTTACTTCATAGATATGATATTTTACTGTCAAAGTTGGAGAATTATTAGCTGTCCCACATAAAATTAGTTTCATTTGATTTTAAGTGCTCACTATTCAAGAATTGCAGCCATTGTAGCTACAGATTTCTAGATCTTCAGATGTAGTATTTGAGGGTGGAGCATTGAAGAAGCATTTTAATTTATTCCACATAATTAAGAGTCCTTACTTTTTTCCCTCAATGCTAGAATTGCTACATTAGCGCTAGTTCTAGTGTAGATTTTAAGTTATTTGAATATAACAATTTGCCATGGAGATTCTTTATTGCAAGTCTTAATGCATTCAAATTAAAATGAGTAGGGTTAATAATAGACCTATAGGGAAGAAGTGAGATCAAGAGTAAAAGATTTCTAAATCTAGCATGAGGCTTTAATATAATAAGACAACAAGATAATAAACTAAGCAATTATTTTTGATGCAACTTGCCTGATTATCATACCACAGAATGAATCTGCACCTCAGGGAGAAGTTTCTAAGTAATTTTGTAACCTTCGAAAGATACAGAACCATCAGCATCTCCTCTTTTGTGGAGAGAAATCTGCAACACTTCTTTTTATCTTGTCACTGTAACCTAGGTGATGAAGATGGTGGCCTTTCACTGTGACCATTGATGAGTTGATTCAATGTCTGTGTCAGCTTCAGGATCAACTACACTAACCTTAGGTCACTTCAAGGAAAGCTGTCTGTGGAAAGTGATGATTATTTAGCTGCCGACTGCATAAGCAGAGATTCTTCTGATTACCATAAAGGTCAAATATGCACATTTTGACTGGTGGTAATAAGTAGCTTTAAAGATGTTTTAGCCTTTTCTTAATCTTGCAGTGTCACAAGGCTTCTATTGTTATGCACCAAAGAATGTGCCTCTAATTGTACCATTTGCCCTATTGTAGCTTGTACATAGAGCCAAGAGTGTGATGTTACTTGTGATAACCGCCTACCACATGTCCTAATAATTATTAGCCTTCAATAAATTGTATAATAAGGTAACTTAAGTCTGGAAAAACCAAAGGTTCTTAAAGTTGAAAGCAATATTTAAGAGGCCCATGTATCAAATTCTAATAATAGCGAGGAACAAAATAAGATACAAAAATACTTCTTTAAGATGTAGAATTAGGAATTAGGAAGTGCCTTTAAATAAAACTTCAAAGACTAAACATGCTTGTATGTAAACATATATATGTGTGTACATGTGTATTTACATACATGTATAATATACAGTCTATGTGTTTTGGTACCTTCATTTTATATTATTTTAAAGTTCACCATAAAAAGAGGTTTCATCTCTTGATTTATCCCAAAATTAATACTTGTAGAAAATTTACTTATGAACAAATTACATAAATTGAAGCTGCATATCAAAATTAATTTTAAGTGGAACGTTGATCATGGCATTTAACATTTATAAGAAATATGCAATGTAGTTCCACATTTAAAAGATGCAAGCAATTAGGCCTTTAGGAATTTTCAAAGAAACCAGCTTTAAAATTGACAGGTTCAAAGGATTCAACCTGCCATTATACACATACCCACACATGTTCTAAATATGTAAAATGCTATCTAAAATATAATTCCCAATGAAAATGTGATGCTTCTCAGTAAATTGAGCAGAAATAAAGCAATTCAAATTTCTTTGTATTTCTATGACTTCTTGGATTTTAATAAGGATTCTAACTAATCTTTTTGATTTTCTCTATTTTTAATAGCTGTCAAATTCTTAAAAATCCACCCTGAGTGAGTAAATACAAAAGAAAACCTAAAAAGTAGCTGGGAGAAGCCCTAACTGGAATGAATGACAAATTAGATTGAAAACATAAAAACGGAGGTTAATGTTTCAAGTTTCCAATTGTTTTAGATATATTAAAATTTGTAAAGATGATGAAAATGTGTGAACATAAGAATATAAGAAAGATAAAGTTCCATGTGAGCATGAGATTAAAAAGTGGATTTACTTTTGGTTGCTTTTACATGTTTAGTCTTATTTCTCTAAACTGTATTAAGACGTTATATTGAAGCTAGGGGTAGAGTGACCCCCAAAGCAAAACAGTAAAATTTAAACTTTAGTACCATTTGGAAAAGGTTTAGCATTTTCACATTATTTAGCCCTATTGAACTCATTTAAAAATGAACAAATATTTTATTATGGAAATAAAAAGTAAATATATTCCATAAATTAATGATTCTAAACAGAACTTATCAAACATGCAAAATATTAATTCTCATATAATTTCTGCTGTTTATTGCATTAATCTATATGATTTAATATACACTTGTATATATTTTCTGATTTTACAGTATATTAAAATTTAAGTTAAAAGTGAATATATTTAATATTATGTATCATCAAAACACCTATTACCAAATTTGTATCTGTGCCTAAGATTGTTCTTAAATTTTATTTGAATTTACAGGAGTTCTAGTCATATTTGATAGCTATATTCCTAGTGATAGGAAATTTAAAAATAGTAAAAGGTAGTGTTTTTATTTAAAAAATTTTGTTTATTAAACTATTTTTAACATTTTTTACATTTGTGGGCAGAGAAAACAAACGAGAATGCATTTGATTTCTCCTTATAAATTGGGTGTTTTTTCTCACTTTTATTATTTTGTCTGAGAATGTTGAAACAGTATATGTGGCTGACTGAACTTAGAAATGTGTATTTTCTTAACTAGCCTGTAGTATTATATACATCTTATCTATTTCAAATTGTTAGTTAAGATAATCTATTGATAATTTGATATTGGTGCTCTGATTAGGAAATTCACTGGGAAATGCTGCTGCCACCTTCCCCTCCTCTTCCTCTTCCTTCTCCTCCTCTTCCTCCTCCTTCCCCTCCTCTTCCTCTTCCTTCTCCTCCTCTTCCTCTTCCTTCCCCTCCTCTTCCTCTTCCTTCCCCTCCTCTTCTTTTTCCTTCCCCTCCTCTTCCTCTTCCTTCCCCTCCTCTTCCTCTTCCTTCCCCTCCTCTTCTTTTTCCTTCCCCTCCTCTTCCTCTTCCTTCCCCTCCTCTTCCTCTTCCTTCCCCTCCTCTTCTTTTTCCTTCCCCTCCTGTTCCTCTTCCTTCCCCTCCTCTTCCTCTTCCTTCCCCTCCTCTTCCTCTTCCTTCCCCTCCTCTTCTTTTTCCTTCCCCTCCTCTTCCTCTTCCTTCTCCTCCTCTTCCTCTTCTTTCCCTTCCTCTTCCTCTTCCTTCCCTTCCTCTTTCTCTTCCTTCCCCTCCTCTTCCTCTTCCTTCTCCTCCTCTTCCTCTTCCTTCCCCTCCTCTTCCTCTTCCTTCCCCTCCTCTTCCTCTTCCTTCCCCTCCTCTTCCTCTTCCTTCCCCTCCTCTTCCTCTTCCTTCCCCTCCTCTTCCTCTTCCTTCCCCTCCTCTTCTTTTTCCTTCCCCTCCTCTTCCTCTTCTTTCTCCTCCTCTTCTTTTTCCTTCTCCTCCTCTTCCTCTTTCTTCTCCTTCTTTTCAATAATTAAAATTTAAAAGTGTCTACTCATAACTCTTTCCCTGAATCTTATGCCTGTAATTGTTGGATGTCATTTGTATGTTTGTGTGTGTGAGAGAGGGAGATGTTAAATAATAGAAAAAGTAGAGAATATAAATTAACAAGGCTAGTGGACAAATCCACTAATAGAAATTTTCAAATATGAAGTAGAATAAATTATAACTGGTTTTTGAAAAGTGTTTTCTCCTAAACTTTCCTTCCTCTTTATTTTCCACTGAAGTCTGTGTTTTGATCTGTATCTGATCAAGTTTCATGTGCAGACAGCGCCACTCCCCAGCCGTATGCTAGAGGGATCTTGTACATAGCTGATGGCTAAATTTTCAAGGATTTTGCAGGCCAGTTGTTATATATACTGTTGTTAAAAATTAAATTATATAAACTCACAATTAATTAAAACCAAGAACAATAGATACTCAAAAGTCATCAGATCCTATTTTACTACATTTTTACTATTATCCGTGCTATTGAGGATATTTATATTTATATATTTTTAAGGCAGAGTCTTACTTTGTCACTCTTTGTAGAGGGCTGTGGTGTCTTAGCTCCTCAAACTCTTGGGTTCAAGTGATCCTCTTGCTTCAGCCTCCCAAGTAGCTGGGACTACAGGCACACATCACAACGTCTGGCTAATTTTCAGAGACAGAGTCTCGCTCTGGTTCAGGCTGGTCTCAAACCTGTGAGCTCAGGCAATTCACCCTCCTCGGCCTCCCAAGTGCTGGGATTACAGGCATGAGCCATCACCTCTAATCACTGTTGAGGATATTTAGATCTTTTTCATCTGTCTGGAAGGAATACTTTTTAATACTGTACAACTGCCTGCTTCTTCCTTTCTCCTCTGCTTTCGGTGAATTTATGTTATAGTTCGAAATTGGCCATGGTAGGTAGGAATATTCTCACCTTGGAAATTGGTAAACACTCCAAATCAGCTCTGGGTTAATTGTTTTGTGGATTGTCTGGATTTAAGGAAGTAATAGAGAACATGTTAATAAAGCAGATTAAACTTAAGAGGTACTATATTTAGCTGTTAGATTGTGAATAGCACAAAAAGTTTAGGAAATATTATTTTAGTATTGAAAATCTATTATCTGATTTAGCAAAGTAGTCATTCGCATTATTGATAAGTGACAAGAGTTTGAATTAATGAAGACATCTTGATGAATATGTGTTCTTTGTTTCACTTTTATCTTAGTAATAAAAATGAAATTATCAACCAATAGTCAAGTGGAACAACATCCATTCAACAATCGCACCCTGAGTTGGCTATAGATGCAATCATTTGGTAAACATTTAAAAAACATTCTGTGAGAATCAATTAGCTATATCAAATTTACCAAAAAAAATGAATTTTATTTATTTTATGATTTCTTGTAAATTAGGTCCAATGTATCCTTTTATCAGTTAACTATGTAATAAACATACATAATATGTGTACATGTACACTTACTATGTACACTTCCATTCTCCTGTGAGCCACTGTGTAAGAGGTTAGCAGAGAAATCCTAACGTAGAAATAGCTCATTCTATTTTAAAAGATCTCCAGTAATACAAAATTGTCCATATATTTAAAAAAACTCTTCTTGGTTAAATCGTCACATTGGAATTTACATTAAGTAAATACTTTTTGTTTTAATTTGTAGCGCTGCAAATCTTTGCCCTGAGGTTCCCACACCTCTTTTTCCCTCTGAGAGCAAAGCATTTTACCCAGTTATATCTTGTACAGCAAAAATCTCTAGGCCTTTAAGTATACAAACCGTTGTCAAGCAAGGACACCTACCTTGATTTTAATATGTTGATGTCTCATCTTGATATCTTAAAAGTTAATATTTTCAACTGGGTGAGAGAGATTATGTTTAGCCTCTCACTTCAAATAGGTCTTCTGTATTGTCGGGTTTTAGGGATGACGTTTGGAAAGGGTTTTGATAGTATTACAACCTGGGATCCAGAACTAGTCAAATTTTGCCCCTCCAAAGACTTTTCCTTCTTCATAGAGGTCCTGAAGAAGCTACATGCAATAGAAAAGTGAGAATAGTTGTTACACTTTATTAATAGTTGCACAGTTGTATGCAGCCTCGGCTGTGCACCTGAGGAAAGCTATCTGTCATCCTCCCTGTCTCTGCAAATTAAAAATAAGACCCGTGCTCTCAGGTTTGTCTAGTTAAGAAAGGAAGAGCAGTGAAATGTTTATAAAATATATTTATATATAAAATATACACATATCACACTTAAATGTTAATTCTTCATATGTACATATTTTGGCATCCTCTGTGAATATGCATATTTTTCAATAATTTTTAGAATTTTTAATGCTTGCTTTATTTTTTACATTTAAGGCATTACTTTATCTAGAATTAGCTGAATATAAACAATAAACCATATTATTACTATAACTAATATTTTATTGAACACCCTACATACATGGGTGTTTAATGTGCTGGTTTTCTTATTTCTGTGGAATAGATTTCATGCAGTAAGACTATGAAGTTGGAGGTCATAAAATTTTAGCAGATATTCCTAGGCTTTTACCCGGATTGAAAATGATTTCCCATTTTTACCAGCAGTATGTAATAGAACATATTTACTTGAATATTTCCAGAACTGAATAGTCCCACTTATTTTTCATATTTTCCAATTTAATAAGTATAATATACTGGCTTCCAGTTGTGTGCTGGCTTGCTTTATTACGTCATTGAGGCCTCTGATACAAATTCCGAGAGGTCTGACTGGAGAGGTCTTTGTGGGTTAATACATCTATCATAGCCAACCTCCCAATCATTATCCTGTATACCTTTATCCAAATTTAAAAATTCTTTACCACTTTTCCTGAGTTTACACATTTTTATTTGTTTATTATCTTCTCTGCCCTCATCTAAAATATAGGCTTCATGAGAGCATTGAGTTTGTACTCCTTTGCTTGGTATTCAATTTTTAGTAACTAGAATTCAGTCCATTATTAATTTGCATTTTCTTGCAAATTATTTGCATTAATAGGCTGAGCATTTCTCATTGACCATTGCTCATCTGGATTACTTATTCACATCATTTAATCGTATTTATAGTCCTTTGATCAATTTTGAAGTGTCTTTAGTATAGTACATAAGAGATATTATTACCTTCCCTATGTATTATATAAACTGTTCCCTTATTTTTTTACTTTATGATCACTTTACCTCTTACAATTTTAATTTTTATGTTGAAAACATGTACGTTTTTGCATTTATATTTTTATTTATGTTTATATCTCATTTATATTTTCTGGATATCTTAACTAAAAAGATTCATCCAAATATATATGTAGTTTTATGATTTTATTCATTTTTAATGTTTTATTTTATCTAGAATAGGAATGAGCCCAACTTTATTTTCTTCGAAATGGTATACCAGTAACATTACTGTTAATCTTTCTTCCACTCAGTAGAATTATTACCTTTGTCATATAATACATTTCGTATACACATAAATCTGTTTCTTGGCTCTCATGCTTCAATTAATCTATTTTGATTCAAGTGACTTTATAGGTTATTTTTATAACTTAAAAAGCATGTCCACTATCTTCAAAATTTTTTGTTATTCTCAAGAATCTAATGTTTCATGGGAAATTTAATACTATTTTATCTCAGTACAAAAATGTATAATATCATCAGCAGTTAGCTCAAATTGCATTTGACTCATTAATTTGAGGAACGATATATATTTGCCATGATAATAAATCTTTTATTTTGAGGAAATATGTATTAGTTACCCTTTCCTGAATAACAAATCATACTAAAATGTTGTGGTTTAAAATAACAATAAGTAGTAATTACCTTTCAATTTCTGTGGTTCAGAAATTTGCAAGTGACTTGGCTAGAAGAGGCATGAGAATCTCTCCCTTAGTTGCCATCAGATGAAAGCTGGGATTGGGGTAACTCAAGGTTTCTTCACCCAGATGCCTCATGCCTGGGCTAGGAAGGAAAACCAGTGTCACATTGTGAGAGGGGATATATATTGGAGCAACTATCATTGGAAATTACCATCTCCCAAACATGGTCAATCTTTTCATTTGTTCTGTCCTTCTTTTATGGACTTTAGCAGAATTTTATAGTTTCATTTTTATGGGTCTTGCACACTTCATATTAAATTTATTCTTGAATATTTGATAACTGTTGTTTCTATTGCAAATGGAATATTTTCCTTTTTATTTCATCTTCTTTTTGCTGGTAAAAAGAAAGTTAATGATATTTGAATATTTTTCTTAATCTAGCCACTTACCACATTTTCTCATAAATTCAAGTAGTTTTTAATAGAATCTTTTGGGTTTACTTAGAGATTCAGTAATGCTATTAGCAAAAAAAGAGACAATTTTCCAAAATGATACTGATTAATTTTTCTGCTTTATTCTAGACAAGATAATCTCCAAAAAGGTGTTGAATAATAATAGACAGCAAGCATCTTGTTCTTGTTCCCTATTTTAAAATAAATGGCTTTGTGTTATCAGATAGATTGATGCTTGCCATCGCTTGTGCGAAATAATCTTTATCAAATTTAATTAATTTCTTTCCATTTCTGTTCTGCTTGAATTGCCTCAAAACATTGGCATTATCTGCATTTTACAAGTTAGAACTGTGTAGCATCTGGTCTTGATGTCTTTTTATATAATAAACTTTTAAACTGCTATTTTGATCTCTTCTGTGATACTTTTTTCCCAATTCCCTCCAGATTTCTACTTTATTTGGAGAGTTATACTTCTTATTTATTTCTTTGTCACCTCAACTGATTATTTTCTGAATCTCAGATTGAGAGGGGTAGGTTAATCTTACTCCTTTTTTACAATCAACTACAAAGCCTCCCTTGTTTCTTGAACTTGTAGCTCTCTGCATTCTTTCTGACATTAGCGATGGCTTCTTGCTGATTTTGTTACGTCTGTAGATGATCCTCTCAAAGCTCTATCTTCTTGGTTCTATTAACACTGACTTCAGAGTGTCCCACTCTTCATCTCTAAGCCCTCCAGTGGCTCTCCATTACTGTGCTCACTTGATCGCTGACTCCTCTTCCTTTTCCTCTTCTGTTCCAGCCAGCCTGGTCTTGCTGTGGTTCTTCCAATTGGGCATTGCTACTCCATCCTCAGCTGGAGAACTTTAACCCAGACAGCCTCATGGTTTGCCACTGCTATTCTTCAAGTCTTAGCTAAAACTCACCTTTTAGAGAAGCCCTCAATAAACACCCTGTTTAAAGCTACAACTATTCAGGCGGTTCCTATGGCTCAAAGGAGTAGGGCGCCAGCCCCATATGCTGGAGGTGGTGGATTCAAGCCCAGCCCTGGAAAAAAACAAAAAAACTACAACTATTCTCAGGAAGTCTCTAACCTCTTCCCTATGCATTTTTCTCCATAGCACTTATCATCCTCTGAAATACTAGATACTTTTACTTATTTATTTTGTTTATTCTCTTACTCAAAGAAGGGTAGTTTACTATTTTGTATATTGTTTACCCAGAATATTTTAAAAGATATAACTAAATTCTTTTGAAAAAATTATATTACACACTAAGATCACTGGCATTTTGTCCATATAGTTTTCCAGCACAGCATCTTTTTACAAGGCAACTTAGATTTCCCCAGCTAGGTGGGAAAGGGATCTGGGGAGAGAAGGCTTAAGAGAAAGCACATATGAGAGAGAGCCAGTGCAGACAGGAGCTGTGTTACCTTTCAGGACCTAACCTCGGAAGCCACAGAGTCACAACCACATGCCATTGTCAAGGCAATTACAAATATTCATGCATATCAAAAAAATAATTTGTAGATGAAAATTAAGTACTTGTATAATTTTCCTTTTTTAGCTCAAAAGAATGACTAGAGTTTTATTTAATCTTCTCACCCATAATAAACCAACATTTGGAACATTTACCTTTCAACTGTTTTATAGTTTATTCATTTTTCCACTTTTGTTAATTCCAATCTTTTGCTTTTAGTTATTATTTTTGTTCTTTTTATAATTTATTGAGATGGAGTATAATTCCATTTTTCATCTTTCTTTTTAATAACAAGATAATTTTAAAAATGTAAGTTTTTTCTCTGGATAGCTTCAGCAACGTGGCATAGATTTTAGTAGGAGGTATTTTCATTACCACTTTTTCTAAATCAAAAAATATTAAATGTCATGTATAATTTTAGAATAAAGCTCTTTATTATCTAAGAAATCTAGTAATTTTTACAATAACTATTTTAATAAACATTGATTTTGATCAAAGAAAATGATAAAAATATTGATTTTGAACAGAGAAAATACATTTTCCATATTATGAAATGTAAAGTTTTCCTTGTCATCAATTGTTTTTAATTCAGTTTGCTAGTATTTTGTTGAGGTTTTTTTTCATCTGTGTTCATCTTTGGCCTGGAGTTTTCTTTTTGTTGTTATTGGTGTTGTCTCCTTTTCAGCTTTGGTATCAAGGTAATCCTGGCTTCATAGAAGGAATTAGGGAGGATTCCCTTCTTCTCAAGCTTTTGGAACAGTTCCCGTAGGATTGGTACAAGTTCTTATGGGTTTTAGAATGTGACTGTAAATCTTGTCTGGTCCTGGGCTTCTTTTTTTGTGTGGTTGTTGGGATATTTTTTGTTACTGATTCAATCTTGCTACATGTTACTGGTATTCAGAATTTCAATTTCTGATTCAAGCATGAAATACTGTATGTTTCAAAATATATACCCATTTTCTCTAAACTTCTAGTTCATAGTAGTCATGGATGACCTATTGTATTTCTGTGATCTCAGTTGTAATGCCAACTTTTTCAGTTCCAGTTAAGCTCATCTGAACCCTCTCTCTTCTCAATTTACCTAGCATTGAATCAGTTTGTGTATCTTTTCTTTTCTTTTTTTTTTTGCAGTTTTTGGCTGAGGCGTGTTTGAACCTGCCACCTCTGGCATATGGGGCTGGTGCCCTACTCCTTTGAGCCACAGGCGCCACCCTAAATGTGAAGTTTTTTTTTTTTTTTTTTGTAGAGACAGAGTCTCACTTTATGGCCCTCGGTAGAGTGCCGTGGCCTCACACAGCTCACAGCAACTTCCAACTCCTGGGCTTAAGCGATTCTCTTGCCTCAGCCTCCCGAGTAGCTGGGACTACAGGCGCCCGCCACAACGCCCGGCTATTTTTTGGTTGCAGTTCGGCCGGGGCCGGATTTGAACCCGCCACCCTCGGTATATGGGGCCGGCGCCCTACACACTGAGCCACAGGTGCCACCCAGTTTGTGTATCTTTTCAATGAACCAACTTTTCATTTTGTTGATTGCATTTTTTTTGTTTTAATTTTCTTTAATTATGCTCTCATCTTTGTTAATTTGTTAATGCTTGCCTTTCCCAGGCTTTGGGCTGAGTTTGTCCTTGCTGCTTGTAGGATTTTCTTCTTCACTTTGACTTTGACCACACTGGTGATTATGCGCCTATTTGCAATGACTCTTCCAGGAGTTCAGTGCCATTCTTATATCGGGATATCTAAATATGTAGCAAGAACAGACTTTTTCCCATTATTTCTTCAAATAGATTTTCCATGCTTTTTGCTTTTTCTTCTTCTCCCTCAAGGATACCTTTGATTGTTACATCTGGGTGCTTTACGTAATCCCATATTTCTTGGAGACTTTATTCATTTCTCCGAATTTTTTTTTTTTAATTTTTGACTAACTGGGTTAATTTGAAAGCCTTGTCTTTAAGCTCTCAGTTTATTTCTTCTGTTTGGGCTAGTCTGTTAAAACTTCCTACTATATTTTGAAATTCCCCCAAATGACTCCATTTGCAGAAGTTCTGATTATGCTTTTTTTTTTTAAAGTATCCATCTCTCTAGTGAATTTTTCACTCATGTTCTGAATTTTTTTTATTTCTTTATGTAGATTTTCAACTTTCTCATTGATCTCACTGAGTTTATTTGCAGTCCACATTTTGAATTCTATATCTGATATTTAAAAATATATTTCTTTGGTTGTAGTCCATTGATAAAGAGCAACTAATATCCTTTCTTTGAATCTCTTGGGGGGTTTCTGCCAAAATCTTGCTCTTCTTTGGGGGTGTCCAAACAGCCTGTTTTCCTATTGCCATAGTTCTTATGCTGAGTCATTCCAATCCAGAATGAACTTCCGGCACATCAGAGTAGATAGCTTTGTGGTTCACCTCTTCTCCTCTGCTATGAACTCTGCTGCTCAGGGCAGAGAGGGAAAGGTGCACTGCCTTTTGCTCATACCACATATAGGCAGGTACTCACTGTAGTGTTGCTTGCAATTTGGATCAGTTGGACCTCAAACACCCAGGAGAGTGTTCATCTCCCAGGGGTGGTGGACTAGTTTAGGTAACCCCTGGGTGGCATACTTGAGTCTCAAGGGAAACAGACCAAGACACATCTGGCAAATTTGTCCTCAGGCCTTTCTGAGTACAGGCACTGGCTGTGACAGTGCGAAGTGGGGTGATGTTCTGCTCCGGAAGCATGCTCAGGCAGGAGAAGGTCTGAGACAGGAGAGATGGGTAGAGATTATCAGAGGCGGGGAGCTGTGGGGCATGCAGGCAGCTCACACCTCCTTCTCTCAATAAGGCCCGCAGTGTCTTTCCTTTGGAGGCACAAAAGTGCTCTTACCCTGGCTCTTACCCTGGCCCAGGTATAGCCAAAGTGATGGACGCAGCTCAACCTGCTGTGCGCAGGCTCCAGACTGGCTGTGGGCTGTATGTGAAATGCTCCACTGTGCAAGGCCAGTGCCAAGGGACTTCCCTCCAGGGAGGGCAGGCTCCTCCCAGAAGAGATAGGCACCTGGACTGCCAGCCCTGCCCTGCCACAGGGGAGGCAGCAGCTTTTGTTTCTGGCGCATACAGAAGCATGTACTATAGCTTTTTATTTTTTTTTTATTAAGTCATATATACATAGATCGTGAATACATTTATGCATTTGTGGGAATCAATGTGTTCATCATTTGTACAAATTGGAGTGCTTACATCCTACTAATTAACATAGCTTTCACCTCATTTACTTAATCACAGTGTCAAGACATTTGTGTTCAATACTTGATAGATTTGACTTGTACCTTTGCAATATGCTTCATAGGTGTGGTCCCACCATTAACCCTCCCTCTACCAAACCACCCCTCTCTGTTCCTATCCCTCACCCCTTCCCTCCTTCATCCTGGGCTATAGTTGTGATTCATTTCTCATATGAAAGTGTGAGGGTTTATAAATTGGTTTCATGGTAGTACTGATTACATTGGATTTTTTTTTCCCCATTCCTGAGATACTTTACTAAGAAGAATATTTTCCAGCTCCATCCATGTAAACATAAAACAGGTAAAGTCTCCATCTTTTTTAATGCTGCATAGTATTCCATGGTATACATATACCACAATTTATTGATCCATTCATGGGTGGATGGGCACTTGGCCTTGAGGGATCTAAATGTAGACCTGCTGTTTGATCCTGCAATTCCTCTGCTAGGTATATATCCAAAAGACCAAAAATCAATTGGCAACAAAGATATATGCGGATCGTTCATTGCAGCTCAATTCATAATTGCCAAGTCTTGGAAGAAGCCCAAGTACTGCAGCTTTTTAGAGGGAAAAGAGTGAGCCCAAGATCCCTGGAATCCTAGGTCTGATAGGCGCTCTGTCAATAGTGGAACAGCTGCTCCCAAGTGCCTGGGTTTAATCATCTTTGAGGAACATCCCTGCGCCTGAGTGAAACAGCCTTCCAGCTATGGCCGCCTCCCCAGCAGGGGGTGGGAAGGGGTGTAGGAAGGAGGAGGCGGCCCTGAATGGTGGGGCGCATGTCCACTGGGAGGGGCGCATATCCACATACGGGCATAGACAACTTTGGCTCCCAAGCCGGTGGCTCTCAGGTGTGACAGAGTGAGCTTCTACCTGCTTCCTGTCCTACAAAGCATTTGCGGTACTCCCCAGCCCTCTGGGAGCAGCCCGTCCTACGTGTCAGCCCTCGGGGAATACTGCTGCTCTCTGTTCTCCCTGTTCCTTCCTGGCTGTCACGGGCTAAGCTGGGTTCAGACGGAGGCCCCCGGCGTGCGCACAGGCCATGTGGTGCCTCCGTCTAAGCTGCTCAGGTCTGGGGTGGGAGGAACCCACCTGCGCGGGCTGCAGCCTGTACTGGCATCCAGGAAGCCCTCAGCTCCCCAAAGGCAGCTGCGCCCAGTTTCGTGAAGGTAGAAGCTTCTCCAACAGCCGGGCAGCTGGCAGACCGCTCTCAGGGATGAGGGGAGGGGAAGCGAACGCTCTAACCTACCCTTTCTCTGAATATCTTGGGAGAAAATATGGACATTAGGGTCAGAAGAGCCTCCCTCCTTTCAAAAGCATTCACATGTCCTATAATTCATTGAAGTTATTTATATGAAACTTAGAGTCATACACATTTCTGGAAAACGTTTGTTTGGTTCCTTTTTAGCATTAGCATAATTATTATCATTCCTTTCTATATTGATGTGGTGTCTTAATGATTGACTGAATTCATCAAGAACGAATGCTTTTTTGTGTCAGGCCAGTCAAATGGAGCGGCGTGAGAGGCAACAGGAAATACAGAGCCAGTTGTGATTGATTTAGTTGGAGACACTACACTTCGACTAGGCTCATCATAATGATTTCTGCTTATTTTTTCAATATTTCCTATTATTTTTAAATTTTTCTGTGTCATTCGAAAGCCAACTATTCAATGAAATAAAACATACGTAGAGTGTTACTTTGTGCCTGGTCGGTAGTAAAGGCTGTATAAATGTTATCAAGCATTATGAATAATGGCGTTTCTTTGTTATACACAGAAATAATGAATACACAGGAAAAAAAGCAACCTTTAGATACCACTAGTAAATTCTCTCTGAGTTTACAGAATACTTAATTGGTATTTTTTCCATATGATAATTCCAATAACTGAGTTCACTTGAATGAAAAAACATGCAGTCCACATGCTTTGCCATATTTAAAAATAGAAGTTCTGTATATTAGGAGACATTATCAGAAATGTCACAAGTTGAAATACACTATGTGTATCGCATTCCCCTAACTTTTTAAATGTATACACATGACGTTCATTTTATATCATATACCAGAATTTTATGGAAAACTGAAACCACAGTCACTAGTTTGCATAATGTATGTAATATTTTAAAAATAACTGCATATTTCATTATTAGCAAACCAGTTTTCTTTTTATGCACTGTCCACTCTTAAAGCTAATCCATCAGACAAGAGTCAGGAAGAAAGAGGATGTTACTAAGGTAAAGCCCTTGCTAGAAAGAAGAGGGGAAAAAAATCAAACCGAACCTGACTCATAAAGTTGAGGTGAGGGACAATCATTCTTTAAAGAATGAGGGAAGTAGAAAAAAATAAGCAAATGGAGAGATACTTGTGTTCTGACTTGCCTTGTCCAGAATGAACTCTTATCAAGGGACTTGAGCAGGGCTGCATAGGTTGAGGTGAGAGTTGAAAGCGAGTGTCTTTCACTTCTCTATCTGTTGGGAGTCTGCGAGGTTCTACCTTCAGGCAGATTGATCAGATCAGAGGTGGCATAGCTGCCTTAGGTAGTGAAAGAAAGACAACTTGAGTGAATGCTTCCTACCTGCTTTGACTTCTCTGTGTTGTAGAGAGGATCTAGCTGTGTCCACGTATGCTGAGGGAAAGCTGAATACAGCTGGCCAGTGAGATTGCCAGAAGAGGTAACAGCAGGTAGGTGTAAACGTGATCCTCTGTGCCAAGCACTATAGGACAGGCTGCCTTGGCAGGTGATCAGTCTCACTTTGGGAATTTATGATCAGGTGGTAGCTGAGGTAGGTTGACTATGCAAGAGGGCTACTAATTCCTGATGAAGCTGAGAAAGAGCAGATGACCAGGGTATGAATCATCCAATCCCCCAGTGCCTAAAGGTCTGGGATTTCTCTCAAATATCGATAAAACGTCTCCCTTCTGTCATAGAGAAGTAAGCCCTAGATCTGGATGTTGTGGTCTAGGGGGCATATTTTCTGCATTATGTGGGAACTCCATGTCTCTGTATGCTAAACCCTTTTCATGATAAATGATAGAATTTAGTAAATCTTCTCTTAAGATAATTACTTGGCTTGTTGCTATGTTGCTTGCTGAACAATCTTATTTCAAACATCAAAAAGGGAAAGATCAACTATTTTCCTTCAAATTGTAATATCCTACTAAAGAAATGGATGTTTTAGATCAAAACAGCAACTTGGAAGGCAAAAGAAAGATTTATTAACAAGTTTGAACAGAACATCTCTGTTATATTTACTTTAAAAACTAGTTAGAGCATCATTAAGATGCTATGGGTGTTTCGACTATTTACTGTACATAGAAACAAAGATGGTTAGAGCTAAAAGAGACCATATAAATTATCTAGTTCTACCTCAGAGATAAATCTGAGATCCAAAAAGACTTAGATAACTTGCCTTGAGTCACACTTTGAGTATAGAATAAAACCAGACAACAACCCATTCTTGATTCTCAGTCTAGGGCCTCCTCTCCAACTCTTCATGTCCACAGAGTCAATTATTCCTTTTCCTTGAACACATATCCATTCATCTGTAAGTGTTGCAAGACACAATGCTTCATTGATCTTCCCTTTGCAGATTCAATTTCCTGCTTAAATTCTGGCTGTGAAAGGAGCTTGCTCAAAGAATGACTGCTGGGCAAATTATATGATGATCTTAGTAATTTAGAAACATCACGCCAATATTAGACTTCTTAATTCTACTTTTTAAATTGCAGATATCTAGAGAATTCTTCATTCTGGTCAAGAAATTTTCATGGTAATGGTTTTGATTTTTAAAGAAACTTGCATGTTTCTTTTAAAAGGAAGACCTAGAAAATTTGTCCCCTATTATTAATTCTCAGAAAATAATTTAATTGAACCTTACTGAAGCTAATTAAAAGGGTAATTTCTCATTTTGCTTTCTGGTCCCATGGACTTAATTCAACCAAAGATATATATATATATGCAGAATTTTTTTTTTTTTTTGGAGGTAACTGTATTCAAAGTCAGCATCAAGGGAACAAGATGAGAAATGCCCTCACATTTCCCTCCTTCTCACCTAATGACAAAAATATATTGCAGCAGTCTACATTTCCTGAATAATTTTACCTTTTTTCAGGCATGTTTCAATTATTTTATTTTTGAAACTATTAAATATTTCTTGTAAATTTAAAGAAAATCTTGGTTTGTATATTTGGTAATTATCCAATGTAATTCAGAAAACATTTATTTACTTTTATGTAACACTTTATATCCCTTACTACATGGCAGGCATTACTTTAAGTGCCTCGTAAAGCCTAATGAAGGTGTGTACTATCACATGTGTTCCCATTTTATAAGTACAGAAAGCATAAACCAACAGTAAAAATCATGTATTTCCTGATAGATCCATACTCCCAACACTGACTCTAGGAGCTGTGCTTCAGGTTGGAATAGCAAGATGAATGGAACATTGTACTCTGAAGAAACTTGGCTTATAATGTACTGTTGGTAGAAACGGATATAAAAACAACAGTGTTTGCCATTACAAAGATATATAAAATGAGCTAAGGAAAAGAGAAAAAGAATTTCACGGGAAATGACACTAAAAGATAGCTGAACACATGGAGGTTTCTGGAAGGTAGTATGCCTATCAAGGACATGGTAGCTCCACACCCCTTCCCTATGCCTTACCCTGTATATCTCTTCATCTCTATCCTTTGTAATATCTTTATAATAAACTGGTAAGCATAAGTGTTTCCCTAAAAAAAGAAAGAGAATGAGCAGAATTTTACCTTTGTATAATGGTATTTAGGCAAAGGTGGGGGAGAAAAAGAGCAAATACCAGCCAATGGAAAAGTACAAGACGTGTTCCTGGAAATAGATTCATCTATCATGGCTGGGAGTTGTAAAAAACTCATTAAAAAAAATCTTGAGTTAGAGTCAGATTAAAAAATGTTATTTAATGTGAGGATCAAAGTTATAAATTTATCCTTGGGGGGAGATGGTTATCTTTTTGTCACATATGAGAATGATATGTTTACTTTGAGTTTTAGAAATTGGAATCTAACAGTGATCTAGATTTGAGTGACTGAATGGATTTGAGTGAGGAAAGACTGAGAGTCGAGCTACCAATTAAGGGTAACCACAAGAATTCAGGCAAGAGAAAATTAAGGCCTAAATAAGCACAATGCCAATGAGACTAAAATGAATGACAATAATAAAAAAAAATATGGGAATACTGACAGATTTCTGGGCAAGATAATGGGTACATTTGTGGAAAGAGTGAGTTTAACAGAAATAAACCCCAAGTGTGGCTGTAATATTGGTGAAAATGAGATCATGGCTTGTGATATGGATTTGGAATTCATTAGGACTAATGACAATTGGAGCTGAGACCATGATAAATGGGAGTGCAGATGAATGTAGAGTTAAATAAATAAGTGGGAGAGAAGAGAATATAGAAGAGGAAGTTTAGTAGAAAAGTGGGGGACAAACATGGCTGAGGAGCATCTGAATCCAATGCAATAACACTTTTAAAAAAGAAACAAGTGATTGGCCATCTTACGTGTGACACAGAATGTTAGTAGGATGAGGACCATGAAATTTGATAGTTAGGAAACCAAGCTGGGAAAGGCCAGGGAACGAATCCTCCTGCCCCTCAGTGGCTCCAGACAGAAAGGTGACCCTGTCTTTTACATATAATCCTATTCTCACTGCAGCCTAGAACCAATCAAAGTTGCAAGGAAATGGGAAAGCTCAACATTGGACTAGACTGGACGTTTTAGTGTCTGGGATCTGAAACTATGTGTTAATACTCAAGAGTACCCAATATGTCTGGGTTATCATGAAGACATAGCGGATGAGGTGGCTAGCAGTAAGAAAGAGCAACATTGGTTGTATCTACATACTCCCAGAATCCAGCTCACTCAATACAAGTGATCTAGCTAAAAATGATGTAATTATGGATCATTGAAAGTGAACAATCATCAGTTTGAAAGCTTAAAGCAAAGACAAAATAGGACAAGGGTAGAAAATGATTAAGTAAATGGAAATAAAAATTTTCAGGATGAATAAGTTAATAGAATCCCATTTTTAAAAAGCAGATATAATTCTTAAAAACAACCAAGCACAAAATGAACAGTAAGTAAAATGCAAAATGTAAGATCCCATGTAGCAGGAATCTTAAACTTGAATATCTACTAGAGATTTAAGAGAAGAAAACATAGGGTGGTATCGAGCCCTTGGCGGACTAGAGAGACCATAACTTCTAAAGGCACAGATACAACCAGTCAATGCCAGGAAGATGGTGACACTCTGCTGTCATCAGGTCTTCCAGATCTGAAGAGGAGCAAAAATAAATAAATAAGTATAATATATAAATAAATGAACCTGAGTATTTAAGGGAAGTTTTGTTATGATTAACTGTAGCTAACTGTCTTGGCTTCTTATTGTTGTTGTAACAAGTTAACACCTTTTTAACTACAATACACATTCATTCTCTTACAATTCTGGAGGTAAAAAGTCTAAAATGGTTATTTTTCCTTTTGGAGGTTCAAGGAGAGGATCCAGTTGCTTGCATTTGCCAGGAGTCCCATCTTTTTCTTTTTTTTTTTTAATCACAGCTGTCTGTGTACATTAATGCAATCATGGGGTACAATGTGCTGGTTTTATATACAATTTGAAATATTTTCACCAAACTGGTTAAGATAGCCTTCACAGCATTTTCTTAGATATTGTGTTAAGACACTTATATTCTACACCTAGTAAATTTCACCCTTGTAAGAGGCACCGTGGGTGTGGTGCCACCAATTATCCTCCTCCCACCATGCCTCCCCCCTCCCCTCCTTTCCCCTCACTCTCCCCTTTCCCCTTCTTCTTGGGCTATAATTGGGTTATAGCTTTCATAAGAAAGCTATAAATTGGTTTCATAGTAGGGCTGAGTACATTGGATACTTTTTCTTCTACTCTTGAGATACTTTGCTAAGAAGAATATGTTCCAGATCCATCCATGTAAACATGTAAGAGGTAAAGTCTTCATCTTTCTTTAAGATACAAAAATATTCCCATGGTGTACATATACCACAAATAATTAATCCATTTGTGGGTCGATGGGCATCTTTTATCATCAAAGCCAGCAAAATAGCCTCTTGAAAACTTTCCCTGTTCTTCAGCTTCTGTTACCAACATTTTTCTATCCAACTCTGACTCCCGCGCTGTCACTTTTATATGGACTCATCTGACTGCATTAGGCCAGCTCTGACAACCCAAGATAATCTCCCCATCTTGAGATCCTTGACTTAATCACATCTGAAAACTCTCTTTTGCCATGTAAAGCAACATTCTCAGGTGCCAGGCATTAGAACATGGACATATTTCGGAAGACATTATTCATTTTATCACAGCAACCAGTGTGAACATTATGATATGTGAGTCAGCATAAAAAATATTAAATACCTCCATGGGACAAACTCTTCTTGCAGACTGTGAGTTTGTATCCTTTGGGACTTCTCTGTAGGTCCTTTACATTTTGCTCTTCTCACTTCTTGTGGCTTGTTTCTTGTGCCTGGAAGTGATAAATGTAGGCAGTAGAGTTTATTTTAATATCATTCTGTAAGCCAAGAATTGTGTGGGCAATCAATCGTCTTGAAAATTTCACTTATTTTTGGTTAAAAACTTTTAAAATGTATTCTAATTAAATACATTTTGAACTGTTTGAATATGATTATCTAAAGCATTTGTCTACAACATGACTTGAGGTTCTTGCCTAATTTCGCTATCAGTCAAAATGGACTGGTGATTCTTCTTTGTAGAAATATTATGCTTTACCAAAGTCTATCACATTGGCAAATCTAGAATATTTACAAAAACACCTAATGACATATAGCATATTTTATCTCAATTATCCTTTTAATGTTTTGTCAAGCCTTTTTGGTATTACACAAAATGATAAATACATTTCTGACAATAAAATAACCATCCAGGACAAAGCAGATGGTCCTAAAAATAATGCTTGTGTGCCTTGTGTTTTAGAAACAAGTGTTGTCTAAGACAGAAGAAAAAGCTTTTGTTCTGTAGTTAATTAACTCATTAGATTGTGGGTACATAATTCTTTCTGAAGAATCCAACCCATTGGAAGAGAAATCACAAATATTATGCATTATATATCCAAACTATGCAAAAATATTAAGGATGTTGACTCTACATAATAAATGGTCTGCATTAATATGAAAGAATTCAAGCTTAGGCAATCAGTGCTTTGGTAACGTTTTAATTTCTGCCCACATAAAAATCTTCTTTTGTTTGTAAATAAAAAGGGGAAATATTTCATTGTGACATGTCCATCTGTTACTTGAACGATCAATGAAGTCCTATAGTTAATCACAGTATTTTCTAATGAGATTTAAAGTTAGAGCTATCCTCAGTTTTCTTGTACACAGGTACAAAACATTTGCTTACCCAAACCAACTCATTCTCTAAGCTTTGTGTTTTGCTTCCAATATGGGCTAGCTCAGCGTGCAAAGATCCAGATATCCTATTAAGTTGTATTTCCAGAAAGCCCAATCTTCCATATAAGTGTATAACTTCTAATGGAAAAACGCTAGAATGCAAGAACATATTCAAAGCAAATTCTGTCTGCTTGCAATGTATTCTTGGAAATACAATCTACTATTTATTTAATGTAACCATACTAACATATATAAAACATTATATATGAAGATAGCCTGACAGCTGAGACCATTTCACTTTTCTCCTTTGTATGCCTGTGGTTGTCTGTTGTGAAAAGTGTGACTCAAAGGCATTCTGAGAGCCTTGCGTTCCTTAGCAGAACCTTCTGTACAAGGCCAGCTACTTCAGAGCTAGGTGACTGGCTGAAAAAGAATTTGTAAAAAATTGCTGTGATCCTCCTAAGATCCTTCTGAGATGACAGTTTGAGGAACTCCTGCTATGTATCAGGGAAAAAAGTGTCACACATGTAAGTGAACTGCTTGAAAACTGTCCATTTTGCTCTTTAGAGGAGGTTACCTTTCCATCTACGCTAAACATAGCCAGTGGTATGAATTTTGAGGGCTCTAATACCACGCATTTGTTATGGAGACTTCCCAAGGAAAGCTTCTTCTTCTTATTATTTTTTTAAATAACAAAAAAACAAAGAAAACAATAGCTTTTGTGAGTGTAGCAATAATTCCTTTATATCTCCCAGAGTGGAAGATACACTGTTTAACAAAAACTTCTCTATGTTGAAAATACCTGGAACTTTGGGATCACAACTTCCAGCCAAGAACACGAGAGTAAAACACGTGAAAGGGCAGACGTCATCGTTACTACCTAGTTGTTGGTTAAAACTGTGGTGCTTCATGGAAGATGATTAATTATCTTTGGGACACCTCTGAAAATGAATAAAACTGCAAGATGTGGTTTAATTAATTAACTGCTGAGAAAAAAATATGAAAAGATTTTAACTTTTTGCTGACGATGTTTATTTCCAATTCAACTCTAAAAAGGAAGCACCCTCTGCTGGATTATGTAAGATATAACTGTGACCCAAAAGTAAGAGAAAGAACCTAGCTATAATCAGACAGAGAAATTGTTACTGTGTATTTACACATTATTATCATGGGATTCACCAACCTGACCTGGATTTAAAACAAACTTTTGGAGCCTGAAAATATAGGATTTTCTTTTTTTTTTGCAGGTTAGTGTGAGAATTTAAAATTGGTGACTAGAATGTGTCATAGACATAAAAGGTTTAGGAAAGCTCATCTCAGCCCAGGTTACTTGAAACAACACATGAAATAAACAGCCTAATATGTCTTGTGGTGATTAAATGTTGCAACTCAAATCATATTCAGTGGTTAAAGATTTTAAAAGTTTCAAATTAATCTGTAAATTTTTCTATATGTGGCAGCAAAATACTAAGTATCCTGATGATTACTATTTAAAAATACTAAATGAATGTTCTACCAAATTATGTTAGAAAATAATATTCATTTACTTAATAAGCAATTACTAAGCAAATATTACTCCAAGAATTTTTTTCCTGTATTATCACTTACTTAAGTATTCCGTGTGATATTTTCCCAGTTTCCTTGCTTGTTAATTTAGCACTCATTCCTTATTATTCTTTGGAGGTGTGTCAAATTGTATAGTACGGTGTATCTTTGCTGAATGGGGAACTCAAATACATAAACACAAACAGATATCTCTAAAGAATATTTAAGTTAAATTCTGGAAAGAAGCAGAGGCTTTTCTGTGTCTTTGCAACTTTTAATTTGTGGAGAGTTTGGTTTTGTCAGGAGTACTCAGATAACCTCCCAAAGGATCTACCACTTACTGAATATTATCAATTTATTGGAAGATTTGGGATATTGGAATAGCCTATAAATTTTGCTATAGTTGGAATTATTAGGATTCTTTAAACTTTTTTTCTAGTTTAATGTTTCATAGCATTTTTAGTGCATATATTTATGTTTCTCTAACATTTTTAGAAGTTTGTATAAAAAATAAAATAATCATGCGTATAATATAGACCACAATTCCTCATGCATTTATGAAAAATGAAGTACAATAATATTTAATTAAGTTAACGTAGGCTGATGCAAAGTGAGTAGCAAAATAAAATTAGAATATAGGACTCATTTATTATTTCTCTGGGATTCCATTGTAATACACTGGGAGGTATTTGTAATCAAGGACTATGTCTTACTTTTTGTATCCTTAGGTCCTATCAAAGTAGCTAGAATACTGTAAGTACTATATAAACAATCATTTGACTTCACATCTAAGGTCTAAAGTTAATTTGACTCTCTGAAGCACTGGACAGTTTTCTTCTTGCTAGTACCTGTTGTTAGAATGCAGAGATAGCTCCCTCGAGATATCTCCCTTTCCGTCCCTCTGTCTGTCTGTCTGTCTGTCTCTCTCTCTGCTACAAGGTTAAATCTATGCACCTGGATGGCTTACAGGAGCCCAGGGGACAGCGGTGGGCTGGATAGAAGGAGGGCAGGCATGGCGACCAGTGGGCTGGGATTTCAGTCCTGCCCGTGCTTCTTACCAAACTGATTCCTTTTCAGATCTTCTGTCCCGTCCTCTGTAACACTAGCCTAATGTTGTATACGCTTTAAGATCGTTGTGGGCAGAAGGAATAAAGTATACTCAGTGCTAAAAAAATTAGGAAATGTAGGAAGCTTTTAATTAAGATTGTTATTATCATGCCTCACCCAGTGTCCTACTGCCTAGTGGTTTCTCAAAACTCTCCCGTTTTCTGACCCAAAAAGCATACTTTTTCTCTTGGCTTTCCCTACTACTCTTATGAATCTGGAAACCTCCTAGTTAACCTCAATATGCTATTGAAGAATATGCTTTGTAATGCTTTTTCTGGCTCTTCTAAGCCGAGTTACTACTACTTCCTTTTTGCCAGTATAATTCCTCATAATTTTTTTTTGTTTTTGGCCGGGGCTGGGTTTGAACCCACCACCTCTGGCATATGCGGCCGGAGCCCTACCCCTTTGAGCCACAGGTGTTGCCCATTCCTCATAATTTTATTAGAGCTTTTTCTGTTCTATATTGCAGTTATTTTACCTGATGTCAATCACGCAGTAGTCACTAATAATATGTTCAATAAATAAATAAATAAAATAAATAGAAATTTGATGAATCAATATGAATTATGTATTATATATGTTGTATGTATTATTATTATCAATACTAGGTGAAGTAAAGAATACAAAGAAAAGAACTTAATGGAAAAAACAAAACAAAACAAAATAGCAGGAAAACAAAGAATAAGTAAGCAATACAAAGGAATATAGTAGGCTGGGCCTGGTGGCTCACACCTGTAATTCTAGCAGTATGGGAGGTTAAGGAGAGTGGATTGCTTGTACTCAGGAGTTCAAGACCAGCCTAAGAAAAACCAAGATCTCATCTCTACTAACAATAGCTGGGGGTGATGGCACACACCTGTAGTCCTAGCTACTTGGGACCCTAAGGCAAGAGGATCACTTGAGCTCAAGAGTTTGAAGTTGCTGTGAGCTATGATGGTGCTGTGGCACTCTACCCAGGGTAAAAGAACAAGATTTTATCTAAAAAAAAAAAAAAAAGAAAGAAAAAAAGGAGTAGTATGGTATATAATAAACTTCATCAGAGTAATACAGAGAGCAAGGAGTACATACAACAAGCAGAGTAAAAAGAAAAAAGAGTTACATTAACAAGACATTGTTGAGATGGAACCACAAAGTTGTTAAATTTTAGATCTGAGAGGGTGTTAGGGTGACAGCACGATTTCAGGGCTTCATAAATGAACAACAGAAAAGCATTCAATTAAGAAAACATTAATAAAAAAAAGAAAACAATAATAAAAGTTAACAAGTCCTGTTATAAACAATCAAAAACAACCAAATCCTTTAATCTGCACCATAGCCCTATGAGGTGGATTTGCACATCACAGTTTTGCGTATGCAGAGATGAATGCCCCAGGTCATGGAATTCAAGTTCTTAGGACAGTCAGTTAGTGACAGGTTCAGGATTTAAGCTAAGACAGTCCTCCCCAGAAGCCACACTCTTACCATTATCCTATGTTGTTTTATGTGTAAGTCTATCCTGAACCTGAGGGGGTTCACGTGGAATTGATGACAATGGCAGGTAAAATTATTTTTAAAATGCAGCGAGTTAGACTGCTGACTCTGTCTCCATATGCCTGTCCTGGTGTTGACTTCAGTAAAGTGCCTCCTTCAGGCGGCTTGTGGAAGAGTAGGAGATGGTCCTGGCCCTGGCAGGCTGGTGCTACCCAACACCCCGTGATCTCTGTACACGCAGATTGCCCATGAGACAATTAGATGGAATATGACTAAAGTAGCACTGAAGAGTCTCCTCCTCCAAAGTTGCTTCTCATGTTCACTAACAAGTTTTCAGCTTTATAGCAACACAAAGCAGGGTAATAATACGTTGATCTGCACAGAGCCATCTGACCTGGGCCCTGAGATGATTATTAATCTCAAGCCTTAGTAGGTTTGTACCTGAAGTGTTGGACATATAAGTGATAGTCTAATGATATACCATTTGTAAATGAAGAAAGAAAATGTGAATTGTACATAAGGAGGTTAGGTTTTGAATTTTTAGTTATAATATGTAATGTTTTACTATTAAATTAATAGAATTCATCTGTAACTACACAAGCCGAGTTGCAGAGCTATAAGTGATCTTTTATATACGTGAGAAGTATTTTCAGAATTTAAAAAACATTTTATTTTAGTTTAGGTACTTAGTAATTACAGTACAAAGGGTACTATGACCGACCCAGAACTGTGGAACAGTGCGGTTTGCAGTTTTGCATAAAGATGTCAGCTTTTTCAGCTTTTTCATTCACCCAATCAAGAAACTGAGCTCCCAAAAGTTTAACTAACTTGACAAAGAGGTTATGTTTTCAACCCCCAAAGTTCTCAACAGACAATTTTTTTTAATATAAGCGTAATAAATAAATAATCTTTTAGAGATAGTCTTATAGTTTCAAAAGTCTATGATCCTATGAGGCTTTAAGTTTGTAAAACATTTTTCCTATCTATATTAGAAATATAAAAATGTGGATTTTTATAAAAACCCACATTTTCATAGGACTATACAGATGTACTTAATAATTCCTAAAAATTGACAGTCTGCCTTAAGTGATTAGGCGATAGTGTCTAATTCATCTTGCCTAGGGTAATTCCCACTGACTTCAAGCCTTAAATGAGGTATGGAGGAAAATGAGAAATGAGCCCACAGAGTTATAATATTAAAGAATCACAGAGATTGTAACCATAGAGGATTTTGACTAACTCTCATTAATTATCCAATTTGTGAAAGAAATAAAAGAATTATGGAGAGCTAAATTTCTGAAAAATGACTATTTCCAGTCCTCTTTAATGAAGTTGTAGCTTCCTATTTACCACAAGTCCTTAAATCTTGCATCACTTGTGAGGCTTTCTGTGGGTGTCTGGTTGTTGATCTGTGTTCTGTAGCATTAGCTCGCTCAGAAAGAATACTTATTCCTCAAAGGAGAGTTTGGAAATTGAAGTGCTCAAGCAAACTAAACACAACAAAAGCAAGAAACTAAAGGATGGCTGTCCGTATTCTTAGATATTGAGAGATGCCTACTTCCCCAACACACACGTGTGTGCACACACACGCACATACACCCCCCCCCCCACACACACACACAAAACAGGAAGTATGAGGGAAAGACAGGGATGGGAATGAGGTTTACTGTTTGTCCATGGTGCCTTACTGTGAAAAACACTATAAACTGTGAGATTTCACAAGTTTTGACAAATTTGGACTACAGTCAAGTCCATCTGATCCAAGCCCTGTTTTAAGCAACTCTTCTCTACCACACACCTATTTATTTTAGCATAGGCTCGTTCTGAAATTTAATTAGACATCGAGTTTAACTGAAGTCACTATTTCAAAGACTTCAAATATTTTCATTTTATGTCAGCCAAATAATGGTGTGGATTCCTCCTTACTCTGACATCCTAATTTAAAAGCATTATTAATTAATGCAATTATTTTGATCATTGTTTTCCTTATATTTGAAACTTTTGTTTCTTAAGAATGTTTTGCTATTTTCCAAACCAAATTTTATAATTCTTTCACTGATGGAGGACTAACAAGTCATTTTAATCTATGAATTAAAATTTGTGATATAAATTTGATAAAATTATTTGATTAGCAAAGCAAAAAAGAAAAAGGAATTTGAGGAGTTTAAAAATATTGACCTTAATTTACCCATTTGCTTTTACATTCTTGTCTAGTGGATAATAGATTATTTCACAGGAAACTGTAGGTAGTGCTTGAAACATACCAGAAAATAATTGTTTAGAAATAAAATCTATTTATCAAATATATGAAGTTATATCACTGAGCAATTTGTACAATAGTATCTAAGGGATGGAGAAAGAGAGCGAGGGAAAAGCTAGGTCAAATACCTTGTTGAAGTTAATTCAGGTGGTAAAAAATCAGTGTCACAGGACTTGGGTCGGACAGATCAATTTTTGATCTTCCAGTGTCACAAACTTGTGGCATGAGACAAATTCACATCCCGTATGGGTTGATTGTAAGATCTGGGGTGTCTGATATGTGGTGAATCAAGATGGTTTACCTACGAACAATAATCTGAAGGTTGCTGATTTTTAATTTTCAGGTGAGCGTGAATCATGAATCAGAGCATCATAGATGATCACAGAAGGTCTTCAAAGGGGATGCATGCCAGGAAAATGATGGCAAAAAAACATAGACATGGTCTCTAGAAAGAGAGAGAACATAAGGAAGGCAGGGGCTAGTAAAGGAAGTAGCCCCAGGAAGAAGGGGATACTAAAAAAACTGTCACACCTGGTGGGACTACAGTAGACAACTTACTCTTGCACTGCTGGAGGACTAGGTGAGCAAGCAGCACATTGTCTTCAGACCCTTCTGTGAATGAGACTCCAGAAGTCAATCAGATGTTGCTTTCAATAATTCAAGGGCTGTCTGGGGTAAACACAAAGGGGAAAAATGTATTACTTCTGTCAGCGTCAAGTACGGGTAGGGTAGGTGTAGGCAGAGCTGGCCATGGCCTTGGCATTTCCATTTCTTTGTGGAGAAGTGATAACCTAAATAAATAAGTCAATTACTTGGTCATTATATTTTGACTCTCCATAGGTCTCACCTGGAGTGAGTCCATCCTAGCCAACCTTTGAGTCTTAGGTTAAAATGTATAAGAAATATATGTTAGAGGAATAAGCCAACGGTCCTAACCCTGACAATTGCCAATGCATTGTTTTTTCTAAACTCTAAAAATATATCTCTATTTTACATCTATAGGAACTAAGACCTATATGTAACAGTAGCAGATTCACATCTTATCATGAGAAGAATGCTTTAGTATCTTGAAGCATCTGAATAATGACAGCAAATATAATCAAAAAAGTGCTGGATCTGGAGTCAGAAAAAACAGAGTTAAAATTAATCTTCTACCCCTCTTCCTGTTCTGTAAACCTCAGTTCTCTTAAAAATAAAATGGGAATAATTATATTTACTTTGCTGAGCTACTATAAAAATAAACATAAATGTAGATAAAGCATCAGGCACATTGTGGGTGCTCAGTAAGAAGCTAACATTTACTACCGTGTTTCTATAGGAACAGTAGGTTTAGTCCTACACTTTTACTTAGGCAAGTAAATTATAATTACCAGCTTCTACAATCAACCAGTAATCAACATATCCACATTTTCCCCCAAAGGAAGGAAAAAACCTGTGCCTCCAAAAATTATATAAGGCAAGTTTCTGGAAGTGAGAAATGGTAGAACTTTTAGGAGCTGTTTTGGATTACAGTGCTTGCTGATAATTCCTTCTTTTGTTCTGTGAATTATGATCCCATCCCTGTGTCATCCAGTGAGGCTAGAATACATTTCCCAAAATTGCCTTGACCTGTGATCAAATATGCTTATATCTGAGAAGAGACATTTCTATGACATTATTTTTTAAATTTTCTTCTCTGTCATATATTTCCACATGAAAACAGGGATCAGAGCATCCCAAGAGTTATATCTACTTAGAGTTAATTGGGTAAATACAGAGATTTTGGTTGCAATGGCTACATATTTTAAATTGGCTTTGAAAACTAACTTTAGGACAGCTGGACCTTGTCCTTGAACCAGGAGAGGTTAGGCAATGCGTTTCACACCTCTTCTCTCTTAGAGGTTTAAAACATAAAATACTAACTCACTATTGTCAGCCATATAGCTGCAGTTCAGAACATTAGGAAATACACAGATATGTAATTTCCCATCCTCCAAACTGACCTTGTGAGTCTCTCTGGTGGATCTGTTAAGTTTTCAGCTCTCTAGTATCTTGTCTACCGGGGACAAAGAATATTTGAAGACCTACATATCCTCTGAAGATTCATTCTGTAGAAGACAATTTTGAGGATAAAGAAGAGAATAACATATTTCTTTCATCAAGAAATCTTGCATTTAGTGAAAGATGTAGCCATGTACACAATACAGGAAACTATAATACAAAGCAAAACGCTGTGAATATGCAGTAGAAATAAGGGCTGAGAAGGAATGAATTATAGTTGGAGCAATGAGGACACAGCTTACATTCTTGGGCCAGGAATAAAATGTAACATTTCAATGTGTGGGTGTAAGTGCTTGGCGTGGAAAAAACCTCCTGAGTGTGACAGGAAAGGGCACAACACGACTGAGCTCAGAGCACTGCCTGGCATGGCTGGGGCAGTCCAGTGAAGGTAACAGTGGGAGGACAGGTAAAACCTCGCCAGAGAAACTAAACAGAATGTTACATGCAGACTGGGGAAGAATAGGAGGTGGGAGTGAGTCTGGAGGGGTAAGGATAGTTTACTTAGGTTTTGAGCTCTAGGTTCTCTAAGAGAAAGCTGGAATTTTTAGTCTGGGAAAAGATAGAAACTTACAACAGTTTGGCAGGCAAGACCATGAAAATGTTAGCACAGTCATCGGCATAAACGTGGTGGCTGTAGTCATCAGCATTATGGTTTTGTTGAAACTGGAAAGAGAATGAACTAACCCAACCCAACAAGAAGATATGGATTAAGACCAGAGAAAGGTGAAAGCTCATCCTTGGAGTATTCCCACTTATAGGAAGGACATAAGTCTAAGAAGTCGGGCCCACGAGAGACACAGAACAGAAATAAAGTAGGAAGAGAACCAGAAAAGTGCATCATCATAGAACCCAAGGGGGAGGGAAAGGTCCGAAGAAGAGCTGATTTCTAAACAGGTGGTGAACTCTGAGCAAAGGCTGAAGATGACAAGAAAAGCCAAACAAAACTGCCTGTAGGTACAGAGTCTCTGAGGGGCATTGATGGACTTTGATGAAGGTGTGAGCAGACCTAATGGATGGAAATATGATTGTTTGCAGCTGAACAGTGTGTTGGAAAACAAACAAACAAAGAAAGCAAGGGAGGCCTCAGAGGCGGAGGGAGTAGAGTGGAAGGCAGCTGCTGATGAATTTCGGGGATATTAGTTTGAACTGTCCTAATGAGACACATACAGTTTTATGTGCACTGAATTTCAATATTTTTTGGTTCAGACCCAGGGACTGACTACGTGTGTTTCCTGAGAGAGGATAGAAACAAAAAGAATTGGTAGTCTTTGGAGGAGAATAATCAAGAAGGCTCTATCACGATCTCTTCCCCATTGGCACAGATGGGTCAGCATCACATGGGAAGAAACTTCCAGAAATGGGAGCAGAAATTGGCATTTGCAATAAACAAGAGTAAGGCAGAAAGAAGCAAAGACCCAAGGCAGTCTTTGCGTTCCCCTGTTTTTCCACTCTACATCTATGCCTGCCAAAGAAAGGAAGGAAAATTGTGGTTTGTAGGGAGACCTAGGAATTGAAATGGAAGGAAACTTGAAGTTACAAATTTTTAAGATTGGCTCCTGGATCTTTGATTAACATCTTTGCAAAACAAACACTTTTGATTTTTGCCAAGGCAGCCTTAACCTTCCCCTCTGCTTGACTAAATTATAGACAAATTTCTTCTTGACTATAGGCCCTAATCACACTTTACTTAGAACATTTACTTTGGAAAGCTTGTACTTGCAGATTCTTTCTCTGTCCTTCTGAGTTGTACATCTTCTCCCAGCTTCTGGCTGTGTTTACAACCCTGGAAAGTCTTTCTCAAGGTCCCCGGGAGCCATCTCTTTGTAATGCAATCATCAGGAAAGATAGGGCCTCACTTTCCCTGTCAGTGTGGGAGGGTAACCTACCTCAGATAAGAGAGATTAGTGCCGTTTAGCAGGCCCCCAGGCCTAACTACATTGTCTGAACTTCTCTAATGTCCTTTAGTACTTTCCTCCTGCCTCCAAGAAGTGCTTATAAACCTTCCTATTTTGTGTCAATGGAGTTGAGTTGAACTTCTTTCTCTGATTGCCATGTCCTTCCTCCACCTCAGTTGCCATAGTCTTACATAAAGCCTTCCTTCCCTGTTTAATTCTGTCTGGGGCAATTTCCCTCTGATCCTTTTAGGAGGCTATTTTGTTATCACTGAAGTTTTGATTTTTATTCTTTTTCTTCTTCTGTGTATGCTCATTTATCCTCCTGGGTTGGCTTAATCTGGAGAGAGGCAAGAATGATGTGCTTTACCACCAGGTGGATGGCCTAGTCCAATCCCTCAGGAAACATGCTTTAGCAGAACTGCATTGGAGAGAATACTATATATACTCCAGCCAGCAAAACAGGAGTGTTTTAGCCATTCCCTGAATACACAATATAGAATATACAAAGATTTAAAATGGTTTCTTTAAATTAAAAATATCTCTTAATAACTGCTGATATTAAGGGGCTTCTTGTACATGTCTCTGTTTTGAGCTACTTCAGAAAAATTAGAATTTGGCCCTGAATGATGGAATCTGAGCCCTAGGACATCCACTTGGTTTACATTCAGCTGACTCCCATATGTGCTAAAGGATAAGGCTATATTTTTAAAAAGAGTTATGAAACATTTATTGAGAGAAAAATACAGCAAGTGTGTAGAAGCTGCTTTTCCAAACAAAATAACACGGTCATTTTATTTTATTCCCTGAAGTCTCTAAAAGGTGCCCGACACATCATGGACTAATGGTTGAAAGCAAAGCAGTGCTTGAGTCATACGAAACCAGAAATAAAATAGAATCGATTAAAAAAATATATATAACGAATAAGCAAAAACATACTTTTCTTATGTGGGTGAAATGCTATCGTTTAAAAATAGCCAAGAGGACTTTGCTGCAAAATGTAGTTCCAATAAATCTAGTTACTAGGCCCTGCTAACTTTTGAATACCTCTAATTTTTACTAGATAGTAATTCTTTCTAGAGGGGATAAAAAGGGTTTTTAATTGAAATGCTGATATTGTCCTGGTATGGTTTCTTTGTATGTCATATGATTCTGCTGACCCCCTATTTGAAATAAGTAAACACACATTATCAGCACATTATCTCACATCCGAATAGGTTTATATGTGAATTGTAAAAATACCGTCCCTCCTTGTTCGCCACTTGAAGTTCTCAGTGCAGAGCTGTCATTATATGAGAGTCCTGATTTTCTAGTGGCAAATTTCCGTAGGCAACGCTTTCCTGGGTGCTACGGTATTGTATCTTATAATAAAAGTAACTCCATGCTTTTATTTTTACTGAAGAAGGTGGTGTCAATATAATCCAAGTTCAGATGATACAGAAAAAAGAATTGAATAAGAAATAAGAATGAAATCCACACAAGACTGTCTTCTGGCATTTGGTCATTAAGGCATCAAGGGAATCCGTTGAATGCATTCCCCTATATATACTCCTGAAGTATTATATGAGAATGACAGAACCTTTCACAAAAGTTTATGAAAGCAAATTTCACACGGAATTCTTTTATCATTTGAAGAGGAAGGTGTAACTTGAACATTCAAAAAACCTCTACAGAGGCTGTGTTTGGGTTAAGGGAAAAAAAAAGAATGTACTCCTGACAATCTTCTCACACCATGTAATTGAATCCACGTTTCTTTCTATTAAATGTACCCAAGAGTTTTTGTGTCTGTTCACCCAAAAAGGTCACTTGGCGTGTTAGCTCCTGGCATGGGGACACACTAGGTGGGTGATAATGTCTAGAGAAGTCGAAGGGATAAACTTAGAAGCCACTATAGCCACAGCTTTAAAAACTCAAACCTCCTGTTGGGGCATAAAATTTTGAAAACCATTTGTAGAGGTGTAAGTGTGGGCCTCTGTATAAAAGAGGAATGATGCTTTGCAAAATCCCCCAAGTCTGCCTGGGCTTTTTCATGGTAATGAAGAAATGTCAGTGGAAGTTGATGGGGCGTGCGTGCATGTGGATGGATGTAGGGGTGGAGGGGGCATTGGAGGAAAATGCTGGCCAAATGAAATTTTACATCTGAAATGTCATTTGGAAATCACTTGTGTACTCCAAGCCCCAATTCCAAACTCTTCCTCTGCTATTAAAAATGCTCTGTAAACCGGTCAGTCTGCTGTAAAAAATTGATTTGACAACAGCAATTTTTAGTTGTTGATGGCTTCAAGTTGGCAGCTTTTCCCTCTGCTCTGATGTGGTGTGAACTGGAGGATGTTTATCTGTTATTTATGTAACAGCCCGATGAAAAAATGGAGCATGTGCTTCCCTCCTATTTGTCTGCTGCATTAACCCCATCTGGAGGTCAGGTGAAAAAGCTATAGGTACCGATCACTGCACGTTATCAGCATTATTGCTTAATGTGCCATCAACCACAAGTGTAAGTGGGCTCATCATCACCGCCACAGTCTTCCCAGAAATCGTTTATCTGGGCTAACACTGAAAAACATCATTAAAAATGATGACATTTAAAAATAAACTTTAAAAAGTTCTGAAAGGAACAGAAGTCACCCACACTGGGCCCTCTCAGTACCATAAATCAAAGTTTGTTAGATCTGCAAAGTGGAATAGCATGGCACGGGGCTGCAACCCTTTACTATGGTTATACAACTCACCCACCTCGAGGCTTGCTAGACCTCTTCTATTTTTTGAAGGCTATTAGCACACGCTTGATGTGGTTTTAACAACAACAACAACAAGATGTATTTAATAATCATCTTTTAAATGGAAAGGCCAAGTTCATTATAAATTTGAAATATTTATTACCCAGCATCTGGGGGCCTCCACTTTTCTTTTCTTTCTTTTTTTTTTTTTTTTACACTGAGACTGTCTATGTCACTCCAGTCAGTTTCATGAGTGGCCACAGAGGCTGAGCCCTTGGTCACTCCTGAGGGGTATTTGAAAAGTGTATTGGGGAGCAGGGGTGCTTTAGCATCTCCCTCCACATAATTCCTTCAGATTTTGATCCTAAGAGTAAAGAGAGCTCAGAGGCACAGATAATCTGTATTAAGTCTCAGAATTTCTGAGAACAGTTTTTAGGAAGATGGATGTTTTGCAGGGTTTGTATGCACGCTATGACAGATATTCATTAGTTATCGTCGGTATTAGGAGCTTTTTTAGAAATTCCAAATAATACACAAGGAAGATTATATACGCGGTTTTTGCAAGCCCCATCTTGTATGTGTCATCAAGCCACAGATGTTTCGTGTATTTTAATAATTAATAAGTGAAAAGCCTTGCTAAATACTACTCCTTTTGCAAAGATGAAGTAGGGGAAGAATAATATTGGCTGTTTATACTTTTATCTTACTCGAAAAAAGAACAAAGTTATTTATGAAGTATTTGTAAGGAATTTATCATTCCAAATGCATTTTTAATAGTTACAGATAAGTGCTTCTGTTTTGAAAAGGCTTCAGAATTGCAATAGAAAATGAAATAAAGGACTCATGTGGGAAGGATGTTGCAGCGTGCCGCAACTTGATTGTTCACACTTCAAAGCAGTCCTAAGAAAAACTGTAAATAAGGACTAGGCATAAAACTATGCTGGCACCTGGGAATTCTCAGCCCACTGCACGGCAGAACAGAGCCTGGATTCTGGCAAACAGCCAACCTCTGTGGCTAAATCTGGAAAGGCTTAACGTACATTGAAGAACTGGTGTCCTCAGAAACTATGTGGGTGTACTTAACTTCGTGCCTCTTATAAAACTCAGATGACTTCCCTGAATACAAAATAGTTCTGGTCATCATGAAATATCCTAGATTCTAGTACTGCTAGGGAGGCAGAATAAAACCCCCGAGTTTATAGGAAGGACCCATCTTTCTCCAGAGATACATCCCCCTTTCTCCTTTTTAATGCTCATTTGGACTTCAAATCTCCAAAGCATTTATTAAACACTTCAACAAGTGAGGAAATACTAGCAAAGGTAATTGGGTGAGCATTACTAACTGTGAGTCATATAATGGCATAACAATGGCTTTGAGTGAGTCATCTGCCCAAGTTACCATAGCTATACATAACACGACACTGACTTTTTCTTTGTCAACTGGCAAACTATTATAGTATTTAACATTCTCTCTAGCAAAATTTTTTTCCCATTGCTCATTTTACAATATTCTCAGTTGTTTAAGTTTACGTCTTATATTCTGCAGATTAAGGCTCTTTGGAACAGAAACCAGTTACAAGGATAAGCACAGATCACTTGTGTATTTTAAAATAAGAAATGCACAGACATTGTAGGATTTTTTTTCATGATAGCCTAGTGATAAAAAATTTTAATACAAAACCTTTCATCTTCAAAGGAATCTGGAAAAACAGTGACTATTCAATGCAATAGCAAATGTTAGATTTCTATTAAGTTAGCTCAATTTTCCAGTTTCTCTTTTCCTTCCCTCAGAATTCATTTCCCCATTGCTGACTTCACCAGAAAAATAACAGCTTCAAATTTATCCCTAAGCTAAAACCCATCAAATGATTGACAAACATCTTAGCTACCTTGAAAAGTGACTTATATAAAAACTGGTTTGCTATTTGAGGACATATTATGCTCTCAGTAAATGAATGTATATATATTTTTTTCTCCATTGATCAGCAGCAAGAGCTGAAATTTTTCAAATGTGAAGCTTTCTTATGTAGCTAAATATCTTTTGTGCTACTATAAGTCATACATGAACATGTTTTTTATTCATTTGAGATTTTATCAAAGCTCATGTATTTTAAAAAATATCTTGGGATTCCTAAATAGGGTTCATGTGACATATTTTTCTGCTATGCACTCTTTCGAAAAGGTATTAGGACTAATCTAGATCCCCACATACCATCTTCCTGTGTTTCATACCTGATCAGTCTCCTTCTGAAGGTAACAACTTTAATGTTGCAAATGAACATACTGCCACATACTTGACCCAGTGGGTGAAACCGAAAGGAATAACCTGAGTATATCTGCTGTTTCTAATTGTTTCTAAATTCTTACTAGACTCTGTGTTAGCAAATTTGGTGCACATAACATAGGGTTGATCCTCGTTTTGTATCACCAATATGGCTATGTCTGTGGTTAAAATACTGAGAAACTTCTATGTAGGTTGGTGGTGGCTGCCGCTGTAGACCCTGCTAAATGCCCCTGTCTTCTCCTTCTGTGGCTTCTCCGCGAGACCACCATTTACTCCATCAGCTGAGCAACCATTAATGCCTTTGCACAAGGGATTTCTTGGGCTCTGCTCCTGAACTAAGATTAGCATCTATTTTCGTTGGTTGTTGGCATATTCCACAAAACTCATCCGAGCTTATTTTGTGTATAGGAAGCAATAGGGTCGGGCTGCCCTGGTTGAATCTTTACTTCTGCTATTTACTACTGTTTGGCTTTGGATGAGTTGTTTAACTGCTCTGTGTCATACTTACCTTCTCTATACAATAGAAACAGTAATAAAAATTAGCTCTCAGGGAGTTGTGCACAGGAAACAACATAGGTGTGTGTGAAGTGCTTAGAATAGTGCCTATCAGTAAATGGCCCCCATTGTGGTTATCTTTGCTGCCCAGAATACAAATAGAACTCACATTTCTTAACTATAAATTTAAAAGTTTTCTGCTAAATAATATAAAAAAGAGCTGGTGCTATAATAAGGTACTAGACTACAGCAACAATTTGAGTGAGAAACAAACCCATTTTTGACTTTTATTGACTTAAAAATACGTGTCACTTGAGAGTATTTCATGTTGATTTTCATCATTTACAAAGATGTTACATAAATAGAAAGACCAGAGTTATAAGCTGCATACTCCATGCCACGCAGAATTTAAATTTCCCGAAGGGGGAAAGCCAGAGAGTACCTCCCTGCTGCCCAGGCCTGACTTTCAGAAGGACAATTTGAACAATTCTACCGACAAATTGTCCCTCCTTGGCCTGACCCAAAAGTGGTTCTTTTGTCCGGGTGGAAGCAGGGTGGAGCAGTTGGTGAAGGGAACACACAAGGGTAAGTTGCCAAGGAACCAACTTTATTCTGTTATATTTACGTCTGCGGCATCTGCCCTCTCCTTGAGGACTGAAGACCTGCGGATCTAGGACCACTTCAGTCAAACTGATCAGTTCATTTTAAAAATAGCCCCTGTATTCAGTGGAACTACTACATCCTGTTACTTTCTGGGTATGTGTGTGTGTTGGGGGTAATGGTTGAAAAGTGGGGATAAGTGGAGGAGGATGAAAGGGAGATGCCAGCTAATCCAATTAAATGACCTTTCTCCTTGTGAATTATCACCTTCCTTTTGTCCCCACTTCCTGTGTAGAGAGCAAGAGTAGTAATTGTAGGAGTAGCGACACTACTATGTTGGCAGGTGTAACGGATGGTGATTCACTCCTCCATTCCTGGATTCTGCATCATACAAATATTTTGAATCAGCTGATAAAAAAATAAACATCATAAAAATATTTTAAAGTAGCTGATGAAAAAAATAAACAGGATGGGCAATCATGGGTTGGTGTCAGTCCTGGAAGGAGCCACACATGTACATTTTGTATGTGAGAAAAGAACAGAGAAGGCAAATTGCTGTTGCTCACACTTTGGAAGATTGTTGGAAAAGAAATTGAAAAAAAATTTTTTTTTTTCCTAAGGTATAGACACATTACAACTCTATTCCTAGGTTATCTGGGTGTAATATTTATTAATTTTCTTTCTTTCCTTTTTTTTAATACAATTTTTGGTACAATTTTTGGTTTTTGGCCTGGGCTGGCTTTGAACCTGCCACCGCCGACATATGGGGCCGATGCCCTACTCCTTCGAGCCATAGGTGCCGCCCATATTTATTAATTTTTATAAATGTGTCCTTCTCTCAAAAATAACTCTTAAAGGAAAGGATAATTGCCTGGACAGATGCTGTAGTTTGAATGTGTCACCTCCAACACTTGGGTGTTGCCAGTGTGATGGTATTAAGCTGTAGGGCCTTTAAGAGGTGATCAGGCCATGCACGATTAGGGGCCTTGTAAAAGAGGCTTCACCCATGTTTGGCTTGCTTGTCCTTCCACCCCGCTGCCATATGAGGGTATAGAGTTAATTGATCTTGCCCTCTGCATTTCATCACAAAAGGACATAGCCAGAGGCTCTTCCTAGATGTCAGCACCTTGATCTTGGACCTCCCAGTCTCCAGAACTGCGAGAAATAGACTTATGGTCTTTATTAAGTACCTAGTCTCAGACATTCTATTATAGCAGCAGTAACAGAGTAAGGCAAGAGAAAAATGTGATTCATTAATTTCATAACCAAAATTGCCCATCTAGTAAATGTGAGTTTTTTAAATAAAGAAGAGAGAGAAAACTGAGTGATGTGTGGACACACAATAATTAGAACACTGAGCAAATACTGCTGCATGATTCATGAATGCACATGTACGGCTCTGAGCATGATGTGCTTTAAATAAGGAAATGTGTGGCAAAATCAATTTCTGCTCTTCAGGAGACACAAGATGTTTTCACAACCAGGACTGGATTAAAATTTTCAGTAACCAAAGTAGTAAAAACCATTACAGAGGTTTCTGTCTCTACCCTCCCAGGTGTAATATTGTCCACCCCCATCCCCCCAAAAAGTACTGAAACTATAAAATGTGTGTGAGAAAGTTTTTTAATTATTTTTAAATAAAAAAAAAACAAAGTTGGACAAAGTTCTGTTTTCCCTCCCCCCCACCTCATTTACTTACAATATCTTTTCTGGAAATATCAGATAATAAAGCAAGCCAGATTTTCTTAATTTTTGTGAACTTTTTGTACAGCACAGTAAAGGTACTTAGTTTCTTAGTTAGATGGTTTAGGATTTTCATTTGTGAAAACATTAAATAATTTTTTATCCCATATACTTTACTGCCCTTGTGGTGATCAATCTCAGCCTTCACTTCTGATTCATGACACTCCATGTGAAGGAGAAGCATTTAGAAGTGGTTGCTTAACTTGGTTCTACAATTTGTCTTGCCCTCTTTCCAAGCAATTACAACCTCTTACCTGACAGAATGATTATCTATTTATGACACTTTCCTGCTTACAACTCCTAAATAGCTTCTTATTTGTGGTGTTGGTGGCAATGGTAAGACAACAGCAAATACTCATAGAGCATTTACTTTTTGTCAGGTTCTAAGTGCTTCCTCTGTATGAACTGGTGTGATAGTGTGTAGAATTCTACAAGGCAGGTACAACTATTATCTCTGATTTACAGTTGCAGAAGTTGGAGGAGTCAAATAACTCAACTAAGATCACAAAAATACCAAAATAACAGAGACAGGATTTGAACTTAGGCTTCAGTTTTAAACTGTATGTTGAATCTAAATTTCTTATTTTTGAGCAGAAGAGAATGATAATAAGAGTTCTTCAAAGCACCATCAGGAGCTAAAAAGCCCTGAAACAATGTTCACAAAACTGTTCATGAAAATCATTATTTTCAATTTGTAATTCTATACTTGGAGGAATTATTGATTAAGTGTAATAGTTAGAAGAAAAGATGTTTCAGATATTCAAGTCTCAAAAAAATAGGTACCTTTTATGGCCTTTTTCTCAGGAAGTTACTGCTATAGGATAATATCTACAAAAGTAGTGAGTAATTCAAAATAGAGATAAATACTGAATCCAGAAACAGAGCAACCAACGGAGGAGAGACATGAAGAGAGGTCCCAAGATGTCAGTAAGGTGAGTGTAGTGACGGCAGCTCTGTTAAAGTTCCAGAGAACAAACTACATGAGGCCAGAATCCTGGTGTGGGGGGGGAGGGGTAAGGGGGATGTCCAGAGAAAAAGAAAAAGAAACTGAAAAATGATAGGAAAGATTTGACCATGTGAAACACTGGAGTGATGGACATTTTAAAAAGTTGTCAGAGCTTTTCAATGGATTCACAAACTACCAAGCAAATTAAAAAGATAAATTAGAATAGCAATTATTTACTCCAAGGAAACAAAACAAAAAAATGCAGCACAAAAATGGAAATGTAATCAAAATATTCTACTTTATTCATTAGTACAGAATATGTTGATGGTTATAATGGTGAAATCACTGAATATGGATTTAACAAATCATGATTTAACAAAATTGGGAAAGTAACAGTGAAGAACCTCATTCATCATATTAGGAAGTCAGTAGATAATGTCTAAAGTTTATTAATCTAGAAAATGGCATTATACATATATTATTTAGAAATAGACAGGTAAGCACCAGAAGAAAGAAAGTGTTGAAAATGGTTGATTCTGCAAACAAGATTGGAGAAGGAGAGATTGCTATTTTTAGCATGAGTCTGATAGGTCTATTGGAATTTTTACACAATATATAGTTTGACAAAATAATGTACTTTTAATACTTTCAATGTTTGTCCCAGTACATATTAAACCCAACATTTTTGATATAAATCCACCACTATTCATAATTGATAAAATAATAGCTGCCATTAGTGATTTCTCTATGTCAAACACTCTGACAGGGGCCTTTATATTCAATATCTTCTTTAATGGTGGCCCAATCCTATGCAGTTGATATTCTTCATCCCATTTTATGTACAAAACCCTGTCAGGTCCAGAGAGGAACTTGTCTAGGGTTACACAGGATTTCTAAACACCAGATTTGGGCTTGAAGCTGTCTGACTTTCAGTATGTTTGTTTCTCCCCCTCTTTTAGTTGGCCTATTCAAATTATAGGTCACAATAATGTGCAAATAACTTCCATTTAAGATTACAATGTTTGTGACAAACATAGAAAAGTTTTTCCTTAGAAGTTTTGTCTAAGAACCCTACTTCTCCCTTCCACCATTTTGTGAAATAGGGTGAACTGTGAATACCAAGTGTCATTCTATTTTCTTTGTCAGGATAAAATTCCTCTTCATTTTCATAAAGAGCAGTCATTCCAAAATCTAGATATTAGAGTCTTATAAATTCAGAAACTAATGCTATAACTCAATTTTGCCATTTTTGTAATCCCTGGATGTCTGACAAGTTTTGACTGAAATACTTAAGATGAAATTGCAAAAATTAAAAAGAAATCATCTTTATCATTAAACATAAATTATTTAACAAGCGCCTCTCCGTCTATATTTTCAGCATGATTTATATTGGTTCATTGTGTTTATTAATATATTATATTGTGTTACATTTATTTGTTTTTGCCTCTTTTCCATTAGAATGTAAGTTCCAGGAAGGAAGAACCTCATCTCTCTTGCTGCTCCCCAGGGCTTAGAATATGAGTGCTGTTCACAAAGTATCCAGCCACTCATGTATATGTCTATTTTTTGTATTACATGGCTGGATGGTTACTGGAGAGCCCTGGTATAGTGACGCTGCATAATTATTACAGATATCATATGTTTGAAATGCTTTGTCTTTTAAATCGAAAAATATTATTTTAGAACAAATATAATACTATGAAATTACTGTTAAGATAGTACAGAATTCTTATATACTTACACCTTGTTTCTTCTGTTAGTAACATTTTTCATTTGTATGATACATTTGTCATGATTTATCAATCAATATTGATATTTTGTTATTACTAAAAACCATACATTTTCCGTTCTGGGATCTCATCAAGGATACCGTATTACATTTAGTCATCAGATCTCCTTACGCTCTTTTTGGTTGTGAAAGTTTCTCAGAATTTCCTTGTTTTTAATGGCCCTGATAGTTTTGAAAAATACTGATGAGGTATTTTGTAGAATATCCCTAAACTGAATTTTATCAGATTTTTTAATGATAAGATTGAGGTTATGGCTTTTCTATAAGAAGTTCACAGAGGTAAAGTATCACCTTCCCATATCACATCTAGGGTACATAATGTACTCTAGAAATGACCTTTTACTAATGTTGTATCATATGGCTGAGGCAGTGTTTGTCAGATTTTCTGCTATTTTTTCCCCTCCATTTCTATAATCACTTTGGAAAGAAATTCACTATGTGCAGCTCACACTTAGAGTTATTCTCTACCACTGTAAGTGTAGAGTATTTAAATAAATTATTTGGAATTCTTCTGCAGATATTTGTCTACTCTCCCTAACTTTTTGCATCATTGCCTATATCAGTATGGACTTGTGAACATTTATTTTATACTTTCAGTGATAATCACTCATTTATTTTGTTTCTCAAATTGAGCTTTGGCTATTGGGGAATCCTTTAATGGACTCTGTATCCCTTTCACATTCTAAATATCATTTTTTTTTCTATCTTTTTCCTTCCTATTTCTGGCCATCTTTTCTTTCATTCTCTGTAATACTTTATTTTTATCACATGGCGATTGAAGCTTACCTTGTATATTTCTTACCCTAGTCAAGAGTTGGAAAAAACTTAAATTCACAATCATTGATGAGTTTATTTTGGTGCTTGAAGTATGTAAAATACCTTCATTGTATCTGAATTCTTACGTAATTCTATTTTAAAGTATCTTATGTTCTATCATTATTTCTATCATTATTGGTAAAGTGCAGCATTCAAGCATCTATGTTTAAATATAGGAGAAATATGATTGCAATGAGCACCATTTAAACATCCAAATTTTAGTTAATTTAGAATACTACAACAAATGTCGTTGTAGGTTTTTGAAGGTAGAATTTTCAAAATATTTTCCCTCCCTTTATTTACTTACAGATTTTGCACATGCACAAGTTCTCTGACAGTTTTTTCTTCTAAATGGGACCTAACAGGGGGTCTGAAACATTATTAGAAGGCTCTCTGAACTGGTCAAACTGCATATTGCTAAAAAAAATAAAGGGACGAATGTGCCATTTTAAAACACTATTAGTAAATAAAAGGCAGTGTAATTCAAATATTTTTAGAATCAAGCAATTCTGGAGTATTTATCTGTATAATACATGTCGAAACATTGTTCAGATCATCACAGAAGATAAATGCCCCAAGTGAAATAATATTGTAATAACAAAAAGACAGTAATCTGTTTCTAAGTTAAGAATCCAAATTTTGTTTCTACTACAGATGAAATTGATTTTTTTCCTACTAATTCAGTGTCTAAAAGACCTAACTTTTTGGGTACAATGGCTTACACCTGTAATCCCAGCAATTTGGGAGGCTGAAGTGGGTGGGAAATTGCTTGAGACTAGCCTGGGCAACAGAGTGAGAGGTCCTCTGTTAAAAAAAAAAAGAAAAAAAGGAGCGGCGCCTGTGGCTCAGTGAGTAGGGTGCCGGCCCTATATGCCGAGGGTGGAGGATTCAAACCCAGCCCCGGCCAAACTGCAACCAAAAAAAAAAAAAATAATAACCGGGCGTTGTGGCGGGCGCCTGTAGTCCCAGCTATTCGGGAGGCTGAGGCAAGAGAATCGCTTAAGCCCAGGAGTTGGAGGTTGCTGTGAGCTGTGTGAGGCCACGGAACTCTACCCGAGGGCAGTACAGTGAGACTCTGTCTCTACAAAAAAAACAAAAAACAAACAGGGCAGCTCTTGTGGCTCAACAGAGTAGGGTGCTGGCCCCATATGCCGGAGGCAGGTTCAAACCCAGCCTCGGCAAAAAATGGCAAAAAAAAAAAGCCAGATGTGCTGGCACATGCATATTGTACTTGGGGAAGCATGGGCAAGAGGATCACCTGAACCCAAGAGTTTGAGGCTGCAGTGAGCTAAGATAATGCCACTGTACTCCAGTCTGAGCAATGAAGACCTTATCTTTAAAAAGAACAAAAACACACACATCTGAACTAATTTGCAAGACTAAGGTAATAAAAAGAAGCTTATTCACATTGGCTTTGTTCAGCAGGTATGAATCCAAGCATGCAGTTTATTAAGTTTTATACTTATTGATCCTGTTTGTATTTTAAGATTTGATATTTTGCTTATCTTGCATTAAATTGTTTTTGTACAGCCATTCTTCAGTATCCTTTGGGGATCAGGTTCAAACACTCTGTGGATAATAAAATTTATAGATGCTCAAGTACCTTATATAAAATGGTCCAGTATTTGCATAAAGCTGTGCCCAGTTTTAATTTTATACTTAAAATCATCTCTAGATTACTTATAACGCCTAATAAAATGCATAAACCTATGTATTGTTTGATTTGTATTTTTTGTTGATATATTGGTTTAAAAACTTTTCTTTCTAAATATTTTCCCTGTGCAGTTGGTTGAATCCACTGTTGCAGAATCTGTGGATGCAGACCCACAGACACTGAGGGTATTGTATTAAAACATTGTATTTATCTTGACTATGAGATTTTGGCATTCTGTGTAAAGACCTCATAGGCCTCACCTTGGTCCTGCCCTTAATCCAAGTAGTTCTTTGATACTAACTGCCAGACAGTGGTTAAGGCTTTTTACAGATTAAAATTGTCTCAGATTGTAAAGTCATGTAACAAGGAGGGAGAACCTTGTTTAAAGGCTAATTGGCTTTTAAGTGAATCTAAAGCACGTTTTTAAAAATTTGAAGAGTTTCGGGCAGCACCTGTGGCTCAAAGGAGTAGGGTGCTGGCCCCATATGCCGGAGGTGGCAGGTTCAAACCCACCCTGGCCAAAAACTGCAAAAACAAACACAAACAAACAAAAAATTTGAAGAGTTTCAATTCCTGAAAATATAATAGAATTGTATACATTTCTTAGCAAAGGAGAGTGGTGTGGTAATAGTCTCCAGATTCTATTGGAGTGAAGTACAACCGACGTGAGAAGCATATAGAAAGTGCACAACGCAGATTAAGAAGAGCTTGATTGTGATTGCTGCAAAGTCCGGGGTGAAATTGAAAACCCAATCAGATTTATAGATTACATTTCAGATGCAATATTCAAGCCAGAGATGACTCTTTGCTTTTCGATTGATGTTTCCACATCCTTAGAAGAATTGAATAATTTAATAATCATACATTTTATCTGTTAATGATTAGTTTTGATGACTAAATTGGGAAGAAAAAGTAAGCTATTTATTCAACTTTAAGATCCCTGGTGAATAACTCAGAAGAAAGTATTGCTGTTCCCCTGGCTTAATGTGCTGGAACCGTACGTCATGTTTGCTATCTTTTTCTAGGTTTCCCTCTGTCCTTACCGTTAATATTATTCAGTGTTGGAAAAAAATATTCCAACATTAAATTCTCAGTCACATAAATGTGTTTTAATAATTATAAGTTGTTTATCTTTTATTAAACCAAATATAAAATGAATTAAAGAGAACATTGTAATGACCCTATTAAAGTTTCAATTATGTATTTTTTCACTCCAGATTTTCAGAGGTGGATGGACCTTTGGGATCGTCTAGTCCAGTTCTCTCATTTAATAAGGAAGAAACTAAGAGAAGTGAGTGACTTATCCGAGGTCACAAAGCTAATTAATTGTGGAATCTATATTAAAACCTAAGTCCTCTGGGCACAAATCCATAAAATCCAGGGGTAGGGTGAATGCAGGGCAGTGTTAAGAATACGTCCAATCTAAAATCACTCATTCTTTTTACTTTTTACTTTTTCAATTAAAATTTTCAAGTATAATTTACTTATACCAGGTTGGACAATCAATGTTTGTCAAAGATATACCCTTAGATTCAGAAGAGTCTTATCTTAGTTCTAATAAAATCCCCTTGAAGTCTATTCTCATTTCCCATTTCTGAGCACAGGCAATAGCTGATCAATTTTTTTTGTCATAATAGGTTAGGTCTTTTTGTTATGGAATTACAAATAAATAGGTTTACATGCTATAGATCATTTTGTGCCTGAATTCATTAGTTCGGCGTAATATTGTTTTAGATTCTTCATGTGGTTAGCTTAGCTGACTTACATTGGACTATATAATCATACAGTCCAACCATTCACCTCCTAGAACTTGAGCTCTTCCTGTATTTTGCTTATTATAAGGTTCAATAGACATGAGTTTGTCTTTTTTTTTTCTTTGAAATACAATTTCATTTCTCTGGCATAAACAAATGAGAGTAGAATCACTGAGTCATGTGAATATATATTTATCTTGATTAGAAAATGCTAAAGAGTTCTATATAGTACCATTTACATTCTCATATATTTATCATATATGTGATATATATGTGTGTATGTATATATATGTATGTATGTATATATATAGTATATACTATAAAATAAAATATATGATCTTGGTGACATAAGAAAGTTTTGATTGTTCCATATGCTTTTATTAATTAAATTGCCACACATTTTAATTTTAGTCATTTTCAGTGCATGTGGATTTTTCTTTTTCACAATTGTTTTCCTTTCTCCCTCCTTTCTCCCTAACCCCTGGGAAGTATTGCTCTTTCTACTGTCTCCATAGGCAAAGCTATTATAGTTGGAATCATATAGCTATTTTTCAGATTGGTATGGCTTTATGTTAATTTTTCTTTCCAAAGATGCATGGCTACTTTGTAGAAATACAATTGATTTGTGTATATTATTTTTGGCCTTGTACCATGTGATTTTACTATACTTTCTTATATGTTTCAGTACATTTTATATAAATTTTTCATATACATGTGGCCATGTTTTCTGTTGATTAAACAATGTTGAAATCATTCTTTTCAATCTATGTTTGGTTTATTTTCTTTTCATTTCACTGGCTAGGACCTAGGGTACATTATTGAATAGAAGTGCTGGCTGCAGTTATCTTGACCCTGTTCAAATACTTAGAGAAAAAGTGTTCATCACAATTATTTCTGATATTAGCTATAGTTTTTAAACTACTTTTCAAAATTTGAGTTCTTTTATTCCTAGTTTGCTGTGAATTTTTATTATAAGTTGGTTTTGTGTACTTGCCATTTTTTTTCTAAATCTCATGAGATGATCATATGAATTTCATTATTTTTTCAATATGGAGAGTAATATTATTGACTTTCAAATCTAAGCGTACCTTCATATTTATGGCAATTTATTTGGCTACTACCTATTATCATTTTTATATATTGCTGACAATTTTCGAGCAGTAGTTCAAAGACTTATGTTTTCATTTGTAATTGTTATTGCTCTATATTTATTTTCCTGCAACTTTTTCAGTATCCCTTTGATATCAGAGTAATACTGACTTCAACAGAAATTGGAACTCTTATCTATCTTCATTTTCTGAAAGTGTTTATATAAGCTTGGTATTAATTATTTTTTAAACTTTTTGTAAAATTCAGTGGTGAACATAGATGGATTTAGAGCTTACATGTTGGAAGGCTTTTAATTATAACTTCTTTAATAGATATAAAACACTAGAAATTTCCTGAAGCAATATATTTTTATTTTAGTTTTTGTAATTTGTGTTTTTCAAGAAATTTATTTCTTATAAATTATTGAAAATATGCCTTTTGTGCAATATATGTCTTAAGGCATTTATATTAGTAATTTCTGTTTTTCTTTTACGTTATAACTAAATATTTGCCTATTTTATTTTATTTTGAGACAGAGTCTCAAGCTGTCACCCCCTGGGTAGAGTGCTGTGATGTCATAGCTCACAGCAACCTCAAACTCTTGGGCTTAAGTAATTCTCCTGCCTCAGCCTCCCAAATAGCTGGGACTACAGGCACCTGCCACAATGCCTGGCTATTTTTTTTTATTGCAGTTGTCATGGTTGTTTTCTTAGCTGGTCCAAGCCAGGTTCGAACCTACCACCCTCAGTGTATGTGGCCAGCGCCCTGCCAACTGAGCTACGGGTGCCACCTGTCAATTTTATTTTTGAATGAACAAAATTTTGTTCTTCTTTTTTACATTTCTTTTTGTTTCCTTGATCTCTGCTATTTCTTACTTCTTTTTTACTAACTTCAGTTTTAATTTTCCCTTTTCTCTTAGATTCTTACAGTGGAAACTCAGAGGTTAATTTGAGATCGCTCTTTATTTCTAATATGGGCATTTAAAGTTACAAAGTTTTCTCTGTTCAACCTTGTCTGAATCCCACAAGTATTCATTGGTGACATGTTTCATTTTCATTTAATTCAAAATATCTTCTAATCGTACATATTTGTGATTTCTTCTTTGATACATGATGTATTAGAAGCAATTTGTTTATATTTCTAAGATTTGGAGATTTTTCCAGAAATTTTGTTATTGATTTCTGATTTAATTCTACTCTACTACATTCCATCTAATTCAATCATCTGAATAAAAAGACCACAAATTTGGCTTCGCTTGGTGGATAATACAATACAGAGGTGGAATAGGTAAAGGGTAGACATCCCCATTTCAGCAAGAAGAAATAGAGAGACAAGAAGGTTCTAAGTAAATCCAAAACACATTAGGGAACACAGCATTAAGTGTGAAATGTAAAGAGCTATCTCCCTTGACTCCATTTCCTCACCCTGGATGCATTGGGGTAAGAGGTGGGCCCCACAGCCTTGAACAACCTCATCCTTATGGCTTTGCTGGGCTCAGCTCATGCAGCTCTCCAGTCTGGCACCGCAGGCTGGTAGCCATACAATTCTGGGGTCTCAGTATCATCCTATTTCCAGGACTCCATTAGGTATTATCTCTTAAAGGCCCCACTTCTTAATACTGTTAAAATAGCAATTAAGTTCCCAATATGAATTTGGGGGACATATTCCAGCCATAGCACCAGAATATCATACTGTGTTCCATTGTTATCATCCTGTCTCTATAACCTCTTCTAACCTGTGACAATGTCTCAAGCTTTCCTTGCTTTGCATGACTTTGATAGTTTTGAGGAGTGCAGATAAGGTGTCAGGGTTATAGGTTTGGGGCAAGAAAACTACAGCAACGTTCACTCAAATTACTTGGAATTCTTGTGCAAGAAAGGTTTCTCTCACATCCCTATTTATTTTTATTATTTATACCAATACAGTCTCTAATACTTACTTTCGTATTTCAGGCTATAAAAAACTACATTTTAAATTTCATTGCCAAATCGTCTCAGTTTTGGCAATGAAGAATATTTTCAGGTTAATTTCTGGGTCTCTTCAACATGCCCCATTGCTTTACATTTCAAGAATTTCCTCACTTTCTGGGACTATAAGATGCTCCAGGCTCATTTCATATTTTCTTTCCCCCAACCCTAGGAACGGCTATTTTTTCAAAGAGCTCTGCTTTCTTTTAATAAAAAATGTTATTTAGAAAGCAAAATTTAGGTTCTAGGATGTTCATTTTGTCAGCCTTCCCCCATATGTTTCAGTTTAAATAGTTTCAATTGCTATGCTTCCAAAATGACTGACATTTTATTTTTCTTTGTTGAATATGCAGCCAAGGACAGCAAGGATATAGTTAGATTTTCATTTAACTTACTATGTTTTATCTCTGATAGATACCCCTTTTCTCATTAATACGTTCATATTTTCCTTTAAGGCCCATAAAACCATTTTATGCTATTTGTCTTAAACTTCTTCTGGCTGATTCCCTGTGTCTGTCCTTTCCAGGTCTGTGTCTGTTGACAACCCTTTTCTGTTTCTTCGTGCATTTCTTCTCTTGTTCTCTTAGCAATAGTTCGGCATTAGAGGCTGTACCTTGTGGATGCTGTGTCATTGAATGAATGGATTACATTTGCTTGTTTGGCAGGCAGTTAAGCTAGTTGCAGACCAGCTTCTTCATGTCTTGTCTTTCAGCATTTTAAAATGGGTCCAGTATGTAACCACTATTTGGGGGTTTATTTACTACTAAGCCATTCTTTTATGCTAACTCTTTGAAGGTGATCAGAGACATCTTCATATGTAAATAGCTCCAGTCCTGTATGTTCTAAAAACTGGTTGGCTTATAACGTCACTGTAGCTGTTCCTTCCCCTTGCCTGGTATATCTTAGTACTCAGATGAAGACCCAAACACCTCCCCACACACAGATTTCTAGAACTTTTGTGTTTTTTGGTATAGTTTTCACTTTTATAATTTTGTTCCATAAATTCTAACCTCATTAGACAAATTTAATTCTGTTTCCTCAACTTAGCAATATTACTGTACTATTTGGGGCTTCCCTCTCTACATTCATGTCTAGAAAATGCCTCCAGGTAGAAAACCAGAATTTTTATAAGGGTCACCAGGGTCACCCCATTTGTTTCTTTTCTTTTATAGTTAATAATCTTGTATGGCCTTTTTTCCAACTTCTGATAATAGCTGTTTATTTATTTTTTAGATATTTGTGGCTGGAAAGAACCTAGCTCCCAATATACCATCAAGGTCAGAACAATGTTTCTAGGAAAAAAAATGCAGTTTTATTTAAAAATTCTTATGGTAGTTTTAGGAATTCCCCATTATTACAAATGCCATTTGTCTATATGTAGGCAAATAGATGAATGTGAAGATGGGCTATCTTTAATAACTATAAAAGGAAATACGAATGCAGGTAGAGCTTCCTTTGGGTTTCCTTTTCAAACGAATAGTTTCACGAGGATAAGTTTTACCTAGTGTCCTTTAATTATTTGATGCAAAAAATGGGTAAGTGTAAGTCTATAACTTATATAAGGTTTTAAAAAAATGTTCAAGTAAATCAATGGCTTAAAGCAAAATGATCAGCCCACTCTACATATATACAGGGACACAGAGAAATTTTTTTCCTTGTTAAACTGTCAGGTTTTGTTTTTTTTTTTTCTTTTTCAAGACCGAGTTATTTGTTAGGTAAAACTGAATGCCAACACCTTTTAAAACTTGATATTTTAAGCTGAAAAGTTAAGCTGTGGGAGTTTGGGAAACTTGCTTTAGAAATATAATTGCTTTCAAAAACATTTTCTGGGACTTGAATGTCACCAAAGGAATAAAAAATGAGGCGAAAAAGTAGACTATAATCCTGAAAGCATTTGGAAGAGAAAAAAATTTTTTCTGGTTTCGTGATATTAAATACACCGCTTCCTTTGCTTAAATCTTGGCATCTTTTTTTCCCCTTTTGTTTGTTGGGTATCATTAAAAGAGAACCAAAATTTTAACTATTGGCATTCACAACAGAAGGAAAATATTTGAATCCTGTTTGGCGATGGTTTAATTGATTCTATGCCTGTCCTTTAGCGCACACTGGATTGGCAGGTAAGTCTGGCCTGTTAAATGCTGATGGAGTGTCAGGGGATTCTTGATCCAATTTTTCACTAGAACATAGTCTCTCATCTTAGTCTGACATTCTACTCCACTCGCCACTGTCAATGTCAGAGGAAGTGTCATTATTTGAACAATAGCATCTTCCAGAAGAAAGGACACCATGTTTACTTTTAAGAATGTCAGCCGTTGTACATTCAGAAGCATTTTCTGGGGTTAGCAGAAACATATTTGACCGGACTAAAAGCAAAACTCTTTTCCATGCTGAGAGTCATAGATTCAAGACTGGAAAGACCTTTAAAATGCTAACCAGCTGAAGCTCCTGCTTTCCGACAAAAGACAAAGAGATTTTCTTTTTGCTAGATTTTTAATGATTTCCGTGAAGCACAGTGTGCAATTATTTTAATTATTTTTGAGGATTCAATAATCCCAATTCTGTTTCTCATACTTCTATTTGTGATATGCATTGCATCAAAAGAATATTTAATGGAAAATATTCATCAACTGCTTTGAACTCTAACCACTAAAATAGTATGCACAAATTTCACTCTTATGTAGTCAGTCGTAGTTTATGTAGTTGGTAGTGTTTTACTACAAGAATGTCAAATATTTTCTGTAAAGGGCCAATCTCTGTTGTTTCGCTGGTCATGAGGTCTCCACTGGAACTTCATAACTCTTATCACTATGGCATGAAAGCAGCCATAGATATTGTGATAATGACTGGATCTGACTGTGTTCCAGAGAATGTTTGTCTACAAAAGCAGGCTAAGGTCAGGATCTGAGGGTAGTAGTTTGCTGACCCCTATGCCACTTCTTGGATAAATCCACTGTTGGGAAGGAAGACACACTGTGTAGTCTTTTGACCCCCACACTGTTGCATAAGAATGTGTCTTGAGCCTAGAACATTTCCTTACAAAGAGATAAAGGTGACTACCTGGGCTAGGCATATCTCTTGTTTGTGAATATATTTCCTTTCTCCAGACTTGATGTCTCCTTCTTTGTTCTGCTTAAGTGTATGCCTCATATGGTACCTGGCCAACCATGCTGTAATATCTGCCTCAGTGGGGAGGGAACTAGGGCATTTGCCTTTAGCAAAAAAGGGGAGAGTGCAGACCATCTCCCTACGGGGGCTGCTGGGCAAGACCTGCTGGCCATGGAATCAGCATGAAGCTCATCTCCCTCTGCTGCTTCTCTGTGTGAGTGAAGTGTTGTCCCATCTAGCGCCTGTGCAGACTGTGTCTTTCTTGACAACCCTGACACTGAAACCGCGAAATGGGTAGACATGTTGGGACCGCTGCTCCTGGTGGCAGACTTTTTTTTTTATTATTAATATTAAATCATAGCTGTGTACATTAATGCGATCATGGGGCACCATGCATTGGTTTTATAAACAGTTTGACACATTTTCATCACACTGGTTAATATAGCCTTCCTGGCATTTTCTTAGTTATTGTGTTAAGACATTTACACTCTACATTTACTAAGTTTCACATATACCCTTGTAAGATGCACCACAGGTGTAATCCCACCAATCACCCTCCCTCCGCCCATGATCCCTCCTCCCTCCCCTCCCTCTCCCCATTCCCCATATTCTTAGGTTATAACTGGGTTATAGCTTTCATATGAAAGCCAAAAATTAGTTTCATAGTAGGGCTGAGTACATTGGATACTTTTTCTTCCATTCTAGAGATACTTTACTAAGAAGAATATGTTCCAGCTCCATCCATGTAAACATGAAAGAGGTAAAGTCTCCATCTTTCTTTAAGGCTGCATAATATTCCATGGTGTACATATACCACAATTTATTAATCCATTCATGGATTGATGGGCACTTGGGCTTTTTCCATGACTTAGCAATTGTGAATTGGGCTGCAATAAACATTGTGGTGCAAATATCTTTGTTGTAATGTGATTTAGACTTTGTTATGCAATTTCCTCCATGCTTTGGGACTCAGCCTTCCTTAGAGGTGGCACTAGCTGGCACCTACTTAACACCTACATTTTGTTTTTCACTATTATTTAACATCTAAAGTGTTTTCTGCAAAAATGTATTTTCCAAATGTGACATCAGGTCAAATAATCACTTTTGGCTGAAACTTTATTAACTATTCTTACAACATGGCTAAGAGTTGATGATGTTTATCCTAGGCTAATTCAGATGGATGTCTTATTTTTCTTTGAGAATCCTGGGTTATTAGGCCAATACACAAAACACCTATTATATGTTGGTAATTAAATAACTCTGGGTTACTGTTCTGTGTTCCAGTGCAACACTATAATGTCAATGAGCCATTCTCTTAAAAAAGATCTATGTGAAATTAAAATTAATATGCAAATACACATAAATATCTAAAATTTTTAACAGAATATTGACATTTTAAGCTAATGATATTTATTAAAATATTTCTCAGAAAGTAAGCTTTCTTTAATTCTGGCATAGTAAAAACTTTGCTTTGATGTCTGTGATTTCAGCTATGAGAATGTTTAAGCCAAGAAAAAAATTTTTTTTTTTTTTTTATTGTTGGGGATTCATTGAGGGTACAATAAGCCAGGTTACACTGATTGCAATTGTTAGGTAAAGTCCCTCTTGCAATCATGTCTTGCCCCCATAAAGTGTGACACACACCAAGGCCCCACACCCCTCCCTCCGTCCCTCTTTCTGTCCCCCCCAATAACCTTTTGTATAAGAATATTAGTGAAAACTTTGAGTAATATATTAGTAACATTTTTGTAAGAAAGTGTATGCAATTGTTTAGATTTTCTCTGATCTGTCTTCTCTGAGCAAGGTGAAGTTAAGTTGAAAAAAAGTAGATTTTTAGATTTTGCAGTCTTGGTATTTTCATTAAGTTTTAGGTTTTTTATGGTAGTTTTTATGTAATTAACTTGATGTAGACTTTCTATTTGAATCAACTTCTGAATTGAGATGCTATTTGCAAAACTAAAATATTGAGGACATTTATTTGTAATATTGATAAATGAAAAAAGAGTTTTGTAAATTTGTTTAGAAATGCAGCTAGATGTAATTAAAAAGATAATCACTTATGTAATTTTTCATTTCACTTCAAATCCCCTCTCTGAATTCCCAGGTTCCTCTTCATAACATGACATGTAGGAGTGAGTATAATTCTGATAATATCTGTGTTTTTGTCTATACAATAAAAAATAAACCTTTTGATTCCTTTTTATAGAATGAAATAATGCTAATTCATTCCTTTTGGACATGGTAAATATTCTTAGTTGAATGAGGATTAAATTACTATATATAGTTTCTTATAAAAACTTTGATGAAATATTAATGAGTCAGAGCTAAAACAATGGTAGGCATGAGGAAATACAATATCTACAGCTCAAGGAATTAAGGTTGTTGTTCAGTGACTTTATCCAACACCTTTAATAAACAATCAATAATTATAAAAATGAAAGAATTACATTAGTTTTTCTTTGCTTATCAAGCAAACAAACAAAAAGTTATAGTTCTGATCATTTTGGAGAAAAAGGCATATTGCTACCTGTATGCATTAACTTAGGCCACTAATGGACGATTTAGAACACTGGATGAGCCAATATATTATCAGGTCCCAAGACAATATGAAAGAATTAAAAGATTTCATAAAATTAACAATGTATAATCTCCTTTTATTGGTGAGATTAGAACAAACATGTGATACCATATTTGAAATACTTAGCCTTGCCAAGTCTTGACAAGAAACATTCAATATAATATTAAAGATAATTTAGTTGATTTGTAAAAGCTTGACTACTTCTATTTTTATAATTCATTGGTAAATTCTTGGTGGATTTCCCAATCATGGGAAATTGCAAATTATGCAAAATTTGCATAACAAAGTCTAAATCACATTACAACACAAAGATATTTGCAAAATTTGCATAACAAAGTCTAAATCACATTACAACAAAGATATTTGCACCAGAATGTTTATTGCATCCCAATTCACAATTGCTAAGTCATGGAAAAAGCCCAAGTGCCCATCAATCCAGGAATGGATTAATAAATTGTGGTATATGTACACCATGGAATATTATGCAGCCTTAAAGAAAGATGGAGACTTTACCTCTGTCATCTTATAAAAAATATCAGCATGATGAATGTATGGGACTCACTCTTTCTTAGAGATGGCAATAGCTAACACCTCTAAATAACTATTAATTTGCATTGCTAAAATACATATACTGTTACAATGCTCAGTGTATGTGTGTGTATACATATATGACACGATCTCAGTACATTGCATCAGGAGAATATAATCATATGTGGCACTTTCCATTTAAAAGATTGAGCCCTTTATGAAATGTCAGTTTATTTTCCATCAAGAATTCTTCATTGCCTACTTCATCTTACTTTCACCTGGTAAGAGGGATATAAATAGATTTCTTTAAATAAAAGTTGCACTAAGAATGTTCTGTGGTAATAGTATTAATCAATTCTGGATCCCAAAGAATTAAAGCAACAGTTATATAGAGATTTCACTCCACAACAACCAAAAATCAGTTACATTGAATCATCTAAAGGACAAGGCTTCTCCTTCTATTTCCACCACACCACAGATCTGACCACATGAAACTTATCACAAAATACTTGACTTATGTATAGATTTCAACTGAAAATGTTGCATGATTTAATTCAATTCCATTTTTACTTATTAACAAAGGAGGTAAATTGAAAACTTGACATTTTATAACCTCTATTCCGAATCAAATGGGAATCTCTCCAAATTTTGTTCACATTGGAGTGCCATCACTGCTTAGAATTTACCTTGAAAAGCACCATTTCTTGTGTCAATAAATACTCCATGCAGTGCTCCAATGGTCCCTGAATCTTCTCTAAGGAATTTACTTCTTAAAATATAAACTATATTAATTATTGCAAAATCATCATTTTATCAGTAATAAGGGAAATAAAAAAATCTACAACATTCCATAGAACACCATCTTTTTTCATCCTTTGTTTTCATTTTTGGTTTCTTTCTAGTCATTGCCTGAATAGAGACAATACTAAAAGGTATAGGCACACTTAGTTAAATGTATTTTTTAATTTTTGCAATGATTTTCTAGTTATCTTACTCTAGGTATGCCATCATTTTAATAGTTGTATAATATTTCTATTTTGTAGTTGAACTAAAATTTGCATAGCCTCTATTATATTATTAAATGCTTAAATTTTATCAGTGTAACTAATGTTGCATTGTACATTTTTGTGAACATAGTTTTTCAGGCTTTGAATTATTTAGGACTTACCTAAACTTTTAGAAAAAATTACCAAGTGTGGTTAAAAAGTCATATTGTCCTCAACTATCTGCTCCTTCCTTATGGAAGGATTATATGTCCATGCCCTTTCCCATGTGACTTGAAGGGCTTTTTATATTTGGGATAAAATTTTTTGCCTCATTATCAGGGTTGTTTATATGACTAGTTTAGGGTAATGAAATATGAGCTTAAGTAACAGTGTGCTAGGTCTTAACAGAAGTATTAAATGAGATTATGTGCTTCAGGGTGACACTTCTATCATAACAGAAGGTCCTAGAAAAGAGTTCCTCTCTCAGCCTGTGTCCTAGATTAAGAGCACACGTGGAATAGTCCTACAGATGGGAATAAAGCTGTAGTGTGCACAGTAATTATGTATCATTAGAAATAAATGTTATATATACATATATATCTCAAAGTTTTTGATCAATGTGTTGGCTCTTGACAGGTATTGCTAAAATGCTTTATAAAAGATGTTACACTAATGTACACTTACACTAGCAATGTGTGGGTATATTATTTATCATGTCCACCCTGTTATCATTTAGGATTCAGTTAATAAAACAAAAAGCAAACTAGGTATTTTAAAAGGAAGTAGTTTAATAGAGATAATTAATTACACAGACGATAAAGGGGTAAAAAGCAAACTGAGACATCTGAGACAGCACAGAGTTTTAGCCACATGAAGTAGCTGCCCCTTTGTAGAGGTACGGAAGCAGCAGGGGAAAGGTTGGGAGTCAAAGGAGAGGCTCTTTAGACCCTGGGCTTAGACCGTCAGCTTCCACAGGTATTTCTAAGGGAATGTGATGAGGCTGATCAGGAAGTACTGAAAGAAGTGGGAGGACAAAATGATGTCCTCAGCTAATTCCAGTGGCAAGTACAGGATCACATCAGCAGTGAACAAGACAAGAATAGATGAAAGTTTAAGCTTTGTTCATCTGGGCTTTTCATCCTTATGTTAAAATGATGGAATAAGGAGTTTAAGCATGGCTGGCCTTCATATTCATATTATGAAGCTTTTATGCTTTTACAGAACTCTTTTTTTTTTTTTTTAAGACATAGTTTCTTGCTCTATCACCCAATCTGGAGCAGTGGTCTGATCATCATAGCTCACAGCAACCTCAAACACTTGAGTGCAAGTGATCCTTCTGCCTCAGTCTCCCAAGTAGCTGGGACTATAGACACGTGTCACCAGCATGGCTTTTTATTTTTATTTTTATTTTTGTGGGTATGGGGTCTTACTATGTTGCCCGAGTTGGTCTCTTATATAGATGCAAAATCCTTAGTAAATTTCTATGATAGAAAACAGAGTTCAACAGCACATCCAAAAATAAATAAAGAATCCACCATGACCAAGTGGTCATCATCCTAGGGATGCAAGGATGGTTCAACATATATGAATCCATAAAATTGATTCATCACATCGACAGAGGCAAAAACAAAGATCATATGATCATCTCACATGATGCAGAAAAGGCAGTTGACAATATTTAGCACCCTTTTATGATAAAAACTCTTAACAAAATAAGCATAGGTGGACTATATCTCTTTTTTCCTTTTATAGTCTCATTAACTTTAATGGAACAATATTTTACCTTTTTTTGTTAACCTCAGTACAGAAATACAGATGATGACTTGATAAAATGGCTACACATAGGGCTTAAGATTTAGGTTTCTCCAGTGGTAACACAGGAAAGTGTGCTTCTAGTGGGAGCTGAGTCCAAAGACACAGCCATCCTGTGCAAACAGGGAAGCCCAAGCAGGAGAGGAGAATAGTTATTAAAGCCAATATGACAACACCACAGCAATATTAGGGAAATAAATACTGTATAATGAAAAATTGAAAGCATTCCCACTTAGAACTGGAATAAGACAAAAACACCTGCTGTTCTTATTTCTATTCAACCTAGAGCTGGAAGTACCAGCCAGAGGAATCAGGCAAGCAAAGGAACTTCAGAGTATCCAAATTGGGAAAGAGGAGGTCAAGCTATTGATCTTTGCTGATGGTATGATCTTATATCTAGAAAACCCCAAAGATTTCACCTAGAGACTCCTGGAATTGATGAACAAATTCTGCAAAGTCTCAGGGTACAAAATCAGTGTAATTCTGCAAAGTCTCGGGGTACAAAATCAATGTACACAAATCAGTAACATTTTTATACACCAGCAAAAGCCAAGCTAAGAATCAGATCAAAGACTCTATACATTTTACAATAGCTACAAAGAAAATAAAATATCTAGGAATATATTTAACCAAGGAGGCGAAAGATCTGTACAAAAAGAATTATTAATCACTGAGGAAGGGCAATATTAATGGTGGAAATAAATGGAAAAACATATTACGCTCAAAGATTGGCAGAATCAACAATGGCAAAATCTCCACATGACACAGGTGATCTGTAGATGCAATGCAATACCCATCAAAATACCAATGCCTTTTTTTTTTTTTTTTTTGCAGATCTAGAAAAAATAATCCTATGCCTCCTTTGGAACCAGAAAAGTGTCTGAATAGCCAAAGTTTTTTTTTGGTTATTGTTTGTTTTTTAATCTTTTTGTTAAAGACATTCTTCATTGTCTTCTGTACTGAATAATTTTCAGTAAAAGTCTGCTGTAAATTTTATTCCTTTCCTCCATACATAGGTGTCTTCTTTTATGTGGTTGTCTTTAAGATTTTTCAAGTTAAACCTGTTTTTAGCAATCTAATTATAATGTGTTTTGCAGTATTTTTGTATGTTTAGTCTGCTTAGGGTTTGTTGATATTTTGAATTTAAGTTTATAATTTTTATCGCATTTAGAAATTTTTAGTTATTGTCTCTTAAAATATTTATCTGCCTTGACCCCCTCTTCCTCTGGGACTCTAATGACAAGTATTATAGATAACTAACTATTTTCTCATGGAGCATTACTATTATTATGTGTTTATTTTTTTCTGGTCATTTTTTCCTTGCTTTTCATTTTTTAAAGTGAACATTTAATTCAATATTGCAATAGGAGTTGAAAATTATTAAAAACAGAAGCTTGTTAGTGATAAAATCTATATTATTAATCTTCAATTTCTTTTTTTAGGGGATTTTGACCATCAGTTATCTACAGCAATGTGAAACTAGGAAAATGTCTTTAGAAGACAGAATTCTTTCTAAATTCAAGTTTAAAATGCTTAAAAGGAATTAATGGTTTTAAAGACCCAAATGAGAAACATCCAATATTAATTACATCTCACTTGAATCCTGATAGTTTGATATAATAAACATTATATGTATTTATATTTTTAAAAGATGACCAACAAATTAACAACTCAGAATTTTCCCTTCTCTTCTCTTCTCTTTTCCTTTTCCTCTCTCTTTCCCCCACTCCCTCCTTTTCTTCCTTCCTTCTTTCTTTTGAGATAAATTCTCACTATATTGCCCAGGACAGAGTGCCATGGCATCAGGCTACCTCACAGCAACCTCAGATTCCTGGGTTCAAGTGATCCTACTGCCTCAGCTTCCCAGAATGCTAGGATTACAGGCATGAGCCACCATGCCTGGTCACACACTCAGCATTCTTGAAAAATGGCATGACAGATCATCACAAGTAGGACATGAGCACCTGGGGGTGTTTTTCCAGCTACTGCATTCTTTTTTCATCTAGATCTTCTTGACTTCCATCCAGGCAAACACAAACGCAGAGTGGGGAATAACAGATGCAGATAGATCCCCATTTCTACTAAAGTCTCTCTCAACTTGGCAATTAGGCAAATAATCAATGAGAAAAGGGTATACTACATATAATCCACAACTTAGAGTCCACATAAGGCCTCAGTCAATTTGAGATAGTGTCAGTTCTGTCAAAAATGCTAACACTCCAATAAGATATTTATGACACAGAATCTTGATTCTTCTATCATTATGGCTAAAGCCACAGATTTTGAAACATGAACCAATCTTGTGGCTGATAAATGAGTTTTGAAATGCCTATAAAAATGTGAGTAAAGGCAGTCTGTGAATAAGTCAACTTCTTCCTGGGTAACCTCCCCAGGTGTTTTGTGGACACTGTCCCACAAAGCTTTTGCATCCTCTGGATGTATTGCATACGAAGTGTCCACACGTCAAGGGCTGCAGAGTGCAGACCAAAGAAATTCAGTGGGAGCCATGTAATGATTCATTTTGCACACAGTCTACATAGCAGCCATCCAGGAAAGTTTACATGCATTGATTGTTAAAGGACTAAAATAAAAGTCAGGGTCTTTCTAAACCAAGTTCCAAGGAAAGCTATATTAGACACTCCTCTATTTGCCAGGAGTAAGGGTAGACAGTTGAAATCTTCTGCAAGTCTCCAGGCTATCTCCAAATATACAGCAGAACCAATGGGTCCACAATACCCTCTCTGTTCTCAGATGGCAATTGATATTTTAACAGAATCAAGTTCGACATCTTCAGTTTCTTCATGTCATTCCTTCTGTGACATACATTCTCTCACTATGCTGGTCATTCTCTGAAATTCTTCAGTCCATTTGCATTCCTTTCATTCCTAGGAGAGTAGAGAGAATCACTTTGATCTTGAGTCTTCTCCTCCTTCCACAGCAAGTCCTTTTTGCCTTTCAGAAATGATAAATACACTCAAAAGTCTAGAATACTCTTTGAGATCAGTAGAGGAGAATTCATACAGGGGCGTCCAACTATATAAAGCCCACTGTGACACGTAAGGAATGCAACAACCTTTTGAGGATCAGCATCTTCCTGCAACTGTGAACGCTGGGGAATTTTCCTTCCAGGTGGAGTTGGGACAAATGGAGTCTGCTTCCTGACAGGTTCCTATCCTTTCCGCAGAGGGATGTCACCTATAAAGTCATTTTCAGGTCCTGAGGATGTACTTTGTCTGGGAGTCGATTCTGGCACATTGTTAAAAAATCCATGGTCTAATAAAATGTTTTAATGACGCCGTCACACCTTCTGGAGTCACTAACCATTGTTCAAGTCTGGCTCCAAAACTGTGTTTAGGAAACTGAAATCATTCCCTAAAGAAAAAAAAAAAAAAAAAGCTGCCCAAATGACAGCTCAGAGAGAGGCCGGCCGGACCCCCTGGCCCTCCCAAATTCTCTCTCACTCCACAGCACGTGGGCTTCCCAGGGACACAAACGCACCTGGTAGGAAGACCTCTGCTCCTCCAGCCGCAGGGTGGCCCAGTGACTTCAGCCCAGGATGGACAAGTCCTCTCTGCTGGCCACTAAGCTCTGTGGACCTTGCTCCTGCGGAGTCAGCTTCTGCCCTCAGAGGGAAAGGCAAAGGACAGTGCGTCACAACTCGTCCTTCTCCAGCTGAGCCCTGAGGGATTCAAAACCAGTCTGAAATCACACCATTAAGAAATGCAATTCAGCCCCTCTGTCACCTCTTCAGTTTAAAAATCTGCTTTTCATTTTGAATTGTTTATATTACTATTAGGAAATTTGATGATTTTCTCTTCTGCTATATACTTCCACAATGCTAATGCCATCCATTATTTTTTTATTCCACTGTATTTTTTTAATCTCAAGATGTTCTATTTTGCTTTTTTCATACAATTTATTTTTTTCCGTTGTGCTCATGTTTTCTCTTACCTAATTGACCACATAGAGTATGTTTATAGTAGCTCTCTTAATGTCCTCTTATTTGTTTTGTTATTTCCATCCTCTCTCTCATTCTGCACTCTTTTTTGAATGCTGATTATAGATCATATTTTCTGCTTCTTTGTAAGTCTATTATGTTGTGTTAGACGTTGTGAATTTTACTTGGTTATGTTCTCATAAAGAGTTGGATTGTGTTCTGTTCTGAGATGAAATTCCTCGACGTCAGATGCATACTTTCACAGAGCTGGCAGGGGCATCCAAAGGTGGCCCACAGCTGGCTTTGAATGTTTGCTGAAGAGTTGTCTTGGGCCACACCTTACATACACAAACACTAATGAAAGCTAATGGTCAAGAAAAGATCTGTGCATAATTTTTGTGATATCCGCCACCACAGGCAAACATTCATAGCCAGTTATGGGCCATGGTTGGATGCCCTTGCTAGTTTAAAGTTTGTTAGGACAGGTTCACAGTTGTCTGTAGTCTCTCCCCGTTACTAAGAAGATACCCGTTTGTGGATTTTATCGGATACTAATTTTATAGTGTCTTTCCAATGAGGCTTGTGGAAATATTTATCCCCATCCCTGTGTCAGCCCCAGCAATTGCTCTGCAGGCCCCTTTTCATTGATTCTTCACCCGGCCATGGGTAGTTCCCCTTACATGTTTGCATTTCAGTTTGTAGCCAAAACTAGAGTTCCCCTTTACACTCAGAGCTCCCTTGCTGTGTTTCTTTCCTCCTCCCTAGTGGTCTCTCTCGCAAATTTTCGCTTCAGTCTGTTGATCTCTGATTCTTCAATGCAGTGAGACATCTGGACATTCGTGGGGTTCTTCGCCCTTAATGCTGCCTGGAAACTCCTCCACTGAAACCAACAATTCGTGTTATTTTTCTTTTTCATAAATTACCTCTTGCCCAAAGTTTGAAAAGTGTTCCTTTACTTTAATTCTGTATTTGCATAATTCAAGAAGATAAATCTGGTCTCTGTTCCTTTACTTTTGTCAGAAATAAAATTCCTGACTTATTTTTTCCTTTACTAGTAATATATCAAGTTTAATAGGAAAGGGGATTTTACTGTGCTAGCCCGGTACATAACATGCTACACAATCCAAACAATTATTTGAATGAATAATCAATAATACATAATGAGTTTGAAAGCATACTATTCCTAAATATTTTTAAGATAAATGATGTTACAGGAAAATTAAAATATAGCAACACAGGCTCCTTCAGACTCCTTAGGGGACAGATTCTCCAAACATGAAAGTGAAAAGATGCTTCTTTCTATGAATTAACAGATTCCCAATAAGTTTGGGTGTTTTAGGAAAATTACAATATTAGTTTGGAGCCCACAATATACACCTTCATCATATTTTTTCTATAGATTTTGGAATATATAACACAGTGACATGTCCATATTTTCAATTTTGAATTTACTTTAAACATTTTTATTTACAGCAAACATTCCTTTTTAAAGAAACAGTGTATCACTCAGTAGAATCTCATTAAATTCAGGGGTTTTGTTTCTCCTTCTCGCCTTCCTTCTTCCCTTCTTCTCTCCCTTCCTTCCTTTTCTGAACCTCCACCTCTCTTTAACAATAGCCTGTGTGAAATTTTTGGAGATAATGAACCTGAAAAAAATTAATGTTGATATTCCTGATCTAGATCATTGTTGAGAGGTTCTTTCAGTGGGCATCGTGGGCTTTGCTATCTCTGTCCCCAGACCCTGGTAGTGAAGGGAAATGTTCTCTAAATATGCACTATATTTTCATTTGAGAGCTTCTAATATTTCTGACAAACACACAAATTGTAGTGTATTTCTGAAAACACATTGTCTGAAGTATGCATTAGACAGAGTTCCCGAAAGATTCTCAAGAGATTCTGAGGTCTTCTGAAGCTAATTACTAAAATGTGTAGCCTTTTAGCAATTATGGCAAAACAGCAAGTACTAGCTTGATTATGGTAAAATTCACTGGTATGTTGAACTTTAAATAGAAATACTGTCAGGAACACCGAGCAAAAATGTTTTTCATTTTCTTTCATTCCTTTTTTTTTTTGACAGAGTGTTTTAAGCTATTGCCCTGAGTAGAGTGCTGTGTCGTCATAGCTCTCAGCAACCTCCAACTCTTGGGCTTAAGTGGTTCTCTTGCCTCAGCCTCCCAAGTAGCTGGGAATACAGGCGTTTGCTGCAACGCCTGGCTATTTTTTTTTGGTTGTAGTTGTGTAGTTGTCCCTGTTGTTTGGCAGGCCCGGGCTGGATTCGAACACACCTGCTCTGGTGTATGTGCCTGGCGCCCTCGGCTTTTGAGCTACAGGCACCGAACCAACATTTTTCATTTCACTGTTGCTTCAACAATTATAACTCTGATTACAAATAACCCAGTATTGTCTGGGTCCTTCTGCCTCTGGGGTTCTGGAAAGCTTATGTCAAATTCCATTCCAAGAATTATGATAGCTCATGTCTTCCCCACCGTGTATTTTTTGGCTTACTTATATCAGTGATTTTCAGCCAGTGCGCCATGACACACTGGTGTGCTGCAAGAGGACCTTAGGTATCTTGTAAAAATGTTTAAAGATTATTATTTAAATTATTTTTCAAAAGAAGTTTAAAGCACAATTAAGTATATTCTTTTCTTTACTCTTTTTTATTTTTTATGTTGGAAAATACTGACTTATACTTATCTCCACTGCATTTCCCTGCTTATATGTCTCTGCATCCAAGACTGCTGTCTGGCTTTGGCCCTGGAGTAAACAAAGAAATATGCAGCTCAGCTGCTTCTCCATTTTCTATGAGAAATTTGATAAGCACTTGGTGGTTCTAGTAAATACACGGAAGTGTTAACGAGGTTACAGGGAGTCATTGCATTAGCAGCATTGCCTGCCAACTCCACTCTCCTGCCAAAGGAGCAGTCCAGCCCGCTCGTCGCGGAGCACAGTCCGGCCCTCATGCTCACTACTGCTCTCGCAGAAATCGTCCTCTCTGTAATGCACTGACTGTCCAAGCACACTCTAGAATTAATTGTTCCCTTTTATCATGTATAACTGGAAACTTTTCTTTGTGTACTTTATAATTTTCCTGGAGGAATGAATAAGAGATAAAAAAAAAAATAATGCTATTTTTGCTCCCTGTCAAACAGACTGTAATAGCAACTCTACAGGCATCCTGCTCATTACCGTCATTCTCCAACCCCTTCCTGCTACTTGTAGATGACCAGTGGGCTTTTCTTGGTTGTCTCTATTTATAATTTGACTGATTTAACTAATCGATTTGTTTGTTGGCCTGGTCAGTTCAAAAGAGTTCCATCCTAGAAGAATTCCCTCTGTGCAGTCATTTTCTTAGAGAAGCCCATTCGTTTCTTCTATTCCATATTGAAAGTGCTCAGAAAGTACCCTGTGTCTGTTCAGTTCTTCCTTGTGTACTTTCAGTCCTGTAAAGATTTAGAATTAAAGTTAAAAGTATACGGAGTACACATTAAAATAATAATCATACTCTTCCTTCATGCTCTTTGCTCCTCTGGTCTGCCTATAAATGTTTCTGTCAATAGTTCCATGATCCCTAGAAGAAGAATTTGTTTTCGTATTATTTGCTGATATTTCAATGTGAAAGAGAGGAAGGCTGTAAAGACTCAGAGTCTCATATAATATTCTCAGTAAATGCCTATGGAATGACTGAAGGAATAAAGACAGCGTTCAATGTGACCCAAGCTAACAGAGTGGGACATATAAAGCTAAAGATTAATACTGGACAAAACACAAAATGAAAGTTTGACTAGAAAAAATACCCTAGAATTGAACATTGAGGAGTACATAGGTTATAACTAGATGAATAAAAATATCGGAATATTCTGCAAAAAGAAGTCTGAATCAATGCAAAGATGAAAATTGGGTTATCTGTTGGGATATTAAGGAGGATGACTTGATTTGGTAGAAGGTACATTTTGGAAAGTTTCAGAAATAGGTTTGAAGATGTTAGATGAACAAGATTATCCAAAGTCATGACTTTGTGGCAAAAATCGTTTAGATTAGGCTTAATAAAGTACCAGTACTATGATTCATTATAACTCCTCTGTCCTTTTTTCAACCAAGGATAGGACTGCCTTGAAAACCATAGCTTTATTCTTTATTTTGACTATAATGAGTAGCTAGGAATGGTTATAGCCACCAGATGGTATAAAATGGGGGAAGAATGCACATGGCCTTATATTATAAAAAGTATGCTCACTAGAGCTTTTCTTGCTTTTTCTTTGAGTGCCAGGCCTCTGAACCTGCCTGCCTGTCCAAATTGACAGCACCACCTGCCTCTTCCACTTTTGACTACATTGGCTCAGAGCCCAGAAAGAATGGGCTTGAAATCCAACAAAGCAGCTATGACAATAATCTAAATGAAAGAGAGAAAGCTCGAACTACACTTGTGTTAGTGAGAAGACAGAAGGATTAGATAAGAGAGGCAAGGAATGGAAGAACTGACAAGACTTAAATGACATCATTTAGGACAATCATGATAAAAGTGATGGTGGAACTGATCGGAGTGGTAGAGCGAGAACTGATTTGCATGGGCTAGAAAGTTAGGGTTTACAGATGTTCTATTTAAGGTGAAGGCATGCCAGCCAAAAAGAGTATAGTGTGGCTTAGCAGAACTAGAGATTTGGCAGGACAGAAAACAAGTGCAGGAGAGAGAATTAGAGTTCCGGAGAAAGGACACGTAGTTATGAAGTTATGAGAGTAGGTAAATTCTGGATAGGATGCAGGTGGAGGAAAACATGCTATTTCCATGTTTTAGTATCAAATATAATACATCATTCATTTTAAATAGGAATCAGTTACTTTCACATTGATTCTATTAATTGAGAACATTCCATTATGAGATTACTATAAGCAAGAACACAGGCCAAGGCTAGACCTTTTGTTAGAGGACTCTACATCATGAGAGTGAAAGAAATAGAAAATTGGCCCCCAGTGGGGCGATATCAATACAGAAACAGTGAGTACCCATCACTTTGAATAGCCATGATATTGAAAATAAGCTGTGCTCTTCACATGGAAATCCTCTATCAACTTGAATACATTCCGGGGTCTTTGACAACAAGAAAGGGAAGAATACATTTCTGCAAAGCATTTCACAAGGTGTTCCTTTTTATTGCCAAAGGATAGTTTGCTTAGCAGAGGGAAAAGTATAGACAGCCAGGAGACAATTTGCATGATTTTGTAAGACCAAGGAAGCTGCAGGCTGGAACCATAGAATATTTGCTGTCCCAATAACCCATAAGCAAGATCTCTCTGCTAAAGCAGGCAGCAAGAGGATTCACCAGTCTTTGCAAGAGATTGTACTAAAAAAAGTTATACTGGCATTGCCTGAGGCAAAGGAGAACAGTATTCCTGCACTTCAAGTACTCCCATGAGGTCTATGTAAGCCACCTTGTGGGGAAGAAAGTGTCAATTCATGCAACCCAAGTGGTTTGTAAGTGAAGGACACTTGTGGGCTATTTATCAGGAGGAAGTTGGGAAAGGAATTTGGTAGAATGTCTCCTAATAAAGAAATCAACTGATCAATCTTTCTCCCCAAGAACTAGCTGAATGTTGGAAGCTCTTACTCAGTGGGTATAATGTTAGGGTATACATAACAGCCCCTGAGTGAGGGGCTCAGCTATAACTGGAACTATACCTATCAAAGACAAACAATGCAACCTAATCATTTGTACCCTTATATTAATCTGAAATAAATTTTAAAAAGAAACTGTACCTACTAAAATAAATGCAATATTCATTTTCTTTCACAAGCATGAAATTCTGTAAGGTGAAAACCAATTTTTGCTTCATAAAACTGTATATATATGTAAGTTATATATATATATATAAATTCTCACAGAAATCACATATTTTGTTTAAAGCAGAACAGAGAAACTGGATTTTATTCCTAGTCACAATAGGTAGAAAGCTGAGGAGTAGATTTCTCAAAGAAGAAATTTTTTAAAGCAGGACTTGAGAGTTGGAGAAGAGCTATTACCCTTCAATATGGCCACATTCTTTGGGGCCTTGAATATAAAAATTAAAAAAAAAAAAAGCATTGAAGGAAAAGAAAGCATTCTGAAAGCATTTAATTTGAGAATACTTTTAATCATCAGTCATTGCCATTTTAAAATTCAAAAGACAGCTCCTGTTTCCCAAGATTTGCAGGATCATGAATGGTAGGGTAATTAAAGTTATGTGGGTGACTTCTAGACTCCTGCTTTGCAAAACTGAATTGACCCGAAAGGTTAGAGGGAAAGTCCCGCATGGAATCTAAGTATACGATTGTCGCCTAGACTTCATCATTAAGGCAAATCAGGTAAAATTTTGGTGAATGGTTGAAGAGTAATACCATGGGAAAGTGTTGTGCTTTATCCATTTAAAATACATGGATGACTTCAATTTTTATACAATAAAGTTTCTTCTAATAAGAAATTGATATTATACAACCATAAAATATATATAACCAGAGTTTATAAAACATAAATAATCTGTAAAAAAAATGTTATAATGAACTTTGTGTACCCACCGCTTGGCTTTAAAAGTAGAACATGACCAATCCTTTAGAAGTCAGTTCTGTGCCCCTCTCAAATCAAATCTCTTCTCTCTCACCGCAGAAGTAACAACTAGCTTGATTTGGTGTTTTTAGATTTTTTTCTTGCTTTTCTTTCATTATTCCATCCACATATACACATGGTATACCTAAATAACATATTCTTTTTGTTTGTCATGTTTTAAACTTAATATAAATAGAATCATTGTGTAAGATGCTTTTACAGCAGTTTTATTTAAAATCATTTTTCTAAGGTTTATTGTGTTGCTGTGTGTGGTTGTAGCTTTCTCATGCTTCTATCATGTTGTTTGAATGTATTAAAGCGTACCTATTCTCACCCTGGATATTTGAGTTGTTTCCAGTTTTGGGATATTATAAAATATATCATCACAAACATACCTGCCCATGTATTCTTGTATGTTGGAACATGGTTTTTAATAGCTTATTTGTCTAAGCATGAAAATACCGGATTTTATTATAACTATGTTATCAACTTGACCAGGTAATATGAACCAATATTCTAATGTGGATGTAGTGATTTATATTACGATGAGCATCAAATGAAAATTTGCTCTATGCCTTCAGTAGCATTAGGTATTGGGAGTCTTTTTAAATAATTTTCCAATCTGGTAGAAATAAGATGTTCTCTCATTATGATTTTTATTTGTAGTTTCCTGATTGCTAATGTTATGATATCTTTGTATAAAATTTAATGTTTTATCAACACAAATGGTCTTTGCCAATTTTCCTAGTAGAATCTTGATTTTTTTCGGTTATTGATATATAGAGGTTCTTTACATATTGTGAATATTACTCATTTATAAATTTTTCCTATAGATCATATATATTTTCTAGTAGTTTACTTTCTTTTCAGCTCTTTATGATTTTTTTTGTTGAACAGCATGCTTAATTTTACAGTGTTCTTTTCTTCCTCCTAATATTGCTGACAGTTTTTGACGGTTTAGCTGTTTTCAGTTATTTTAGAAAACTACATGATGTCCATTGGTTAGAATGACCTGTAAGTACCATTTTTTAATAATGGTCATGTTTCATTTTATTATTAAGGTTATATCACTACTTAGAATAAACTGCAGCTTGGGCTCTCTATTTCTCTTTTCTGAAAGGAAAAGTTTATACAACTAAACTTGCCTATTCCTTAAAAGTTTGGTATAATTTTAGTCTAAATATGTATGGGGTTACTTCTTAAAATTGCTGCTGGAAGTACTAATTGGAAGAACCCTGAACATAGGTCTAAGATTATTTGTATAGCAAAATGTTGGAGAGAATAAAAAATCTCTATCTATAGGAGGTTAATTGGATGAATTATGCTATAGTCAAACAACATATGTGTTGCTATGTATGTGAAATAGGCCCTTGTTTCTAATTTTTGCCTGGTGTTCCACCATATTTCTTTATTCCTTCTGTTAGTGAGGGACAACCAGATTGCAACCAACTTTCTACCACCATTAATAACGTGGTAATCAGGCATGTGGAAATATTAACAACTGGCCTATCACAGGCCCTGTGCCATCAAAACAGATGCCGGTCTTAGTAATGGGCAGTTTCCTAGCAACTAGGATTACTAGCAATTGGGATACTTTGATATTCTAAAAAATAGGTGTGTCACATTGTTATGTAATGGAGAGTTCACGGCTTTGATTATGAAGGGCATACTTGTGCATTCTCCTAATGTGAGCAGTATTTTGAGAAATAAAACTTGATGTGAAATTCCTGTGTCAATTCCTGTGTCCTTATTTATGGTTTGTTCTCTAGAATGCGTGGATCAGGTGACACTCCCACTGACTGTGGCATATGTTATATCCTTACGTCCCTTTCTACACTTGTGAATCTGAAAGGCATCAGGTGTTATGTCATGCCTTTAATTAACATATTTCTGGTTAGTAATAATGATGAGAATTTTTTGTGTTTTATCTTCCAGAAATTGTTCCTTTCCGTTGCTCATTTTCTTACGGTAATTCTTCTTTGATTGTTGGGAATTCCTTATTATTGGGATATTAATAATTTGTTTTCTGATACTGCCTGTATCGTCTCTGCTATCATATTTACATTTACCATTTCCTTCACTGTAAAGAGGTGTTTAATTTTCATATACTCAAACAATGAGTTATTTTAAAAACATAGTTAGTTACAGTTTTGTAGTTTTAATTACGGTTTTTTATATATCAAGGACAGAAAGTAGTTTCCTAGTTTTGTTTTCTTCTAGATTTGGGGGCATGAGGTATATGTTTTATTCTACTTTTTAAAAATAACCTGCTTTGGAACACAGTGGTAACCTACAAAATGTCTCAATTTCCTGGCTTAGTTAATAGTCATGAATCATTTCTAGTATTTTGTTATGAAAAATTTCAAATACACATAAAAAAATAAGTGTTGCAATGAATATCTACATACCTATTCAATAACTGTCACTTTTTTTTTGCCATATTTGCCTTAACAATGACCTATATTTTCACTTCTTACTAGAGTTGATTTTTTTTCTTTGAATTCCCTTTTCTCCTTAAAATATGTCCCACTAAGGCTATACAGACAGCATCCTGTTTAGATGATAATTTAAAGAATATTTTGTTTTCTCTTTTGCTCTTTGTGGTCATGTAACCAGTTTGATAAATATGTGCACATAATAGGTTTATTTGTTTCTGCCTACTTTCAATTTTTTGGATATGTATATGGTCAAAGGTCAAAATAAATATTAAAAAATTGCCTCCTCTACGAGATGCCCCCATTTCAGTTATTTAAAAACTTTATTTCTACTGAAGTAGAAAGCATGGTAAAGCATACAAACCTCGAGCCAGTTTACAAGAGAACAAACCCAAATAATCACCACCCATATGGAAAGAGTATCAGGACTTCAGAAGCATTGTTTTGCTACAGCCCAATAAACACTCTTCCAAAAGTAACAACCTTCTAGCTCCATCAGTGGAGATTAATTTTTATAGTTAGAGGGATTGAGGTATAAGCCACATACTAAAAATTCATCTCAATTGAGTCTAACTACGTATTAGTTTTGCCTCGTTTTAAACTTTACATAATTAGAATCAATGCATCATATGTAGTCTTTAGTGCTTAATGTCTTTCAATCAATCTTATGTCTACAAAATTCATATTCTGTGAAGGCATTTGAAGTATTTGGTATTTTTATTGCTGTATAAAATTATCTTGTGTGAATATCCCACAATTTATTTATCTATTCTGCTGTAGACAGATAGGTTGTTCACCAATTTTGGCTCTCATGAGTAATATTTATATAATCACTTTTATACATGTCTCTCAACATACACATGTATTTTAGTTGATATATCCTAATGAGCAAAATTTCTGAATCATAGAATAAGCATACGCTCAGTTTCAGTAGATACAACCAGTGTCCTAAAGAGGTATCATCAATCTATCAGTTGCTGCACGTTTTTGCTGACCGTTGAATTGTCATTCTTTAAACTATTAGCCATTTAGGTGATCATGCAGTAGTATCTCATTCTGATTTTTCATTTCTGTATTAACTGATGAAATTTGCCATTCGTATTCTTAAAATGTGCCTGCTGATGCCGCTTGTTCATTTAATAATATTGAGTTGACTGTCTTTATTAATTTGTAGGCATTCTTTATCCTGAATATAAATCTTTTGTGTATACGTGTGCATATGCCCAAATGTACATGTATATATGCATATATATGTTTATAGATATACACATGTGCTTATACAAATCTCACTGCCCGAGGACTTTACAAAATAATAATTCCAGTTGTAGTAGATAATTCATCAGGCAGAAACAGAATTTCTTCTCTATTCTTTTGTCTGAGCTGATCACATAATTTCTTCTTGTTGCCTTTATCTTATATTATTTCTATACATCTTTCTTATTTAATGATGTGGTAGATCGTATTTTCTGAAGATGGGTATTGTGATAATTTTAATTCTATGGAGTCTTCTTACAATATGCGTTTTCTACTTAGCCTACTGAGAGATGGAATCCCTTGAATCTGGACGGACTTGTGACCAAGGAAGAAGGGCTGCTATGTTGTTCACACCTGTTTCTATTGGAAAGCTGGCTTGTGAAATTCAGCCATCATTCTGGGAGGAAGCCCAACAAGTCCATGCTGAGAACCACATAGGAGGCCATATGATAGCATCCTAGCTGCCACTCAGCATCCGTTACTAGACATGAGAGAGACAATGATTCTATTCTAAGCTTTAGCTGTTCATTCACTCACAGATTTTAAACCTTTCAATCTATGAATCTAGGCATTGTGAATCAGAAAATCCATCCTTTCTCTGACTGCTGAAATTTCAGACCTGCATAATCCATGAGCATAATAAAATGGATGCTTTTTTATTTACAATTTTTTTGTAATTGTTGAGGATTCATTAGGGGTTCAGAGAAGCAGGTTACCCTGGTTGCATTTGTTAGATAAAGTCCTCCTCATAATTGTGTCCTGCCTCCAACAGATCTGTCACACACTGTGGTCCCCCTCTTTACTCCCTCCTTCCCCTACACCCACCAAGTACTATGTCATCAATTGTCCTCATATTACTCGATAAAACTGATGTTTTAAAGGTTCGTGGTGGTTTGCTACACAGCACTAGTAAATGAGAAAAGAACTTTCCCTAATTTCTTGTACTTCAAAGTTTTAAGGAAGAATCTATCTCTGCAGAATGGTTAGCAAATGTGGCTGATTTTTTGATATATGTTTATTTGCTTCCTACATTTCCACCTCGTCTTTCTCCTCAGTCGTGTAAGTGGCAAACTTCTCAGAGGACATATTTAGCTAGTGTTGATATCCCATCCAACCAGCTATGTTTAATGCTGTGTCATTTTATAACAGGGGCCAAATTTCTCAGAAGAAGACTGATAGCTAAATGTTCACAATCTTGAACAAAATGCATACAATTGTTAATTAAAAAGTAAAAGTTTACTAGAAAAAAAAATAAATAAAATGCAATACCATAGGTCACAGGTAAGCTAACTCTTGTCCGACTAGACTCCAACATGTAGGCTGATGGCACACTGCCTGTTATAACAAGTAGACCCCCAAATGTATAATGATACAAACACAATATAGGTGTATGTCCGGTGTACACAGCTGTTTCAGTAGGTGATTGAGTTAAACAAGCGGTCCTCTTTCATGCAGTCGTTTAGGGATCCAGACCGCCAGAAACTTTACAATTTTCAATATATGCCTTTCAAGCTAGAATAAAAGAACATAGTGGGAAGTAATTATGGGCACAAGTGTAAGCCTGAAACTAACACTCATTTGTTTTTCTGTGTATATTTCATCACTTAGAACTAATATGCAAGGGAGACGGTATTATTGTTGTGTACTCAGGAAAAAATAAAGAACCTGGATTTTGGTGAGCTGCAAACAGTCTCTGTAATAAATTCAAATGATACATTTAAATTGAATTTGGAATATATACTGTTGGTGACTGATAGAATTTAAGTTTCATTTAACAATTCTTCTGGTGCTTTTCATCCTTTCTTTGCTGTGTTGTCACCTTGACTGAAGTATGAACTGATTCCCCTGCAACCATACCCTCTTCAGAATGTGAAACTGAGAACATTTCTCTAATCAGAGTCTTTCATAGATAATTCAAAATGTAATTGCAATAAAAAAGGTGCAGGTACTCTGGACTCGAGTGGCCATTTTCTGCTGGACGAGCCACCTAAGGGTTATACCAACATGACATTTTATCTGTTTCTCCACTGCATTCTTTCTGTGGATTGAAAAAAAAAAAATATATATATATGTATTTTGCATACTTCTCTTCTGTCCTTGAGCCTTATTCAAACACTTTACCACTGAGACAATTAGGGCTGAATAACGTGTGACCGCAAATCAACACAGGGCATATCTGGGTTGGATGTGAAAAACATGAGCTGGAATTCTTAAATCCTGGTCCAAAGCAAAGTAAAACAATGTAGGGATGACTTTTTAAAATCAGAAATTTCCGGTTTTTGTATAAAAATGTCCTTTTAAATTATAATGTTCATAGTAAACTATATGTACTTAAACTGAATTGTAATATGAGAAATAGAAATTTACAGGTATAATATCATCCCAAAGTTTTTTTTGTCCCAAAGTTTTGAAATATTTCTATCCTATGAAAGCCAAAATTTGAAACCTGTGGTGTATAAAAAGCAAATACTAAAGGGCCTATCCTTGGGCAAGCATTCATCTTGGCCTTCTTTTTAGTATTATTCACTTATCTCTCTGTTGAGTTTAATCTTGGAGTCATTCAGAGTCCAAATTTTAAAACGTTCGTCCAGAACACTACAGACTTGGAAAACATAACTTTCATGTTTACATCTCTTTAACATGGTTTTTATACTGTCTTGGAAAATGTTGGTTTAAAAAAGAGTAATTCAATTACAATGTTTAGTAAAAATTTAAAAATATTATCATTATTTTTCAAAAAAAGACACATATGGTATTATTTAAAGAAACCCTGAAATTTAAGTAGAGTTTAAAAATAAAATCTGTAGTTTTAAAATACTTTGTATGCATTTATTTTGAATGGAATTATCTCTTAAATTGATGTCAAGGACATCTATTAAAGTTGGAAATATTAGAAGATTCACTTTTGGTTTGAGAATGTTCAAAGTGCTTTTACCTTTGAGCAAAATAACCACATATTGAATAAAAAAAATCACGTTTTGAATGTCTGAATGATGCTGAATTCATTGCAGCTAAGTTCAAACCCAAAGCAACTACACAAATTACCTGTAGTTTAAAAGTTCGTTAAATTCTGAGCTTCTGATGCATATTTTAATACTACATTGTTGCGACCTTAACGAGGACTGCATTTGTCTTTAAGTCCACGCGATAGTGAAAGCTTAATATTAAAAAAAAACTTTTGTCTAGCAAAAGTGATTTGAAGATGTTTTGCTCCATGCATGTGAACTCAGCAGGTGATTCTTGCCTATCTTTGATGTCAAACAGCACAAAACTTCAGTGAGTAGTAGCTTCAGAAATGCAATAGACATAGCTGAGTCTTCATATGAAGCTTATGCTTGAACTACATCAGAAGAACTGACATCTATTATGGTGAGCAAAGACAAGTGTTTGAAAAGAGATTCAAACAGAAGTGTCAGAATTTACAGTGCATAGTTTTATATAAGTTGATTTTAACCAAGCATATCTCTATGAACTCTGCAGGGTAGAAAAGAAATTTCAAAAGGCAGAGAAATTGTTGTCATCTAAGGGCATGGAATGTTTTAATAGCTTAAGGAAGACCATTTTTGAAAGGTTACGTGGTGATCCATTTACTTTGACTGAGTAATAAGACTTGTCATTTTGATAGTGCAGTTTTTAACCCTTAGAACAATAGAAATGTACGTGAACCAGAAAGCATCAGGGGGACACTTAAAGACACAGAAGAAACCTGAGGTCCATTTTAAAGTTTTAGGATTCAGTGACCAACAGACACACTGTAAATTTTCTGAATATCATTCATTCACCAAGGGGAAAGCAAACATGAAGTAACAAAGACGGTTTTTAGACCTACTGAGTGTTATTGACCTCAACAGAAATAAGGCAGAGAAATGTCAGCTGGGTTTCTAAATTAGCACACTTCAAAAGAAAACAAACATTAGCACTGTTTATATATATTTTTCCCACACAGGCTTTGTGTATGTTTTGAAAAAAATTAGTAGGTGTTTGCACTGTGTGGTGTGAGGTGTGAGGTGTGGTGTGCTGCAGGGCATGATGGGTGTGGGTGTTAGAGACCCCTCTTAGGTGAAGATTTGTTTGAAATTTGTGTCCTACTGGCTTAATCACAATAGTCCCCTAGAACTCTCCCTGGGGAGTCTAGTGTCACAAACGAATCCAATTGTTTTTCAAGTAATGCTTCTCCACCCCAGACCCAAACAGATTTAAACAAAAGTAAAACTCCTTGGCTAAAGCACAGAAACTCAATTCCTATGCAGCAATTTTCAGCGTGTAATCAACATTTAGCAGTGTGAGATCTACCTCTTCTTAACCTACAATTAGCACAATTAATGCTCCACATGCCAAACCACTTGTTTAGTTATTATATTCTAATGTTTGCTTTTAACAACAAATTTCCCTCCTAGATTAGCTGCTAAAGCCTCCTTCTAGGAAAAACAATCTGGTTTGTCAAATTCAAATTTGTCACTTTCCTGAATGCTATATTTCAGTTCTTTTATATTTAATTCATGAATTTGTTATATTACATTTAAATACATACTTTCTCTCTCTTTTTTTTTTTTTTTTTGTAGAGACAGAGTCTCACTTTATGGCCCTCAGTAGAGTGCCGTGGCCTCACACAGCTCATAGCAACCTCCAACTCCTGGGCTTAAGCGATTCTCTTGCCTCAGCCTCCCAAGTAGCTGGGACTACAGGCGCCCGGCTATTTTTTGGTTTTGCAGTTTGGCCGGGGTGGGGTTTGAACCCACCACCCTCGGTATATGGGGCCGGCGCCTTACCCACTGAGCCACAGGCGCCGCCAGATACTTTCTCTTTCTAAGTGGATCTTTGGAAGGGAAAGAGCATCATCGTATGACTTATGTTGTGGATTGGGCCAGCCTGGTTATGGATTTACCATATAGCTCAGGGCCCCTTCTTTCTTGTTACTGATTGCAAATGAAACCACAGAAAAGTAAATTTAACATTTTTTAAGCATAGATTTTCTACAAAGTATGGTATAGTGGTGCTATGAAGAATTAAAAAATGATATAATAAGATCAAAAATAACCATCATTCACTGAGCTGTTGCTGAATGAGCTGCCCCATCCAGTTACTGTCCATTTCCTCCACAGCCCTTATGAAATCAAGAGTACTTTTATTCCTTTACTTGTTTAATATCTTTTCCTCCTTTTTCATTTGTAAACTCCAAGAAGGAAAGGATCATACAAGATTTTCTTAGTGCCCTATCTCCAACATCTAGCACAATTTCTAATACATAATAGATGTTGTATAACATTTTTGTAGAATAAACAAATGTCAGTGCTTTACATATATTATCTCATTAAATGGTCACAATAGGTTCAGTTTATTATGATGATTTTACAAATGCGGAAACTACATCTTAGGCAGATTAAGTAAGATTGTGGCAGGTATACTTCAAACATAGGTATACCTGACATCAGTGCCCAAGCTGGTTGACTGTTTCACTGTGTTGTCAACTCAGGGTTCATACCCAGTTTCTGTTGTTAAAAGCCAGTTTCTCCAATGAATAATGTCAAAATATTTACAGTCAAGGGGCAGTGCCTGTGGCTTAAAGGAGTAAGGCACCGGCCCCCTATGCTGGAGGTGGCAGGTTCAAACCCAATCTTGGCCAAAAAAAAAAAGTTGAAAAAAAAAATTACAGTCAGGGAGATAGAGATATAAAGAAATAAATCATAAAAGACAAATGCCAAATTGCTATAATAGGATTATAAATATCAATAAATAAGGAGGTTAATTTTAATTAAAGGATGGGGATGAGCATGGTTGATTTTATATATTTTATAGTTTAAAACTCTCTGTTGGTTCTTTTTAATAATATTTCTCCATGGAGTTTTTTTTTACATTTAAATTTCTTGTAGATGGACTCTCTTCTGTATTATTGAACAGTGCTGTGATAGCTGATTTACAGTCCAATCCTATAGATTGTCTCAGGATTGTCTTCATTAAAAGTCTTTTCTTTTGAGAATGGTTCATACTTTTTTATTTCTTCATTTGCAAGCCAATTTGAATTATATCCTAAATATTGTGAAGGTTATATTTTGGAAATTCTGGATTTAATTGTATTCCCCTGAAGAGTATTGGTTTTTCTTTTGACTGTTTTTGCCCACCCTGGACTTCATTGGACTCAAACCACAAATTTAGTCTTTTGGTCATGAGCTCAAATCTCAGTTCCATTTCTTCAGCATTAGTTACATTGCTTTAGTCTGCCCAATGCATAAATCTTTTAGAATTCAGCTAGAGATTGGAACAGAGTGTATAAGAGAATTTGCACTGTCTCTTCTGATTTCCTTCTTTCCTGGATTCCCTCCACCCTCACTTTGGAGTGGTTATGATTACTATGAATTTTGTGTTGTGGTTCTTCAAACCATTGGTGATTGTTCACTTTCTGTCAGAGTTTTAGCACCTATGTCAGGTGGGTGCAGACTGAAGCCCTTTGGCTGGCAGCTAGAAAAATAAGAAACTCACCAGCCAATGTTTCTTTCCCCTAAGTTCAATTCCTCTTACAAATCTTCTTCCTTTGCGTTAGATATTAAATTACTTTTTAAAATTTTGCCTGAAGTTAATAGTTGTCCGTGACTGGGTTCATTTAAGAGCTTAGTAGGCCTTCAACGGACACAGAAACTCCGAAAAGTAAGCTTTAAATAACCCTGATAAGTTTTTCATGAACAGAAATGGGGCTAGGGTGATGGTGGTGGTGGTGCATTTGCAAAAGAGGACTTCTGAACCAAGGGAACTGTTCATACAAAGACATTGAAGATGAAAGATCACAGCATGTTGATTTTCCAGCTGGTGATCTGGTTAGTATAGGTATTTGGTTATTTACATAGACATAGATGTATTGTGGGAGAATGTGAGTATGCAGGATGAGTGAGTCAGTTAGCAAGGAAAGCAAAGGTACAAAACCACCTTATAAAATGTCAGGTGAAAATTTCGGACTCTAATCTCTTAGTAGTGTAAAGCCATGGAAGACTTTTTGCACAGTAAGGAGATCATTATACATGTCTTACGATATTCACTGGTACAGAAGCTGACTCAAAGAACCCTTTAGGGAGGTTATCATAGTAACCCAGAGAAAACTCTTTGGCAGTCTCTGCATACATCTACCAAAACTGAGCACATACATTAAAGTTCAGAAATATTTTTCCATTTTTATGTTCTTTAATAGTTAAAAGGGCATTTAAAGTAAAATCTTGTCACTAAGGGAATCTAATTGTTAGAACATTTTGATATCAAATTGGTCATTAAACATTTACGAATTGTGATTTCAACTTCTAAATAAAAAACTAAAACTCCTTTGATAATTTAAATATTAAATGTTTATAATTGTTGTCAATTAATTAACATTAGACTGGAGGGGGTGAGAGTGAGCATTTGTAAATTGCTTATTACATACCAGACCCTTATAATCTTCATTGCCCTTTGGAACCTGAGAAATACTCATTTCTGTCCCTGTTCTATAGATGTGGAAATTGGACAGTAGAGAAGTTAAAAGTAAGATTTCCAGCATCACACAATTAGTATGTAGAAAATTTATTCTTTAAGCCCTGGATTATCTGATAATAATATTCCATATTCAGCCTAACTTTCCTTTTGGAAGTAAATCAATGAATGTACCAAGAAGTATACCTCTTTTCTTGGAAGTATCTTTAATATTTCCTCTTCTTCAGTGTCCTCTGATAAATTATATTGGATATTATTACAATAGCAGACGTAAATTGCACGAAGGTACGACAATTTTTTTTTTAAGGAAATAGTCTTTCTAGCCTTTTTATACAGAGTAAAGTGGGAAGAATTAATTCTTTTTTTTTTTTTTTGTAGAGACAGAGTCTCACTTTATGGCCCTCGGTAGAGTGCCATGGCATCACACAGCTCACAGCAACCTCTAACTCCTGGGCTTAAGCGATTCTCTTGCCTCAGCCTCCCGAGTAGCTGGGACTACAGGCACCCGCCACAACGCCCAGCTATTTTTTGGTTGCAGTTCAGCCCGGGGCCGGGTTTGAACCCGCCTCCCTCGGTATATGGGGCTGGCGCCTTACTGACTGAGCCACAGGTGCCGCCCAGAATTAATTCTTAATGGAGTAATATGTGAAAGGAAGACCATCTCAATTAGTAATAAAAATACATGAGATAAAATAATCATTATTCAGGAAACCAATTGTTCAGATTTTTTTAATGAGCTGACAGGGATAACCAGCAGCTACCTGGAGAAAAGATAACAATATTTAGGAATAATGCTTTAAAGGCTATACCTATATTTTCAGAAGGAGAAAGCATAAAGTAATAAATCATTTAGTCCTTGATAAAGCCTTTAAATGTTACAAATATCCAAGTGAGCCTTGGAGATGTACCCCTAATTTAATCTCATGCCCCCTTGTCATGACTTCATGTCCTTTTTCTAGCTGACCCTTCCTCAGATTACTGGACACATTTGAGGTGAGTGAGATGCAGGAAAAATGTCTCGGCATCCTTGTCCAACCAAAGACATCCAGAGGATGGGAGAAACTCCACCAGTGTCTTATTAAAGATCTGACTGAATCCAGCAAAATGGCTTTGCTATTATTAAAGACTTCTTACATTTTTGGCTTGCACTCTAAATTACTTTAATGAGAATTTAATGAAGATTGGCATGAAAACACTGGCCATTTCCAGATTTATTATGATGTGTTATGGAACCTACCCAATCCATGAACAATGAATCTCAGGAGAATTAGGTTGTGATGGTGGCATAAAGGAGGTATAGAATTTTTTTTAAGGGCCCATTGAATAGAATATGTTCAGAAAATATTTTTGAGAGTCACCTTAGTATGGACGCTGGACATCTGAGAAGGAAGAATCATTGAATTTGGAAAGATTGATGGTTCTTGCTCAAGAACTGAGCACAATCTCTAGCTGATGACAATCTCTAGCCAAATGATCTTACTTATCAGTAAGCGTTTCTGTGCGCACTTTTGTGTTAAATATAAGCTCTATAGATCAGGTCGAGCCTTGGCCTAAAATGTAGGAAAAATACTTTAGATTTTAAACATACCATCATAAATATGAATATGTTGTCTTCATAATTTTAGAAAGTTTTCTCCCGGCTCATGGCAGAAAGAACATGCTTGTGTTCCAGAGTCAAGATTTCTCTAAATAACTTTACGAAGATTACTCTGAATTTATGAAGATCATAGTATCTTGAACTGGGCTTACCATGTATCATTTAATTGGCCTTTTCTTTTGGGAATAGTCAGTAAAAATTTAAAGATATTCTTGTCATGTTTTAAAGAACTGTATTTAGAAAGAAATTTTCGGGGTATTATATAACACCAAACTCATATTGAAACTATATGTTTCTTTTTACTTTTCTCTGAGTAGAGTGCTTAATACTTTGATCAACAAATAGCAAATTTACATGCTTTTGTCTTGCAGTGAAACAATACTGTCTATATTTCATGGATGAGAAAACTGATGCTCAGAGACAGAATGAGACACTTCAGAGTCACACACAGAAGTGTGTCTTCGGAACTGGGTTTGTCTGATTCCAGCATCCCAATTCTTTTTATCATGCTGCTTAATACTCTCTGAGGTATTAGTAAATAGACCCCCTAAAAAATGAAATATCTTTCATGCTGTATAATCTCTACATAGATGATAGATAGAGAAATAAGTTATCTTTATTTATATATTAAATCAGTTTAACTAATTTTTAAACTCATCTCATAGAGAGTGCTCCTTTTAAAGTATCAGTAACCAAGACCACTGAAAATGGTCACTGGGTGGCACCTTTGGCTCACGGAGTAGAGTGCGGGACCCATATACCTGGGGTGGTGGGTTCAAAACTGGCCATGTTCAAAACTGCAAAAAACTAAAAATAAATAAAAAAAATGACTGGGCACCAAAGTATTTCAGGATCCCAGAACAGAGAAGCATAATTCTGTCAAAAGGTGCCCGTACAACTCTCACTGTAATTTCACATTGTCTTTGGCCAGAATGAGACAGTCTTGGTGGCTTACTTAAAATAAATAAAATGTAAATTGCATTACCCTGTTATACAGATGGACATTTACTTCCCTAGGTCCATAGTTTGCTCACAGTTTCATAGAGATATTTTTTTCTGAAAAGTTGAATGTACTCAATAATTGTGATTTCTTCATATACTCTGAAAACATTCCTTACATCGAAAGTTGTCTATTTAGCAATGAAAGAAACTTTGAGGGAGACCTTGTTTTTCCCAAAGGACAGAAGGACTGCATTTGGATTCTAGCAAGCACTGTGTTTATATGGATTCTATGAAAGCAATAATTATCTTGCATTTTAGACTATTTCATAAACATATACATCTTTACCAAATGAAAGACAAAATTACCCTATGCACTATATCTTCATGACAAGTTAATCTACTTCTTGCAAAATTTTATCAACCAAGAGAGCAATGGTTTGAAAACTTTATTTAGTCACAAAACTCCTTCTCTTTTCATTTAAACAGAACCTTAAACAGATCCCCAAAATATACAGCCAGGTTGAGGCACCAGTGGAAAATATTGAAATTGAACATATAAAGAATTTTTGAGCACATATCAACTGTCTTCTTGATAGTGAGAGAATACAGTGCAAAACTCTAAGGGTCAAGTGGAAAATTAAATTTACTTGACCATGGAGTAACAAACATTTTAAATTATTATTTTATATTCTCCAGCAGCAGTTTAACACAGTTTTAAAATATACATCTGCACAATAACCCAGTTAGGCTTTGCTTAGCACTACACTTAAATCTGCTCATGACAATAGATAATATTCTTATATGTAAAAAGAATCTGTGCAATGCATTTAGTACTCAACCAACTGGAAAAGGGCCTTGATTTAAAAACTTGAAAGCCAAATGTGTTCTCTATCAAAATTACAAACTACTGTTCTGATATTGGGTCATTGCACCAGCAGCAGACCACAGATATAATAGGCTTTATTAAAAAATAGTGGTAGGTTTCAAATGTTCATTAATACGTGTTTAATTATAATAGAATGACTATAAAAGTCCATGTGACATCTACATGAAGATCGAAACAATTAATTATAATCAGCATTAACTCAATGGATACAGAATGAATTACAAAGTGATGCTCCAAGGAAAAAAATGCTGAATTACAACGCTACCATTTGAGTAACAGTGGGTTTGTTTTTATTAAAGGAACAAGACAATTTTGTAACACATTTTATACACATTTGATATAATTAGTAAGGTTTTTTAAAAATGTATATTTTATCAGTTGCCAAAAACTCCAAACTCATTCACCAAACTCACAAGTAAAAATATATGAAAATAGAATATACGTTTATTTACTCATTTATTCATTAACTCAGCAAATATTCAAGAATTGCTGTCAGACATAGGTAATAGTAAAATACTCTACCTAGTCACAAGTAGGTCACACACTTAGTTTAGAGAGGTACATAATTACGTTACTGTGACTGGTGTAATGGAAACAATTATAATAAGAGTTATGTATCCAAGAGATAGAATAGGGTTGTTTTTTTTGTTTGTTTGTTTGTTTTCTTTTGTTTGAGACAGAGTTTCACTTTTTGGCCCTTGTTAGAGTGCCATGGCATCATAGCTCACAGCAACCTCCAACTCCTGGGCTCAAGCAATTGTCTTGCCTCAGCCTCCTGAGTAGCTGGGACTGCAGGTGCCGCCACAATAGAGAGGGGTAATAGAGCAGGGGTCTCGCTCTTGCTCAGGCTGGTCTCGAACCTGTGAGTGCAGGCAATCCACCTGCCTCGGCCTCCTAGAGTACTGGGATTACAGTATGCCCAGTACACCATGCCCAGCCAGAAGGGAATAGTTTTAAGGCATAGCTATGGATTGCAGGGATTGTAATAAGCTTATACTTTAAGGAGACAAAATCCTTAAAGGGACCCTGAAGAATAGTGTGATTTATCAGAAGCATAAAAAGCGTGAGATTACTTTAGGGAGGAAGGAGAGAATTCGCAGTGCCATGAAGTGTGGAAGAGAAGTGTCTTCAAAATCTCTATATTGTCCACCCCTACAGAGCCCCCTAAGGCCAAGGTGAGTGGTTTGGACTTCGGGACCCTAGGAAGGACTAAAGTGTTCAAAGTATGGTGTGTAATGCAATCAGTCTTACATTTGTGAAGGCTGTTACATTTACAGATAGAGTAAATTTCAGAAAGGACCAGAGTTAAAGTTAGGGAGGCAGTAAACAGAAAGCTCTAATAAGCCAAAGGATGAGGTACTGGGCTCAGAAAGTGGCAAGGAAGACCAAAAAGAGAATGAACTTGGGGCGGGGTTGGGGAAGGAATGGAGGGAGTGGATAATAGAATGACTCCTAGTTTTCTATTTGGTGACTTGTTGGATTGCAGGATCCTTTACTAAAATTAAAAATGCAGATGAAGAAAGGTCTGGGAGGAAATAATGAGTTCAGTTTTGGACATGTTGAAATTGATGTGCCTCCAAGATATACATGAAAAGATCTCCAACATCAGTTGCATATTTAATTATGGGGCTCAGAAGAAAAAGCCAGAATCAGAATTTTTGCATTAATTACATTATGTTCAACGCTTTGAAATGTTTAATCAGTATACACATATGTGTGTTAGACTGTAGTGTTTCCAGTGTTTCAAATATTTCCCCAATGGACAAAGTTGAAAAAGCACCTGTGGTAAGTAGCATAGAGACAGAGAGAACTGCAGATGTGGAGGTCAAAGTGTTGTAATGATGTATTACTCATGGACATGGACAAGTGATTTTTTTTAAAGGAAAAGTCAATATATAAGAAAATATTAATCCAAAGATCAGCCTTTTACTTTATTTACATATCTGGTTGTGAAAAAAATTCGACTTTTATTCACGTATCTGGTCCTTTCTTTTCATTGCTCAGGCACTATTTTAGATGCTAAGGAAATAGCAACAAACAACGGGAAAAGTTTAAGGCTTCATGGAGCTTCTAATGGCCAAAATTCACCATGAAGACTTAACATATATAACTTAATTTCGGGTAATAGTGAACAGCAAAGGAAAAGCAGGACAAGGAGACAACGTGTGGACAGTGACTATTTTGAAAAAATCGGTCAGAGAATTTTTTTTGTTGGAGGGAAGAAAGGAGGGGGTCGAGGAACTGTATGATAGTCAGCAGCCGAGCGTGGGAAGCGGAAATGGCTGGAGAAGCATTTGAAGAATATGCTGGAGGCGGATTTATAAGGGTCGAGTGGCCACGGAGAGCAGTGTGGGTTTTATTCCAGCCTCTGTCTAACCTAAATCCATCGGAGGGTTGTGAGGAAAGAGTGAAAATATCTGGCTTCCACTTCTTAATTCACTTTGATTGCTGTGCAGAACCGTGATTGTGATGGAGTTAAGACTAGTAACAAGAAGGCCTATCAGGAGACAGCAGCGATACCCCAGGTGAGAGGTAGTCGGGGCTAGACCAGGATGGCAATGGAAGTTGATAAGCAACATGCAGATTCAAGAAATGTGTTGGAAGTAGAGCTCTGAGACTTGTTATTGAGTTGGAAAATATCACCTGCTGTGAGCTGTTGGTCAAAGTCACATCTGAGAAAGTCGTGCCAAATAAAATTGGACTGAAAAGATTTTTACAGTGATTTTTGATCTGATTTTACCAAAATATGTTGATGAGCCAACATATTTAAAACAAGTTCCTGAATCTGGGCATACCCTTCCTTACTGTAGGGGTATGTTTATAGAATTATCATTTTCTAATATATGCCCAGGACTGCTAAGTTATGAGGGGGCTATGTTTATCTGAAGAATACAATTAAAAAAAAAAAAAAAAACCCTGACAGAGGGCACAAAAGTCATGACATAACACTGGTTTCTGTCCATGATCATTGCCTTATTTTTATTGTAGTTTTAAATGTGTGAAAAAGGTGCATCATTCACTAGTGGAGCTTGGTAGGGAGCTACGATATTCTATATAGACACAAGTCTACCAAATATTTCAGCTTTTTAATGGCAACATACAAGTGTCACTTGTAACGTGCTGGGCAACATGGTGGATGACCCTGAGGAGGATTTTCATACATCTACCAACGAGATTTTATTAGACTTGTTCGTTTTTTGAATAAAGAAACTTCTTGTTCATTTTCAAAAATGTGTGAGACATTCATTTGAAGGCCAATGAATTCTGTTTTGTAGCTTAGACCAGATGAGTATAAAGGAAGGAAGTTTTAAACTCACGAAAATTGGAGTTTACTCAGGAAATACCGCTAGCATCTTAATGACAGTGCCACGCACGCCCCTTCTGAAATTTAACAAATGGAATGAACCTTCCCCTGTCTGTGGCAAATGCAGACTTTGCTGCCTTGAGGGCTTGGCATTTTCAGATAAAAAAGAATCAATGTCATTATACAGTATCTCTCTAGAGCATTGTAATTATTCCGCATGCATACAATATTTATTTAAAACTTAAAATTAAACTTCAAGAGGTGGTCATTTGAAAGCTGCCAGTCAGTGAACAGACCCCGTATTCATGAAAAAGAGAATATTTCTTCTAAAAGTTGAGAAATAGATCAAAATGGTCTTTCCAGTAACTGACACTTTAGTCATATAGATGCTTTTTATGTGTCAGATTTATTAATAAAGAAGGTCCATGGGAACGAGAGAAAGAAATCTTGAGGATGTGACTGTCCGTTTTTGATATGTCAGGTATAATTTTGTAGCTGTGATTTTTGGATTGCGGTACACACGCAGCATTGTACTGATGTTTGTATACCTCTTTGTACTCATCATTTGTGATGACTGGAAAAGAAGATAAGGCGGAGATGTTTTGATACAGGATTGAAACTTGAAACTACAGTCCTTCAATTTGAACAGTATTCCTGTTTCATCTTTCTTTTCATGTTACCTTTTTAACTTTTGCCACTGATGTAAAAGGGAAAAAAAAAAAAAAGAAAATTTGAAAAGATGCCAGGTGTTGGTTCTTATCTGGGTGAAGGATCACAGAAGTAGAAGATAAAATATAGTTTGTAGCTTGTTACAGCAGCAGACTTATGAAGATCAAACACTTGTCAACAACAACTGTTTGTCCTCCCGTGGCTATCACAGAATTAGTAAGACCGTGACATCTCTTCATAGTTGGTAAATTTTGCTAAGATTGTAGTGTATAATGTTCCAATTAGTGTCACAGGGTGTATTCTGCTGTGATGACTGCAGTTCTCCTTAATTGCTTTTGGCTGCTTCCTGCAATAAAAGAGTAGGGAATTTTCACTGGGAAATTCAGAATGGTATGATCCCTTTTAAGTTATCAAAGAAATAGCACAAAAACAAGTATTTCCAAAAATTCAGGTAAGGCAGTTTAATTTCATGATGCCTTAACTGAGAATACAGCGAAACCAAAAAGTAAAAGCATTGAGCCAAGCTGTTTTTCACTTGACTTTTCTTGCCAAATAGACAATTTTATTTCTACCTATTGATTTGCATGAAGAGACCAGCTGCTTGTGTGTTAAATTTTGCACTGTGCCATGCAATTCTTCCTGAAAATTTTCATCTTTCACCGAAGAGATCAAGAATGAGTGACTGTTTATTTTCCATAATCTTACTATTTTTTTTCTTTTTGACTACTGCAGATTAGTCCTTCTTGCATATCAAACAGTCTTGGTCCATATTCAATTCTGATTATTTCTATGAAGCTTATATTTGTGACTTCTTAGAGACAATAGTGCCTTTCAGAGTTTGCAGCGGCTGGTGCACTGATGCATTTCTTGCAACGCCTTCCGAGTCAGCCTCTCTCACCCTGAGTAGCTAGATGAGGTCTCAAAGAGCCTGAGAGGCTGGATGAGAATTTAGAGTGACCACATGGACAAAAGCAAAAGGGAATCAAAAAAGAAGAAGAAAATTTTAGAAAGAAAGTCTGGGGTAAAGATGTAAAGTCATTCAAATGGAGACATCAAGTTTTAGGTGAGAAATATACTTCTTTAATACCTTAAGGGGTTTTGTGTGATTTTAATTTTTAAATGAGGCTTGTATTTCTATACATGCCAAACAAAACCACCTGAAGAAACCAAGATAAACAATAAAATTTTGTGCATATAAGCTAATAAAATGACATCATATTTATAAAGCAATCTTTATAAATTGTGACTTTATGTATGTATTGTAACTTCATGTAAGTCTAAATTTGTCCAGAGTGTTCTAATTAATGGACAATTCCTGGAAATAAAGACAAAATAAAGGCCATAACTTAGCCTAACCATTTACTTTGCTGGATTTAAAAAGAACTCAGTATTATCTTCTCAAGTGACTTCTTCCTATTAGCACTTATTAGTTTTGTCACATTCAACTTTTCTGAAAATAATACTTAAATGTATGATTAAAAGGTTTATACCACAATACAACTTTTCTTACCAGGACTCTTAATATTCTTATCTGCAAAATTCCATTTTCAGTGCCTTAAAGTTCTTTCTTCTGATGCTTCCTTATTCAAAAAATTAAAATTCTTAAATTTGTAATTATAGAAATGTATTGACTTTATGTCTCAGAACTATTGGATTTACCTTTTTCTCATATGCCTTATCTAATTACTCTCTTCCACACTCAATGCAATTATAATTTTCTGGTTAAGATAATAGTGAATGTTTATTATAAACACTATTATATAGATATTTTAAACTTTTGAGTCAAGGAGTAATTATGATTTTAATTCCTTTCTAATAATGACTTTTGTTTTTCTGGGATTTAATATTGCCTAATTTTTCTGTAAGTATTTTTTTGTTTATATTTTCTAAGGAGGATTTTTCAAAAAAGTTTTTTTGAAATCAATATTTAAAAAATATGTCCAAGGCCTCTTGGTGTTTTTTCTAACTTGAAGCACAGTTTTAAGCAGTTATCACCTTGTTCTCCCATCGGCCCTCCATCTCTCGCTCTCATCTTTAATATCTCTTGGTGGTGCCTAACTGACATACCGGATTTTACCTTTGTTGGTTTCTTATATCTGAACCTTTGATTCTGAATCTTTCCCTTTATTTCTCCTGTGTTCCCAAAGCATATCTTCTGTTACCTTCCTAAGAAAGGACATAAGAGACACATTATCCACTGTTGACAATGAATTCTGAGCGTGTCTTTATTCTATGCTCCAATATGTCTGATAATTCAGAAATCATTTTATTATGTATATTTGGAGGGGGGCATTGAACCATAGTCTTCTGTAACTCGATTGCTTTTAAGAATTCCAATACAATTTTTTCTAAGCATTTCTCCATGACTTTTATTCTTTAAAAAGTTCTTAGAATCTTTATTTAACCTCTATTTTCTGATCTTCCAGGGAGGGTCTTTCTCCACTGTGCTTGGCACTCAGGTGACTCTTTATTTAGAGACATGTGCCCTTTAGTTCTGGGAAATGGTTTTTAAGTTGACTTTTTGTAATTTTGTTACCATGTTTTCATTGTTCTTAAGTTTTAGGTTTTGTATCTTTTAGGTTTATCCTCCTTTTCTTCCCTTTTCTATAGTGTTTGTATTTTTCCCTACTGTTGTAAACGTTTTCTTGATATCATCTTCCAAATTTTTTGAGATTGTTTCTAGTAATTATATTTTATGTTCTAATAGTTCTTCTTTGACTCTTTCCTCTTAGAAAAGCACCCTATTTCTTATAGGTTGCATATCCCCTCTTAACAATCAGGACAATACTAATACTTTTTGTAATCTGTAAATAAATATTTATTTTGAACTTTATATTGGCTCTCTTTGTTCGCAGTTTATTCTCTTTTTCATTTTATGCTTGATATTTTATGTTGAAGAGTTTCTTCGGGGTTCCTTGGGTGTTCATTCATAATGATAGTGAGGTGCAATTACAAATTTTAGAAAACACAAGTAATTGAAATGTCTTGGTATTTGAGAAAGACTTTCCACATGACTATTTGTGTGAGGGATCTTTAAAGAAAAGAGTTTATGTGTCTTTCACGAGTTCTTTATTTTTTCCAGAAATGAATCGTCTGTAGCTCCTGGGGGTAGGCAAGAGGAAAGAGTGAGTGTGAGATTCGCTATAGCCACCTTGACTATCTGTAGGATAGAGCAGAGGTGGTTTACCAGCCCCCATACGCACTTTCTCCATCCCCTGTCATCTCTACCTAACCTGGACTCAGTAATATTTCTGGTCTTTCCCCCACCACACCTCACCTCCAAAATAAAGCTCTGGTCTTTGAAGGGATGCTCTGCAGGGCAGAAGTAGCCTGAGCTCTTCAGGGCAAACCTATGTATTTCTTTGACCCATACTAGGTTTCAAGAGCTTAGCTTGGGCACTTTAACAAGTAAAAGCTTTCAGTTGTCTCAAAAGTCATGTTTCTTTTCTACATAAGAAATTTTGAGTTGCATTTTTAGTTAAACTTTATAGAAAGTTAGCTGACCGGGTACATTAAGCTAAATACTTTTCCTTCATCTACTAATTTTGCAATTTTGTTAAAGAAAAGAGGGCTTTCGTTTTTTCTGAGTGACTTTCCCCCATAAGATCCCATGTTGCTCAGTGCCCTTGTTCCTATTGTCCTGTGGAGGCAGGAGGGTCATTTTTTTTCCTCTCCAGGGGCCTCACAATAGACTTTCCAAATTGTAATTATCATGGCAAATCTTTTTGTTCTGGTGAATAAAACCTACGTGTTTTATTTTAGTCCATTTTCTGGAGCTACCTAGTTTAGCCTAGGTTTTCAAACTATAATCACTAGTCTTTTTTTAAAATCTTGGGGGGTGTATTTCTTTAGACCTTATAATCCACTCAGTGTAAAACCATTTGAAGTTATGTTAAATTTTTTTTAAATACTTTTTCAAATACTCATGCAGAGAAAATAAAGTGAAAATGACTATTATATATCAGCTGAGGACCTCAATGAGAGCTGTTAAAAAGTTGAGAAATTGGAAAGTTTAAGCAAATAAACTTGAATTATTTAGCCAAGAGAAAAATCTAATAGTATGCACAGATCAGAGACATTCTAGAAAAATAATAATCCATTGTTTCATGTATCTAGAGAAGAGAGAAAAGGAATTAAGTATGAAGTGAACTGCAAAAATTGTGAAACGTATAAGATGGTATAAGAAACTTTTACCAATACTTTGGGGAGCTTTAAAAATGAATAAACAAGGTGATGGATCTGCTAAAAGCCCTGACTTCACCACTATGTAATCTACACATGTAACAAAATTGCACTTGTACCCCATACAATTATACAAATAAAATAGGAATAAGCACATCAGTTAAAGATATTTAGGTAAAAACATATACATTGTAATAATTTCTACAACTAAATTATCCTAAGAATTCACACAAAAATATAAAAAACTTTCATTCAGAGATATCAAATTTAGAGCTAATTTAATTGGTTCAGTAAAAATGCTTCATAATATTCATCCCAATTTTTAATAATACAAAAAAAAAAACCCTAGGTAAACAAAAGCTAGGAGTGTGTGTGTGTGTGTGTGCTTGTATATATCCAATGTTCCAGGGACCCCCTCCAGAAGCTGAAAATAGGTAACACAGGCTCAGAGACTCCCATCTCCAAGTGTCTATTGTCTAAAACTTCTTTTTAACCCAGTAATTTTGATAGAGTACACCAGGATGTTATTGCTCTAGTGTTCAGTCTAGGCCCACTATGCCAGAGGGCTGGAAATACACCAGAATGACTGTACAGAGGGTGGCGTGGATTTCTTACTGCACCACACATATTTATGTCTCTACCATTTTTCACGTAACTTTTCAACCTCCAATTAATTTTCCCTTTATTCAATCCTTTTTTTGGGGGGGGGTATCTTGTAGAACCTTGTTAAAACTGAATATACATTATGCTTTTAGAAATAGTAAGAATCTGTGTGTGTGTGTGTGCACTATGCTTAGTCCATTTTGTATCTTAGAAGCTGCCTCATGGGAATTTTCACTTATCTTGCCAAGCTTGATAATCAGCACTTATCATTATTAATCTGATAATAAATATGAATATTTGTCTCTCAGGGAGAGTTGTTTGGAACTGATTGAAGGCAGATGACTGATTTGTTAGATTATCAGTCTTTACGGAGGAACGTAGGTTCTCAGCTGAGCATGGCAGTGAAGTCTAGACATTTGGATGGATGAAGTGACTAGGTTTGACCTTTGAACCATGCCCCGTACAAAGGATGAAGTGTATTTCATATAAAGTGAATTAAAGGGGGAGATAGAAAGTATTTAAAATTTAAAAAAAAATTTAAATTGCACATGAACTTTATAGACACCCTCTCTATATGTATATACACATATGTGTATATATACACATATGTGTATATATGCACACACATAAATACACATGTTTATATACACAAATATATGTCAGGTAATCAAAATCAGGTAACCTTATAAATGCTGAATTGGAGAGTCAAAAATAAATCTCCTCTTTATTTTTCTTCATATTCTATACATGCTGGAAACCTTAAATTTCCAATCCGTTTTGCAGTGAGGAGCCACGTGACAGAGCTTTGTACAAGGAAAGACAAGTGGAAACTCCTGCAAAATGCTTCCTCTTCGTCATGCTTAGAGAACTGAGTGAGGAAAGAGGTACCTGGGTCACTGAACCACACCAAATAACAAAACCCTTCAAGCTAAGAACGTTAGAGTAGAAAATGGAAAACGTCTTACTGGTGGCCTCACTGAGTTTCTGTGACAGCCTTGGACCACTTCCTTTAAATATTTGTTGCGTGAAACATTTATAACCCTTCTTGTTTAAATCGGGATAGCAGGAGTTCAGAGTACACTATTATGTACAACTGAGCACACAGCTCTGCTACAAGAGGTTAAATAACAAAATGATTCAAGGTTAAATATTTCAAGAAGACTTTGAATAATCAATGTTATGTAGTTATGTCATTGTTTGTTTTCTGTCTCTTGAATAGCACACCTGAAACTGGATAATTTATGAAGGAGAAGGATTTTTTCATACTTACGGAGGCTGAGAAGTTCAAGGCTGAGGGGCCACATTCGGTAAGGGCCCTCTTTCTTGTGGGGACTCTTTGCAGAGTACCAAGAGGGATACAGGGGCTCTGTACATAGCAAGGGGCTGAACCAGCTAACTCAGGTCTCTCTTTCTTTATTTAACACCACTCCCATAAGAACCTATTAATCCAAAAATCCAGGAATGAATTAATCCATTCATAATCCCCTCTGAAGGGCCCATCTCTCAATATTGCCACGTTAGGGGTTAATTTTAAACATGCATTTTGGAAGAGATAAATATTCTAACCATAGCAAGTCATATATATATAAAAGTTATATTTTAAGGCAATTATCTTATAACCTTCATTAATTCTCCAAGCATGAATATGGTATGCAAGACTTCTCCATGTGTTTAGTCATGGTATTTTCCACTTTTCCCAATTTTTAAATCATTTTATTAAGATATAATTTAAATGCTACATAATTTAAAGTATATGTTTGGGTTTTAGTATGTTCCCAACCACAGCTATAATTAAATTTTAGAACTGTATATTACCCCCAAAGAAACCTAGTTAACCCCCATGTTTGCTAAATACTCTGCAGAAGCAATTATCATGAAATACTTTAATATTGTGGCAAAGAATTTTATTATTACAGAGCTATATACAAAATGAGCATGTTGGCAACCTGAAGTTGGCAAGATGTAGTATGATTAAGCCAATATCTGAATTTATACTCTTGATATCTTCATATCTATCATACACTTGCACCAAAGTTAATCTGGCTACAACAGATTAGAGAGCTGTTATGAGAAAGATGAGCCTGTGATATGTAAGCATTTGCCTATTTGGATATATTTAGTTGGTGTTACACATGGAGTCAAAGCATGTGCAAGAAGAAATTCAGGTAAGAGGAAGGATAAACTGTTTAATTTTTCTGTTACCAAGTCTTCCCCAAACAGAGTTGCAAAGTAAGAGAAAGTTCTTTTTGGGTTTCCTCGTTTAAACCTTATTAGTCAAGACACTGCAATTATAACAAACACATCCAAAAACTCAGCCATTGAGACACCACAGTCTAGAGAGAGTTAGACAGTCCAAGGAGGCCTCTACTTCAAGAAATCTTCCAGGAAAAGTGTCTTCCACCATGGTGTTCTACCATCACCTAGGGGACGTGCTCAAAGCTAGCTGTCAAAAACTCAATTGTGTCCTCTCTCCACCCCCAAATTCATATGTCGAAGCCCTCAACCCCACTGTATTTAAAGATAGGTCCCAAAAGAGGTAACAAAGGTTAAATGAGGTCTAAAGAGTGATGAGGCCTTAATCCTACAGAACTGGTGGTCTTATAGGAAGAGAAAGAGATGCCGGAGGTTTCCCACTTCTGTGTATGCCCAGAGAAGAGGCCAGACGAGGACATAGTGAAAAAGTGGCCATTTACAACACAGGAAGACAGGCCACAGGAGGAAAAAAACATGATGGCACCTCGATTTTAGATTTTTAGCTTCTAGAAATATAAGAAAATAATTTTCTGTTGTTTAAGCTGCCAAGTCTGTGATATTTTGTTATGGCAGCCCCAGCACATTAATGCATTGGGTAACTAGTATCATGCCCTCATTATGCACACCAGAGAAAAGAGATGTGGTGCAGGATAAGCAGCTTCCTTTTCTAGATATAATTTACTCATTACTCAAATATTATTCCCGCTTACCTTGCACTGGCCATAATTTAGACGCATGGCCATATTTAACTATAAAGAAGGTGGTAAGATGTCCCACAAGTTGACTTGTTCCCTGCTAAAATGTGTGTGTATGTGCGTGTAATGAAAAGAAATGAATGCCTGCAGGGGCGAGTCAGTACTGGGGACTTAATACTCTCCGGCTCAAGCCTCTTCCTCCCAGTTTCAGCATCTCCTTCCAAGTGCCTTCTGTTTTTTCAAAAGCTTCCCAACACATGACTGTAGATTTAGCCTGTTGACAGTGTCCTGTTCTCTAAACTTTGACTTTTGATTCAGCTCCTTAATGTTTTTGGCAGTTTTGTTTCTTTTCTCAGCTATATATTCTTAATGAATATTTGATCTTACTGATTTATACTAGAATATTAATGGATGATATATCGGTGGCTAATTCATAATAGTGCTCCCAAATAACTTCTTTTCAATAGAAACTTATAGGAATTATTACTGAACCCTAACCTAAATTGGCAAAATTTTAAATATTAAAATTTCAAGTCCTTATGTCATTAAATAAGGAAGTAATTTTGACCAGTCCTTATTTCCGTTACACTGAGATAATGTATACATAAGTAGTTGTGTTTAGGATCTACTTAAACATAATGCAAGGAGTAATATTATTTTGGATTTTTACTACTTTTGAACCAACTGTTCCTTTTCCCTTTTCCATTTATTCACTTTTTAATTTTTTTAAATTTTGTATTACTTTTAATTTATTGATTCAGTTTCATTGGGTGTACAAAGAAGTAGTTTACAGTGTTTGCATTTGTTAGGTAAAGGCCCTCTTACAGTTGTCCCACCCCCAAGAGGTGTGCCATACACCCGTAACTCCCCATTCCCTCCCTCCACCCCCTTCCTACTCTCTTGTTCTCCCACCTCTGCCCCCCACCTTGAATTGATTTGGGTTTTTCTTTATGTCTTCCCATTTATTATTTTGGAAGTTTTCCCCTCAGAGTCATGTATACTATCTCTGCATTCAGAAAGACTTCCTACTATCCACAGATGGTCTAGGGATAGTAAAGAACTGTAAGATGTAAGGGGATCTAAAACCCACCTGGGATATCCTTTTTAAGTCAAGAAAAGTTTGTTGCCTATCTGCTAGACTTAGGAGCTGGGGGTACATAGAGCCATGAACAAGATGGCCCTGGACTCTTTCTCATGGTGCTTCAAGATTAGTGAGCCTTTAACAAGGGGACAGTTTGCGTCTCTATTTGCATGCAGAAAAAAATAACTCCAGTTTCTATCAGGTTCAGCTATTGAGAGGAGAAAGGGGGAAGAGAACTCAAAGCATTAAAATAAATGCCTATGCTTTCTTCATCCATGCCCTTTCCTTTAAAAGCAGCTTCCTATACCCTGTTAGTGCCTGTATCAAGGTTCAATGAAACCACGTCTGAACTCATTTGCAACATTGTGCTGGTCGCTGGTCTGACACCCTCACACTGTACTGGCTGCCTGCTGGTCTGCCCACACTTCCCAATTCTTTTGTAGTTACTGTACTCCTAGTCGACAAGTGAAAACACCTAGCATGGAGCAGATGTGAACGAGGAGGGGATTTTTAAAACCGATAATCTTTAATTAAAAGCATAACACTCTCTAGGTTCACGTCTCAGGGCCACATAACACATAAGGTATTTTTATAATGAAATTCAGCTGGTACTTTCTTTCTCTAATGGGTCTTCTTGGCTAGAAGCCAAACGGATTAAAGTTGTACCAAATTTGATCATGTACCAGGAGGTATTATCATCAAGCTTTAATATATACAATTCAGATTATGCATTTCTACAAGGAGAGCCAAAATTAATTTAATTTTATGAGGGTCAAGGGACAATGGTAGGGAGTGTGCAGGAAACCCTGGAATGGGGTTTGGCCTCCTTGTCATCAAGTATGTCAGCAGTGATGATGCAGGACCACCCTGGTCCCGGGGTGAGGGGCAGGAGGTGAGTCCATGGTGAGAGTGCTGGTGGGGCCGAGAGCTGGGCTGAACGTTGTCTTCTGATATCTACTCTGACAATAGCCTTGTCCAGTCATCAGCAAGCTTTCTGTAAAGGGCCATATATTGCTACTTGGCTATTGTAGGCTTTGTGGATTATAAGTTTCCTACATCACTCTTCAATTTTGCTATTGCTACTGTAGCAAGAAAACACTCATAGACAAAATATAGATGAATGAATGTGAATGTGTGCTAATACAACTTTCTAGAGAAGGGGACTTGAACTTTATATAATTTTAGTGTGTCATAAAATATTGTTATTCCCTTTTTTTTGTACCATTTATAAACACAAAAACTATTTTTGCTCATAGGGGGCAGGTGAACAGGTGGCAGGCCAAATTGCCACTCCTGGCCTGGATATGCCTTACGTTCAACAAGGATTTACTGAGTGATTCCTACATTCCAAACACTGTTCTCATTGCTGGGTTCTGACAGTGAACTAAGAACAAAGGCCCTGCCCACTCATAGCTTACATTCAATAGCTGTCTGCTGTCATTGCTTCTCACCCAGAAAAGACGTACGATAGTGATGACTATGTATGTGACCCTGTTACAAAATTTTATGTTCACCTACCAGCTGAGCCATAAGTAAAAGTTAGGATTTTGCGATTTCAATAGCAAGTATCTCTTTGTGAATTCCAGTATTCTTCTTCTTCTCAGATCATGTTAAATTTCTTCATTTATTCCTCATCTCTAGCACAGTGGTTGGCACAGAAGAGGCATTTGCAATAATTGAATAATAGCTAACATTCAGTTTGATACTTAATAAATAACATTGACTGTTTTATAGTATGAATTGCCTAATAATGGAATCTAAGATGTTATTCCTGTTATGTAACATGCTAAACAAAAATGCTACCAATTAAATCTGAGATGGTTGACATTGTGAAAGGCATTCACATTTCAGAATATGAAAAAAGAAAGGTAAGACTTAGACTCTATAAAATATGGTAAATGTTTCCTGAATAAGTTGTGTTTATAGACCCATTCATTCTGCGAATGTGTAATACTAATTTATAATGAGGCACAGGAAAAGTCAAAACCACAAAGTCTCTGTAAATAATGTCACGTGGGAGTACTACGCCTGGCGTCTTCTGGTGACTCTGCTGCAATTCCGGGCTGGAGACATTCCCTCCGCGAAGGCCTCGCTTGCTTTCTGGAAGGCTCCAGAGCCGCCTCTCACACAGCCTTACCTCCTCCTTGCCAGTCTGGTGGTGAGTGATGCAGAAACATTTTAATTAATGGTGAACTTCTCGAAGTTGAAGTGCAAACAATTACAGCTCAATTTTACTTTTGGCCTCATTTTCTTCATTTCCGTTCTCTCCTCCCTCCCCATTAGATGACTCTGTGTCACAGTCTGTAAGCTGGCTAATGGCTCTGCTTGTGAAGGAGAGGGCATTGTTTCTCTCTCCCGCAATTAAAAGCAGCAGAAGGACAAAGAACTCTCATGCCAAACATCTCTAGAAGAGTCCTTCCAAAAGGCAGACAGTCACCCTTCTCTTTCTGAAAAAACGATTTTTTCCCCCAAAGAGGAACATGTCTTCCCTGTAGCAACTGTTAGCACGTAAGACTCAAAGAAAGTTCATAGCACACATCACAAGTACTCTGATATGTAAGTGAAGTGATCTGTAGCACTGTTAATTAGACCTAAATTCTTGATTTACTATTTATAAAACAAAATTGATTATTACTTCATCAACAACATTTAAAGCATCATTAAGAGAGGTCTGCTCCAGCAGCCTCAGGTTAAATTTTTTAACAAGCACTTTAGTTGCTAATCTGTGTTATTGCCAACATATGTAAACTTCCTAATGCTAATTGCATTCAGCTGTGAATCAAACAATGTCTAATTCTCTTCAGGATTAATTATGCACATGTGCTGCCTGCATTCCTAAACATGGTTCTCATAAATAATAAGAGATATATCTAAGCAGATGGGATTTTTCCAACTAAATGATCTGTTTATCATGAATAAAACAAATGACACATACTAGACTTCAAATGCAGAGTCACAGCAACTTCACATATTTTTAGCATTAATAATTACCCCAACAATTGTTTGTGTGAATGTAATTTTGAACAATTCAGCAGCAAACCATGTTCAGTCATATGCCATATTTATCTTTCATAACTTTTTTTAAAAATTGAACTTAGAGTCAGGAAGAGGGTCATTTATTTCGTGCACTGACTGGGTAAAGATAATTGTACAACATAAAGATTCAAACTCTACAGTCCTAAGGGAGCTCTGTTTAAATGCACTTTGTAATTAAGTTTGTAAAATGTTTTATAGTCTTCTTACTCTACAGAACACAAAATGTTGATGGGCACCTTTTCTAGATGTCCATCAAGACTAGAATCTTCAGATTATCAATAGTTTAATTCAACAACAGTTTGACTCAATTATTTATTACTGCAACAAAGATAATTTGGAAAGAAAGTAAACTTGTAAGTTAATAATATATCCTATTTTGTGGAATTACGGGGATTTGTTTATTTGCACAATGTATCCACAGCAAATGTACAGCATGTATGAACCAAAGTGGTATTCACTGGCATGCTTGGACATTCCAGAAAAAATTAGAGCAACTTTTTTTTTAAAAAAGAGAGGGATCCGGGTGGCGCCTGTGGCTCAGTGTGTAGGGCACTGGCCCCATATTCCGAGGGTGGTGGGTTCAAACCCAGCCCCAGCCAAACTGCAATAAAAAAATAGCTGGGGGTTGTGGCAGGCGGCTGTAGTCCCAGCTACTCGGGAGGCTGAGGCAAGAGAATTGCCTAAGCTCAAGAGCTGGAGTGCTGACACCACAGCACTCTACCAAGGGCAAGAAAATGAAACTTTGTCTCTCAAAAAAAAAAAGATATAGAAATCTATAACATCTTCAAGAAGAGTTGAAAGGAGAGAGATTTGGGATGACAAATGTCACCCCTACTCCACTAAGGTCAAAACAGTGATCCCTTCCATAATGCCAGAACAAGATAAAGAGATCTAGGATGCACTGACCATTGCCTCCTAGCTGTGGGAACCACTGGCTACTTGTGACTACTGAATACTTGAGAAATGGCTATCCCAAATAAAATGAATACGAAAAAAATAAACATTCCCCCCAACTTTTGTATATTGAAAGGTAATATTTTACATGTACTTGGTTAAATAAAATATATTATTAAAATTAATTTCACCTAGTTCTTTCACTTCACAATGTGGTGGCTAGCAAACATAAAATTACATATAAAGCCAACGTTTATATTTATATTAGAAAAAGTTGGTCCAGCAGGTTTGAGTTATTCAGTAGATCCAGAGTGGGGAATAGACACATGTATTTTTTGAACATTCCTTAGTTGAATCTGATGCATGTCAGATTGAGTACCGAGGCTCTAGAAGCTAAGGAGGGGCAGAGTACAGAAGTGGCTTTACAACGGAGATTTGGGTTATGCAGATAATATGAGAAAACACGTTTGAGATCAGAGAGGACGGGTAACTTGCCCAAGACCACGCAGCCACAGAAAGTGCCACACAGTAAGTGACAGAGCCAGACTTGGTTTCTATGATTCCCGGGCCTGTGTTATTTCTTTTACGTAATACAGCCTTCTAGAAAAAAGGATGGAAAGGGGTAAACCTTATAGGAGCAGAACCAGCAGCACAAACTGGCGCTGGAATCAGAAAAAGAGCTTCTCAGAGGAAGGTAAAACTTAAGTAGCATCTATGTGACAGGCTTGCTGCTAGCTCTTTTCACATCTATTCTCTTTAGTCAACTCTCACTTAGCTCACGCTGAAACACTTACTTATGATAAGCCATAGACAACGTTGAGACATTTATCTTTCACAATTTTCATTTCTTTGACTGTTATTCATTTTTCCTTCCAACATTTAATACTAACGCCATTACCATCTCACCTCCTCTCTTTTCTATTTATCCCATGGTGACCAAAATGGTTCTGTTTTGCCCATGACCCTTTTTTATTGGATTTGCTATGTGATACATTACTTAATACACGACACTAAAGCTAATATAAGTGTATATAAACTTCGAATACTAAAAGACATGAATTTACAGTACTTAACAGCAGTGAAAATTTATAGATTGTTTAACCTCATTGTGAGGTTTATTTTCTTCACTTTTATAATGGAGAAAACAACACCTCCTTTGCTGGTGGTTGTAAGCATTTATCTGTCACAGATCCTAGGCCAGGTCTATGCAGGTGCTAAGCTAATGATAGTTTTTCTGCTTTCCCTTCTTCTATCCCTATATCATTTACCTTTTAGCCTTGACATGTAGAGCCTTAAAGAAAAAAGGAGCTCATTGGGAGATAGAACGAGCAAACTTTTTGATTTTACCAGTGAAATAAAATAACCTTTCCATCGCTTTTGCAGGAACACTTAGCAATGTCACTTATGTCATATGTAAATAAAATAAAACATTGGATCAGATATTAATTTCAGCTGGGAAACCTGAGAACTTGGGCTGTTTGACTTCATGGCAGGAGCTATTTCAAACACTCATAATCACTCATTTTTGCTTAAACAATCGGCCCATGGCCCTACCTTATAGTTTTAAGAAGATGTCCTAGACTTCGGAAAGAACAGTGTCTAATGTTGCTTGTTAGGAGGTGATGGTGTGGATGTGATTAATGGCAGAAATAGAATTAGAAGAAAGTGTCCTTTGGCACATTTTCATCTCAAACATTTACACAGAGATGTTCTCATGTCTTCAATTTACAACCCTCACAGTGCATTGGGACTCCTACTCATCCCCTCCAGCCTTGGCTCTGTGCAATCCTCCTGCCCTCACTCAATATTTGACTCACCTAGAAGAGCTGGAAATGGATTATTCAGATTTCTCAAGTATCGAAAAAGTTTTTTCTTTTTAATTCAAATTTTAAACTGAGATTTCAACTAGATAGTCACTAGCAATCAAAGCTAAAAAAGCAAAACAAAAATGAAATAAATAAATTTTCAAATCGAATGCTGATACTTGTAACACAATGTCATTAATGTTAAACAAGTGAGGCATTAATGACATTGACACATAAAAAATAAAATTATATTTAATAGCTGCATTTCCAAACTCAAGGAAGTAGATACTTCAGACAGTCTCCCACCAAATTTTAAAACTAAGATGGTTATTGAGCTTTACCTTTCATGGATATCTTCATCTATAAAAGGGAGACAAAACTAGCAAATACTTCATATGGTACTCGAAGACTCAGTAAAATAATAGTTGCAAAATGCTTACTACAATGTCTGGCAAGAATGAATGCTCCATAATTATTTCCTCTATTATTATCATTAATAATTTACAAATTTAACCAAACATCTCCACATAGTTTTGACCATATTAAGGTCTCAATATGACTGTCTTATGAATCATGGGTTTGAGTAATAATCAAAGAAGTAAAAAATGCATGTAGATTTATTTAAAAAAAATCTAGCTGTCTTAAACCTTGAAAAGCATCCAAAAATACAAGAAGAAGAAAAGGAATAAAACACCAGATTAATGAAGGAAATGTTGCTATTGGAAACTCTGGTGGCTGCGCAATATATCCGCCCTGGGCATGGAGCCTGAGGGTGTTTTCATGTTTTTTTCCCCCTTCACTTTTCTCTGGGCTTATGCCCACATGTAAATGTGACCGTCAGTCTATTCTCCTCCCCATTAGTATCCTTCCAGACTTGATAAGGATATTCATGCTGTTCCCGAGGGTTTAATGATTGCCAAAAGATGCATTAAATGATAACATTGACTGTGAAGTACTTTAAGTCGATAAATTCTCTTTTTAACAATTAATTTCATGTGCTTTCAAAAACTACTTGGCACAGAATATAGGGTACTTAATATTTCACTGACGTTTAAACAAGTCTAAATTTGCTAGTTTCATTAAATAGCTTCATACTAAAAATCATTTAATTTATAAAACGTGTGTTTGGCAATGAGTGTGCCATTTTAGGTAATATAAAGGGTACATGGGTAACAGGCTGTAAGTCTAAATCTGTTACTTATCTTCCTAAGTGATGCTAGAAAAACTTCTCCTCTTTAGTATCAAATTTTTAAGGCAGGAATTGGAGGCAAAAATAAACTTATGAATAAACAAGTTAATTTCTATAAGATCTATTTGAAATATAACAACAATTCAAATTATCTCTACCACTTTAACTATTAAAACTATTCTCTACTTGGTTATATATATTACTAATTTTTTAAGTGTGAGGTCTCAGCTTAAGTAAAACAAAATAATAATAATCTTAATTTCCTTTACAAAAAGGAAAATTATTTTCTGTTTTGGATTGTCACACAGATATATATTTTATTCTAACTTCAGGAACAAATTTTAGTCTATGATTTCTAAGGTTTCTTCCAGTTTAAAATTATATTATTCCTGTTTCTTGTAAAGTATTGAATTTGGATACATTTAATTCCATCAGTAGTTAGTAGAATATAATTAATATAATGACATTCCAAAGCAATGGGAAAAGAGACTAATTGGCTAATTTTTAAGAATATTGTTGAAGGGCGGCACCTGTGGCTCAAAGGAGTAGGATGCTGGCCCCAAATGCCAGAGGTGGTGGGTTCAAATCCAGCCCTGGCCAAAAACTGCACCAAAAAAAAAAAAAAGAATATTGTTATATACAAAAATATATTTTCTATTGCTCAAAAGTAAATGTAAATGAGTCATAAAGTAATTAGATGAAAATTTAGAAGGATATTATAATAATATTGGATAGAGAAGGTTTTACCACCCCAATTCCAGAGGTAAAAATATCAAAAAGAAAGACAGTAATCTATTTCTACATAAAAATGAAACTCTTCTATATATCAATCACCATAAATGATCTAGAAAAAATATTTGTTGGCAAAAGGTTAGCATATTTATTAGATGAAAAATAAAGAATATTTATAAATCAACCAAAAAGACAAAACAAAGTCCCTGATAAATAAGAAAAGGATGTGAGCAATTAATGAGTAAAAGGAAGAAAACTGGTTATACATACATGAAAAATACTCAGTTTCACGTGTAATCTAAGAAATGAATATTTGAAGGAAAACAAAATCTATATTATGGTTATTATATTAGAAAGTTGAAAAAGAATATTAATATTCAGTGTTATAAACATATGAAGAAATGGACACTTTTTTTTTTATTGTTGGGGATTCGTTGAGGGTATAATAAGCCAGGTTACACTGATTGCATTTGTTAGGTAAAGTCCTTCTTGCAATCATGTCTTGCCCCCAGAAGGTGTGGCACACACCAAGGCCCCGCCCCCTCCCTCCTTCCCTCTCTCTATTTTTCCTCCCCCACATAACCGTAATTAGCCTTAATTGTCCTCATATCAAAATTGAGTACATAGGATTCATGCTTCTCCATTCTTGTGATGCTTTACAAAGAATAATGTCTTCCACTTCCATCCAGGTTAATACGAAGGACGTAAAGTCTCTATTTTTTTTAATAGCTGAATAGTATTCATGGTATACATATACCACAGCTTGTTAATCCATTCCTGGGTTGGTGGGCATTTAGGCTGTTTCCACATTTTGGCGATTGTAAACTGAGCTGCAATAAACAGTCTAGTACAAGCGTCCTTATGATAAAAGGATTTTTTTCCCTTTTGGGTAGATGCCCAGACAGACGCATGGCTAACAAACATATGAAAAAATGTTCATCATCTCTATATATTATAGAAATGCAAATCAAAACCACCCTGAGATACCATCTAACCCCAGTGAGAATGGCCCACATCACAAAATCTCAAAACTGCAGATGCTGGTGTGGATGTGGAGAGAAGGGAACACTTTTACACTGCTGGTGGGACTGCAAACTAGTACAACCTTTCTGGAAGGAAGTATGGAGAAACCTCAAAGCACTCAAGCTAGACTCCCATTTGATCCAGAAATGAACATTTTTATATGCTGTTTCTCTCAGTAGAGACACTATTATTACTATTTTTTTAATTTAATTTTTTTTAGAGACAGAGTCTCACTTATTAACCCTCGGTAGAGTGCTGTGGCATCACAGTTCACAGCAACCTCCAAATCCTTGGGCGATTCTCTTGCTTCAGCCTCCCGAGTAGCTGGGATTACAGGCACCCGCCATGCCTGGCTATTTTTTTGTTGCAGTTTGGCCAGGGCTGGGTTTGAACCCCCACCCTCTGTACATGGGGCAGGAGCCTTACCCACCGAGCCACAGGGGCCACCCGAGACACTATTATTTGAAGGGCTTTTTGGTAATAAACATCAATAACCTAGTACAACGTCAAGAACAAGAATGAAGATGAGCAACTGTTCCAGAGTAAGGGTAACAGAACAACCACCAACGCAATGTATTCCTGTGCTGGTTATTAGAGTGAGACGGTAGGAAATGGGACTATAAAAAACATTGCTGCTGGAGTTGATTACATTTAAATATAGACCCTGCAATAGCTAATAGTAGTGTGCCAGTGTTAATTCCCTGAGTTTGTTCATTGGATCCTGGTCACATAATAGTGCATCCTCTTGCTCTTGGGAAAGGCAAATTAAGGTATTATATTTAGGGGTAAAGGCACAGATTTTTGTAGACTTACTCTCAAACAGTTCCGGTAAAGAAAGGGAAAGAGATAAAGAGGAGACAGAGAGAAAGACACAGATGAGGGAGAGGGACACAGAGACAGAGAACGCAGAACCCAGAGCAAATGGGGCGCAGGGCAAACCCGTGGCTCTAGGTAGGTAAAAAGAATCGAGGAGCTATTTATATAATTCTTGCAACTTTTCTGTAAGTTTAGAGCTATCAAAATTGAAAGTTAGTAACAACTAAACAAGCTTAAAAAGCATATATATATTAGAGAAATGCAAATCAAAACAACCCTGAGATATCATCTAACCCCAGTGAGAATGGCCCACATCACAAAACCTCAAAACTGCAGATGCTGGCGTGGATGTGGAGAGAAGGGAACACTTTTACACTGCTGGTGGGACTGCAAACTAGTACAACCTTTCTGGAAGGAAGTATGGAGAAACCTCAAAGCACTCAAGCTAGACCTCCCATTTGATCCTGCAATCCCATTACTGGGCATCTACCCAGAAGGAAAGAAATTCTTTTATCATAAGGACACTTGTACTAGACTGTTTATTGCAGCTCAATTTACAATCGCCAAAATGTGGAAACAGCCTAAATGCCCACCAACCCAGGAATGGATTAACAAGCTGTGGTATATGTATACCATGGAATACTATTTAGCCATTAAAAAAAATGGAGACTTTACATCCTTCGTATTAACCTGGATGGACGTGGAAGACATTATTCTTAGTAAAGCATCACAAGAATGGAGAAGCATGAATCCTATGTACTCAATTTTGATATGAGGACAATTAATGACAATTATGGTTATGGGGGGAAACAGAAAGAGGGAAGGAGGGAGTGGGTGGGGCCTTGGTGTGTGTCACACTTTATGGGGGCAAGACATGATTGCAAGAGGGACTTTACCTAACAATTGCAATCAGTGTAACCTGGCTTATTGTACCCTCAATGATTCCCCAACAATAAAAAAAAAAAAAAAAAGCGTATACTCAATGAACCAATACTTTCACTTTAAGAATTTCTCTGAAGGAAGTGATTGTGGCTCTGTAACAAAGATATGTATTTATCACAGGGTTATTTATAAAAGCAATAAGATGAAACTGAATGTTCAAATTCACTGACAGTATTTATTTTACAAGATAGCGTAGCATACTGTCGTTAAAACACAACATTTAGAGAGGTTTTTATTGACCTGGGAAAATGGATATCAGTGAGATGGTACTAATTTAAAAACAAAACATCCAAAATAAATACAGTAGGTTTCTTTTCGAAATGAATATTTCTGAATATGGGTGGTACGTTAACTATATATAAAGGACTGATTTTTATTAAGATCTTTTCGGGGGGGGTCTATAATTCTTTCTGAAAAATGCATCTAACAGTTAATGACAAGACAAAAAAGGAAATTCCGCTGAGATGACTGTCCAAGATTTCTTTCATTTGGGGGGTATCTTGTTATACATCGCAAGCCTGGGAACCTTTGCCTTCCTGGGTCCCTTCCTCCATAAAGATCATATAAAAAATAGTACTTTGGAGTTTTGCTAACATGAAATGAAATATATTAGATCATCCATTAAAAATATTTTTTTCCATAGGAAAGTTAATTTGATTCTGATTTTAAAAGAAATCAGTACAATCTGATGGTCCTTTAAAGTTCTGTGGTCTCTAAGCACTGTGCCTATTGTCCCTAACCAGTAATTTGGACTGATTCACCACCTCTACTTTCTGTAGGAGACTCACAAGACATTTAGAATGGTTCTTGTCTATCCAAATTGGTAGAATATTGTTAAAATGCAGATTCTGATTCAGTAAGCATACGATGAGAGCCAAGCAAAATATATAGGTAATGCTGATGATACCAGTCTGTGGAGAAGCACAAGTCTAGGAAATAATCACCACGACCCGGACCTCCATGTGCCAGTGTATTTTTCTTCAGCATCTAGGCTTTCTTCGATACTTTTCTTTCAACAACTGGTCATGTTTTCTTAGGCATGCAAGAGTATCCTTTACTTCCTGCCCATTTACCTATTGGCCGAGATTGATACTTAGACCCATACCTGTACCCAAACCTGTCTGAAAGTGATGCTCCAAAATATTAGCAGACATCCATAATTTGTAGTGAAAATCTGAGTGATATTTAATACTGTCTGTTAATTTAATACTGTTACTAATTTAACTTCACTATTTAATGACTTTATATTCAGTATGAATTTTCTAAACAGAATATGTATATTAAAATACTTAGAAGTATTTACCAAAAAGTATATCTGTAAAAGAGAACAAAATAAATCAGTCAAAACATGAATTATTTTTTCAATTATTATTTCAATTATATTTCCAATCTAGTTTGGAAAAGGTGGAGAAAAAAACAAAAACTGGCACTTAAGGAAGTGGAACGATATTTTAATATTAAAGTATTTATAGTGGATCTCTCAGTTTTGTGTTTACTACTCCAACAGAAGCCAATTAAGTTTTAAGAATATGTTATTTAAACAGATAATGTGATTCTTAGGTTTGTATGATTTAACGTTTTGCATAATTTGATTAAAACCGTCCAACTAGTTAGTATGTAATTACTACATTTTTTTTAGTGAGTGAACAAATAAGTAAATTAAAAAGTATACTTATTTTAATATTCTTGGCAGTGACCAACATTATCGATAATGAGCAAATCCATTAAAATTATTGAAAATTCAAGGTCTATTACGTAGGTTGTTATTGTGACTTGAAAGACAGCAACAATGCTATTCATTCCAACTCTTAAATATCATTGGCATATAAACTCCTAAAAATTTGTCTTTGGGGATCTATGATACCGCCTCAAAGTTTATTTTTACCTTTTTTTGGAAGTTAAAACATTGCTCATGAAATATGTTCAGTTTATCTGAAAAACATAAAGTAGTATTACTTCACTTTTTCCACAAAATCTTAACGGGCATTCTTTTTATCACCTCAATTTATTACAGAGTGGTGATTTTTTTTTTCTCCATTAACTCATATTTTTAACTTATAGTATGTGAATGTTTTTTCTAAGTCTTTATCTGATCATCCATCAGGCTTTGATAGTTATAAATGCTAGCTTTCATCCAAATAATTTGAACAGAAAAGAAAATAAAAATCCATAATTTTAGATTGGGCAAATATATTTTGCTTGGCAGTCAAGATTGCATACAACTGAATAATATAGTATGTCATTGCCATATAACGAATACAGTGTGTGTGTGTATATATATGTATTATAAAACATCTTTGAAGTTTTAATGCTCTCTTTATGCTATACCTTTTAAAAATTTATTTATAACTAGTATATGACATACAAACAATGGAAATCTTTCAAAGTTGAATTCATTACAGGTATTAAATGTACCCATAATTATACCTTTCTCCATTCACTTGAGGTGACCTGTTATTTGGAACTTTTTGGATGGAAATATTCTTATTCAATTCATGGAATGTTTTCAACTATATTAGCGCTAGTATGTAGTAACTGCCTTATCCAGACATATAATTCTTACAGAAATACTGGAATGGAACACCATGAAAATTAATATTCTGTGTTTCCCCTGCAGACCCTTAGAAAGAGGAATTTTATATGATTTTTGCAGAAACCTGATATAAGCCTGTATAACTTAAGGATCACATTCATGTTATTTCCCGTAATTACTTAGCACCAAGCCAACACCCTGTATACAATGCCATATTTATTTTAGGTGAGCTATAGTTTTGAGGTTTTATAATTTCTTTGCGTAATGTGTATATTTAGAAAATATATACATACGGTTGACAGACGTTATAACTATTCCGGCTGTACAATATAGCCTTTGAGCCTTTGTCTTTGAGTCATATAAACATAATCTTATGAACTGTTTTAAACTTCAGGAAATAGATTACTTTATCCAGTATTTCAAATTTTAAACTTTTTATGGCCATATGTAGAGATGCAATATTTATATATGTGAAAGGGATTCATAATTACCTATGCACGTCTGTCTCAATTAATTTATTCATGATTTCCCCTGAAAGTCTCCATGACTGCTCCTTTAGTGATGAGAAGCATAATGGAGAGCCAGGGACACGACTCTTAAGAATAAAATCAATTTTGTAAAATTAAATCATTTAGGGATACAGTGAGTTTTCTAATGATATTAAATTTGAGATGTAAAAATAATGTGTGAAACTTATATTTAAGTTATGAAGAATAATAAGAAAAATATCCATGATTCCACTGCCCAATTTAAGTGCTAGAATATTATTGATATGGTTTCATCTACTTAGGTGTTCTCATTTCCCTTCTTCCCCCAGAAGGAATGACTATAAGGAATTTTGTGTCTATCTTTCTAATTATTTTAAAAATCATTTTATTACAAAAAATAGATTGTTTGGATTTGTTTGCTTTGGAGTTGTGAAATAATGGTGTGCTGTACAATTGTAAATTATTGACGTCATATAGCAGGGCTTAGCAATCTATGGTCAGCCAGCCAAATCTGACCCATGGGCCAAATCAAACCACCCATGAGATAAGAATGATTTTTATATTTTTAAAATGTATAAATGTGTGAGGCTTATGGTAGGTGACCCCAAAGCCTCCAGTACTGGGTATATGACACTGTACAGAACACCCACTGTATAATACTCTGCTATGAACATATCCCAGTTTTCTTGTTCTCCTGACTATGGCTTCTCCTCCAAGGAGAAAATCCTCCTTAATAATCTCACAATATTTCTTCATGCACATATACAAGGGTTTATCTGGTGTACATACCTAGGCATGCTGTGTTACAGTATGTAATGCACTTTTGTCTTTGCAAGCCACATAGTCTGTCAAATACTCAATTCTTCAGTGGTAGTACATAAATAGCTGAACGATTTGGACCTGGTTCCTTTTAGCACAAGACTGGTTATACACATGTAGCTTTAAGGCAGTAGGAATTACCTTAAATTATTTGTGTAAAAAAATAGGTATAGCTTTATCTTATTAAAAATTTATTTACAAAAGCACATATCAGGCCTGATAACTATAGTTCATAGACACTTTAATCGATCAAGAAATGATTTTGGTATTTGGTTTGGTGTCAAAATGTAATTTCCTTTTTTTTTTTGAGACATAGTCTCATTTTTGTCGCCCCTGGAAGAGTGCCTGGCATCATAGCTCACAGCAACCTCAGACTCCTGGGCTCAAGCGATTCGCTTGCCTCAGCCTGCCAAGTAGCTGGGATTACGTCACCTGCCACAACGCCCAACTCTTTTTAGAGGTGGGGTCTTGCTTTAGCTCAGGCTGGTCTTGAACTCGTGAGCTCTGGTGATCCACCCGCATTGGCCTCCCAGAGTGCTGGTAATTGTATTTATATTTGTTTCTTTTAAAATTTAGCATAATTTATTTTTCTTGTTTAAAACACAGTCTTGGATTGCCAGTTTGATGCTGAAAAGAAGTATGCCATTTGAATTGCATAAAATTCCTCTCCTACATTTTTTACTATATTTAAAAATATAAAAATCATTCTTATCTCCTGGTCATTCTTTTCTTGAATATTTTCCTTTGATTTTTGATAATTAATCTTGGGTCAGTGTTCTCTTTGATATATGTACAATTTTCTAATTTAGATCATTTTAAATTTGGATTTCAATAATAAAATTCCTAGAATGTTCCTAAGTGAGTTTCTATCAGCAGCAAACTCTGCTTTTATCAATTTGTCTGTTAAAAGTTTCTCATATAAACACGTTCTTATTTGCATTTTCAACTAAACACACATTTTGTTCTCTTTATCTGATGAGCAATTTAATTGATTAGCATCTAGATATTAATACTTATCTAAAAGCTTTGTAAATAAGTATTGGTGAATTATTTCTACAATGTGAATTTTAATGGTATTTAAACATCATCTGAGATAAAAAATGAATTGTCTGTGGAGGCAAATTTTTCCTCATCTTTTCCATTGAAATTTGGTGATAGGATATAGAGATGTATTTTGTTTTCTATCTCCTAGAAAGATAAACCTTTTAAAGAAAATGAAAATGATCTACAGAAGGCTTGCATTTCCAATGGCCTAATCGACACAGAATTTTCAATTTTTGAAAATTTGATCATTATTTTCCCCTGTTGTAGGCCTTACCAATTTACGATTTAGTAAATGGTAGAAGCATAACAAAATCTTCTTAATAATTTTGAGTCATCTAAAACAGAGACTTCAGTTTGCTCATCTATAAAATTAGGATGTTAGATCACATGATCCAAACCCCAAATATTGAATATAAATCTTGATATACAGATTTTCACAAGAGAAAGCCAAATGATTATAATTTTTGTAGAGTTAAATACATCATATATAGGGGATAGACACACACATAGATAGACACATACATACATAAATACATACACAGTATATAGATATCTGTATATGTATGTCAGAAAGAAAGTGACAACCAAGATTGTTTGATAAAAGTTAATGAGATATTTGGTAAAGAGATTATCCCAATTATTTTCCTGAACCAAATCAAGTCTTGCTTAAGATTACACAGTGTTTACTCTGGGAATAGTACATTGGTTTTCATACAATGTAGAATCACACTATACACATATTACTATTGATTATTAACGATAAGAGAACAGAAATGACATGGGACTAACATATTTCCTCAAGTCACTTAACAAATTCTGTCTTCCTACTATATTGTAAACCCCAGTAGGACACATGCTTTGTTTATTATTAGTGGTAGGGGTGATCAAATGACCAATTGTAGCTTGCCTCATTTTTCATTCTTTTTTTAGATAGCTGTTCAAGGTGGAAGCTTAGGTTGAAAGGGCAAGTGCTGGAAAGATACCAGCTGAAAAAAATAGAGGAAAGAAACCAAAATCTTGGTAAGTCTATAATCAGATAATAAGATTTTATTTGCCAAAGAGTCTAGCTCTGTTTCCAAATACATATAAAGATAAATTATAAGAAATAATAGAGACAGAATATTGTGGCAAGTAATATTCTCAAATTTAAGTAAGTATCAGCAAGCACCTGGAAGTATTAGAGTTTGCTGGGCTGCACCCTCCAGAGTTTCTGATTCAGAATGTTTGAAATATTTGCATATCTAATAAGTTCCTAAGTCATGTTGATGCTCCTGGTCTGGAGACCACATTTTTTCTTTCTTTTTTTTTTTTTTATATCATAGCTGTGTCCATTAATGCAATTATGGGGTACAGTGTGCTGGTTTTATACACAATTTGAAATACTTTCATGAAACTGGTTAACATAGCCTTCATTGCATTTTCTTAGTTTTGTGTTAAGACATTTATATTCTATACTTAGTAAATTTAACATGTACCCTTGTAAAATGCACCATAGATGTGGTCCCACCAGTCACCCTCGCATCACCCATCCTCCCTCCTCCCTTCCCCCTCCTCCTCTTTCCCCTTCATCTTGGGCTGTAGTTGGGTTATAGCTTTCGTAATGAAAGCTATAAATTAATTTCATAGTAGGGCTGAGTACATTGGCTACTTTTTCTTCCATTCTTGAGAAACTTTGCTAAGAAGATTATGATCCAGATCCACATTTTTAAGAACCATAATTTAAAGTATTTTTAGCCCTTCTATAATCCAAATGATGTTATTGGAATAATCCAGGTATGGAAAACTAAACCAGATTATGGTTGGTATGTGGGTTTATACTAGCAAATTATATTGAAACATTTTTAGAAAGTTATGGAGAACCTGCCTTTAGGTTTATTACAAGGATGTTGGTAGCATTGGTTAATTTTCTACCTTGAATTATTTTTCACAATAGTCTGTACTATGAAAACTTAGGACAGAAATTTCAATCATATTTCAAAGATGTATCATGCCTGTTTTCAGTTTTCGAGCTGTGTGTTTAGAAAATTGTCCATTTTTCTTTCGGTTGATTCCCAGGAATCCCAGAGGCAAATTTTTAGCCCATGTCTTATACAGTATATGAGAAATTATATTCAGTATTTGTATGCTTTGCTTTATCTTGTATCATTCACTTTGATTTTTCCTACACATTCCATCAATTTTATGTCTTTTTTTCTTTTTGTACATTTGTAGGTTTTTTGGAGAAATAGCTCCATACTAATTTCCATACAGGTTGAACTGGTTTGCCGTCCCACCAACAATGTGTAAATGTTCTTTCTCTCTACCTCCATGCCAGCATTTGATCCAGTAATGCCACTACTAGTTATTTACCCAAAGGGAAGAAAAAGACATTTTGTCAAAAAGAGACTTGCACTTGAATATTTATAGCAGCACAATTACCACTAACAATTGGAAGGATGCAGAATAATCCAAGTGCCCACCAATCCATGAGTGGATTAATAAAATGTGGTCTATGTACACTCTGGATTACTACCCAGCTAAAAAAATGATGACCTAATATCTTTTGTAACAACCTGAATGGAACTGAAGACCATTCTCCTAAGAGAAGTACCAAGAGAATGGAAAAACAATCATTGCATGTGTTCAGTTCTAAATTGGAACTAGTCTATCAACACTTATGTTCACATATGTAAGTAAAATTCAAAGGCTATCAAGCATGTGGGGGGTTGGGTGAATTCACACATAATTGGTGCAATGCACACATCCTGGGCAAAGGGCACACTTTTAAATTTGCTTTAAAATGTACAAAAGCAAATTTAGTAACCAAAATGTGTGTACCCCTGTATTATTCTGAAATAAAAATTTTAAAAAGATTGTGAAATAAGTGGCTAGCTAAGTAATCAACAGATAGGTACATGAAGGCACTGATGATTTTATAATTAGTAAAATGAGGTTCAAATAAATTCACTTAGAAATTGTAGTAGATATTGTAATCTGTTGTATTTTGGTTTGGCTTATACCTATTGTTTGGTTATATTCCCACTTACTCTTTAACAGAGTCAAGTTTGTTGTATATTATTGTTGACCGAGGTTACCATCAGCTTCACAGAGCACAATCTATGATTGTTTTAAAATGTGAGAACATACTTCACCAGGCCTGGGAATTTTTTCCTTTGCAAGGAAAATGGGAGAGTATTTAATAAATTGAAGTGATACTATTTCCTGTTATACATCTAGAATGTCATATTTATTATTGTACCAAAAACTACAAAAAACTAAAGGATCACTATTTATGGTAGATTATTTTTTACTTGTTCAAATATACCATTTTTAATTAGCAGAAGGAAAAACCGCCAAAACAAATGAGGAGGGAAATTGTTTGTTATAGTCATTCAGTATCTTTTGCTCAGTGAAATATTATTCTTCATATACTTCTGCAGTCTTTGATTCTTTTAAATAAACATTGAGTCAGAAAGAGGAAAATCATTTCCATATTTCATGCAGAAAATACATATGTTTTCTATTAAAAATTTGGGGGGTTTTGTTTTAATTGAGGATATTAATTTACTAGCATGTTTGATATTTCTCTACCCTGTAATTTGTTTTTAATTACACTTGAAGACCATATGTATTTCATTGACACTCTTTATTAATTCTTGAAAATAAATTTACTGACCACTCATGTCATTTGTATCATGGGGTATGTGTTCCTTGTTAAGTGATTCCTTTCTAATTTCTAAATAATTAGCTAATTAAGGGCATGATCCTATGGTTCTTAGGCAAGGATAACACCCACTGGCTTAAAGGCAGCAGGATTGGCTTTTACTGTGGATCACAGTGTTTTTCCGAATTAAAGTAGTATTCATATTTGCAAATGCTCACCTGTTGAAGTTGTTAAACCTGCTCACTGATTTCTGTAATACAAAGGTGGTCAGCTCACTGATGGAGGTTGCTACAGTAGCTCAGTGGTTTTCAGTTGGCTGCACTGACATGCCATTACCACCACATCCACAGCCCTCGGAGGTCAGTGTTAAAGAGCAACATTAGATCCAGCCAAACAACTCAGCCCCAGGAAACTAACCCTCTTACTATTAAAACTGATAATGATAATAGCTAATACTTTTCTACCACTTACTACGTGCCAGTGGCTATTACTTAAATTGTAGAATGTAAATATCCTAATAATAGTGAAATCTTCCAATAGCACTTCTCTGAGCAAGTGGCCCCTTAAGGGAAACACAGCTGAGGCTTATCGATTCCAGTTAAAGACCCAATGTCTTGCCAGGGCATCCCAATGCCTTCACAGCTGGGCATTTACCTATCTCTCTACTTCTTATGTACTCCTTTTGCCCTTTTCCAGCTCCCCCAGTCCAGAGTAGTGCCCTTCCAGTCATCTATCCCGAACTGCATGGAGTCCCAGGCTGTCACCTGGGCTGTCCCTTCATCTGACTTTGACCTTGTTTCTACTCTTACTTCTGTCTGACATTCCTCCTTCTCTTCTCATCATGACATACATTGTAATACTTGCACATCTAAAACATTTTCACCTCCTCCTGATCTCCTTCCTGAATACCAGCGTTAGTAAAATTCTTAATGCTTTGTGTCTCTGCTGCACCATTTTAAATATATAAAATTTACTTTATTCTTTTAGGTCAAGTATGGAAGTATGTACACACTTTCGAGACTATTTAGAAATATTGTTTCTCCCCCCACCCACTTTCCCATTGCACAGAAGTTTCCTTCCATCTCTTCCTGTGCATCTTGATCTCAGTATATTTATGATCACTGATGATGGTTTTGATATCACCTTGCTCACTCGCAACATCACATAACTTTCACTCCTATCTAAATTGCTCATGATCCAGCACTTTTTTGAGGTTTCATACCATGCTGTTCCTGAAATATTTTATCCAAGAAGTTCTCTACTTAATCTTGGGACAGATTGTGCCCCATTTGTCTTATAGGTTTATATCCGTGATACCAATATCCTAACACTTATATGTCACTATATTTAATTGACAAAAAAAAGGATGTATATTTATAGTGTACAACATGATTTGATAAACATATACATTGTGGAATGGCTAAAATGTGGTGATTAACATGTACGTTACTTCATATCCATTACACTTTAATTCCCTTCTTTCAGAATTTATTCTGATCTGTAATATATTTATTTATTTATATGAATGATTCATAGTGAAATTGGGAATCTTTTGAAGACAGAAATTGCCCTTCCACCTCCACACCCACATGCACACACCTCTACTTAACCTAGCATTGCTCTATCTTTAACAGAGGCCTCAGGCCACCGTGAGTTAGCAGAGTTCCATATGGACAGTGTCTTTTATCTTTCTTAAAAGTCATTTTTATGTCTTTATCTTCTAATATCACTTTATGTTACTTATAAGCAATTCTTAAGTAGTACATTTGTAGTAATGTATTATTCTGCCTGTAGATAATAATAGCCATTCCTCTGTAAAATATAAACTTAAACATAGAATCTTTCTTTGTCTTTTTTATTGTTTATTTATTTTGTGTTCTCTGCATTCCAAAGTGGCTGAAGAGTACCTCCGGAGCCAGACTGTCTGGCTTCAAATCTCAACTCCGCTGGTACCTAACTGTGTAGCCTTGGGCAAGTTATTTAACCTCTCTGGCCTTTATTTGACGTCTGTAAAATTAGGAAAATAACCATATACACTTCAGAGGGTTGTCATGAGGCTTCCATAATGAGACCTGCACAGTAGTTAGAGTAATTCCGGGCATAGAGCGCGCCCTTGATAAACAGCAGTTGTCACTGTGGCTGTGACACATCCTGCCTCCTTTGGGTTCCTCTTCATTGAGACTCCGTAAAGGTCTCACTGGAGAGACACTCCCCTGAGACAACTCATGATTAGTTTTAGATGAAATGAATCAGACTGTTAAACAGATCACTGTGAGCGTTCAGAAGCACTTTTTCTTATAATTACTTCTTAAAATACCTCCATCCCATCTCACTACATCGTTTCCGTGTTGCTCAGGCAAACTCCAAGAAAAGCCTGAGCAAACAGGTAGGCCTTTTAACTTGTACCCTGAATGCACAACTAAATCCAAAGCTAATGAAGTTCATTCAGATTAAAAGCACTTCATATGCCTACGACAGCTCTTTATATAATGCAGTTAGGGGGAGAAAATTCATGGTATTTCATGCCTACTTATATGCTTTTCATGTGAAAAGATACAGTATAATAAAAGTCGAGGATTACTCATGTTAATTTATTATATTTTGCTGATATAGTAACATCAAGGGCTTAAGGAATATAGTTCAACAGCAGCACAAATGAAGGAAGGTTGGTTTAAGACATGGTGCATAAATGCTCTCCTTGCTGCTGCTTTTAATGACACTTCATTTAGAAATACACCCTCTTATCCAATGTTATATGGGTAACATTCTATTTTAGAATTAGGCCTCTTTAGGAAAAGAAACTATAAAATTCACAGAGCTGATCATTTAGTAAAAAATTTAACAAAATCATCTCCATATAAATGTAGAAAAAATGAGAGGTAGATGTCCCATAATTCTCATGAGCATTAACTTTTACAAGGCATCTATTTTATTTACCGTTTAGTTTATTTAACATATTTCAAATAGCATGTAAATAAGAAGTGTTTTATTTCATTTTCATTGGGTGGGTTAGTGCCTTTGAAGTTATAATAGAAACAATTTATATTTAAATAAAACATGGTAGAAAATAAGCTATCTTTTCACTAAAAAAGGTATTTCAGAAATATCTTTGATAAGAGTCAAAAAACAAATACTGATCATCCATGTAAATAAAACATTAAATTGAGCTAGGAGAGGGTGGGATTGGTACAAAACCAATACCTAGGGAATTGGTAATCAAATCAATTTGTAAAAGCCTATATACATATTAACTTAAATAACTATAAAAATCAATATGCAATGCTAAGTGAGTGTAGATAATAGGCATTAAAAGAATTTAGAGAAGAAACATATTGCAGTGGGTGAGAGGTCTTATTTAAGAGCTGACAGTAAATTATTTGTAATAAGCAGGGAAAATGGAAAGAATTTAGCTTAGTAAAGGGCATTATGGGCCCCTTCAAAAGCCTATACTCTGTTTTGTATATCCAGTCTTTCTTCCTTTCCCTCCCTCCCTTCCTTCCTTCCTTTCCTTCCTTCCTTCCAAATCTTCTCAAGTTGCATAACATTTAGACCTCCAAAATCTTAACATTTATACAATAATGACCCCAAATTTGTCAGGGGAAATGATTTATTGTTAGATGATTAATGGACTTGGTTGACCACAGAGTTCGTGTTAAAGTGTCGCAAGGGAATGAGTGGAGGGTAGGTCAAGACCAAATGTCAGAATTCATTTCTTTCCATAACAAAGTACTAAGTGATTGGAAAATTTATCCTTTGTATAATAGGAAACCACCAAAACATGTTAGGGAATGAATATTTATTGAGTTCTTACTCTCTATACAAGACTAATAATGAAGTATTTCATGTAGACTTAATAATCATAAAAGATATCTGGAGGTTGAGAGCAAGATGGCAGCTGAGTAACAGCTTCCTTGCATCTGGGATACCGTGAGTCTGGGGAGATAGGACTCCAGGCATCTCTGGCTGGTGGGATCTACCTATCATCACCCCTGTGAGGATACAGGGAGTCAGCAAGAGACTTCTGGACCCCAAGGGGAGGACTAAAACAGTGGGAAAATGGCAAGTGGTCGTGTGTGTTCAATGGGTCTAAACCCACCCGCAACTGTAAGTTCAGTAGCAGAGAGACTGCAAACCGGAAAGGCCTTACCTGTGAACTGTTTTGGTGTCTTTGGACTTGGCACTCAGTTGAACTGCCTTGGGGAGAGCCTGAGCAGGAGTGCGGAGAACTTTGGCCATTGTCTAGGGCCCCAGTCTGAGCTGCTGAGCCAGACGGAGCTAATAGTGTTTGGCTGTGGGTCACAGGGAGCCATTGTGAGTGATCTGCCCCGGCAAGCTCCAACCTCAGGGTCGCAGAGCTAGAATCCAGGTGGGAGCTAGTAACCTAGCAACTGAGGAGCCTAAGGGTGGGGTCTGAGCCAAGTGTCAGGGGCAGAGTGAGACTGGTTTTGGCACACTGGGTAAGTGGATAGCCACTTCAGCAGTGATTCCAGTGACAAGCACTTTCCTGGGAAAGCTTCTGCTCAGCAAGTTTACAAGTTCAAAGTGCCTTTTAAGTGGGCTGAAGAGAGATTTAGGGTGTCTACCTGCTGGGTTTGAGAAATCAGCAGCCTCCAGTCATATCAGAACTGTGATTAACATCTCATACCCCAGAAGACCACATGTTGCCCAGACAATACAATATTCAACAACATATACACACTACTTTGCTTTTGGTTGTGTTTTTTTTTGGTTTGGTTATTTTTTTGTTTATTTTGATGTTGTTGATGTTGTTTTGTTTTTTAATTTTAACCTTTTCCATACAGATCTTTTTTCTTTCTCAATTTTTCTAGTTTAATTATAATGTCCCATTGCTGCCTTTTTCAATAACTAGAACTTCATTTTTGCTGGTGTTTCTACCGCTATTATTTGGTTTTTCACCACATTTTATCCCATAAAGTTTTCTGTTTGCTTGTTTTGGTTTGATTCATAGCATTTTTGTCTTTCCTCTCTACTTGGTGGAGGTGGGGTACTGTGTCTGATCAGGTTAGCAAAGAGCTGTTGACCTCAAGGGAACCACCAAACTGGGCACCCCCAGAGATGGGTTTTCTTTAAAGTTGTGTCAAAGTACCATACTGTACCCCTATATTGCTCTGTCTCCCTCTTTCTGTGCCTCTCTTCTTTTTGTTAATATTCCTTTTACACACCCCCTCTCCTTTCTCTATTTTTTTTTCTTTTTACTCGGTCCTCCTTTCTTTCATCCCATTCTTGCTCTTCAACCATCTCACCCTTCTGGTCCTGTACCATAAGGACTCATCGAGCCCTAAGTCCACAGGCACAAGAACTTAAAGACGAAGAGGACGTGAAAGGAAAATTAGGGCAAGGAAACAGATAAAAGGAATCACTCACGAGGAAGAATCAGGAGGAAGAATCATCAGAAAACTCCAGGCAACATGAAGAACCAGTCCAGAACAACCCCACCAAGGGATCATGAGGTAGCTAGTGCAGAGGATTCCACCTATAAAGGAATGTTAGGGATGACAGAAAGGGAATGTAGAATACACATGTTAAAAAGAATGAAAGAAATGATGGAAACAATGAAGGAAACTGCTAATAAAGTGGAAAATAACCAAAAGGAAATACAAAAACAGAATCAAATAGGAGATGAACGATATGAAGAATATAAAAAGGATATAGCAGAGCTGAAGGAACTGAAATAGTCAATCAGGGAACTTAAAGATGCAATGGAAAGTATCAGCAACAGGTTGGACCATGCATAAGAAAGAATTTCAGAGGTAGAAGACAAAGTTCTTGAGATAACTCAGATAGTAAAAGAGGCAGAAAAGAAGAGAGACAAAGCACAACGTTCACTGTCAGAATTATGGGACTTTATGAAGCGTTCCAAAATACGAGTTATAGGAATCCCAGAAGGGGAAGAAGAATGCCCCAGAGGAATGGAAGCAATACTAGAGAATATTATAAAAGAAAATTTCCCAAATATCACCAAAGATTCTGAAACACTGCTTTCAGAGGAATATCAGACCCCAGGTTGCCTCAACTCTAACCAAGCTTCTCCAAGACACATTGTGATGAACCTGTCCAAAGTCAAGACAAAAGAAAAGATTCTGCAAGCTGCCAGGAGTAAGCGCCAGTTGACCTACAGGGGCAAATCCATCAGAGTGACCGCAGACTTCTCTAATGAAACTTTCCAAGCAAGAAGAAAATGGTCATCTACCTTTAATCTACTTAAACAGAACAATTTCCAGCCCAGAATTCTGTACCCTGCTAAGCTAAGCTTCAAAATTGATGGAGAAATCAAATCATTTACGGATATACAAACATTGAGGAAATTCGCCACAACAAGACCAGCTCTACAGGAAATACTTCAACCTGTTCTGCACACTGACCACCACAATGGATCAGCAGCAAAGTAAGAACTCAGAAATTAAAGGACAGAACCTAACCTCCACACTGAAGCAAAAGATAAAACTAAGCAATGGACTCTCACAAAATAAGACGAATAGAATACTATCACACTTATCAATTATCTCAATAAATGTTAATGGCTTGAATTCCCCACTGAAGAGACACAGATTGGCTGACTGGATTAAAAAACACAAGCCATCCATTTGCTGTCTGCAAGAAACACACATGGCTTCAAAACACAAATTAATGCTCCGAGTCAAGGGTTGGAAGACAATTTTTCAGACAAATGGAATTCAGAAGAAAAGAGGAGTTGCAATCTTATTTTCAGATACACGTGGATTTAAAGCAACTAAAGTCAAAAAAAGACAAAGATGGTCACTTTATATTGGCAAAGGGAAAAATACAACACAAAGACATTTCAATTCTAAATATTTATGCACCCAATTTAAATGCTCCCAGATTCTTGAAACAGACCTTACTCAACTGAGCAATACGATATCTGATAATACCATCATAACAGGGGACTTTAACACTCCTCTTACAGAGCTGGACAGATCCTCTAAACAGAAATTAAACAAAGATATCAGAGATTTAAATGAGACCCTAGAACAACTGTGCTTGATAGACGCATATAGAACACTCCATCCCAAAGATAAAGAATATACATTCTTCTCATCACCTCATGGAACATTCTCCAAAATTGATCATATCCTGGGACACAAAACAAATATCAACAGAATCAAAAGAATTGAAATTTTACCTTATATCTTCTCAGACCATAAGGCACTAAAGGTGGAACTCAACTCTAACAAAAACGCTCAACCCCACCCAAAGGCATGGAAATTAAACAATCTTCTGTTGAACAACAGATGGGCGCAGGAAGAAATAAAACAGGAAATCATTAACTTCCTTGAGCATAACAACAATGAAGATACAAGCTACCAAAACCTGTGGGATACTGCAAAAGCAGTTTTGAGAGGAAAATTCATCGCTTTAGATGCCTACATTCAAAAAACAGAAAGAGAGCACATCAACAATCTCACAAGCCATCTTATGGAATTGGAAAAAGAAGAACAATCTAAGCCTAAACTCAGTAGAAGAAAATAAAAATCCAAAATCAAATCAGAGATCAATGAAATTGAAAACAAAAGAATCATTCAGAAAATTAATGAAACAAGGAGTTGGTTTTTTGAAAAAATAAATAAAACAGATAAACCATTGGCCAGACTAACTAGAAATAGAAAAGTAAAATCTCTAGTAACCTCAATCAAAAATGATAAAGGGGAAATAACAATTGATCCCACAGAGATACAAGAGATCATCTCTGAATACTACCAGAAACTCTATGCCCAGAAATTTGACAATGTGAAGGAAATGGATCAATATTTGGAATCACACCCTCTCCCTAGACTCAGCCAGGAAGAAATAGAGCTCCTGAACAGACCAATTTCAAGCACTGAGATCAAAGAAACAATAAAAAATCTTCCAACCAAAAAATGCCCTGGTCCAGATGGCTTCACACCAGAATTCTATCAAACCTTCAAGGAAGAGTTATTCCTGTACTGCAGAAATTATTCCAAAAAATTGAGGAAGAAGGAATCTTCCCCAACACATTCTATGAAACAAACATCAACCTGATACCAAAACCAGGAAAAGACCCAACCAAAAAGGAGAATTTCAGACCAATCTCACTCATGAATATAGTTGCAAAAATTCTCAACAAAATCAAAGCTGACTATTACAGTTTATCATCAAAAAAGTCATTCATCATGATCAAGTAGGCTTCATCCCAGGGATGCAAGGCTGGTTTAACATACACAAGTCCATAAATGTTATCCACCATATTAGCAGAGGTAAAAATAAAGATCACATGATCCTCTCAATAGATGCAGAAAAAGCATTTGATAAAATCCAGCATCCTTTTCTAATTAGAACACAAGAGTATAGGTATAGGTGGCACATTTCTAAAACTGATTGAAGCTATCTATGACAAACCCACAGCTAATATTTTACTGAATGGAGTAAAACTCAAAGCTTTTCATCTTAGAACTGGAACCAGACAAGGTTGTCCTCTGTCACCTTTACTATTCAACATAGTGCTGGAAGTTCTAGCCAATACAATTAGGCAAGACAAGGAAATAAAGGGAATCCAAATGGGAGCAGAGGAGGTCAAACTCTCCCTCTTTGCTGACGACATGATCTTATACTTAGAGAACCCCAAAGACTCAACCACAAGACTCCTAGAAGTCATCAAAAAAATACAGTAAAGTTTCAGGATATAAAATCAGTGTCCACAAGTCAGTAGCCTTTGTATACACCAATAACAGTGAAGATGAGAAGCTAATTAAGGACACAACTCCCTTCACCATAGTTTCAAAGAAAATGAAATACTTGGAATATACCTAACAAAGGAGGTGAAGGACCTCTATAAAGAAAACTATAAAATCCTCAGAAAGGAAATAGCAGAGGATATTAACAAATGGAAGAACATACCATGCTCATGGATGGGAAGAATCAACATTGTTGAAATGTCTATACTTCCCAAAGCAATCTACCTATTCAATGCCATTCCTATCAAAATACCAACATCGTACTTTCAAGATTTGGAAAAAATGATTCTGCGTTTTGTATGGAATAGCTAAGGCAGTTCTTAGTAATAAAAATAAAGCTGGGGGCTTCAGCATACCAGATCTTAGTCTGTACTACAAAGCCATAGTGGTCAAGACAGCATGGTACTGGCACAAAAACAAAGACATAGACACTTGGAATCAAATTGAAAACCAAGAAATGAAACTAACATCTTACAACCACCTAATCTTCGATAAACCAAACAAGAACATACCTTGGGGGAAAGACTCCCTATTCAATAAACGGTGTTGGGAGAACTGGATGTCTACATGTAAAAGACTGAAACTGGACCCACACCTTTCCCCACTCACAAAAATTGACTCAAGATGGATAAAGGACTTAAATTTAAGGCAAGAAACAATAAAAATCCTCAAAGAAAGCATAGGAAAAACACTGGAAGATATTGGCCTGGGGAAAGACTTCATGAAGAAGACTGCCATGGCAATTGCAACAACAACAAAAATAAATAAATGGGACTTCATTAAACTGAAAAGCTTCTGTACAGCTAAGGAAACAATAACCAAAGCAAAGAGACAACCTACACAATGGGAAAGGATATTTGCATATTTTCAATCAGACAAAAGCTTGATAACTAGGATCTATTGAGAACTCAAATTAATCCACATGAAAAAAGCCAACAATCTCATATATCAATGGGCAAGAGACATGAATAGAACTTTCTCTAAAGATGACAGACGAATGGCTAACAAACACATGAAAAAATGTTCATCATCTCTATATATTAGAGAAATGCAAATCAAAACAACCCTGAGATATCATCTAACCCCAGTGAGAATGGCCCACATCACAAAATCTCAAAACTGCAGATGCTGGCGTGGATGTGGAGAGAAGGGAACACTTTTACACTGCTGGTGGGACTGCAAACTAGTACAACCTTTCTGGAAGGAAGTATGGAGAAACCTCAAAGCACTCAAGCTAGACCTCCCATTTGATCCTGCAATCCCATTACTGGGCATCTACCCAGAAGGAAAAAAATCCTTTTATCATAAGGACACTTGTACTAGACTGTTTTTTGCAGCTGCATTTATAATCGCCAAAATGTGGAAACAGCCTAAATGCCCACCAACCCAGGAATGGATTAACAAGCTGTGGTATATGTATACCATGGAATACTATTCAACTATTAAAATAAATGGAGACTTTACATCCTTCCTTTAACCTGGATGGAAGTGGAACACATTATTCTTAGTAAAGTATCACAAGAATGAAGAAGCATGAATCCTATGTACTCAATTTTGATATGAGGACAATTAATGACAATTAAGGTAATGGGGGGGAGGAAAATCAGAAAAAGGGACGGAGGGAGTGGGTGGGGCCTTGGTGTGTGTCACACTTTATGGGGGCAAGACATGATTGCAAGAGGGACTTTACCTAACAATTGCAATCAGCGTAACCTCGCTTATTGTACCCTCAGTGAATCCCCAACAATAAAAAAAAATATATATATATCATTCTTCTTCTCTTTTTTGGATTTATTTTCTAAATGTAATGGAAAGTCATTGGGGGCATTTTGAGTAGTTAGTAGACATAATCTGACTGAAATCTTAAAAGGCTCACTCTAGCTGTGTGCAGTGGTTCACATCTGTAATCCTAGCTCTCTGGGAGGCTGAGAGGAGTGGATTTTTTGAGCTCAGGAATTCAAGTCTAGCCTGAGCAAGAGCAAGACCCTGTCTCAAAAGATATCATTATTCTAATCAAAGGATATGAGGCTCATAGAAAGCTTCTTCAAGGTCATGAAGTAAATAATGATGGATTTGGGACTCTGAAATACATCCTTCTGACTGTATTCTTGCTTTGTTTTTGCCCATGCCACAGAAGAGTGGGAAGATGAATCTGACAGCAAGAGTCAAGGTGAGCGTGAGAAGACAGACGAAACAACCAGGAAGCAGAAGGACAGGTAGCTATAGATTGAGAACCTCAAGAATTGGGTAATGTTTGGGAAGCAATGCAATGGGAAAAACATATGAACCTTCACAAAAGTATCATTTTATTGTTATAAATCCAATCTGGGTCAAAACTGCCCACATTAGTGAAGTGTACAAAAACAGGGACCAAACAGGAGTGCAAAGTGTGGAGTTGAATTTTTACTTCTACTTAAAATGTCTACTTCTTGATTTGCTGATATTTTTGACTACAGAAGATGTGGTGGTCTCTTCTTAACAATAGAATGCTATCTGTAACTTTGATTTAACATTGCTTATATTTACTTAGATTAAAATTATTTTTAAATTTGTTAAGTGCAAAACATTTAATAAAATTATCCCATATAAATATCCTTAAATGAAATAAAATGAAAAATAGATGCCCTGTAATTTTTATGGACATAAATTTTTAGAGGAAATTTATTATATGTACCAGTTCTGTTTATTTAACACATTTTTATGTAACTATGTATATAAGACATGCTTTAATTAATTGTAACTGGATGGTTTAATGCTTTTGAAATAGGAACAATTTTACACTTATATAAAATAGACAGATTATAACTTCTTTGCAGGCAAGTATGTGATGGATATGGTTTAGCATGATTGAATTCATTGCCTTAAACCATTTTAATATTTACTGAACACATACATACACATAAATCCCATTGTAGACCTTCCGATGTCTAAAAAATGGGTTACTTTTTTACAACACTCTTGAACACTCAAGTGTTATGAAGGAATGGATAAAGAAGGGAGGACTTAACTTTAATCAAAGAGCTTTAGTGAAATGGATTTAGTCAAATGGTTACAGGAAAGACAAGCCTAGTGGCCATACTGAAGAGAGGGCATTTGGCAGTAAAATGACTTAGGGGTATCAAATGGGACCATTTGTGCTTTGGGTGCCATGTGATACAAGTTCTTCATTTTATTAAAAAAAAAAAAAAAAGAAAAAAAATGGGGCGGTGCCTGTGGCTCAGTGAGTAGGGCGCCGGTCCCATATGCCGGGTTCAAAACCAGCCCCGGCCAAAAACCACACACACACACACACACACAAAAAAAAAAAAATGGAAAAACAACTCATGATTAGAAAAAAAAATACTCATTGGCCTCCAATCCATCTTCCATCTTGTAAGACGACTTACCCACCCTGATATCAAATTATATTCATCCCCTTTTTGAAGTATTTATTACCCCTCTACAGCTTACATTCTAAGGAAACAGTTTACTGGTTGAAAGTGAAGACCTTGGGGTCATACAAAATGAAGTTCCAATCACAGCTTAACCTTTACTAACTGGCTTTAGCTAAGTCTTTTTTCTATTTCTAATTTCATTAAATTTCGGTTTCTTCTGTCTTTACCTCATTCCTATTGAGTATAACTATACTGAGGTTAGAGAATGGAGTAAAGTGAATGAGCTATGGAAATGTGTACAGCAGAGCTAACACTGATTAGATGAGGCTCACAGTGTAGAAAATAATCACATCTACAAAACACCTTTATAGCAACACCAAGACTAGAGTTTGACCAAACAACCAGACACCAAAACCTGTCAAAGTTAACATGTAAAATTAACCGTGACAATATTATCCCTAGGGAAAAGACCTGACTTTCTCATAACTGCTTGAAAACACATGGTTCTCATGTCTCTGCCATCCTCACAGACCATCAGCCGTTTGATTCTTGAACAATCACCCATTATTTCTTGGCATGGCAAACTTATACTCATATGCTATGTCTTAGGTAATTCCTTAACTTCTTTTAACCACTTCAGGCAGAATTTCATGTGTCTCCCCTATTCAAACAGTGCTTTGTGTACATTTGGTTGAAAGTAAAACCATTTAACTTTTTCCTTTTGTTAGAATATTTTTAATATACATAGCATAGAGTAAAAATTTGAATGAAATTCAAATATTTGAATATTGAATAATGGAAAGAAGGAAAGAGAGAAGGATGGGATCAAAGAAAGAAGGAATGAAAGGAAGAAAAAAAAAAAGCAAAGGCTTATTAATTTCTTTCCACAATCCCCTGGTCAACATTCTTAGTTATCTACAAGATCTTCCACCTTCCCCACTCAAATCACAGTCATGAAATATGATAAAATGTTTGCCTATAATCTTCTTGAACTTGACAACTAAGCAATATAGGCAATACATGTATTTATACATAAGTATTGCACATGAAACCAGAGCAGAAGACTGGGGCAGAATTTGAGATTGAAATAAAAGCTGACTGAGACTTCTAACTAATATTCGTAAAATTTTTTTGTTGTTACTTTTTCTATGAAAAATTAGGTAACTGAAATATTTGTTCGATATTCTATCGCATATTAGATGTCTTTATCATGTTTAATGTGAGAATCAATTTCATTGACCCTATCTATCTTCTTGTCAATGCCTTTAGGCAGATAATTCCTGGATATCCTACAAATGAGAGGTCATAACAACCATTTTCTGGAATGATGTTACTATTTCTCACATGAAAAGGCATCACTTATGGGTGGATTATTCATGTGTTGCCTTCTGAATGGCTACATTTTCTCAGCCAATATATATCTTAGTCACCTCTTCTGCAGTTTAGAAAATGGTTTGTGATTGCACCTTTGTAGTTGACTATGACACACAGGAAATCAAAAAACTTCTGTATATTTCAAGGAAGGTAGCACAATACACGTAATGTGTGGTAGGCAAGTTTAGAGTACCCTTGTTTAAAATTGTTATTCCACATCTGCAGACAAGACTTTAGGGGTATATACATCACAATATAATTTAGAACATAAACTTATCCTTAGAAAAGAGAAATAAATGAGGCCAGTAACTAAATCAACAAGTAAGTAGAACTTTATTGTTCTTCCTTTCAGAATTAAGTTTTAGTTCCAAGTTTATCTTAGTTATCCTACTTAAGAAAATGATCAATGCCTTCTTTTAAATATTGTGATAAAAATATTTACTACCATTTATGAATTCTTATGAGGTAATTTAATAGAATTATTATAAAGAGCCATGCTGGAGAGATTGGTAGAAATTCTGAAGCAGATTTTGTAGAACACACAATGGGGCCATTGGGATGGAAGTGGGGAAGGGGAGGAGAGAGAGACAGAGAGAGAGAGAGAGAATCTTAGCTTTCTAGGCCCATATTTCACTTTCATTTCTCATTCATATTGGCATTTTATGTTATTTTTATCTGGGGTCAATTTATGTTTTTATTATTGATTTTTGTTAATTGATGCCCATGTTGGCTATCTTCTTTTGTGTGAAATTCTTCATGCATTTTAGAATTTGGATTTGCAGGATCATTTTGAATAGGAGAGGTTTGTTTTGTTTTATTTGTTTTTGGGTTGATTTAGCTTTTGGTTTGGCCTTTTTTTTTCCTTTCCTTCTTTTGGCTTAGATCTTGAGGACAAGATGGCTCTTTGTCCTCCTGCCTCCCTAAACCCATAATTCGCACAAAACCATAATTTGTGTATCCTGAATCCAAACTTCCTTCATGAACTCAGAGTCCTGGGTTTTAAGCAGTAGGGCTCAAACACAGGAAGTGAGACCCCACTGACAGCTTCAGATTCAGACTTCCAAAAGTCATTTACTTTCAGTCACACTTTCGAATTTGAATTTGCCTTCCTCTTCTGGTCTAAGAAGATGTTAGTTTGCTTTAGAGCCAGGCTTTGTGCTGCTCTTTATCTTTTTTTAATTTTTCACTTTATCTTTCAGTGTTAAAGGTTTGGAACAGACGCATTCTTCAAAACAACTACTGACAGAGCCGTTGTGACCAGATGTCTTCAGAATACTTTTATTTTCAAGGACCCTTTGATAATTGAATTATAGACTGAAGTAGGTTAAATATCTTTCTGTGACTCAGTGGTTCTCCAATTTTAATATTCCCAAGGGTCACCTCAGAACTTAGTACAAAACAGATCTCTGCCCACCTTTAGAGATTCTGATTCAGTATGGTTGTGAGTGGGGTAGTCCCTAGGCATCTGTAGTTTTCATAGTTTTGTTTAACTGCGGTCTGTTCCAACAGTGGTTAATAGATTCTCAAAAACCAATGGCAGTTAATAGAACACATTACAATTCAAACACAAAGAGGATTGGTCATGGTGGGAGAGAATTCTAGTCTTGCAGGATGGACAGCTATTTTGTGTGACCTGTCAAGGTTCAGAATATCTTGTGAAGAAAAGGGAAAGACTGAGAACAAACCCTAGTGAGTGAGGGTCCAATGTGACCTATTGAAGGAAATAAAGCCAGCACATTCAGTCCAGCTCTAGGTAGCATGGCTACCTTAAAGAAATCTCAGATCACAAATGCAACATGAAGAAAAAGATTATATAGGTTTAATACAGTGTTTCCTATTAATTAAAGATCTTAACTTTCTAGCAAGAATGTTTGTCCTATATTCCAGAAACTCTCATGAGTACCAGGAAAGGCCTAAAGGGAACATGCCACTCAACAATATTCTCTGAAATAATCACCTGTGGGAATTTATGAAGAAATGGATTAAGGTGTTAAATTTATACTGCAAATAACTTTGCTAATAAGTTGCTTAGCGATATTCAGCAATGAGGAAACGTATGGCAGGCAGCTGATGAATTCTTAACTACCGTGAAGAAAGCCTTCTTTATGCATTTGTGTGTCAGTCCATTTTGTGAATTAGAACATGAGTGAGTAACTAGTGTCTCAGGATGTTCTGATTTGCAGCAGCTAAACAGAGCCAAGCTCAAACTATGAAGCATTGGTGGAAAGGAATGGTATTTAACCATTCTTTGAATGGTTAAAATCACAAAATTTGGCAGGTTTGTGTGTATGTGTTTGAGGGGGGTTCCCTTTACCAGAAGATGTGTCCAAAAGTTCTAAACTTGAGCAAGTTACAAGCACTGTTTTGCAAAATAGACACTATAAAATCTCCTCTATGGCTACTCTTCTCTAAATCATTTGAGTAGACAAATGAGAGGAAAGGCCATATGTGTCTGTTTTCTCTACTGCAGTCTTTAAGGGAGCAGATTTGGTGTCTTGCCATCCAATTATAAAAAGCTGGAGCAATTCTTTGATAGCCGCAGCTAAAGTCTCCACTGAGGCATCGATATACTTCTTACAAACATATCTGTTATCCTTTTAAAAAAACTTATTCTGAAAAAATTCAGAACAACAGGCGTTTTACAACTTGTGTTTACATTTTTAGCTTGCGATAACCCTGGCTGAAACGGAAACTGAAAATGGCTTTCTATAAAGGGAACATCTGACTGAAGGAAAGGGTTTATAGTGGACCCGCCTGGGAGAATTTCCACTCACAGAAATGAGATATTTAGATGACTACCTTTCAGTAATATGCAGTCAAGAAAATGATACAAAGATTACAAATTTTTAATGCAGTCAGTACAATGATTTAGACTGGAAAATTTATCTAAAGTATTAGGAAATGTACGTCATCTTGTACCAGTAAAATATTTCTTATGCTCAATGTTTCTCTCATTAAACCAAAAATACATTTGTGATAACTGTCATTCTTTGTTTTTAAATTAATATAGCAAGGAACTATAAAAATAACTGCCGATGAGCAAAAAAAAAAAAAAATGAAGCATAAAATCAGGAAAAAGAGCATGTCTTTTGAGCATGTCTTTTGATTTGAAAAGTATGGCATTAGTATATAAGCATTCTATATTAAAATATTGTTTTTTCATGGATGAGTGTTTAAATGACTTCATATGGAGGCAATATAGTTCAGGGGCTAAGGTATGGAATTCACAGACAGACCTTGGATGAACTGGGTTCAGGCTCCAACCTTATAGTGACTATCCAGTTGACTATCTGGAGCATTATCATATCCTTTCTTATCTGCATAAAAGAAATATGCAAGACAATATAGGTAATATCACTCAGCGTAGAGCCTGTACCTCTGACTCCCCCTGAAAGTATTGTGTTGGAGGGTGGAGAATATAAAGGGCAAATGAGAAGGAAAAGGCAACTGAATTGAGCATGTTAAACACAATGCCTTGTTCTAGATATGAGATATGAAAATACAACTGACCAGTTATCTGAACGTGGGTATGTAGAAAATATATTGTGATGGACAAGGAGATACACTGCTTGCGTCCTTAATAAAGGATTTGTTGCACAGCTGATATGAGTGCTGAGTTTAGGCAGGTTCTAGCAGTCCAAATCAAGGTGTACCCTTTTTAAGTAGTCTACATCCAATGACTGATAGAACAAGAGGCAAAATTTTGGCCTTTCCAACATAGTGGACCATGTATTCCAGGAGTTGACCAAAGCTTTATTGGGTTTCCATGATTTCAACTTCTTTTTTTGTCCAATCCTACTTCTTTCTCATCCCTTTCACAGGCATTAATCTCTAATAAAATAATTTTAGAAAACCCAACCTGTAACATAGAGTACACATTCTGGCAACAGTGGCAGAACTTTGGGGTCCTGGGGGGCAAGCACACTAGACATCATCTTTCAGTACGTTTCTCTCTCTCCCAATAGAGACTTTAAGTAGACAGTCTGTGAGGTTACAGAAAGATCCAGGCACAGAAAGAATTGGCAAAGAATCTCAATAGACATGTCCCAAGAGAAGACCCACAAATGAGCAACAGGTATATGAAAAAAAGCCCAACATTATCACTCATCAGAGAAGTGTGAGATATCACCTCACATCTATTAAAATGGTTAGTACCAAAAGAACAAAAGATAATTGTTAGTGAATGGGAAGAAAAGAAAGCCCTTGCACCATGTTGGGAGTAATGACAATTATTAAATAGTACACACATTATAAAAAATAGTATGGAAGGGTGGCATCTGTGGCTCAAAGGAGTAGGGCATTGGCCCCATATACCGGAGGTGGTGGGTTCAAACCCAGCCCTGGCCAAAAACTGCAAAAAAAAAAGAAAGAAAAGAAAAGAAAAAAAATAGTATGGAAGTTCCTCAAAAAGTTATAAATAATACTTTCATTTATCCATCAATATCATTACTGGGTATACATCCAAAGGAAATATAGTTTAGGGGCTATATTTAGATGGGCAAATGTATCTAAAGTATTTAGATAAATACATTTATTGCAGCATTATTCACAACAGCCAAAATATGGGATCAACTTAAGTGTCCTTTAATAAATAATAAAATGTGGAATATATACATATCAGAATACTACTCAGCCACAAAAAGAAGGAAATACTGTCATATGTGACAACATGGATGACCATAGAAGATGTTGTTTTAAGACAAAGGATCCAGGCACAGAAAGACAAATACCACATTATTTCACTTGTATGTGGAATCTAAAGCAATTACTTTCACGGAAGGAGTAGGATGGTGGTTACTAGCACATGGTGGGGGCAGGTTAGAGAGACGTTGACAAAACATCACAAAAATTTAGTAAAATTTTTTTAGAAAATTTTCACAAAAATTTAGTCAAAGAGAAAAAATAAGCTCAAGAGAGCTACTGTACAACATGATGACTATCGTTAAGAAGAATGTATTTTTGAAAATTGCTGAAAGTAGATTTTAAATGTTCTCATTGTAAAAAAAGATATGTGAAATAATACATTAGCTAATAAGATCAATTTCACCATTCCATACTGTATGCATATTTCAAAACAACTTGTAGTCTATGATACATATATTTTTTTGTCAATTAAAATAAATAAATTTTATAGGTCTGTGTGCAGTAACTCCCGTCTGTGATGCCAATACTTTGAGATACCAAGACGGGAGGATCACTTGAGGCCAGGAGTTAAGACTAACCTGGGCAATGTAGTGAGACTCCTTCTTTACAAAACCTCTTTTTAGCTGAGAATGATGGCAAGTCCCTGTACTCCTAGATACTCAAAGAGGTTAAGGGAAGAATCACTCCACCCCAGTAGGTCCAGGTTAGAGTGAGCTATGATCACAACACTGCACTTCAGCCTAGGTGAGGCAAGACTCTGTCTCAAAAATAATGAAAACAAAAACAAAAATTCAATTTAAAAAAATTAAAAATATAAACAATGATAGCACAATGACAGCAAAGATTTAAAAGAAAATCTTATGATGTTCATAATATAAAATGATATTACAAAACCTCTGTGAATGCTGGTGCAAATATGCATGGAACAGAATTCTCACAAAATGAGGTCTGTACATGCAGGTTTTACAAACAGTGGTGAGGGCCATAAATAAAAGCGTGAGCATGAGACTGAAATAAGTGAAAGCTATTGTTGTGGCAATCATTTTTGAGAGGTCTTTCCCAATAAGAATGATAAATTTGTATCAATTCATGGCATTTTTGTTTTCTGTTTCCAAATATAGACATTTGCTAGATGGCATGCTGGGTTGTCACGAAATTAACCTAGCTAAGGAATTTGGTGACAATCAATGACCTCTATCCATCATTGTATGAATATTCTTCAGGGCAGGCTAATCACATCTGATGATACAAGTGTCAAAAATGTCTCCCTTGAGCACTTTTTATTTTGAGCATTTCTGCCAGGCCTGTGGCTGAATATAATAAATGTCATTATAATTATAACAATTATGGAAAAGTAAATAAAATATCACCCCAGTCAATAGTACAAACCAAAAAAGATTTGGACTTCTATTTGCTGAGTACAGCAGAATTAGTTGAAGTCAAATTTTGCTGTAAAGGTCATGAGTACAATGGTAGATCATCAAATATCAGAAGCCAAAGTTGGCTTATCACGTTGTGTTTGACAAGATGGCTATCATGTTCTTACACAAGAGATGAGAAAACAATATATGCAAATATTATGTACCCATATAATAAAAATAAATACTTTACAAATTTTTAGAAATAAATTTTAAGGAAGAGAGAAAAGTCAAGAAAATAAGAACTAAATGCAGTCACAAAAGCAAATTAAAGTTGAATCTCTGGGAATGTAAATGAAGAGGAATAGAGAAACAGTTCATGTTCACAAACAGGTCAAAATAGTCATAATAACTTGGTATATTAATAATAATAATAATTAATGAGCATTTACTATGTGCTTTCCAGTTTTAAGTGGGAATGCGTTCAACTTTTCCCCATTCAATTTGATATGGCCCATGGGTTTGTCATATATGGCTTTTATAATTTCATGATATGTTCCATTTATGCCTATTTTAAGAGTTTTATGGTAAAAGGGTACTGAATTTTGTCAAATGCTTTTTCTGAATCTATTAAGATGATCATATGATCATCGTTTCGCTTCTGTTTGTTTGGTGAGTCACATTTACCAATTTGATATGTTGGACCATCCTTAATATCCCTGAGATGAAGCCCACTGGGTCCTGGTGGATTATTTTTTGGATGTGCTGTTGATTAGGTTTTCTAGAATTTTAGTGAGAATTTTTGCATCTATATTCTGATGCGTGTTTGTGGTGGTTGTTGTGTCCTTTCCTGGCTTTTGTAAGAAGATGATACTGGCTTATTAGAGCAAGTCGGGAAGGATTATTTTCTTCTTGGTATCATGAAATAATTTCTAGAGTGTGAGTACCGATTCTGCTTTGTGAGGCTGATAAAATTAGGCTATGAAACATTTCATTTGGGGCTTTTTGGGGGGAATTATTTTTTTTAATGTTGCTTCAATTTCATTGCTTGTTATTGGTCTGTTCAGAGGTTCAATTTCTTCCTAGTCGGGTAGTGAGAGGTTGTGGATTTCCAGGAATTTGTCCATTTCTTTCACATTTTTGTGTTTATGTACATTCAGATTTTTATGATATTCACAGAGAATATTTTGCATTTCTGCATATCAGTTGTAATATTTCATTTCTTATTTGTGTCCTTTTTCTTTTCTATTTATGGTTAATCTAAAAAGAAGTCTATCAATTTTGTTCATATTTTCAAATAACCAACTTTTTTTTTTCCATTAATCTTCTGTGTGATTTGTTTGTTTGTGATTTTATTTAGGTGTGCCTTAGTTATCCATACTTGTTGGTGTGAATCATCCACACCTTGTGTGATTAAGTTCATAGATGCTAGGATGAGCTACTGAGTTGTTCTCCCTGCCATTGGTTGATGTTTGTGTGAGAGCTACCTGCCCAGATGTTCTTTTGTGTCTGTGATAGGCTTTGTATTCCCAGGTGGAGTACCTCAGTGTCCCACGTTAGGAGGAGCCCTATAGCTCCCAGGGGTTTGGTTGATCTCTGCCACCACTGAGGTGTGAGAAGGAGCAAGGCAGATCATGATTACATTGTGGGAGCCTGAAAGGCTTTGCAAACCTTCTGTGGGGCTCAGAACTTGCTTTTTCTAAAGGGAGCTACTGGGAGAAAGGTTAGCACAGTCTCTCCAGACTAGGAGGGCTGTTCTTTGGACAGGGGCCTAAATGTTTGAATGCTAAGGCCCAAGGCTGGGATCTTTCCCCCCTTATCAAGTAGCACAGTTTTTCTGTGGAGGGAACACTCCCAACTAGCTATGTCTTGGACCATCACAGCCTCTATTGTCAGTTCAGTACACAGGGTCTCCTGACCACCCCAGTACAGCTCTCAAATCTGCCCCCAGGGCGTGTTCTGACCTGGTAGCATATATCTTCCCAAAATACCAGTGAGCAGAGAGTTCCCAGATTGTGTACCCCTGTTCCACCAGAAATCCTCAAGGGAAGAGTTGTGGGCCCCTGCTCTTTGTGTACGTTTCAGCCTGGACTGCACCTGTCATGTAATAGTGGCTGCTTGCAAACTTCTTGGCCCAATCTCCCCTCCCTGTTGTACTGGGTGGGGGAGGGGTGTAGCACCCAGTGAGTTGGAGTACTCAAGTGCAAGGCATTTGGTTGCCTAGGAACCAGGAGAAGGAAAACCCTCTCCAATTGCTAGATAATTATCCAATATGGTGGTTCTCCTGCAGGGGTAATGGGTGTATTCCCAGATCCCTGCTCCTCAGATCTCCATCACACTCCTCCATCAGGTATGTCCACACAGACTTCCTTGTCAACCGAGTCCAGCTCCCATACCTCCCTCGTGTGTCCTCCTGAACCCCTCTTAAGTCTGGGGGATAGTGGGGGCAGGCTTTCTTGTCTGACTCGCTCGTGTGAAAACCCAGGAAATGCCTCCATGCAGTAAATTCCCAAATTGTGCACCACTGTTCCACCACAATTTCTCAAGGAAAGAGGTGTAGGCCCTACTCTCGTGTAGACCTCAGCCTGGAGGGCACGCCTGCTGTAGAGAAGCGGCTGTTCATGAACTTTTTAACTCAAACTGCTCCTACAATTAATTGTAATGCGTCAGGAGGGCCTGCAGCTCCTGGTCAGCCTGCTTTCTCAGGAGCAGTGGACAGGCTACTTGCAGAGAAGGGAGGATCTGGGTGGAAGAAAGCTGGCACACCCACCTATCATGGTGATCTCCTGGTGTGGAGCCTCTCACAGACTGCCCTAACTCTGGGACATGCTTGTTCACCTCTCTAAGCCTGGGTTCATGAAGAGTGGAAAAACTTTCAGTAAAGATGGTGGGCTGGTAGTCACTGAAGGCACGTAGGAGGAAGAGAGGAATCCCATCTGACCCTTTTACTGGCTCCAAGCCTCTCTGGGTTTGACCCTTGCCTACAGCTTCTCTTTTCTGTCTTCTTCCTTCTCAGTTTCACAGTTTTTCTCTGTGGAGTCCTCAGCCATCTCTGTCATCACTCCCATGATCCACACCTGAGCTGTAAGTCTTCTTCCCTCCTATAATATAGCCTATCTTCCTGCCTGGACCATCCAACAAGTGCTGTAGTTGGCCCTCTTTCTCTCCTTTGTGGTATCTTCAATATTGTCTTCTCTATATAATATAAATGGATTCTCCATTAAGTAGGAACACTGGCCTCTGTAACATTTTCCCCCAAACAAATGAACATTCTCTAGGGATACTTATGTATAAGATCTCAGGGAGATTATTGTTTAATAATTCACTTGTGGAAGGAGTAAGGAGGGCCTGGGGTCTATTCTTGTCTACAAACTGATAAACCCTTTGTACAAATTATTCCAAGAAAACAATTAAAAATATTTTGCAATTAAAATCATTTTAGAACCACATATTAATAGAATTTTTTATTTAGAAAACATATTTTAATCATTCTCTGTGGATTCTCTCATCTGCAAAATGGGGAGGAATAAGGAAAAGTTTGACTGTGAGGTCATTACTATTCTTTGTAGTGCTAAGACCCTACGATAATAAAACACCTGTGAGTGTTGCTGAAACCCTAGCAAAAAAAATCCAGAGACCTTAATGTATTTAGCTCATTCAGTTTTTAAAATTATTTTATATTTTTGAGCTGTTGAAATGAATTATTATGTAATAGCTTTTTGTATTATGTAATAGCTGACTTTATTGAAAACCACCTTATGGTTTCTGGTGAACATTTGCCCATATTGTGAAGTCATCATACAATCTGGCACAGTAGACACCTTATATTTAGAAGAAATTTAGGACTATAACTGCATTACAGATCATAACTAATACATTTTGGCAAAGAAATGTTTAAATATTTAATCGTGTTTTATTAAAAATCATATATTTACTGTAGGCCAGCAAGGTACCAAGACTGTATCTGTTTTGTAACAAAAAATTACCACATTTTCTCCTAACCTGGACTCTGTGTTGGAGAGCTGCATCTAGAAGGACATAAATAAATACTTAAGCAAGTCATTTACAATGCCACCATACATAGAGAAAGACCTTCGTTCCCTGTCAGGATAACACTGATCAAATATGGTAAACATACTCATACCCACACACCCTAACCAGGTCCAGTTGAAATTGTGTCTTTATGCAAACAAGAGGCTTGTGATAGCATAATGAAAACCCAGCTATAACGGTACAAAAAAGTTCCTAATTATACTGATATCAACATGATTATGTTTATATGTCTAGAAAGAAAAATTGTACCATTTTATTACTTACAAGGGTTAGTGACAGAACACTTAGAGATGTGGTTTGAAAGCGTCTATGTGGTGTTAGCTGCATGACTCCCATTAAAGTCAATGAGAATCACGCCGTTAAAACCCTGTACACCATTTTGAAAAATTATCCCAGAAGGCTTTAATATGGCTTTTTATGAGTTACCCACACAAATCCTTTTATTTTCTAATAGATCTTCTGTGTGGCAGAATAATGTAGATGAATGGAAGCATTATTCTTTTAAAAAATAAAAGCTATTCCTTTAAGAATCTCTGAGACAGCTGACTTATGGTGGAATTCTTTTTTCTTAGACTCCTCATACGAGTAATTTTTAATATATTTTAATGAGAACAAAAAAGTGCATTCAATTGATGAGAATTACTAAGATATTTTAGAAATGTGAATTATATTTTTCAATTTAAATCAATTCTGCCTGTAATTGGTGAGCTTATGCCAAAGCACTTTTCTAATGCTGTGAGTTTAACTGTGAGTAAAACAAAGTCCCCGCTCTTTTAAATAGCTTATATTCTCATGGGGCTGGAGTAGACATAATAAATGAACTAAAAAGAAAAATAGTTATTGTTCAAATATTCCATTAGTGAAAAAAAATCCCAAATTTTTATCTAAAAGAAATTTGATGACTAGTTATTTAGCAAAATATATTTCTATTTTATTTTCATGATTATTAAGGTTCTGAATTTTATTATCAAAATTATTGCATCTCTTGTGAAAGTTCAAATGTTACAGCAAGGTATAAACACTCGACTTGAGAAAGAAGTGATGCTTCTTCCCTTCCAAGGTGTCCTCCCACCTCGCTATCCTCACTCCTCCCCTCAGAGTTCTGGTCTTGACACACAGAGTGGCTGGAGTCTCTCATGTGCCAGGCAGGGTGAAGACCACCTGCCCACTGGCTCCTCCTCTCGGTTATGTATTTTTATTTTAATAGTCAATTCTCATTTTAATATTTAACCAAAAATATTCTTATTTTACAGCAGAGGTGCTTAGGTCCACAGAAGTTAAAATATTTGAACAGCATTAGAGGCAGACTAGGGTTTCTATTAACCTAACATTATAATATTAGGCCAAGGTTTTAAAGACAATTTTGAAACAGTATACAGGGTATCCGTAAAATTCATGTTGCATTTTACAACTAGTTTATATTGCACATGAACTTTATGGACACCCTGTATAACTAAAAGTCTAAAAATTTATAAATCAAGAATTTAAAACATAAGATTCTATACATGGCATGAAAAATTACAAAGGTGAGATTCAAACATGAGTATCTGCAAGAGAAAAGGAAGGATTAAAATATAGCAGTGAAATGAAAGTGACAAGTAATTTTTGAGGAATGAAGAATTCTGTTCAAGCAAAAAGTTTTGATTTGTAATTTCTCTTTCTCTTACCGATTGGTCCATACTGTTTTGGAGAGTGGTGGAACTTTCCACATCAGGGCTCTGTTTCTTTATATGCTTTGGGTTTCTACATTGTAAGAGTATTTTAGAAAGGGGTCTCTGATCAAAGTTCCTTCACACCAGAAAAAAACAGAAAAGGAAATAGTCCTAAGGGAGAATCTAAAAGTGACCAGAAGGTGATATTCACACAAATTTGGTGAATCCAATTAGGTAGATGAACAATTTGCATTATGGCAGAGAACTGTTTTAAAATAAATAGGAATTACAGTTAAGCAATTGACAAGTGTTATCTTTGGCTGTCTCAGGAATGAAATCATGGGCACAGGATTTGCCAAAGAAACATTATGTTTATATTTTTCATTATTCTTTACAATAAGGCCAAATTCTTATAGTAAAAGGCTCTAAATATCTTTCACCTTTTTTTGGTCTGTCTTTTCTTTTTCTTTTTTTTCTTACTGCGTTGCCCACTCTTAAATGACTGATAAAAATTGTTAAATAAGGCAAATACTGTATGTACTGCAGTGTAATGAGGCCTGTCAGGCAGGGGGAATATTGCTTATCATGATATTAAAATTAAATGTAGCATTTTTAAAATTCTTGACATAAATAAAGGAGTTATTTCTCTGGACTACTGCTTTTTCCATAAACTCAATGTTCTGTATAAGTCACTGTCATAGGATATATTTTATTTTGAGGCAACCCAGTCATTTTCCCTCATAAATAAGTACCAAATCAAGTATAATTTATCTAAAGATTATGTCTTCTAGGGTCTGTGATATGCCAGTTGGGGAGGAGGTGACTGTAGTTGCAGTAATTTATACACATCTTTTAAGATGACATTCTTACTTTCCTTCAGATATGCAGGTGGTGTCTGTAGTTCAAATGATAGTTGGGACAGTGCAGCTTTGCATTTATTTTAGGAACAACTCCCATGTTATTGTTTGGAACTTAGGATTCTTGTTAGTGTTAGCTAAAATATTTTATATATTTGGAAACGCACATGAGGACAAAAATGAAAGAGAAGCTTTCAGAGTTGAGAAGTCAATGAATAACACTATAGGGGAAACAGTAATTGGTGTTAATAACATATACACTGCTTTAAGGGAGGGTTCTCTTATGTGTGGTAATTTGAGCTTATGTCCCACATTTGCAGGGGCAAAGCCAGGCCTACTGCTAAGGTCATTCAAGCTCCCAGTCCCCTGCTTTTTCTCCTGCAGCACTGCAACCTCAACAGTGACAAGACGTGTTTTCCTCAAAGCCACACTGTATTTTCCGACACACACTTTCGTAGTGTTTGTACATGTAAAATATGTAACATCAGAAATTTTACTGGGTTCCCCCCCATAAATGTTATTTAATGTACATAAGACCTTTTGCGGAAGCCTCATTTTAAATATCAGGAAATTTAAACTCAGAAATATAATTTACCTGATGTAATTTTTTAAAACAAAGCAAAGCTAGGGCTGAATTCAATGCTTTCTTTTTTTTTTCTTTGGTACTATCTATTCTGCTTTATCAAGTAGAATATGGTGTATAATAGCATAAAAATAAAATTTAAGGGCAAAAATAAACAATTTTTCTCAAAAAATTTTCTTAAAAATACTTCTGTTTCTATGCCTCTGAACATATGTTTGGAATCCTTGAAGCCTGGAAGAATAGCAGTCTGAGCAGAAAGTAAGATGTTCTAAGGGCTGTCGGGTCAAGTGCAGAGCAACTAGTTTAGTTAGAAAGAACATGGAAGGCTGGTACAGCTTTCTAGAGTTTTTCATAAAGACTATATAAGATAACCAGGGGATAACGTAAGGAAAAACAGAGCAGAGACTTTAAAAGTGTATTTCTTATAAAGTCCACACACATCTTCCAATATCACTTAAATTTCACCCAATTCCATCTTCTGTGGTTTTTTCAATCAGTTGCATGCCATTGAAAAAGGCATACAGCCTAGGCTCCTAGGATGCCTTACTGAATTTTCCTCTCACATTTTATGCTTATGGAGGGTTTAGAGAAGTTATTCTCAAATAGAAGGGGACATTTGCCCCTCCCAGAGACACTTGTCAATATCTGGAAATATTTTTTTGTTGTCATTTTTGTGGGGAGGGAGATGTCTCCCACTGGCATCTGGTATAGTGGCCGGGGATACTGCTAGGTACCCTACAGTGAACAAAATAGCTTCCTATAACAAAGAATTGCATGCCCCCAAACAGCAATAGTGCCAAGGTTCGGAAATCCTTGTTTAGAAAAAGGCGTGCCAAATTAACTCCCAGTTTGGGTTCAGTTTTTCTAGGAACAGAGGGAGAGAATAGGTTAATAGGAGGGGAAAGTCCCATGTCCAGATTTAGTTCCTCGCTTTAATAGTACAAAAGTCAGCCAGTGAGACCCATTTAACAAATATATGGGAACCGCAGAGATCATTGTGATAATGATGCTTTGTCTCTCTGTCCTCTGGTGATGTCAACTCCTCGTGACTTTTTCTTTTACATTCTTTTTGTTTTACTTTTTTTTTTTTTTTTTTTTTAAGTCTTAAGCAGGATTGACTTTGAAATAAAACCCAACATGTTTGCCAGTTGATCTTGATTTAAAGAAAGCCTTTGGTAGAGCGCCTCAGGGTCTGCTGGCTGTGGCTATTTATCTTTATCCTGGGTAGTTTATATATTTTAAGAAAATGATGAATGGAAGCTTTAAAAAAACTCATTATGGTAATTGATTATTATAGAAAAACCTTGGGAACTTTACAAAAGAGAACTGTATTCTCTTGGTATCTTAACTTTAAACCAGACGTGTAATTAGAGGAATCCATAAACATTTGTCACAGTAAGAGAAGCCTGGTCCCTAAGTTTAGAAGGAAGCTCTGGCATCACTTTATTGTACTGTATGGAGATGACACACGGTAGTGGCTGCCATGTATAACAGGAGATTAATATGCCCTGCGAAATAAAAGACCACCTATGTGGACCCAATGCAAAAAGTAGTGATAGAAAAGCTTGATTCTTTTTTAGAGTGGTGGAAAGTGATTCTTTCCTTACAGTGTCTCACTCATTTGTGTACTAAAAAAATTTTAGTTACAATGCCATTTCCAGTTATTCTTTTTCTTACTTTTGTTTTATATCTTTTAAACCTTAAAGAAATATTTTTATTCTTTTTTTACTTTTGTTTTATATATTTTTTTAGACTTTAAAGGAAAAATAAAGGTATGACATGAGAACATCTTGCAGATAAACTCTTGTTTACATGCTGTCATATACTCAACTACCTCCAGCAAAAAAAAAAAAGAGAGAGAGAGAGAGTCCATACACCATCTACATGGAGATTTCAATTATTGATTTTTTTCTTATAAATATAGTATGATGCTGGGTTCCACAAAAGATTAAGAAATGACTATGGAGAAGGCCAATGGGTTAAGCATTAGAAAAGAAAACGTAAACTTTTCTTACAATGATTTTGATAATGATATGTGATAATATAGAGTTGTGTAATTTTCACTTTCTAAAATTTGTACTTACTGAAGTGGATTAAAGAACATGGCTTCAGCTTCCTAGCTGATTCCTCCTAAATGCACTCAATTTGGGTCCACCTCAATCTTGCCTTCAAACGCTGGAGGAAAAATTTTTTTTCCAAAACCCATCCCATTTATGGGACTTAAAGCCTCAAGAATTGTCATCACCACATGTAGGAAGAATATGGACTCCTGAAAATTTTATGTCTAATCATGTGTGTAGAACTCTGGCCAAGGTGCATTTTCTCCTAAGAAACATCGCAAGTTACAGCCCTGAGAGCCTATGCCTCCTAACAAATTCTGGTCACATGATTATATTTAAAGTAGAGAATTATGGAATTCAAGTAATCTTCTCCCAAGTTGAAAGGTCAAAGTATGAGAGACTCCAAGGCCTCTGGTAAATATCATGGCTTGGGAGAACTATCTTCCAAAGATGTCAGGAGAACTTCCTAGGAGCATGTCTTTCTGAGTGCTGAGCCATGAACCCTGGGAGGACTGTCATCAGGACCCATAGACAAGTCAGTTTCTTCACCTGCCTAGCTTTAAGGAAAACCGTCACAACCACAATTCCTAAATATATCACCATTGGCTACTTTTTCAAGGGCAAAACCCTCTGGCTATCATATTATGAATATCTTCTACAAATTCTGTTTGACTATTTAAGGGATAGTCTTTGAATAGGGATAATATCAATATTTCTTTTCTGTTTTATTTTCTCCTTCAGGAAGTACCTTTATTTCTACCCTGAATTTCTTCCTAATTTCCTGCCTTTTACTACTGATCTCCCTCCAGTGACTGTTTCCACGGGCCTTTCTGAAATTATCAGTTAATTAACTAACATGTCTTATTCTCCCATCCCTCTTCTATCTATACATGGCTTTTTTCTTCTGTAAGTCAAAAATTGACTCTTTTTAGAGCTCTGTGGTATTCTGGGTTAGAGCAAGTTTAGACCTTCCAACCATTCATATAATTAATATTTATCAAATACCTATCATATTTAAGACAATGTTCTAGGCATTGAGAAGGTATTAGTAACAAAATACCCAGCCTCACGTAGCTTATATTCTGATGAACTTGCTGGGCAGTGAGTCTGAAACCCTTGGCCTAACCTTCTCTTCCTCATTCACAGTGCCTTGGAAACATGCAGGAAAATAAAGGGTTCTGCTCATGCTGTGCACGGTGCTGACGATCCTTCAAAGGAACATTCTGTGGCTTCAGATGCTGTCGTTAGTTCTGTGAGACACTATAGTGTCATAGGATGCTCGTGTTTCTGCAGTCAGTCAGTCCCTTCAAGTTTGTTGCAAAATGCTTAGGTTTTGAGCATGGGCCAAGAACACACAAAACGTTGTGCACCATTTTTCTTTTTTTAATTTCATTCCACTTTCAGGGAACCTCCTCTTTCCTTGACATTTATGTTATAAATCTGTATCTCACCTTGATGAAAAAGTCCTAAGAGGCCGAAGGAAGCAATTGTGAGAGCATGGACTTTAGGGTCAAATGGCTGTGTGACCTTCAGCAAGGGAGCTAACTTCTCTAGGCCTCAGTTTGTTCATCTTTAAGAAGAGGGTGAGGGGTGGCAGGGAAGGTTAAATGAGTTAATAGATATCCGAGTGCTAACAACCCTTTTGTCTAATTTAAAAGGCAGCACAATATATGCAGTTGCTGACACCGAGAACCTGTGAGTCCACCTTGACCCTCCCTTTCCTCAGCGAGGACAGTAGGCTTCCGGTCCTTCAGCAAGGCTTGCTGACTTCCTTCAAGCTCTATGCCATCTCTGAGCACTTCTCCTGTGACCACTCCCACCCACACTATGGTTTCTTGCCCAGAATTTCTGTAATTGTTTTTAATTGTTTTTCCTGCATTCACTAATGCCTTCATGATTAGTCATACAGCATTCAGAACAGTATTTTTAAAATGTAAGTTAAATTACATCACACCCTTCTTCAAAAGACTACAATACCTTCTATTACCCTCAAAATAAAATAAAAATACTTTCTTCCACAATTCACTCAGTCATTTTTTAATCAAGGATTTGTGAGTGATAAACAGTTTTATTCTGAAAATCTGATTTCTGGATTTTTCATTTTAGTATTTCACCATGATGCATGTTTATTTTTATCTATCTTTGGGTTTAGGCTTCTTAAATCTGGGGAGTCATTTTCAATTACTGAAAATAATTCTGTGACTGTCTTTGCATAGGGATAATGTCAATATTTCTCTTCCATTTTATCTTCTCCTTCAGGAAGTACCTTTATTTCTGCCCTGGACTTCTGATTTGCACCCATAGGCCTTAACTTCTCCATGACATTTTCTGTCTCTTAGTCTCTCTGTGCTGCATTCTGAGTAATTTTCTTAGAAACAATTTTTAGTAGATGGTCTCTCTCTTTAGTTGTGTCCAATATATTGTTACTACATACATTGAATTTTTAAAATCCTATGAATATATTTGTTTTTCCTAGAAATTCTAGTAGGTTACCTCAAATGTTTTTTGTTCTATTTGATATGCCTCCTATTCCTTCCTTGCAATTTAATTATTTTTATGACCATATTTACTTTAGTCTTTGCAGAATCTCCTAAATAGTTACTATATGTTCTTTGGAATCTAAGTGCTCTGTGGATTTTGTCTGCCGTTTTACCCTCAGATGTTTTATAATTTCAGATTGTGAATGTATATTCAATGGAATATTTATGAACTGAAGCCATGTTCTTCCAAAAAGTAATTTGGTTGCTTTTGCTATGTGCTCCAAAGTTCAGGAGGGCGCTGCTGAACTGCTAATGTAAATGTTTATTCTTAGGAGTTTGGAGACCACGCAGGTACTATACAATTTAACCCCATCATCATGAAAGGTACACTACTATGTTTCCATTCTCAGGGCAATCTTTTATTTCATTCTGATCCCGTTTGAAGTAGAAAAATCTGGCTGTCTTCCTTTGTTGATTTTTTTTTCCAGTTCATAATTGTATTAATCATGTAGAGCTTTGCATCTTGGGGTTTAATGCAAAGAGTCTTGGTCATCATACTTTAACATTGGTAGGGTAAGATGCTGTCACCTGTCCTTTTCTCTACATTAAAACTCAAGCGTCTGGGTACCCTGTGAAGAATACTCTTCAAAGACATCCACAGTATCAGGTCTAGTTTGCTATTTCTTCCCATTTTGGGTTCCTGGTGATTTTCCTTTCTTTCTTTGATCTTTCCATCTGTGTATTTTGTTTATTGAATTGTTTTTTGCAATACCCTATCAAGCCCTTACAGATATTTTGTAATGGGGGTTATTTAATGACATGCATAGTATTATATTGAGTTTTCAAAAGTTTGAATTCAAAGGCTTACAGATACTCCCACTTACTACATTTATTTCACCACCACTCCCACTTACTACATTTATTCCTCTCACTTTATGTGCCACCGATACTAGAAGGCAGTTGAATTTGTATTCAACATATTGTTCTGTCCTTACCTTTTTCCATATCCAAAAGTTCTTTTCTGATTTTCTTTTATTTCTTTTCTATTTTGACAATGATATTTATACAAAGAAAATAAAATAAGATTTGTATCCTATATAGTTGAGACCAACATTTTCAATTTTCATTTCCATATTTGTGACTTTTCACTGAATAGATAATTAATCTTTATCATTTCAATATATTGTATGAACTGGAGTCTTTCTGGCTATTCTTATCCTTGTCTTTTTCTTTTTTTGTGAAAATAAAGAAAAACTTAAGGTCAATGTTTTATAAGTTTAGAACTGAACTGTTTCACATGTTCAGCTCATAAATATTTATTTTAGGTTTTTTTTAAAGTGCAGGAAGGACTATTTTGTTTTTTTTTTTTTTTGGATTGGAGTTTGTTAAGTGCAAGACTATATTTTTCATTAGATCAACTATCTTACAATGCACTACAATCAAAGATAATGTCACACCCACACTGGTCTGATGGTATAGAAACATGAAATGCTGGTCTAATATTGAGCAGGAATCTAAGTCAGGCCCCAGGTCAGCAGAACTTCTCCCCTGTTAGTTCTCAGGCCTGGTTTGAGGCTGTTTCACACTGTACTCACACTTCCCTTACTTATTAAAGTTGTATTACATTAGTTTTCAAACTTACATATTTGGGAGATTTTTCTGTTCTATCTCCCATGGAAGTTAAAATCTGTAATTTTCAATGCTCAGAACCTTATTAAGCACTGACTAGAGTTAAAAGATTTATTTGCAAAGCACGTTGACTTGTGTGATTGCATTTGATTCTGACATTCATGTGTGAGCTGAGTATTACAGTTCTCCCATTTCACTGGGTGGGAAAACTGAAGCTCCTGGAACTCAGGCAGCTTGGAAAAACAGTCAGGTTTTTTAAATGGCAGAGCTAATAATGAGACCTAGACATTCTGACGCTGGTTCCAATGTTTCCCTCATTTTTTTTTCAATGCTATTTTTTTTCTTTCATAGAAGCCGCTGAGATTTATATACATCATGGGCAAGACAAAGAAATACAGGACTGCTTTTGTCAAAATGAGTATTTTTTTGTGAGATATAGGTATGACTGATTAAGATTTAAACACCCACATGTCAAATACTGCAGGAAACGATGTTTATCAAATCTGAAATGCAGACAATGAGTACTTGCTGATACAAACAGGTGAATGTACACGAAAATCAGAAATATCTCATAGGAGAGTTGGGATTAGAAGTATGCATTGAAGGACAGGTAATTTGTGGGTACACAAGGAGTGTAGAAAATAGCATAACAGAAAGGAAGATGGGAGAGGCAAACGGGTGGAATCTGGAAAGTATGGGAGTATTTAGAAAAAAATGAACTTGTGTGATTGCAGCCGAAGGCATGCTGGTGAATGACAGCTGATTACATGCCCTCAGTTCTGGTCCTGTGTTTGCACACATGACTCCTGGTAGTTTAAACGATATTACCTAGGTGGTCATCATGCTTCCTGGATAGCTTGTCCTGAAAAAAAAAAAAATCTTCCTAATAGCAGAAACCAGCAAATTTGAAATAACAGGAATATGTGTTATTTGGGGCTATGACGAGTCCTTGTTTACCTAGAAAGAGGACAGGAAAGGTTACATTTTCGCACTACTTGTTATCTGTAAGATTGCTGATTTCTTTATTCACTGAAAATAATCAGTGGCATTTGATACTTGCTAAGAAGAAAAGGGGCCTTTCACATTTTCTAGACTGCAGACCAGATGATCCTGCTAGACAGCTCTCAGCGATCCTGTGCACACTTAGCAGGTGACCACTTCCATTTTCAGGGCACCAAAGTCATAAGAAATACAGTTTTGCAAATACATTTGGAGTCATAATTAAACCCCTGTTGCCTATTTCACATCGCATTCGTGTGATTAATACAAAGAAATGAAAAATGTCAACATAAGAGTCAAAACTCACACTTACAAGCTTTTTGCTATTCTGAGATGACATCTGAAAACGAGCAGTTTGGAGTGAGAGTTTTTCCATTAACATTGCTGATCAGCATGTGCTATCAATTCTCTATTGACTTCAATTATTAGCAGTTGCTATGAGTTTCCATTAACTTTAATGATGGCATTGGCTAAGAAATTCTTGTGCTGTCTATGGCCAGTACATGCTATAAACTCTCCTAATTCTTTGGTAACACTTTGCTATGATTTTGCTTTGGGATCTATTTATTATTATTTTTTATTTCTAGTTTTAATGGTTTGCTAGAACTCTACATTTTTGCCAAAGAACAATATTAAGCATTTTCTATGAAGTCTTCATTTTCTTTTGGAGGGGGGGTTATGATTGTATTTAAATTTAAGGCAAATCAGTTGGAATACATAAAACAAAGAAATTCTAAGTGCAAGGCACTTGTAATGGAAGATATGTAAAAAACGACAAAGCTTCAGTCCTATACCACTTTTTTTTGGTAGAGACGGAGTCTCACTGTACTGCCCTTAGGTAGAGTGCCGTGGCGTCACACGGCTCACAGCAACCTCTAACTCTTGGGCTTACGCGATTCTCTTGCCTCAGCCTCCCAAGCAGCTGGGACTGCAGGCGCCCGCCACAACGCCCGGCTATTTTTTGGTTGCAGTTTGGCCGGGGCTGGGTTTGAACCCACCACCCTCGGCATATGGGGCCGGCGCCCTCCCCTCTGAGCCACAGGCGCCGCCCCCTATACCACTTTTTATGAGCAAAACTCTAATTATGGACTAATTTTTAAATGCTTATTTATTAGATAGCAGCTATCAAGTAATAAATTATGATTCACTGTTATACAGTAGAACCTCCATTGACCACCTCCCTACCTTGACCTGCTTCTTAAGTTGACCTAATTTTCGTAGATCAGACAGGCAGTACACATACTCCATAAAAGTTCCTCGTGTTGACCACCTCTGTATGTTGACCAGTTTCTTACAGTCTCTTGGGTGCTCAACTTACAGAGGTTTTGGTGTATTTTGTTTTGCTCTTTGTTTACTTCCTGGGGGTAGGAGACTGAACTAAAGGGAGTGAAAGATGAATAATTTTTTTCTTGAACTGATTAGAATTTTGTAAAAATTTATTTGTATTGTGTATATTTAAGGTATACAACATATTTTGATGCACACTTTCATGGTTAGATAATTACTAAGATTAAACAAATTTACATATCCATCACCTTCTATAATTACCCTTTTTGGTGATAAGAGCAGCTAAAATCTATTCTCAGTGTATTTTCAGCGTGTGATGCAATATTTTCAACTGTAGATCCTGTCTTGTACATTAGATCTCTAGATTTATTCAGCCTACCTAACTGCAAACTTGTACCCTTGAAATGACTGTTACCTACCACTCCCTCCTCCTGACAACCACTGTTCTCTCTATTTTGGTTTATTCCACTTTTCTTCTTAGATTTGGCATGTAAGTGAGATCATATAGTATTTTATTTTCTATGAGTGGCTTATTTCACTTAGTATAATGCCCATCCATGTTGTCACAAATGGCAATTCTCCTTTTTGAAGGCTTAATGGTATCCCATTGTATATATATCCTACATTTTCTTTATCCATTAATCCATTAGTGGACACTTAGGTTTTTCCCATATTGTCGCTATTGTGAGCAATTCTGTATTCTAGGAATGCAGATGTTTCCATAAGACGCTGATTTTTTTTTATTCTGGGTAGCTACCCAACAGAGGAATTGCTGAATTATATGGTAGTTCTATTTTTAATTTTCTAAGAAGATTCCAAGCTGTTTCCATAGGGATGTACCCATTTACTTTCCCATCAACAGTGGTGAGGGTTACTTTTTCTTCACACCCTCACTAGCACTTATTGCTTGACTTTTTAATAATAGTCACTCTAGCAGGTGTGAGGTGATAGCTCACTGTAGTGTTGACTAATAATAAATTAGATGACCCAAATGGTATTTCCTTAGTCCTTACCTTTTATAGATTCTTTAAACAAAATAATAAGCCAAAATCAATTTTTAAAAATTCAGTTTCTTCATATTCTGGTAGAAGCAATAGATCATTCTAAACATAAGACTACTTATGTAGGAAAAACTCTGAGAAAAAATAATTTAAGGTTATACCTATGGTTCTTCATTTGAGTCTCATCAGCTCTGTCCCAAATAGTCTTCTCCACCCCCACAGAAGACATCTCTGTTTCTGTACTTATCACGCACACCTCAGCTACCTCACAAACTCTTCTTTTCCCTCTTTACAGCAAGGCCAGCTCTGAATAAGCTAGGGTTTCTTCTCTCCTTGTTACAGCAACTTGTTTGTTTTGTTTATCTTTATGTTTTGGTGGTGGTGCATTATCTGAAAGTTGCAGAGTGTAGTAACTGTCAATTTTCTGGGAGGCAAAATAGTGAGAGTTATTTTTGCTTCTTATATTTTTTCCATTTGGTCCCTGAGAAGTATTTATGGTGTTGGTTTATTTTTGCATGTTTGTGGGTAAATAACCTCTTTCTTCTGCCCATTTGACTCTGACTTTTGGAGAAGAAGTAGGATATCGGGACTAAAGGAGTTGGACATAAGTTATTAAAAACCTACGGAATCTTGGTTTAGATATTATGAACTGCTAAGGTCTGAACGGAGGAGAGGATCAGGATTGTGGTTAATTGTGATTTTCATTGAAAAATAAACCTTACCATTTGAAAAATACGATTTGCAAAAGATAGAGAATATTTAAGCTAATTTATTTTGATTTATAATTATAAACACACATATGTATTCTTTTAAGTGGCTGTATCTTGATTTCTTTAAAATATTCTTATTTTTTTCAATCTGTATCTTATCAACTTTTATTCTCCAGATTGGGAATTTTAATTTTAAAATTTGACTTTCGAGTCACCTTGAAAATTTCCCTAAACTTTAGCTAAAATTTAAGAGATATAAAAAATTTATAACTCAGTGTTATATGTGGTTTTATCACCTACGAATGCATTCCACTGTAGAAGGATTCTAAGTAAAACTTTATAAACTCTGACTTGATCTTGCGCTCTGTCTTACTCTACTTTTTAAAGTATGCTTACCAATCAGTCATCTTTCTCATAAACCGGCCCTTTCTGAGACAATCCAGAAAGACGCTCGCAGCCAGGATATAATGGCACTTTTGTCCGAGAACTTGGGTTCCCACTTCTTTAATGCACATTTCATAAGCATTTGGGGGGCACTAACTGTTAGTTTTATGTTTTCTGCTTTAAGAGAAACAGGAGGTGAAGAAGATTACCTTTGGCAGTTCTGCTCCATGCCATCCCTTTTTAGTCATTCTTGGAATGTCTCAGAAGGTTTTATTAGGTAAAGGCCTCTATAAATTCCAGGTGTCGACCATATGTTCATCATTGCATTCACAAACAGAAAGAATGGTTTTATTTTCAAATCTGACTTCCTTGTATAAGTGCAACAAACCCTGCAGACTCCTTAGTACATAACTGTGAAAATCTTCACATAGTGTGAACTTTCTTTGGGAGCTAAAAGCCAAAGGAAAATAGAGCAGCCTCCATACTTACGATGCCAAAGAAAAGATTTTGTGAAATTTAGAAGGGAATTTGCTGTTTATTTCCTTAGTCCATCTGAGGACGGTGGAGCTGGGAGAAAATAGAAATCTTGCCTCATTAGCTTTGTCATCATAGGCACATAGTTTTAGGTTTTCTCTGAGCAACTATGCACAACCAGTTTAGTTTCAGGAACTGCTAGCTTATAGTCCCAGTTTGCTTTGTAATTTAGCTATCTAATGGGTGAGATGCCAAACCTCAAGATGATGAAGACTTAGACAACGGTGTCCTAATCACATCCCATCTCTGGTTTTCATTCATCTCCCACTTTGGACATTGTAGAAAAAGAAGGAGATAGAGAAAAGGCAAAAAATGAGAGTAGTCTTCAAAGATGACCCAAGCACTGAAACGTCTTAGTGGAAGATGGGCCACCAAAGTTCCTCAAGTCATGTTTAACTATTGTTTACAGCTGCAGGGCGTATCTGCTTGGTTTTTTGCTCAAAGATATCAACTCGGAGTAGTTCAGTCATCTTTGAGTGACTGCCAGCTCCCCTGCAGAAAAGAAACAGTACATTATTTTATTTTTATTTTCATCAGTGTCTGTTGAAATTGAGTTGCTTATGTAACATTAACATTAGCAGGTAATGAGTAGCCACAACATGCCGTTAGTTTTAGCAGTTCTTTTTCTTCAACTCTGAAAATTTGCTTATTTGGATTAAAGCTTTGAGTTTTCATCACAAGCCTAGCTGTGTATCAGATATATCTTAAGCTTAAAATATTTTATATTTAAATGATTTACTACAAAGCAAATCATATGCTTGTATGGAAGGCACAGGTTTTATTTAAGCTACAAAACCAATTGTCCTTTGAGACAAAATTATGAAGTGAGTTCTGACAACTGCGTTTATTAATGGTCCTTTCTTGATGCATATATTAGTTTCTGCCTTGTACCTTGTAATATATGCACAGTCAAAGCTTGATCATATAAACTAATGGAGAAAATTGGTGAATAATAGGACAAATTATTTGAAGTGATGGAAAATTCTAAAATGGTTCATATTTGATTTAGGTGGTAACATTAGTAAAAGTAATATTTATCTCAATTTTTAATCTGCAAAATCTATGGTATTACTGACAAAATAAGAAAACTACTTTGTAAAACTATAAAGGTTTGAATTCAGGAGTTTCACCCCTTGTTTTACCCCCCACATAGAGAAAGAGGGTATCTCTATAAAGTTGCCACAAATATAAAACTCTTTTTTTCTCATAAGAAAGTTATTTCGTATCTTTTTAAAATCTGTTCTGTTTTCTCACTTCTTCTTTTTTAACACCCAACAGATTAGAAATAATAAGATTGGGTTCATGATAATTAAATAATCAAAGAGAATTGGTTATATGGATAATATCAGATAAGCACAGGATAACTTTTTAAATATGATTTTTTATAGTGCTGCCATATGATTTTCCTTTAAATTATCTAATGATGAATCCTATTGTTTTTTTCATGAATAATTATTTTATGTACTTTGGAAATACCTTGAAATTCCCTTTATCTTTATAGACAAACCCAAGTTAAATTTTTAAAGTTCACCATTCTTACTGTGTTTTTACCATTTGCAATAAAGTTGGGTCTTCTTGTGAGATTAGAAAATTAAGCTCAGAGTAAGTAATAATAAACTGAAATCCCTGAAACTTTTTTTTTTCCTATTAGGTAGCATCTTGATCTGTTCTTCCTCTATCCTTCCTGGGATTTATAATCAATAGCTTGGAGTGCAGCATTTACTCAACTTCAGACGTGCAGTGCCTGTCCATTCTGTTTCTTTGTTCTGCTAAGCACACTGAAGGCCAACACTGGGCATCCTGTCCCTTTTCTATACATAAATGCACCCAGCACAGTCAACAATTACATTGGTAAATTCAGGAATGGAGCAATACAAGTAATTTTCTAATCAATTATCTTGCTAATAGGAATTTTAAGAGAAAAATAAAAAAAACGAAACCCTCTCTCTGGCCATTTAAAAATTTGTTTTTCTCAGAAAGTGTAATCCCCTTTTGTAAAAGAATGCTGTTTCATTAAATATTACTTGGGTCATAACTCTTTTTCTCCCTCCTTTTCTGTTTAAAAACAATGGCATTCTGCCTGCATCACAACTTTTGTTCTGTCTTAAATTTGTGCTAATTATGGCAGATTTCCTTCAACTCTCTTTCATAACCATAACTACATTCTCTTTAATGATATACGCTGTAAGTAACTCAATGCTGAACAGAGTCCACTGTAATTGGGAAGGAAATGATTTCCACTGGTATTTCTTGGACCCCAAGCTAGAACTGACATTTCATTATACCTGGTGACATGGCCTCTCTTCTAGAGAAGAAATAAAAGGTATTCCCTACAAATGGGCAACAGGCATCTGACCTGTTGGATCAGGTTATGTTGTGTTACGTGATGTGACATGCCCTGCAGTGACCTGAGGCAATGTCATTCTGTGTTACCCTGGTGGAGCTGTGCTGCTCTTTGTTAAACAACCACAGGAAAGGCTCATCAGCAATGGTCAGGAAACATTTTCATGCCGTATTTGCAAAGAAGTGGAGAATCAGCCACGTTCTGAACTGTCCCTCCTAGGAGTCTTTAAGGAAGTCAAAAAGCGCTCCAAAAGTCACACAAGTTTCCATTACTTTAAAATTGAAATTCAAACTCTCAGGTATGCAAGAGGGGCATACATTTTATGGGACAAGGATGGTACAATGACCAGGGAGCAAACCGTACTCTGAAATAAAAATGTTTCATCAAAAATACTTCTATCCTTCTCAAAATAATCATATAAGCTTTCAAGTTGGTTTACCTACATTTTACATAAAGTCTGTTCCGAATTACTTTCTGATAATTCAACGTTGTCTTTTAACATGATAGTGTGTAAATTAGAAGTCTCAATTAAAAGAAGTGATAAGAATATGTCTTTAGTCTTGCCCTTGAGATGTTTTTATCAAGACAGTGGTTCTCAATAAGAAACTATCTTAAATTATTACATTATGTGATATTATGTAGAAAAAAATCCATTGTGTTGGGTCGTTTTTCTAATGATTTTAACAGTATTTTCCTATTGATACACCTTGCATATAAATTCAGTTTTAATGATCTGCATAAAGAAATGAACAATATTACATAGGTACATCTATCTAGTGATTTTAGAGTAATTACTGGTGCATGGAACAGAATATAACCTTTTGGTTATATTCTGCAGTAAAAAGGAATAGGTTAGAAAGGTTTTTATGCAAATTAGAAATGCTCTGTGTTGGAAGCCTAATTGTACTTTTTATTGTTAGACAAGTCAATACTGCTTTAATACACATTTTATAAGCTTCTTGCTGAAATTGTATATGAAAGGGATTGGTTTCCATAGATGAAAGGCATAATTTTAACAATGAGGCCATATAAGGAGAGTGGTTGGAGTACTGATAAAGGATTTGTTAGCTCCAACATAGAATAAGTCTTATTAGCCTTATTAGTCACCACTGTTTGACCCACTGCTATTAACTGTGTGACTCACATGCATTGCAAAGTAGGATGGAACAGCAGTGTGTTTGGCCATTTAGAGTAAACATAATGTAATATGAAGAACATTTCAATTGCAAAGAAGGAAGGACCACATCCTTTCCTTTGCTTGCCCCTCCATTCGAGGGGAGTTTCTTGCATATTGGGGATTTTAATTTTCAAAAACATTTGATAGGTAATCAAAGTTCAAAACTATCAGATGTGATATCCAGCTTCACTTTGTAGTCAACACAACTCTTATATAAGAGAAGATGCAAATATAACAAGTTGTTATTTATAAAATCATGAAAATTTAAGAGATTAAAATAGTGTAATAAATTCAAATCATGTACACTTATCTTTTATGTAATTTTCATTTACAATTGATTATGTTCCCTATGTAATTTAATAATGGGCTAGATCAAGATTAGTTACTATATAAAGATAATACTTTCTAAGAAGAATATTCTAGAAATCATAAAATCATTAAAGAGTAAAGGAAACATATCAATCCCTTTATTTGTATAATAAAGTTACAATAGCATTGGGGTTGATATTGTAGCTGCCCTGAGGCCTACCTATTTGCAGGACCTGCTTTCCCAGACATCCTCTTAATTTTTTAAGCCATATGTATTTACAGTAAATTTATTAACTATTTAAATTAATGATATCTTTTGTGTTCATGAGTGTAAGTTCAAGCTCATTGAGTTGTATACAGTTAATATATGCAGCAGGTTATGGGTCAATCATAACTCAGTAAAGTCATTTTATATAAATCCTGTTGTTTTCAATGAAAACTTCTAAATAAACCATATCTTCCTTAGTTTGCATTGAGAACAAATATGTGTTCATCAAAGAGGTTAGCATATTAAGCCAATAAAATTGTTAAAGGTTTAAATATAATCAAATAAACCAACAGAAAATAATAAATCAGTACAGAAGGTACTAAAATGTATATGTAATCCTATAATTAGGAAAGGCAGGCTTATTCCTTAGGTCATTCATAAAAAACCTATTAATACTTACAATATTCTAAGAAATGTTCTGAGCACTGGAAGTGTGAAGATGAGGTAGTAAAAGGTTTTGAATTCTAGATATATTTTGAAAATGGAGCATATAAAACTTGCTGATGGATTTGATGTGGATGTGAGTATAAAGGTGTCAATAATTTGTTTTGGCAACTGAAAAACTGACTTGCCTAGTTGAGATATGGAATAATGAACAGAGAACAGGTTTGTGGAAGGTGGAGAACAAGAGTTTGGTTTTGAACTTAGTTTGGAATGACAATTAGACATCTAAGTTGAAAAGTTGAACCGGAAGTATAATGTTTAACAGCCTGTATCAGCAAGTAAGAGTCTATGGTAGGCAGAATAATGGCCTTCTCAAAATGTCTGTGTCATGGTACCTAAAAGCTATCAATATATTAGTTTACATGGCTAGCAGAAATTAAGAATGCAGATAGATTTAAGACTGTTAATAATCTGATCATTTATAACTCAGGAGCTTGTTCTGGACTATCTGTGTTATCCCAATGTAATCATGAAAGTCTGCATAGGTGGAAATGGGAGGCAGAGGAGTCCTTATCAAAACGACACAATATGAGAAAGACTCTACTGGCCACTGCTGGTTTTGGAGATGAAAGGGGACCACGAGAAGACTGTGGGAGGCCTCTACCAGGTGCAAACGGCAAGAAAACAGATTTTAACTTACAGCCTTAGAAGGGAAAGCAACCTTGATTTTAGCCCAGTGAGACCCATTTCAGACATCTGTCCTCCAGAACTAAAAGATAGTATGCATTTTGTTTTGTTTTGTTTTGTTTTTGTATTAAATCATAGCTGTGCACATTAATGAGATCATGGGGCACCATACGCTGGTTTTATAAACAGTTTGACACAATTTCATCACACTGGTTAACATAGCCTTCCTAGCATTTTCTTAGTTATTGTGTTAAGACATTTACATACTACATTTACTAAGTTTCACATATACCCTTGTAAGATGCACCGCAGGTGTAATCCCACCAATCAGGCTCCGTCTCCCCCCCCACCCTCCCCTCCATTTTCCCCTTCCCCCTATTCTTGGGTTATAACTGGGTTATAGCTTTCATGTGAAAGCCATAAATTAGTTTCATAGTAGGGCTGAATACATTGGATACTTTTTCTTCCATTCTTGAGATACTTTACTAAGAAGAATATGTTCCAGCTCCATCCACGTAAACATGAAAGAGGTTGTACCAGAATGTTTATTGCAGCCCAATTCATAATTGCTAAGTCATGGAAAAAGCCCAAGTGCCCATCCATCCACGAATGGATTAATAAATTGTGGTATATGTACACCACGGAATATTATGCAGCCTTAAAGAAAGATGGAGACTTTACCTCTTTTATGTTTATAATATGCATTGTTTTAAGACACAAAATTTATGCTAATTCATCACAAAAGCCATAACAGAAATAGAATAGAAAAGTCTAAACAGAGCCAATTGTTTAATTTTCTGGAATTTTACAAGCTGGTTACCATAGAATTTTTATTACAAAAATAAATCATTTATGCTTAAACTTGACTACATTCAAAACCAAGGTAACAATCAAAATCCATTACTTCCCAACTTTTCACAACGTTCTGCAAATATGTCTGTTTTTGAGTTTATTTCCTTCTGCGGTATCTGTATGGTGCAGTGTCTATGCTTTCTTAACTCCATATTCAATGATACCAGATTGTTAGTTTGAAATTGGCTATAGTGGAAATTAGCAAGGGATACCAATCAGGACTTCTGTTGATTGCTTAGATTTTAGAAGGTGATGGAGTAAGAATTGATAATGCATAATGCAGACTAACTTGAAAACTGTACCCTGTGATCATTACTTTGTGACTATCACACCACACATGCATACCCAAAAACACACAATTCAAGAAAGAATTCATTCATGCAGTATTTGCAAAATACCTTGAACACAACAACAACAAAAAAATTGGTCATTTCAACTAAGGAATGAGTGAAAGTCTAACACAAGTTTTGTTGCACTTTCTCTAGTCGCTAATGTGAACAAAAAATGTCAACCAGTATTCATGTTGCATCTACACTTGTTTACCAGTTGCAGCCATAATTTTACTATGGATACAAGAATTTAGCAAATATCTCTGAAAAAAATACATATATATATTTATATATTTTTTATTAAATCATAGCTGTGTACATTAATGCAATCAGGGGCACCATGCACTGTTTTTATACACAATTTGAAATATTTTCATCACACTGGTTAACTTAGCCTTCCTGAAATTTTCTTAGTTATTGTGTTAAGACATTTATATTCTACATTTAGTAAGTTTAATATGTACCCTTGTAAGATGCACCATAGGTGTGGTCCCACCAATCACCCTCCCTCCACCCATCCTCCACCCTCCCCACCACTTCTTCTCCCCTTTCCCCGTATTCTTAGGTTATAATTGGATTATAGTTTTCATATGAAAGCTATAAATTAGTTTCATAGAAGGGCTGAGTACATTGGATACTTTTTCTTCCATTCTTGAGATACTTTGCTAAGAAGAGTATGTTCCAGCTCCATCCATGTAAACATGAAAGAGATTAAGTCTCCATCTTTCTTTAAGGCTGCATAATATTCCATGGTGTACATATACCACAATTTATTAATCCATTTGTGGGTCAATGGGCACTTGGACTTCTTCCAAGAAAAATATTTTATGAGTATAAATTTGCCATATGGAATTAATATTTGTAATATTGCCTATTTTATTATTGTTTGTAACTTGTAAACTACATATATTTTATATTAGTAAAATTTATAATGAACCCACATGATTTTATAGGACACCCCTAGATACATGAGACCGAAATTCAGAAAGGAGCTATAGTTGGTGATATAAATGTAGGTGTCCTCAGCCTATACATTATACTTAGGGCCACAAATTTATATGAAATAAGAGATCAACTGAGATAAAGTGAATGGTGTAAAGACTGGGTCCTAGAACGTTCCACCAAATAGACTTTAGGACATTATGGTAAAACCAGCGAAGAGTGAGGATATATAGTGTATGGTGTAAAGGAACTAAAGGAAAATGGTTCCCTAGAACCATTTATAAACATAAATATAATGGAAAATAATACAAAATAAATAAATATATTCTATCTTATGGAAAAATATCAGAACCACCTAAATCAAAACTAAGAGAAAAAAATCTTCACACATAGAACAAAACATTTGCAACAAGCACTTCAGTAAATGGGTGATATTTTACTACAGATGCAACTATTACAGAGCTTATGATTAATTATTAACTTATACATATTTCTACCCTTTCATGTTTCTTCTTTTGCAAATTATCTAGCAATAGCACTCTCCCATTTTTCTTTTATTTTCAGGGACTCTTGTTTTAATCATAAAAACCTAAAAAATTACTGTACAACTGCTTTGTATATCAATTAGGAATTTTGCATCAAAATCATGGAAGTATAAATAATAGCTTATCCATTAATTTCAATCTAGAAATGTAAATAAGGAAATGATTAATAAAATATTGCATGTTTATTGTCTGGCTATTTATAAAGCTAAAGAATGGCCAGAGATAATAAGAAATAAGTTAAATAAATAATTCTATAATTTCAGTACACAATACTAGTGAAAAATTAGAATTCAACAGTTGAATATGACCTTGAACTCATGTAGGCATGCACATGTGTGTGCGCGCACACACACACACACACACACAAGAATACTGTGTACCTAGTTTTTAATCTTGTATTACCTAATATTTGAAGAAAACATAGTGACGTACAAGTAAGACATTGAATGTTACAAAATATTGCCTACAACCCCAACATCAAGGTAATAACTTAGTATTTGATATTTTTAAATCAATCTTTACAGATTTTTTGAAATAAAAATTGGAATGTTCCTATAGGTAAAATAGTCAAAGTTAATATAAAAAAGAAAATGTTAAAAAGGTGATAAATATTAAAAAATTGAGGGTTGAGCCCCAAAATTTTGTTAGCGTCTGACTAATGCAAATTTCAAAAAGAGGTAATAAGAAAGAATACCTGACAAATATTACCAGTTCAATAGTTGAGAAGCCAAATTCTGGAAATGAAGAATGTGAGGTTTCGGATCACAATGACCCAGTACGTATTGAGCACAATAGAGGCAATGAGACCTGTCACATGCGCCATCAGCAGGAAATCTCAGAACACAGGTTTAAAGAGAAGCAACTAAAAGTTCCAATGTAGAAGAAAACAAAGACCAGTGCGGTAAACAAGTAGTTCATGTTCAGAGGGGCAGATGTCAGAATGGCATTAGATTTACTAACAGTAACCCTGATGGAGATGAACAGCCACAACAGCCACAGTCAAAGCGAGGCCTCCTTCCTGAGGGTGCAGACTTGGAGGACCAAGTATGGCCATCACAGAAAAAATGAAAAAGGGAACTTACAAGTTACCCAGTGTTGGAATAAAACGAGAGATTTATAGGTTTGGGAGAAAGTTGGGGCTGCCAAATTAATGATAAATACCCAGAAAAATAAACAAAACTATAACTGATGAAACAATAGGAAACAGGTCGTCATCTTATCTCCAAGATAAGTAAAAATTGCATAAAAAAGCAAATATGGTCATGATATGCTGCACAGCTGAACTTTAACAAAACATAATCACAACCTACTTTAAAAAACAATTAATTAAACACCATTGTGGTACATCTGAATGAGGAGACTATGTTGTCTGTGGGAGAATTGCTATAAAAGATTCCGAAACAGGAAAAATCCAAAAATCAAAAAAAATCAAGAAATAGCTACACACATTTTTAGAAATATGAAAGTAACTACAAAAAGTAACAATTAAAAGATTGGCAGGCGATTAACATGGAGAATGAACTGGTGTATTTTATTATAGATTTTAGGACTGTATGATTTTTAAAAACCTCTGCAACTATTATTTTGATAAAAATGAAAATTAAATTTAAAAGGAATTTAAAAAAAAAATGAGTGTGGCTAATATTGGAGTCTGCAGCCACTAGAGGGCAAATATTTCCTGGAGATTAGCAGAGACTTAGAAAGGAAAATTGGTCTTCATAGGCGTGGCCTGGACCAGCCCTAAACAAAATTATCCAGTAAGAAATCATCCAAAATAGTACAGAGTCACAACATGAAGAGGATTAAAATTCTAGAAAGACATGTTGAACATTGTCATGCAAAATGACATGACCAAGAGGACAGAAAATTATTTTATAAAAATAATACATTTTACCTTATAATCACAAAATTAAATTATCTTGCAAAATGTTTTAAGGCAATTTTTTGCTTTTTGCCTAAAATCACTTGTCTGTTCCTTTATAAAGAACAACGAGGTGACTTGATCAGCTTATTGTAGGAGATACATTGATTCTAAGGAGAGATACGTCCCCCCTGGACTTGAGGTTTACCTGTTAGATAAGGGAATAAGGCAACCCTAGACAGAGTCAGGAAGAGGAAAGAGAAAGAGCAAGGAAGAATCACGGGAGGTGAGATGATGCTATGAAAATAGATATGGGAGACGCAGAACAAAGTTGGTAAAAATGAATTGAAAAATTCACACACCAGTTCATAAGAAACATTAGACTAAATGCAATCAAAAAACGTTCTTTGTAGCTCCAAAATCTAATGATTTTCAAACGTAAGACCTATTTTGTGTATGCTGTTTATATGGGTTATTTGGTGCTATGGGGCAAAGCCTATGTCTAATTTACTTTATACAGTGCTTGAACCAGCATGACAAAGAGACAGAATGCCCGTGTAATTTATTGTTTGAGAGAAAGGGGATGCTATTAATAATTGTAGGTCTACATCTTGACTGGCTGAGCGTATGCTAACAGTATGATCACCCTGCACAGAGATGACTTATGCTTGCAACAATATAGCCACTGGATAGTCAGCATGAAATAAGCAGCTGTGTTGGTTTTGAAAGCATCCTAATTGATGAACATCTGGTGGCAGGTAGCCAGACCATTAAAAATCAATTATACTCAACGACTTGCATCTGAGCCATACTGCACCAATCTCCTCACACTCATCAGATCCACATGTTCCTGAATAAACACTTGGACCACTCAGGTCAGTGCCTTTGAACTTTGTGTGGTGGGAAGCGAATTTCATCAGTGGCTTTCGTCTGACCTGTAATGAAGAGAAGAAATCTGGTGACCTGCTCTTCAGTACTGACAGGTCAAGAGACCAGGCAGCAGTTTGAACAAAGTTCTAAATCCCAGGGTAACCAGAACATTCACTGCTTTGCGCAGCTATTAAAGAGAGCATACTATATACCATTAACAAGAGAAACGGGGTTATAAAGCTAAAAGGAGCTGATAGTGATCAGGGACTAGGTTTAGGTGTTACAAGGGAATCAGAAGTTAGCAATTCAAGTGAGAATGCAACTTTAGAATAGGATGTGGAAAAGTTTTCTATGCACGTCTCTGCTCAAAATGTGGACTATATGTTTCTATGTTGGGAGTTTCTATCTGCAGCATGAATACCAGGGAACAATTAGTGAACAAGCCAGCCTCATGTTATGAGAGGCGTAATTCCGAGTTATTATGCTAGAGATGAGTGTTTCAGAGGAAAGACTGGATCTCAGTCCTAGTCTACTACCCCCAGAAAAGCCAGAATCTCCTGATCAAAGTCATCCTTGGTTTTTAAATTGTGAACAGCATCAGGGTGGCTGGCCTAAGTCCTGAGTTTTTGGCAGGCCATGAAAGATAACATGTCAAGTTCATTTAAATAAAAGATAAAGATCATTTAAGAAAAAAAATAACTTTGTGTTAATAATCATCACCGAACTACTTCTAAATCCAAAAAGTTATTCAATTAAATGAGCTTTGGAAATACAAGGATATGGTTGTGATTAGGTCAGGAGGCTTCCACTTACTTTTATCTGCACAATAGCTAACAGGTTTGTCATAAAGAACGGTTTTCTCTTTCTTCCTAAGAATTTTTAAAAGAAATGCAAATAACAATTTATATATTCATTGTGAAATCGGTAGACATAAAAAGTTTGATCTGTTCTATGGGCATAATTTGTTTAACTCAGCTTTTCTATAGATCAGTGTATAGTCTTAAACATAAAATACATAAAATAAGTGGCTTATCTTGACTTTACACTTCAAACACTCCCCCTTCCCCCCATTTTCAACTGTGTGTTAACAATTATCTATTTGTAATTAGAATTTAATTCTTAGATTAGGGAAGAACCTTAGAGATTTATTTCCATCCCCTACTTTATAGATCAAGAAATTAAGACTTTGAAGTGTGGCCCGAGATCAGACTTTCAGTAGGTCGTGCGTGCTGTAAATGGAGACTGGACACTAAAAGCCAGAGCTCCTGGCTCCAAGTCCACCGCTGTACTTTTTCACCTGTTCTTAAAATATAAGGCTTATATTTCTTATTGATATGTTTACGAAGAGCTAGGCCTGATTACAGCATAATATAACTTAAACCCATTTTGAATATTTGGAATAGAAATGTAAGCAAACTTACATTTGTTAAGCTTGTTAACTGTTCTTATTTCTAATGGGGCTTAATAATCCATCATCTGACCTTCATAATTTCTTGTAACGCTCACTTACACATATGCAGCACACAGAAACAGACTTATGGCTATGTGAATACTGCAACATGTGTATGTACTGTATATATATTTAACATTTACTTTATAAAATATTATGATTTTATATTAGAGCTTGTTTAGAAAATGAGGTCAGAATTCTTCAGTTGATATTCAATACAGTTTGGCATATACATAGGGTAATTACATAAGCTACTTTAATAAAATTCATAATTTGGATTGATTTTAAAAAGCTAGATGATTTTGTACAGCATCCAGTGATTGTATTTCAGGCTCTGTTTTTAAACCTACATGCTCTCTCATCAGTTACTATTTCAGTTTCACCCTGGCCTTAGAAAATAATCATTGAAGCACTTTATTGTACGGTGTGACTTTTCCTGACAACATCTGTTGCTCTGAAATAGAAAAGTTCCCAGAGTGACAAAGAGGGTGTTTTTTACTATTTTACCCACACTAAAAAGATGGGCCAGAAAGCTGTACAGCCCATAACAATGTGAAAATCTTTATATGAAGTTGTTCACCAGAGACTTGTCAATAGACTGAGCCATATTGGATCTGGCAGTCTTTCTACTGGGACAGTATTTGCCTTGAAGTACTATCTTTTCTCTCTTTCAATGTCAGCCTGAAGGCTCTTAGACAACATATGTTCATTTCATGTCTTAGAGATATTGCTTCTGGTATTGCAAAGGCATTACCACATTGAGCTTTTTTGTAAAACAGATGGTACATATTAAGGTCTCTGTTTCTTGTACGATTCCTGTAACAATGGCCCTGCATTCTTCACGTTGCCAAAAGTATCATCAACGTCATGCAGTGCGGCCCTAGATTGTGTCAGGATGGTAAATGAACACTTCAAAGAGAAAGATCAATGATAAAGGTGAAGCAAACCCCTTAGAGAACTCCAATCGAAAACTGGCCATTTCTTTAAACAGTTCTCTTGAAACTTTAGCTAGGAAATACCCAGTTCTACTCTTTAGAGGTCCTCCTGTCAAATGGCTTTTCAACTAAAACAATAGCATATACTTGGATTAGTTAACTTTCAGAAATAAGATTTTTAAAGTAGACACTCGCACCCTCTTAGTATAAGTCAGTATAAGTGACATCTTAAAATATAAACTATTGTATTATTCCTTTTTTTTTTTTTTTTTTTTGTAGAGACAGAGTCTCACTTTATGGCCTTCAGTAGAGTACCGTGGCCTCACACAGCTCACAGCAACCTCCAACTCCTGGGCTTAAGCGATTCTCTTGCCTCAGCCTCCCGAGTAGCTGGGACTACAGGCGCCCGCCACAACGCCCGGCTATTTTTTTTTTTTGGTTGCAGTTTGGCCGGGGCCGGGTTTGAACCCGCCACCTTCGGTATATGGGGCCGGTGCCTTACCGACTGAGCCACAGGCGCCGCCCTATTGTATTATTCTTACGATTCATATGCTGTTGTATAATTCTTAGAAAGTTCACTTAGTGCTAATTGTGAAATCACTCTAAAAATCAGGCCATTTTTAGATTTGAATTAGGTATGTATATGCCCAAATAAGCTCATGGCATATGCTCTGATTCATAAAATATATATTCAGAATATTCTATAATGTTCACAAATGGGAAGAACTGTTGAAAAAGATTTTTGGATCCAGTGTATCTGTGAATTTGAAAATACACTCACATACAAAATCACCTCTAGACTTTGTATCTTAGTTGGAAAACAGTGTTTAGATCTCTTCTGATTTTTGAGAAATAGAAAGGCCTTAAAATAATTACATTTCTTTTATAATATCCTCTCCTTTTTGTTGACTTTGTTTTGTGTGTATCCTGAATAAATCGGGAGGGGGTTAGCTTTTAATTGAGAGAATAAAACTACACACAGCTAAGGAACAATGATCTTGTCAATAATATAATAGATAGTTAATATTTATGGAATTCCTACTTGTGATAAGTACTTTTAAAAATACGGGAGGAGAGAGAGAGAGATTCTATCCCCATAGAGCTAATACTCTAGTGGAGATAGAAGATAAACTTTCAAATGTATTATATTAGCAGAATTTAACATTTCAAGCTACAAAGAAGAAAAAGAGTGGCTGCTTTTCTTTAACAATAAACTAGTGTAGTCTGCTTTTTAATTTTTATTTTTTAATTGACAGTTAAATATTTTATATATTTATGGTACAAAAATGATATTTTGATATGTGTATAAATTGTGGAACGTCCAATCAAGCTATTTAACGCATATATTACCTCATGGACTCTTTTTTTTCAGGCAAGAACGTTTAAAATCTCTGTCTGAACAATTTTCAAGTAAACAATGTACAGTAAGTATTCTGTGTCTATAGGTTCAACATCTACAAATTCAACCAGCTGTAGATAAAAAATATTCTTTAATGAGAATTGGTCTTTATTCAACATGTGTAGACTTTTTCAATGTCATTATTCCCCCCAAAATGCAATAGAACAACTGTTTACCTAGCGTTTAGATTGTATGAGGTATTATAAGTAATCTAGAGATGATTTAGAGTATATGAGACGATGGGCATATGCACATAGTATGCCTTTTTATATAAGGTACTTGACCATCTGTTGATTTGGATATCTGTAAGGAGGTCTTGAACATGGCAGGGATGTTTCATCTTTCTTTCTTTCTTTATTTATAGACAGAGTTTTACTTTGTTGCCCTTGGTAGAGTGCCATGGCATCATAGCTCACAGCAACCTCAAACTCTTGGACTCAAGCAATCTTCTTGCCTCAGCCTCTCAAGTAGTTGGGAGCTGGGACTATAAGTGCTCATCACAATGCTGGGCTTTTTTTTTTTTTAAGAGTTGGTGTCTTGTTCTTGCTCAGGCTTGTCTCAAACTCCTGAGCTCAGGCAATCTACCCGCCTTGGGCTCCCAGAGTTCTAGGATTACAGACATGAGCCACTGTTCCTGACCCATCATCATCATCATCATTATTATTATTATTATTATTTTAGCTTTTGGAAATGAGATTGTTTCCTGGATTCTTTATCAGATAGCCTGTTGTTAGTACATAGAAACACTACTGATTTTTGTATGTTGATTTTGTATTCTGTAACTTTACTGAATTCATTTATTAGCTCCAAAAGTTTTTTGGTAGATCCTTAGGGATTTTTATATACAGGGTAGCCATAAAGTTCATGTGCAATTTAAAGTAAAGCAATTAAAAATCGCACACGAAATTTATGGCCACCCTGTATACCATCATGTCATCTGATCTATGACATACAATCATGTCATCCGTCACTTCTTCCTTCACAGTATGAATGGCTTTTCTTTCTTTCTGTTGCCTAATTGCTCTGGCCAGCACTTATAAAAGTTCACTGACTATATGTGTGGAGAGTGGACAACTTTGACTTGTTCCTTGACATTAGAAGGAAAGCTTTCAAGTTTTCAACAGTTGATTTGATGTTAGCTGTGGGTTTATCATATAGCATATATGGCCCTTATTTTTTAACAGTTTTTATCATAACAGTATGCTGAATTTTTTCAAATCCCTTTTATGCATTTATTGAGATGGTCATGTGGTTGGGTTCTTTGTTATGTTAATGTGGCATAGTGTGTCTGTTTATTTATCTATGCTGAAATACCTTTGAATTTCAGTGATAAATCCCACTTGGTCACAGTGAATGATCCTTTTAATGTGTTATTGAGTTCAGGTTGCTGGTATTTTGTTGGGAATTGTTGGATCTATATTCATCAAAGATATTCACTTAAAATTTTATTTTCTAATCATGCTTTTGTCTGGCTTTGTTATCAGGATAATACTGACCTTGTAAAGTGGATTTGGAAATATTTCCTCTTTTTTGAATTTATTTTCAAAGAATTTGATAAGAATTAGTATTAAGAAGGAAGACTACCCAACACGTTCTATGAAGCAAACATCACCCTGATCCCGAAACCAGGAAAAGACCCAACAAGAAAAGAAAATTATAAACCAATATCACTAATGAATATAGATGCAAAAATATTCAACAAGATTCTAACAAACAGAATTCAGCAACATATCAAACAAATTATACATCATGACCAAGTCGGTTTTATCCCAGGGTCTCAAGGCTGGTTCAATATACATAAATCTATAAATGTAATTCAGCACATAAACAAATTAAAAAACACAGACCATATGATTCTCTCAATCAATGCAGAAAAAGCTTTTGATAACATCCAACATCCCTTCATGATCAGAACACTTAAGAAAATTGGTATAGAAGGGACATTTCTTAAACTGATAGAGGCCATCTACAGCAAACCCACAGCCAATATCATATTGAATGGAGTTAAATTGGAATCATTTCCACTCAGATCAGGAACCAGACAAGGCTGCCCATTGTCTCCATTGCTCTTTAACATTGTCATGGAAGTTTTAGCCACCGCAATTAGGGAAGAAAAGGCGATCAAGGGTATCCACATAGGGTCAGAAGAGATAAAACTTTCACTCTTCGCAGATGATATCATTGTATATCTGGAAAATACGAGGGACTCTACTACAAAACTCTTAGAAGTGATCAAGGAATACAGCAGCATCTCAGGTTACAAAATCAACATTCATAAATCGGTAGCCTTTATATATACCAACAATAGTCAAGTTGAAAAAACAATTAAGGACTCTATCCCATTCACAGTAGTGCCAAAGAAGATGAAATATTGGGAGTTTATCTAACAAAGGACGTGAAAGATCTATATAAAGAGAACTATGAAACTCTAAGAAAAGAGATAGCTGAGAATGTTAACAAATGGAAAAATATACCATGCTCATGGCTGGGAAGAATCAACATTGTTAAAATGTCCATACTACCCAAAGCAATATATAATTTCAATGCAATCCCCATTAAAGCTCCACTGTCATACTTTAAAGATCTTGAAAAAACAATACTTCGTTTTATATGGAATCAGAAAAAACCTCGAATAGCCAAGACATTATTCAAAAACAAAAACAAAGCAGGAGGAATCACGCTACCAGACCTCAGACTATACTACAAATAGATAGTGATCAAAACAGCATGGTACTGGCACAAAAACAGAGAAATAGATGTTTGGAACAGAATAGAGAACCAAGAGACGAATCCAGCTAATTACCGTTATTTAATCTTTGACAAGCCAATTAAAAACATTCAATGGGGAAAAGATTCCCTATTTAACAAATGGTGCTGAGTGAACTGGCTGGCAACCTGTAGAAGACTGAAACTGGACCCACACCTCTCACCATTAACCAAGATAGACTCTCACTGGATTAAAGATTTAAACCTAAGACATGAAACTATAAAAATATTAGAAGAGAGTGCAGGGAAAACCCTTGAAGAAATTGGGTTGGGCGAGTTTTTTATGAGAAGGACCCCCCGGGCAATTGAAGCTGCTTCAAAAATACACTATTGGGACTTGATCAAACTAAAAGGCTTCTGCACAGCCAAGAACACAGTAAGTAAAGCAAGCAAACAGCCCTCAGAATGGGAAAAGATATTTGCAGGTTATGTCTCCGACAAAGGTTTAATAACCAGAATCCACAGAGAACTCAAATGCATTAGCAAGAAAAGAACAAGGGATCCCATCGCAGGCTGGGCAAGGGACTTGAAGAGAAACTTCTCTGAAGAAGACAGGCGTGCAGCCTTCAGACATATGAAAAAATGCTCATCATCTTTAATCATCAGAGAAATGCAAATCAAAACTACTTTGAGATATCATCTAACTCCAGTGAGACTAGCCTACTTCACAAAATCCCAAGATCAGAGATGTTGGCATGGATGTGGAGAAAAGGGAACACTTTTGCACTGCTGGTGGGAATGCAAATTAATACATTCCTTTTGGAAAGAGATATGGAGAACACTTAGAGATCTAAAAATAGATCTGCCATTCAATCCTGTAATCCCTCTACTGAGCATATGCCCAGAAGACCAAAAATCACATCATAACAAAGATATTTGTATCAGAATATTTATTGCAGCCCTATTCATAATTGGTAAGTCATGGAAAAAGCCCAAGTGCCCATTGATCCACAAATGGATTAATAAATTGTGGTATATGTACACCATGGAATATTATGCAGCCCTTAAAAAAGATGGAGACTTTACGTCTTTCATGTTTACATGGATGGAGCTGGAACATATTCTTCTTAGTAAAGTATCACAAGAATGGAAGAAAAAGTACCCAATGTACTCACCCTTATTATGAAACTAATGTAGGACCTCCACATGAAAGCTATAACCCATTTACAACCTAAGAATAGGGAGAAGGGGGAAAGGGAGGGGAGGGAGGGGGGAGGTAGGTGGAGGGAGGGGGATTAATGGGATTACACCTGTGGTGCATCTTACAAGGGTATATGTGAATCCTAGTAAATGTGGAATGTAAAGGTCTTAGCAAAATAACTAAGAAAATGCCACGAAAGCTATGTTAACTAGTGTGATGAAAATGTGTCAAACGGTCTATGAACCGAGTGTATGGTGCCCCATGATCATACTAATGTACACAGCTATGACTTAATAAAAAAAAAAATTAGTATTAGTTCTCTATATGTCTGGTAGAATTCAAAGGTAAAGCCATCAGGTCTTGGACTTTTGTTTTATGGAAATTGTTTTTATTAAAGATGTTATCTCCTTACTTACTGGTGTGTTCATATTTTCAAATTCTGCATAATTCAGTTTTGGAAGGTTGTGTCTAAAAATTATCTATTTTTTCTAAGATAGCCAGTTGTTTTGTATATAATTGCTCGTGTTAGATTCTTTTATCTTGCTATTTCTATGGTATCAGTTTGATGTCTCTTTTTACATTTACCTTAAATGTAAAAAACTTACTTACATTTGTAAGTTTATTTGAGTTTTCTCTCTTTTTTTAGTCTAGGTAAAGTTTTAGTGATTTTGCTTATCATGTCAGAAAAATAATTTTTACTTTCATTGACTTTCCTATCATTTTTCTAGTGTCTAGTCCATGTATTTCTACTCTGGTCTTCATTGTTTCTTCCTTCTACCAACTCTGGGATTAGTTCGTACTTTTTCTAGCTCCTTGAGGTATAACATTAGCTTGTTTAAATTACATCTTCTTTTTTGATGTAGGCATTTATTGCTAAAAATGTCCCTCTAAAAACTGATTTTGCTACATCACATAAGTTTTAGTAAATTGTGTGTACATCTTAATTTGTCTCAAGACATCTTTTAATTTCCTTTTTAAGTTTTTTGACCTAATTGCTTGTTAAAGGACAAGGTTTTTAAATTTCAAGGTTTAAATTTTAAACCTTAAACCAGGTTTAAAAATTTTATTTTAAATTACAATTTGGAAGCACATAATGTTTTGGTTGATGGTAGACCATGTATATGACAGTTGTCCCATAAGATCTTAATGCTGTATTTTCACGGTATCTTTTCTATGTTTAGATATACTTTTGATTATTAGTACAACTGTGACACAATAGTCTGTAGTATGCCGTACATAACATTGTACCATTTTCGTACACCTGTGAAGTATATTATATGATGTTCACATAATGATAAAACCTTCTAAGGACTCATTCAGAATGTATTCTCATCATTAAGTAATGCATGACTGTATTTGTAAATTTTCCAAAACTCCTCTTAATATTGATTTCAAATTTCATACCACTGTTGTCAGAAAAGATGTGATATGATTATAATCTTCTCAAATTTGTTAAGACTCGTTTTGTGCCCTAACATGTAAACTATTCTAGAGAATGTCTCGTGTGCACTTGAGAAGAATATGCATTCTTCTGTTCTATAAAATATTCTGTATTTGTTTCTAAGGTCCATGGGAACCAAAGTATAGGTTAAGTCCATTGTTTCCTTGCTGATTTTTGCATGGATAGTCTGTCCACTGTTGAAAATGGGGTATTGAAGTTCTCCACTCTTACTGTATTCAAGTTTATCTCTCTCTTTAAATCTGTTAATATTTGATTTGTATATTAGGTGTTCAAATGTTCAGTGCATGCATATTTATACATGTTATATCTTCCTAATGAATTAATCCCTTTGTTATTATATAATGACCTATGTCTTGTTATAATTTTTTAACTTAGAACCGGCCTATTTTATATTATTTAAGTTTATTACCCCTATCCTGTTTGGCTCCATTTGCGTAGAATATCTTTTCCATTCCTTCACATTTCCCTACAGGTGAAGTGGGTCTTTTATAGCTAGCATATAGTTGAGTCTTATTTTATCCATTCAGCCTTTCCATGTCTTTTGATTATGGAATATAATCCATCTATATTTAATATAACAATTAATAGGTAACAATTAATAGGTAAGAACTTACAATTGCCATTGTGTTAATTTTTTTTGGTTGTTTTGTAAATTCTCTGTTCCTTTCTTCCTCTCTTGTTATATTTCTTTGTGATTAGGTAATTTTTTTTTTAGTGGTACACTTTAATTCACTACTTTTTTTCTTTTGGGTATTCATTATAGGTTTTTACTTTGTATTTACCAGAGGCTTACTTAAGACTTCTTTCATGTAGTTGTAACAGGCTATTTTTAAGCTGATAACAACTTAACTTAGCATGAAAAAAACACTTTTAATCCTCATCTTCACATTTTATGTTTCTAATGTCACATTTACATCATTTTATATGTCCTTAAATTATTGTACATATTTTTAGTTTTATCTTGTGACCTTTAAACTAAAGAAATAGTAATTTACACACCACCATTACACTGTAATGTTAATTTGGCTGTGTATTATAAATTTGACTGTGTCCTTAACTTTTACCACTGAGTTTTATACTTTTTAATATTTATTGTGTTACTAATTAGCATCCTTTTCTTTCAGCTTAAAGAGTTCCCTTTAGCATTTCTTGTAAAACACAAGACTAAAGTCTGGTGGTGATGAGCTCCCTTAGCATGTATGTGTTTTCTTGATTGGTGAGTTTTTTTTTTTTTTTCATTTTCTTTTCTTCTTCAGCACTTCGACTATATCCTTTCTCTCATTCTTGGCCTGGAAATTTTCTACTGAAAAGTTCTCTTTTGGCCTTTTTGAAACTCCTTTATATATTGTGTGCTTCTTTATTTATGCTGCTTTCAGCCTTCTCACTTTGCCTTTGATTTCTGATAGTTTGATTATTATGTGTCTTAATATCATTTTGTTTAGATCAGATCTGATTGGAGATCGGCTCTTCCTGTACCTGTATATATCTATTATCCCCCAGATTTACAAAGGTTGTTATTTTTTAAAATGAATTTTCTGCTTCTTTATATCTCTCTTTTCCTTACTTAATTCCTATAGGACCCAAGAGGCAACAGAGAGAACCATGAAGTCACAAGAGGCATATATCAGGAAGAGGAGCAGAGCAACTTAAAAAATAGCAGCTGAAACTCAGAAAAGTTTTTGTACACTTAAAGCACAGAGAGAATATGGAATTACAGCAAGATGAGGAGGCCAAACCCATCTTGGCCTTATGAATTCTCAAACTTAGGGGAAGAACCTCAAACAACAACTTAATCTCTTTATCCATACAAAGCCATATACTAAAGATAAACTACTGAAACTAGAATGTAAATTAGTTATATAGGAAGAATAAAAACAAAATATAGGAAAGTCCAGGCAAAAAGAAAGGATAGCGGAGGAACCAAATCTCAGAATGTATTTTGATCTTTTTTGCAAAAATAACCAAAGCAGGATCTCTGGAGTCATGAAAATAGAAAAACTATCCTGATGCTTGTTGCTAAAAGTTTAAGTAAACTAATTTTATGTTAAAATGTGCAATGTGAAATAAACCCCATATAATGCTGTTATAAGAAATGAGAGAATAAAGATAATGATATCCTCTGGGATATATCACAGAAAACATTTTCTCTAATGGATAAAAATTGTAATAACACATTTCAAATGAGCTTAGTGAAAATAAATAGAAGAAATAAGCTCCATGAGTGAGATTTAGAAAAAGTTGGAGTAAAAGCAAAAGAACTCCGTAAAAAAAAATGTGAAATTAAATTTAAAAAATTATTTCAGAAAGAAAAATTAAATGAGTACGAATGCAACAGGGAAGGAATAACACATAATATCTTAAGAGAAATGGAAAGTGGAAGGAAACGAGAAATTTAAAATCTAAAGAAATGACATGAGGTACTTTGGCCATGCTGGCACATAGAGGTGAGTGAATATACTCTGTGAACTAAAGTGTAAAAACTATCAAGTGCAACACAATTTCTCTAAACAACTATTCGTGGACATTGAAATAGACCAGCACTATAAAACCAAAAGAGAAGTGTTGGGTAGGAACAGCAGTAATTTGCTGTCTTTCTGCCTGCAGAAACTATCCTCTGCCCTCCCACATACCCACTGCCTCAAGCTCGGTTGCTGAGGTCTTTAACAGAGCATAGATGGCTGCTGCAAAGCAAGCATCTTTGCTGTCAGAGGGGACAGATGTGATTTGGGGTATGGAGTGCAAACATAGAGGTTTATCTGCTAAATAAGGCAATTCAAGAAGGAAACAAATTCCAATGGAAAATAAATAGCAGATCCCACAGTTGAGATGAGTGGCAAACAAACCAGAAATTTAAGAGAGATCCTGCAAAAACATAGATGGGCTAGTTAAGGTCTGCATATGTCTCTGGCTCATAGGATGGAATGAACATATACAGGAAGCACTCAAGGGAATACAATAAAAAGTAGAATTCAAGAAAAGAAAGATTTAAGAACTGGATGAACACTGAAGGCACTATACAACTCACACATATATCCATTACATAAACTGTGCCTTAGAAACTTGGCTCATTGTAAGATAGCCTCTATCCATATCATTGTTTTCATAAACTATGCAGTTGCAGAAAATAGCCTAGAAATCTAAACTGAAAAATGGAATTCAAAATAAAAGCATTCAGCAGCTGTATAACCAGTCATTAAAAATAAAAAAAGGTTAAAATTTCTTGAGAGTAAGTTAAGTCACCAACAAAAACAAAAATATGCTAAAAAATAAAATTTGGAACTACTAAAATGTATTATTTAAAATATCCAGACTTCAATCAACATTAGGAGAAACTCAAAGAAACAATAATTTATTATTAAATACTCACCAAAATAAACTGTTCAGAAATGATCATATATTTTGGATTTGGCAACACAAAGACATTAAAGAATCTATTAAAAATGTGTTCAAAGAATTTTTTTACAATGATGACAAGTACTTAATAAATAGACAATTTCAACAGAGAAATGGAATCAAGTATATGAAAATACCCTGGAAACTCTAAACTTAGGAAGTAAAATAACTCTAATTAAAACTTCAGCAGATGAACTCAACAGTAGATTTGACATGGCAGTGAACATAACAGGTGAACTCATTCATAGATTATTAGAATTTACCCAATTCAAAGAAAAGAGATGACTGTTAATAATCACAGGCTCAGAGCTCTGTGACTTGTAGGACATCATTGCCCACACCAACTTATGCATAATGGGAATATTTAGTGAAAAACAGTACTATGAAATATATTTAAGCACAAAAGAAGTCAGTAAATGAAAAGCAGAAGGAAAGAAGACATTACATATAAAAAGTAAATAGCAAAATGACACATGCAAATTCTATTGATACCAGACCAATGATTACATTAAAAGTGAACGGACTAAATAACAGAATCAAAATAAGAGACTGTAAGACTAAATAAGAAAACAAGATCCAATTATATGCTGTCTATATTTTGATTCAAAGATACAAGTATTTTTAAAGCCAAAAGAAAGTAAAAGACAGTACCCACTTAAGTTGTGCTATAGTTTGAATTATGTCTTCTAAATATCAAATGTTGGAAATTTAATCCCCAAATTACATGTTGATGATATTTGGAGGTAGAATCTTTAGGAGGCAATTAGGATTGTATAAAGTCACAGGGTGGAGCCCCAGTTGTGGGACTGGTGTCTTTATAAAAAGAGGAAGGTAAATCTCAGCTGGCACGTTCATGCTTTTCGCCTTGTGATACCCCTCACCACATAAAGATGTGACAAAAAGGCTCTAGTTAGACAACAGTGCCATACACTGGTCCTCTCAGCCTCAAAAATCATGTGTTAACTAAACTTTTTAATAAATTACCAGTCTCGGATATTCTGTTACAATAACAGAAAATAAGCAAGGGCATGTGGCAACACTAATATCAGTTAGAAACAATTTTTAAAAAGAAATATTCTTAAGGGCAAAGAAGAACATACCAAAATAATGAGTGTCAACATATTTAGATGATACATCAATTCTATATTTGTGTGCAATTAACAACAGAGTCTCCAAATAAATGAATAAAACAGGACAGACTTAAAAAGAGTAGTAAAGAATTGACAATTATAATTGGATATTTTTGCACTTACCCTTCAGTCATTTTTAGTACAAACAGACATAAACTCAGAAAAAAAGACTGATGACTTAAATGATACCAAGAATAACTTGACCTAATCAACATATAAAATATTTCCCATGACAAGACAGTAGAACACATATTCTTGTGAAGTGTATATGGAACATTCTACAGGATGGACCATATTTTAGATCATAAAACAAGTCATGATAAATACATATAAAAGAGGTAAAATAGTGAAATGAAAAATTCTGGATTACAATGTAATTAAAATCGAAATTACTAACAGAAAGAAAGTTGGGGAATCACAAATATGTGAATTTATACAAAACACATAAATAATACTGGGATCAAAAAAATTAAACATTTTAAAATTTACAAATGGACTTGAAAGAACTGAGAACATAACACATCAAAATCTATGAGTTTCTACTGACGCAGGGTTGGAGTGATAGTTATGACTCTACATACCTTTAGTAAGCCAAAAGAAACAGGTGTACTCAATAATCTAAGCTTTCATTTCATGAAATGAGAATAAATCAAACTCACTGTAAGTAGAAAGAAGGAATAATAATTAGCAGAACAAAAATCCACAAATTAGAGAACGTAAAGACAATAGAAAATATATCAAATATACCGAAAGTTGGGTCTTTGACAAGATAATGGAAATAAGAAGGATTTAGATAAACTAACCAAATGAAAAAAGCACCAAGAAAGGAAAAGAAACAAAGTTAGGAAGGAAAGAATTACTATCACTATGTTCTCTGCAGAAATTTAAAAGTTTATAAAACACCATTGTGGATAATTTGATGCCAAGAGTCAGTTTAAATGTAGTGAACAAATATTAGAAAAATGCAAGTTATAAAAAGTAACTCAAGAAGAATTAAAAAAATCTGAATAGATCTATTTCAATGAGTAAAGTGAGTTATTAATGAAATGCCTTTCCACAGAAAAGGTTCAGATGGCTTCACTGGTGAATTCTATCAAACATTTAATGAAGAAATAATATGAATCCTGCACAAATCATGTCAGAAAATAGGTGTGCTGTAGTTTGTGTGTTTGTCACCTCCAAAACACATGTTGAAATTTGATAACCAAAGGTGGGGGTGAGATCTAATGGGAGGTGTTTAGGTCATGAGGGCAGAACCCTCAAGACCAGACTGATGGTGAGGGAATTCTCAGTCTATCAGCACCCACAAGAACTGGTTGTTTTAAAAAGCCTTGTACCTCCCTCATTTCTGTTTTACTTCTCTAGTCAAGTGACCTCTACAAAGGCCAGCTCGCTTTCATCTTCTGCTGTGAGTGGAAGCCCACAAGGCTGTCACCAGGAGCAGCTGCTGGTGTCATGCTTCTTATCCAGCCTGCAGAAGCATGGGCTGAGCAGACCTCTTTATAATTACCCAGCCTAAGGTATTCCTAGAGAGCAATGGTTCTCAATCTTCTTAATACCATGACCCTTTAAAGCAGTTCCTCAGGTTGTGGTGACCCCCAACCATAAAATTATTTTCATTGCTACTATACATACCTGTCTATGATCTATGTATCTATTTATTTCCTATTTTTAAATGTTGCATGTTATTCCATATGCTCATGTACTTGTGTATTTTGAATTTCTCTTGTATAAACATTTACTTTTTAGATTTTATGAACATTTCCTCTATTAAAGTTAGATTTTTTTTACAATTTTCTGAACCAAACTTATAAGCATTCACATACTTTTGTGAATGAATAAGAGGATTTTTCCATAGTATATTTCCAGATGTTGATTTATTGAATAAAAAATATCCAAAATAAATCCCATAATTAAATTCAAGAAGAAAGGAGGGGCGAAGGGGTGAATGGGTTTGGTAAGCTCTCGCCTAGCGGTATAACGTAGGAGTATATGACTCATCTCCTGGCTAAAGGCCTCAACTATAACTCAGAGGTTACCTAACAACTACAAACAATGGAACCTAATCATATGTACCCTTATATTAATCCAAAATAAAAAAAAATTACCATAAAAAAATCCAAAATTAAAATCTTGATAGATCTTGCCTAATTGCCTTCTAAAATGTCACACCAGTTTTCTTTCATCCAGTTGGGTAAGTGAATTTCCATGTCCCCAAATCTTCATTATTGGCAATGTTTTTAATTTTTTTCTCAATCTAGTGTATTCTGATTTGTGTTTCTGTGATTATTCAGAATCTTCTCATTGAAATACAGGTCATAGATATTTCTACCTTTGTATTTTTTCCCAGTGTGTATAGTTGTGCAGTTTTATACTAGATTATTTTCTTTTACATCTATATGTAGAAAGATTGTAAATACTTTCTTCTATTCTATTACTGTTGTAAGTAATACAACTGCGTGTGTTGCTTTTTTTAGTAAAAAGTATTTTTGAAGTAATTTTCATTATCAAGCTTCTTAAAAATAATTTTAATCTTGATATAATTTTAGATTTGCAGAAAAGTTTCAAAGATAGTACGAAAAGCTCTGGCATACTCTTTTTACTGAGCTTCTCCTAATGTTAGCATCCTACTTAATTACTGTGCAATTGTCAAAACTAAGAAATTAACATTGGTTCAATAATATTAACCAAATTACAGACTTTATTCAGATTTAATCAGTTTTCCCACTAATGTATTTTTTCTCTTTCATGATCTCATCCAGAATACCACTTTGCATTTGGTTATCATATTTTTTTCCTCCTCCAATGTGTGACAATTTCTCAGTCTTTTCTTTGTTTTTCATGCCTTTACACTTTTATAAAGTTCTTGTTAGGTATCTTTCAGAATGTTTCTCAATTTAAGTCTGTCTGATATTTTTCTCCTGATTAGAAAGAGCTATAGATTGTAGGGGAATAAAAGCTCCAGAAGTCAAGTACCTTTTTAATCATATTATATCAGGAAGTACATGATATCTACAACTTATCTTTGGTAGTGATGTTAACCTTGACCACTTGTTTTAGATGATGTTTGCCAAATTTCTCCATAGTAAAGTACTTTTCCCTTTCCATTTTTAATTGTTAGAAACAAGTCATTAAATCCAGCCTGCATTTGATGAGAAGGAATTTAAAACCCACCTTCTGAAGCAGGTGGGAAAAAATATCTATATTTATTATTTGAAGTTTATCTACAAAGAAGTCACACCTCTTCTCTGTTAGTTATTCAAATCATTTATTTATATCAGCATATATGGTATATGTTCATAAAATGTATGTTACAGATACAGATAATTTAATTATATATACTTCTGCATGGCTAAAAACATCATAAAGTTAAATGGAGAAACTAGGGAAAACATTTGCAATGTATATCACTGGGTTATAGCTTTCATGTGAAAGCCCTAAATTAGTTTCATAGTAGGGCTGAGTACATTGGGTACTTTTTCTTCCATAGAGTGGAAAAAAAAAAAGAAGAAGAAGATAGCCACATGCAATGTACATCACAGTCAAAGAGTTACTATTTCTATTTATAATACATATTGAGTTTTTATAAAGAGAGAAGAAAAATTAACAATTGTTTTAATGAATGAACAGTTTACAAGGCAAGTAATACTATTGATTAAATACATAAAAATATACTTAGCTTTATTCAAATAAGGAGAAATGCAACTTAAAATTTCACTGGGATGCCAATCTTTTTCAGTTATTATATTGGCATGAATCCAAAAGTTTGATGATTTATGTTAGCAAGATTAAGGTGAGGAATAGGCGTTTGGATACATTGTCAGTGTATCATGGGTTCTATCAATCCCTTTCCTAGGAATTTATCCCAAGACACACTGACAAAGACATAAAAATATCTATATACAGGGATTATTTATAATAGAAAATATAGGAAACAAATATTTCTAATAGGGATTTTATTGGGTTATCTATGGTAGTGTCTTACATTAGAATATTATACCATCATAAAAGAATGAGGATTGTCTCTATATTTTGCCAAGGAATGATCTGTGAAATATATTAAACAGTAACAGCTATTTGGAGAAAAGTGGATATAGTATACAAGCATGTGTTTGACTACCCCAAAATGGATAAATTATGGAATCTGGTTACCTAACACAGGAGGGAGAGAATCAGGTGAAGGAAACAATATTCAAAGCTTGTCTTTTTAATGAACCTCATTCGTTGATCTAATTTTGGAACTGTGTAAGTATTTGGCACTAAAATAAAGTTTAATTGAAATAATTCTTACAAAGTGAAAACAAATGCATATTGAGCTGCTGACATAACCATGCAAGAGAAACTATATATGACTTTAAAATACAATAATATGACTTTACATTTCTAGTGAGACACACTGAACTGCATCAGATTTTAAGGCTATTGTCAGTAATCATATTATTGGTCTTAGTGTTTATATGACCATTCTGAGATTGTTTTGTGCATAAGAAGTATTTTGATTTTATTATTACTGATTTATTTGAGAACAAAAACTTCCTAGGATAACAGAAAGTAGGGAGAGGTATGAAATGAAAGAAATCAAGAAAATCCCTGAAGTTCCAAATTGGATTTGAAAAATCAGCATGAAGTTGTGATGCACTTTACCTTCAAAATTTATTTTAAAAGCAGCAGTACATTAAATAAGAGGCCATCAAACTAGAGATTATGACCAAAGTAGGGGTGGGAAAATCACTAATGCTAGGGGCTTGGACATAGGAGTAAAAAACAACAAACTTCGTATTTAATTTTAAAGCCCAGGGCTTTGGTTATTATCCGATGAGCTTGATAGAAAGTAAACAGACTGAAAGTCTTCTTCATATTAAACAAAATTATAATATTGAAGAAACCCTGAGACTAAATAGAGCAAACGGTTTAATGAAAGCAATTCTCAGGCCACTAAACCACAACAAGAAGTCATCTTTTACTTAAAGCTATTTACCTTTAAGAAGGATCTTCCTGTCAGAGTCCACCTTAGGTGACGCCAGTGAATTCAATGGGTAGCTTCTTGGGGAGAGAAATAAGGGCTGTGACCTTACCTAACTTCTTCCCTAGAGTATAGAGCCATCATTAAATATAAAAAGGGACATGGGATTTATTTTAAGTTAAATTTATAAACTTTAAATAATAAATTTCCGAATCTCTGTTCTATGATTCTTGATATAGTAGCAATGCCTCATAGATTACAATTTTCTGTTGGAGAAATAATTATATACCTGTGAAGTAAAGTATAATGAAGATCAGAAATCCCTACGTTTGTCAGGAAATCAATTAGTGAAGACAATTGAATTCATTTGATTTAATCTGGATTGATGAACCAGGAATAAACAGTAAAAACTGAAGTGCAAAATGAGTATTTATGTAGAAAACTTTGGTTGTGTGTAAAACTATTTCTAATATTTGAAGTTAAAAGCATGAACTGGGGAGACCCAACTGCAGACCTCAAATTCCCACATAATGGTGGATTCTGTATTTCAATGAAGCCAGTATTTGCCTCAATTCGAATTATATTTGAAAAACATTATTTATTCAAACATTTGAATGTTTATGTTTTAAAATTTTCATTGTCTCTGGGATTACTTGAAGAATTCCAGATAACTTATTTTGATGTGTTTAAAATGCATACAAGCACACACATTAATGTTGCTAATGAAATTTTGGAATCCTGCATTTATGTATTTAAAGCTCCACAGACCCTAAATCCTCTCTGCAAAACTACCTCCTATCCAAATCTAGGTTATGTCTCCTGACATGAATCAATTACCCTGTAACTCCCTTGATCACACAAAACCTTGTTTACCTAAATGTTTTGCTGTCCCAGAACATTCTGGATAAACAGCATTATACGGTTTGATGTGCACAAGTGCACCTTGAGTTACATGCATTATGAATCAGAATCATCTCCAGCACACCTGTCACCCTGACATCACCCAACTGTGGGATGCAATGAACATTTAATGAAAATGCAAATAACTGTAGTGTAAAAGACTTGATTGTGAAGCTACTCTTTTTTTCACCGTATGCCCTTTTACTTATGAATGTAGGAAATGTTTTATGTGGAGTCATATATTCTACACGTATAGGTTGAAACCAATCTGACATTGGGGTCCTTTAGAGAAGCTCTATCTTTGTTCAACTATATGAAAAGACTTGATCTGTACTTATCCTTCAGCCATGAAGGAGGCTTGTTTGGATTTGTTTGCTTGCTTGTAGTGATGACACTGTCATTGTTATTAGCCCTAAGGGACAGTTGATTTGTAACAAAGTTAAATAATTAAGTTGCCATTAGACAAATTTTGAATATCTTCACTCCACCAAAAAATATATAAAAATTTCAATTAGTGGGAGGGGGAAATCTGAGTAACCCATACGCCAAATTTTTACTTCAAAGAGATTCTACAGTCAGTACAATCCTTGGAAGATATTGCTACCTCATTATTTACAGCACTAGAGAATTAATCTGAAGGATTCATGATGGTCTCGGGAGATTTAATCAGGTTCTTCAACAACTGAGAACAGACGATAGAAATATATGGCCTTCGACACAAATATTACTTTTTATAAATTAAGTCATATACACATAGATCATGAATACATTTATGCATATGTGGGGTACAATGTCTTGATTTTTTTATACAATCTGATGTGCTTACATCAAACCAATCAACATAGCTTTTGCCCCATTTACTTAATTATTGTGTTAAGACATTTATGTTCTACACTTGACAGATTTGACTTGTACCCTTGCATTATGCTCCATAGGTGTGGTCCCGTCGTTTACCCTCCCTCTATCAAACCTCCCCCCTCCCCTCCCTTCCCACTCCATTTCTCTCCTTCATCCTGGGCTATAGTCGTGTTCTATCTTTCATAAGAAAGTGTGAGTAAATATAAGTTGGTTTCACAGAAGTACTGAGTACATGGGATACCTTTTCTTCCATTCTCAAGATACTTTACTCAGGAGAATATGTTCTACGTCCCTCCATGTAAACATAAAAGAGGCAAAGGCTCTTTCTTGGTTACCCAGGAAGCTAGTCCACTTTATCAATAATGAGATATATCTCCTAGCAGGAGGAATAAAATTGGCATTCAGTTCCTGGGTCGGGATACAGTCTTGATTTTTCAATATTAATGCACTTAAATGTATTATAAAACTAATACATTAAAATGTGTTTTTTTTAAGTAACATGATACCACATAATACTTCAAATCAGAATATGTAGTTGTTAATGAAATAAAACAGTCACTCATACTTTCACAAATGCAAAAGACATAAAACGTTTATTGATGTTTGTAGAACATATATATGTGTATACATACACGTCTATAGGTGGTATATATGGTATATAGTATTTGTTTATATATTTCAAGAAATTAGTTTGTGCAATTGTGGGAGTCAGGTTAGACAGCAAGTCCACCATCTGCAGGATTGCCTGTCAGAACGGGCAGGATGAACACTCTTGGATGGGAGAGGCTGCCTCAGACCAGGGAAAACTGCTTCACTTCTGCTATTAAAGCCTTTCAACTAATTGTATCAGTTCCACCCAGATTATTCAGAATAATCTACCTTACATAAAATCAACTAAGTGTAGATGTTAATCACATTTATAAACTATCCTCTCAGTAACACCTAGACTAGCATGTGATTGAATGACTGTACTTTAGCCTAGCCAAGTTGACACATGAAACTGGCCATCCGTACTGGATGTACAGGTTTAAAAATGAATAAATATAGTCTGGGATTTGAGGAAACTCATTTTTCCTGTCTACATTTATCTAGGGGTTGAAACACAGTTTAGATTAATATAAGAACTTCTAAAATTTGCATCACTTAAATGAAGCACTAAAGAAATATAACATAAAAAACCCAGCAAGCCTATTCATATGAGAACCAATGGAGATCAGAGGAAAATGCACTCAACAAACAGTTAAGTGCACAAGGCCCTAGTGCCCTGTATGTCACTAACTTGGATAGTTTTGAGTATCTGCTTAATCTCTCTAACCATCAGTTTATCTTTTAAAACAAAAATAGATTAACAATCTTGAGTCTCCAACAGCCAACACAAGTTCATTCTGCGGCTAGGTGGAAAATAGGAGTATTAATAAGTAATGAAGACCGAGTATATGAAAACAGACAGTATTAAAACGAATTTTTCCAAACAAGTTGTATTGGGGAGATCAAGTCACCAGTTTGCTGTATCTACATCTCATGTTCTCCCAAGTTCTTTATTCCTATTTATTTATTTCTCAGAGACCTGGATTCACTTTGTTGCCCAACTGTAGCACAGTAGTATAATCACTATAGCATCTACCTCCTGGGTTCAAGGAATCCTCCCACTGGAGTCTCCCAAGTATAACCCTATTTTATAAAATACAGATATTTACAATTATACATGCATTTATCAATATAAAAATACACCCACCCCCCAACTTATTACTTGAGAGAGTGATGGGATTGGAGAGGAAAGCAATTCTGTTTCCTTTGGTTATAGTAAATGGGTATCATTTTGGTAATGAGACACAATAAAATAACAGAGAAAAGGTTGCCTTGTTGCATACTCTTTATAAAAACTGAATTCTGTGATGATGTAGCTTAAACATGATAGTACATTGTATTTATTAAACATTACATATCATGGTGACATAATGCCATCTTCAGAACAAGTTAAATAAAGTTATTCTAACAAAGGAAATCTTAAATTGTCTTTCTGAGGTGCCTGGTTGAGGTTGGACTGGCACTGCCATGTGCGGGAGGGCTCACACCTAGGTTTCCACTGACCTGTGTGGATGAGAGAAAGCTGCTCTGAAGCGAGACAGGTGCTTATTAACCACAGATAGCGGGAAGTCCTCAAGCAGCAGCAAGCAGCTACAAATCTCACCTATGATCCTTATTGAAATTAAATTTTTGTGGTCTCTTCTCATACAATCCTTTTCCCAAAATCAATTTGCATAATTTGGTATAATTTGAAATGATTGACACAGGTTGCTAATTGTTGGGGTAGAAACTAGACCCTCAAAGTAGCTAAGTCTCGAAGGCAAAGGTTAGACTCCAGTAACTGGTAGTGTGGGTCGAATTGATATTAGTTTAATAATCTGTAAACTATGCAAGAAAATGTAATTGTCCTACATTACAAGGATAGTCCTTCCACTGCACAGTTTATTCAAATGTATAATCTAAATAATTGAGTACCTCTGCATACAATAGAGCATTTCCTCATGTGCAAACACCATTTAATAGACAGTTAAATCCAAACAGATGGATAAAAGATGCCAGAACATAATTGGTTTGCTTTTGATTATTTCATTGATACCAATTTACTTAAAGAGTAAGTCTGGACGAGGTAGGATTTGTTGTCACAGAATATTCAGTTTGACAGAGAGATGTTAAAAATGTTCTTTCAACCTCCACACATGAACGCTTGGGTAGAAAATGAAATCTTGACCCAATGTTCGGCTTTGTCTTCACTTGGACATGACCACTACAAACATGGAATGAAACTTAAGTCTATCTTCACATTAAGAGCTTTAGGATTTCTTGGTTTCACAATAGACAGCAATCTACTACAATTCTTTTGACTAGTCGGAGAATATCAATTAAAGATAAATGAGAAATAATCAGGAATGACCATGTTTTGAAAGCAGCTATACTTCCATAGTGTTACTTAAATAGCAACATTTTATGTAACACTGACTTTTTTTCAATGTTCCAAATAAAACCTGGAATTTCAGGGACTATAAAGGTCAACAAATTATGTATGTGCACACACACACACGTGCGCAGGAGCAGAGAAGAAAATGGCGTTATCTCTAATTTGCAAAAAAGAAAATCAGACTGAAGAAAATTGAATTGTTCAAAGCTACAGAGGCAACAAATGGTGAAGCCTGGATTTGATCTATTTTGTTTTACTGTGAAATTAGTATTTTTTGGAAAGCAATATGACCAGTTCTTGTCCCAAATTTCTGAAAGTCTCTTGAAATGCCTCTGTTTCTTATAGATCAATATTTTAATTTTAATTTTTTGGTTAGTAAACTGAATCAACACGTTAAATATAACCGTTTAAAACATGGTGTATCTGCCATTAAGACTGTGCTCTGCCATCTTTTGTAAAATCCACTTGTGCTTAATCCTATTTTATAGCCAATAAACACAGGCTTTAAAATGTGGGGGGCTCTAAACATTACTAATTGATATCTTAGATTACTTTGCTTATGTTTACTAAGTGTTGCTATTTAAACTCAATAGTAAAAATATATGGAGATGAAAAAAGCCATAAGAATTCAAATAATTTTTTAAGGATTTCAAATACCTCGCTCTTCTTCCCTTTCAACCTGAATTTTTCTAAGATTTTGTAATATAAATACAGCTCTTAATATAAGATGTGACACAGACTCGAAAGCCAGAATCGTTGAAGATCTCTGGATTGTGAGCAATGCTGACTATGGAAAACAGGTGTTAAATGCAGCAACTAACGCAAAATAAATGTTCATTTGATCAAAAAAGCTATTAAAGGAAATTCTTCGCTTTCACAGAAGCGTTTTCTGCTTAGATGATCATTTTCAACCATACTGCTTAGCTTTCAAAACTTTCCTTTAACTGTATCTCCATTTTGTAAACAAATACTCAGACAATGAGTTTGTCCTCATCAATTGTTAAAGTATTGATTGTATAACATTTAAAACATATACAAAAGCATAAAAGTACTTAAATATCAAAATTATCTTCATCCAATTCCCAGTTTCTTTCCAAATTTCTCTTGTTTAATTAGCAATGTTTAATGAACATTTCCTCATAGACCTTAAATATCAAGATATAGTTTATTTAGCTTAACTATAATAGATTTAACTCATTTTTTATTTTGAAATTTTTAGATTTCTGATTTTTACACATAATTATATCTTTCAGAAGAGTCTCTACAAGTGGAAGTTTATATTTAAGTTTGAGTTAATATTTTCAAGACATTTATTCACACTATTAAATTATCCCTCAGAAAGGTTACAGGAATTTCTACTCTCAAGAAGTAGAGAAAAAATTCCCCAAATGCTTATCCACATAGATTTTTATGTTTTTATGGAAATTCTAATTGATGACACTGTTTTCCTGCTATGCTGAACTATGGGATATGGGATACTAAATTCACCTGGAATTCGAGGACAGGTTTACTTATATATGGTCTTTTCATATAATTTTTAAGTCTGCTTCTTATCCCTTTTTTCTAAACAGAGAATGAGGTATTTATAAGCCCGCTTGCTATCTTTTTCTCTAACTATATCATCATGTTTATCAGAGAACCCTGAACATCAGGAAATGGTTTCCTTCCTGTATCACTGTGCAATGCGCTGGGTTTGATATTAGGAAATTTATAAGGGTGCATGTGTGTCTATATACACACTGTGAGTGTAGACATTCACTCTCATACAAGAAAGTTTGTAGATGTGGTAATGTAGTTTATATAAAATGAATGGGAATTCTCCAGCTTTAAAATTTACTTTTTTTAGTGACCAAAAATAGTAAGTTAATAAAATGTATAACCTTTTATTCGTTCAATAGTAGATGACAATTTGTACTTTTTTTTTATCTTCTCAAGGAGTTGCAGGTTTAATAACAACAAAATGAATACCTTTTTTCCAGCTTTGTTTCTGAAGTTGCTTATGAGCAATCTGTAGGGCTTTTTTTTTTTTTTTTTTTTGGTGAAAATGTTCCAGGGGTTTTATTACCATTAATCTTTTTTGAGGGTGTGTATAATTCATCTCACCAGCCATCAGAATTCCCAGAGGGTAAATTACTCTAGAGATCTCTGTGCCCTCACACTGTATCAAATTGACCTGCTTCTTGTTTGCCATTTTTGTGTACTACATTGCTTATTTAACAAGAAACAAAATGATTGTAATTCTGAGAAGGTCCTTTGATAGTAGTTTTGACACTCTGCCTGAATAATGACCCTCATTATGGTGCTGTGACAGGCTCTGAAAGTCCTGATTTATGAATATATCACAGGTTCAGCATTAGAGCTCCCCCTACTCAGCTCCTTCTGATAGAGACCCAGATAGGGACAGAGTCCTTTGAAATATAGAGAGGCTGAGATAATTGCACGATTATGACCATTCAAATCATCTCTTTTCCTGATTTAACAAAGCTCTGCCATTTAATTTTGATTGTCTCTGAAGTTATTAGGAACCTTCGAGAAAATGTTTATTAAAAGAATGTTTCAGAGTAACTGGGCCAGCGACAAAGGTGGAAGTGATTCTTACTTTTCTCTTCCTAAGCTTCAGCTAAATTTCTATTGCAAATACTCATTAATGGTTGATGTGATAATAGACTGTTAGAAGCAAGATTAGCTAAGAGCAAAAAGTCTGTGTCCTTGATAAAACAAATTACAAGACACTCTGTAAACACTTTTTTTGTGCTGAATGTTGTTGATTTATTGTTTCCTCTATAGTGATTATTTAAATAAATGTAGCTAATTTAGTTCATTTGCCAAACTGTATAATTTTGTTCTTTGTGAAGGGGTTATATGTAAAAGCCTCAAGGAATCACATCCCCATTAATCTTTTTACAAGTGCAATAAATAAATAAAGAGACATGGTTTAATTTTGCCAGTTAGAAGATATTTAAATAGCGGTGGTAAACTGATTTCTTTTTCTACTCTTTGAAAAAGCCATGTAAATGCACTTCCTCTTGTTACTAGTTTAATGAAACACAAGAAAACCACAGCAAAATTGTTTTATTGGGGATATGAGAAACAAAGTTTTTTTGATTATTTATTTTGATGTATTATGACCTTGTAAAAAAATGTTGACCATCTCATGCTTTTTCGCTTAAAATATTTTAAACATATCTTTGGTAACTGCAAAACATTACACAGAAAATTTAATTTACTTCAGAGAAAAACATGAAATATAGTACTGTTAGATATTTAAAAATAAAAACAAATTCATGATTATTTTCTTACTGTTAACCCCGAGGAATAAAAAGACACATTTTCCTTCTGGTTTCATCAGAACTAGGGAAAAATAAAGGATCTCTCTAGGTATTCTCTGCTGCTTCCTTCTGAGACTATCACCAGATGACCCTTGAGATTAAAAATACATAGTTACTAAGGGCCGTAGTTGAAAGTTAATTTTAAATGAAGTCTGGTAATGACCTGGAGTAAATTTAATAAGGACCCTCCATTTCATAGCAAAAGCAGTCACTTAGAGCATAATAAGATGATTCTGAAATCTTTAAACAAAGTGATCAGATTGAATTCCTTTTAGCAAGCTGAGAGTTTTCAAAAGCTTTTTTACATCCACAAAGCCTTTATTCTTAATTCATTAACATATTTTTAGAAAGTCTGTTTTTAAAGGGGAAAATGCCACCTCTGCAGTGTCGGTGCCATTAATGGAATGGATCTTTGAGAAACTTCCATCACCCATTTCAGGTACATATTTTGTAAAAATTCTGAAGGTTATTTCTCCTTCCTTTGCTTTCTTGCTCAAATAGGCCCCACACAGAAGTACATTGTGGTTTTACAAAAGTATTTTAAAGCATAAAAAACCTTCTAGACCTTAATAACTATACATGACTGATCTGTCCTCACTAGCAAGGTTAACTGTTTCTCCCAAGGAGTTAAGTGGCATATAAACTATTGTTCACACATTTGTGCTAACAGTATAGGATGACCTTAAATACTGGAGTGGCCATACAAGGTACCTGCACAGTGCATTTATCAACAAAGGGAAAAGGACCACAGGGGCAGATCTGACTATAAGTGTATTAGGACTCTATTAGGATAAATGCCTCACCCCACTCCACAGCAAAAAGTAATTACAGGGCTATTGTTTCTGTAGTGTTAATATTTTTTATGGCTCTTTAGAAATATGTGCTATTTAGTTTCTGAGTTGACATCTGTACTGTATTATGTTTTATACAAAGCACCATCACTGGAGTATAGTGCAATCAAATAACTGTAAGATTACTTCCCTTTTACAGGAAACCAACAACAGATATAAAATATAGATAAAGGAATAGTTTGAATGCAGTAGTTAAATTTTATACTTAAATTATCTAATAGTCTAAAAAGCCAAATTTTAGAGATTTATTCCTTTTAAAGGTGCACAATTTAGACTGCATTTTTTAATGTATTCACAGGCTTTTCTCTTTGTATTTTTATAATGCACTAATTATCAATGGGCCCTTCCCTTCCTCCTGTAAAATACTCTCACCTTATTCTGTGTATGCCTTTATGTACGTGTTACTGGGAAAGAGAGAAGTACTAAAACATTTGTATTTACACACACACACACGTTAAGAAGGTAAGACAAGCATTAGTGCCTTTCTGGTGAACACCGTTGGGTAGCACACGTGGAAAACTGTGAAATGAAAGACAATGGGGGAGGAAATAAAATATATGGATTTGCATGCTAAGAACAAGAGTAATGTTTAATTTCACAGTCATAAAGTGTTAGTAATTATCAAAAAAGTATGAAAGTTGGCTCCTTAAGTTAACCAAGCTTGTATCTTCTCCTCAGAAAAATCAAATACATCAATTAGACTTTTATCTCCCCCAGATAAAGATATAGAACAAGACTCAACAGTTCCATAAGAAGAGGGTGTGCAGTTTATGGACCTATTGCCACCTTTTAGGGACTCTGAAAATTTTTGGTATGTTCAATTCATAATAATCTTCTCTATGCTTTGGACTTTTCTGACAGTGAAATATTTAGTTTGTATTACATTAAATACTATACATAATTTACTAAAACATAATACTTCAGTAACAGTAGGATGTTTAAATGTGCATCATATAAGTGTCACGAGGATTTTGTGGTAACCGGTCTGAATGAGAGCCAAGTGACAAGAGCTTTATAAATATTAATCATTATTGTTAAATAAGTAGAAATTTTGATAAAGAGAAGGCAGGAAGTCTATGAAAGGAAAAAGCAGAATAAATTCTCCCTGGAGGGTTTAGATTAACGATCAATTGGTTGTGCATTATTTGGAGACATTTTTGTTGTTTCTGCTTCCTGATCATTATAAAGGCTTTGGAAGTTTCGTGGTCATTTAAATGGATTAGATAGATACTAAGATGTGATGAAGTGCAACAGTAGCTTCTACAAAATAAGTCTTCACCAGCTTTCCTTAGAAGCTTTTTGCCCTCTTTTATTCAATACAATTCAACACATCTCAATATCGTAAGATTATATCTATATAATATGTTACACACACACACACAAACACTGGCTTTGGCTTTCAAGACATTCACAGCCTGAAGGGAGAACAAACTTGCTAATCATTATAATATAGTATGAAAACTAGTAAAATAATTGCAAATATAAGGTAGAGAATAGCATTGTGAATGTGTATATAAATTCTATGAATCAATAAATTATTATATTAATAGAGTGAAGAATCAATGCCATAGAAATGTAATCATCTGATCTGGGTTTGGAAGGCTGAGTAGGAGTCTGCCATATCAGGGTTTAAGATGAAGAGGGCATTTCAGTTGCTTCCTGATGGTAGAAAATAAATTTCATGTTTAGCTGGACCATTAGTTGCACCATTACCAGGGGGCAAGAGCAAGGAGCAGCATGCTATATTTGGCTATCTGGAGATAGGGTGTAATGTACATCTGGCATATATTACAGGGCATGAAGAGTAACAAGAAATAAGGCTAAGACTGAAGGCCAGGACCCTATCAGGAAGAGTGAGTATATTTTATCAAGTGAAGAGCTTATACTTTATCGTATAATAGGGAGGCATTGAAAAGTTTAAGGAGTAACATGATTAAATTTGTCATTTTAGAAATGAAAGGGAAGAAGAAAATGAGAAGAAAAGACAAAAGCAGTGGTCTCAAATCTTTTTTGGAACCAGGGACCAGGTTCATGAAAGATAATTTTTTCATGGATGGGGGAAGGGGAGATATTTTCAGGGTGATTTAAACATATTATGTTTATTATGCACTTTATTTCTATTATTATTACATTGAAATATATAATGAATTTATTATGCCACTCAGTATAGTACAGAATCATGGGAGCCTTGAGCTTGTTTTCCTGAAATTAAATGGTCCCATCTGGAGGTGATGAGGGACAGTGCATCTGAAGTGTATTGCTTACGTCCTCAGCTTCGCCTCAGATTATCAAGCATTAGATTCTCATTATAAGCTCACAACCTAGATGCCTTGCATGCAAAGTTTTCATTAAGGTTCCAGCTCCTATGAGAACCTAATACCCTTTCTGATCTGACTGAGGCAGAGCACAGGCAGTGACATGAGGCCTGAGGAACAGCTGTAAATACAGATGAAGCTTCGCTAGCTCACCAGCTGTCACCTCCTGCTGTGCAGCCTGAGCACTGGGAACCACAGGCCTAGAGTCAGAAAAACCACAGAGGAAACAACTGCAGGGCTGGGAAAGAAGGCCTGAACTAGTTTCTAGAGAATAAACGGAGATTAGAGAGATTTGGAAGGAGAATGAAAAACAATATAACCTCAAACTCACGAGACTGCCTTTCTTCTGTGTATTCCTCCCATACACCTCTACTGGAGTGTACACCTGTGCTACACTGCAGTTGCCCCATGTACGACTAACCAAAACATAGTGGATGATTAATTACATTGTTTGACTGGATTAGTGGAGTGATTGATTGAAACAGACTAATCACAGATTTGGATCCATACATAGATTGATGACCATGTTTATTCTTTAGCATGGCCTTTTGTTAGATCCTGGACTGTCATCTTCAACTCCATAATGTTGTAAGGATAGGCCTTGGAAAACTTGTCTCAAGAAATAGTTGACTAACTGTGGACAGGAACAGAATGGGCTAGCCTCACTAAGGAATATCGTTAGGGAAAACTTGGATGGTTGGTTTGCCATGGTGACAAGGAAGAAAAGGTTTCTAAAAGAAGTTATAGGGAATGTCCAGGGCGGGAGACACAGGGGTCCATGGTGACAAAACAATTATCTCCTAACCACAGTGGGGCCAATGGCCATAATAGCTCTCCTTTCCTCACCCAACAGACTAGAAGATGAGGAAGATAAACCACCAGTGGAGGCAAGATGTGAAGATTATGGTGATTTCCAGGGGAAATCATGTTTATGATTGTGGATAAACTGAATGCTTTAAAGAAAATTTTGAGCATTAAAATATGGTTTACTGGAGCTAAAGAAAAACTCATGGGAGAGTAAGGATAAGAGGCATAAGGGCCCTAGAGAGAGACAAATTGAAAACGGGAGAGTGTGAAAATATGAAACTCAATAGTTGACTTAAGGTGTGGAAGGTAGATTCTTGGAATAGAGAAGCAAGAAGATTGAAAAGTAGTCCCTAGATCTTGTGTTTAATGGCAGAAATCAAAACTTCTGTAATTGAAAGATACACAGAATAAACAAACTCGCAGATTCAAACTGATGTTACAGCTGCTAACTCTTCACAGCACCGATAGTGTGTTTTGATTACAGAGCAGACTCTTCTGCAGCAAGGATTGAACAGGACAGGATGTGTGAGGAACAAAACAAAAGAAATAGTTTAACGGAAGCTTACAAAGACTTTTCAAATTTTAATGATTAAGAGACTGCTAAAGACTATTCATATAGTATTTCTATTGGCTACAAAATGTGTCCAGATTGTAAGGAAAAACCTACTGCAAACAGAAAAAAAAATGTGATTTTTTTCCCCCTGTAATTATGATTTCATAAGCTTTGAGGATCATAAAACACATGATTTGAATTTTGTGTCAGAATTTCATATCATTTGTGGGAAAATTTAAAACAATCTCCTGGCAATTTCTCCTCTGACCGATACCACTGAAGGAGGGCCTCAATGGCCCCTCATCTCACATTCTCACTTTTCATTTATGTTAAAAGAAAATTAACCTTGTTCCCTGAAAGAAGCTTGGTTCCCAGAAAACAAGAGCTAAACATGGAATTTATTTTCTACCATCAGAAAGCAAGTTTGCTTCTCCTGCTATTATCTGGACCTTGGATAACTACTCTGTAACCCTTAGCACTAACTTAGCTGATGGCAGTGGAACTGCCCCTCGGGCTGCTGGCGGGTCAGCTGGCTGATCGCCTGTCTTTTTCTCCAAGGTGTTATTGATGAAGAATAATCCACAATTCGGTTTGATTAAAAAGCCAGAGCTGAGATTGCTGCATTTTCCCACTTGATCCCTGGAACTCTCATAAACTGTGTTCAGAAAAAAAAAAAAGAAAAATCCACAATCATTTCAAAACAAGGGAAATCTTTTGAGTGCATTTTTTTCTCTTTGCTTAACAATAGAAATTAAATGTATTTTTGAAAAGATTCTTTAGAAATGCTGTAGGTTGCACAATGCAATGCATTCTTTCTCTATTCTTTCCTGGTCTAACTTTTTTTCTGTGTACACATTATTGTTATTGACAGCAGTTCTAAAGCCTTTAAAATAAAAAGAAATTAAACAGTGAATCAATAAAGATTAGCTATTTTCTGCAGATTACTAGCTTATCCTTCCCATAATTATAATAATGGTTGCTGATGGAAATTCTATTTATGTGAATCATTTTATTCTTGTTATTTACTATTATTAATGTTACCATTATTATCTTCTTACCCTTCAGTTCACAAGATGTATCTTCTCAGTGAATTTTAATTCCAGTTTCTTGCTATTATACTGTACATAATCCTATCAAAGACTGTCCTTCATGCAACATTTTCAGTGATATATTATCACAGAGATTGTTAATGAAAGAGCTTCAGATCTTACTAATACTGTTTTAAACACTATTTTTATTAATTTTACAAGCTGTAATTCTTCGTATATACCTATGTCTATCTTCTATTAAAGTTGTGTTTTCAATTTTTACATGTAGATTTCAAAGGAAAGCATTAACTTTGTGTCTTTAAAAATACATTTTACTTCAGATTCGCAGTGATTACATTATCATAATGCTCATGCTTTGTTCTCTTAGGCTGGTAACAAGTTAATTTTCACCATTTCCCTTTACTTTGGATTCCAATTTTATGTTAACAATCAAAATTAAAACAGGAACACTGTGATCTTTCCGACATGCAACTGGGATGAGAAATAACTTGAAAAACAAACCAATTGCACTTTGTCCTTTGACTAAGATCCAGACACTAAAGTCAAATAAAAGAAATAATTATGTCAACTTTTGTACATACTATCTCTAAGCATTATTACTTGAAAGTAAATACAGTCATCATACAGAAGGTACTGTGCTCCTTGGAAATAATTTATTTCATTGAAATGCCTTATTTATTTTATTTTAGAGGGATTAAGAAAGTGAGCAACAAGAAAGCTGTTTATTTAGCTTTGTTACAGTCTCGCTTTCATTGCCATATGATTCCGACTGCAAGTTGTTGCTACACAAAATAATTCTCGCTGAAATTTTTGTTATTTTTGTTCTTTCCTTTGCACTGGGAATTTTGTAGAATGGTATGGATTTCTTTTCATGTGTTCCTACAGGAAAGGTCAAACAGAGAGAGTGTAGATTAAATAAGCTTAGACTGTAGCTACATTCCTTTGTAATTACATTAAAACATTCTGACAGTATAAAATAAGTGGCCAATATTAAAATGTCCTTAAAACTATACTATGTATAGAACATGTAAATAAGCTTAAGATTCCTTTGAAGGAAGATTAAATATACATGTGATATTCTGTAGCTGAGATTAATAGCTAGGGAGAAATGCATTATTATGGTAATATAAACTTATAATATATTTAGCAATCGCTGTAGCTTTCTGCATAAACAAAACATATCCCTATTACTAGTCTATATCTGTATGCCTTGTTAATCTTTTCAATGTATCTTATTGTTTGCTCAGATATCTTCAAATTTTACACACATGCAAAATACATACTAAGATAACTGGACTAGGAGAAATCAGAAGAACAAGAACTGGTTGAAAAAGAAAAGATAAAGAGGAAGAAATACAAAAGAAAAAGAAAGATGAAAGGAAGAAACCATTTTATTAAATCTCATGACTGAAATAAACCTATTTTTCTAAAAGGAAAAATCAAAGCACTAAAAAGAAAGTAAGTATCATCAGACTATATTAGACTGTACCAGCATATCCTGCCCCCTTATGACGATCCTTTGACCAAGATGTTAGTGGTTTCACTATTGCATCAGCAGATTCAGAAATATTTGATGCTTCTATTTTCATAGCTGTAGTGGCACTAGAAAATATTAGCCAACATTTAATGATGATTATGATATCCAGGCACTGTTTTGATTGTTTTACAGATACTATTATTGCATTTAATTTTCAAAATACCTTATATGTTAAGTACTATGGTTACTTTGCAAAAGGTTACACAGCGATTGGGTACATGAGTGGAATGGTCATAATTTGTCCCAGAGTCACACTGAGCCACAATAATGAACTTACTTTTCATGTGTATTATGGTCTACAACCAGTAGAGGTAAATTTGGTCAAAAGCTCTGTTTTTAGTTTATTTAATGTAGCATCAGTGTGTGTGAATGACAGAAAAAAAAAATCTCTACACAGTGCTCTTGTTTGTTTGCAAACTGAATTCAATTTTAAGGGTTTGAACCTCCATTTGTAGGGCAGATTCTAATGCTCTACGGAAAAGATGAGAATTCAAGTCTGTTTTATTGTTTTATTATTTTTATTTTTTATGTATTTTCTTTTCTTTTTCTTTTTCCTTTTTTTCTTTCTTTTTTTCATTTCTGGAGACACAGTCTCGCTTTGTGGCCGTCGGTAGAGTGCTGTGGTCTGATATAGCTCACAGCAACTTCAAACTTTTGGGTTCAAGTGAACTCTTGAACTCCCGAATAGCTGGGACTATGGTGCCAGCCACCAGGCCCGGCTAGGTTTTCTATTTTTAGTAGAGACAGGGTCTCACTCTTGCTCAGGTTGTTCTGGAACTCCTGAGCTCAGGCAATCCACCGGTCTCACTTCCCAGAGTGCTAGGATTGCAGGCATGAGCCACCACGCCCAGCCCTGCATTTTTATTTTTTACAACCTTTTTCTGAGGGTTCATATAGACTTTAATAATTTTTAAAGCATAAAACCAAATTTACAAATATAAAATACTACAAATCTACACAATAACTTCCAGCAATATCAAATATAATATTATTAAATCTTAAAAACATCAATGTTTCAGTCTTGTCAAATGATGTTTGGAAACAGATTGACAGCATCTGTACTAATTATAGCTACATCATAAACAGGGTATATTTCCATTTTGCATCATCATCTGTGCAAATTTCTAGAATAGAAAATCTAGAAATGTTTCTTAAGTCAGAACTATCATGGAAAGGGGACTATGAAGATTTTTCTTTAAATTGACTCATTTTAAATATATATTATTATAGGTGTGGTCCCACCAATCACCCTCCCTCTGCACATCCTCCCTCCTCCTCTCCCTCTCCCCCTTCCCCATATTCTTAGGTTATAATTAGGTTATAGCTTTCATATGAAAGCTACAAATTAGTTTCATAGTAGGGCTGAGTACATTGGATACTTTTTCTTCCATTCTTGAAATACTTTACTAAGAAGAATATGTTCCAGCTCCATCCATGTAAACATGAAAGAGGTGAAGTCTCCATCTTTCTTTAAGGCTGCATAATATTCCATGGTGTACGGTATATAAAACCAGTGTATGGTGCCCCATGATTGCATTAATGTACACAGCTATGATTTAGTAATAAATAAATTAAATATATATATATATATTATCCACATTAAAAACATGTCACCAATGACAGGAATTAACATTTAAAAAAATTCAGAGGAACCTCCCCCTTGTATTAGAATTTCTGCATGACATAAATGTCTGACCTAAAATGCACTAAAATCAGTGATTTCAGAAGAACTTAATGTAGAGATCCTTTACAATGGTGTGGTCTGTGTTCAGGAAAACAAGGAATGTTGCAGTACCTACCTTTGGATAATAACCTCAGGACTACTTATCAGAGAATTTTAAGAAAAAGAAAAGTGAACAGCTCATGGAACCCTGAGTAAGCAAGTGCTCCATAAAAGGGGTTACCTGACAGAAGTCAGGACGTTTGGTGAGGGACACAGCCAATGATAGCAATTAGCAGAGAGGGTATGGGAGAACTATCCCAGCCTCGTTTTTCTCTTTTTCTTCAATCTCCTACTCATGTTTTGCAATTGCTGAACAGAACCATAAGCCAGAGGGTAAGAGACCCCACTCAGGGTAGCACGTACCTAGCTGGACACAGAATGGACTGAGAAAGGAAGAAAGAAGACCAAAGGGGCAAACAATGGATGTTACCACAGCATGCAAAATTCAGATCGATTCCCGTATTTCCTATCCTTACTGCTTTACATTTAGATTTGGAATATTCTGAAATAAATAATGCAATAATAAATTTTCCCCCACAAATCTTGTGCTTGGATTATTACCTGAAATTAAATGTCACTGGTGAGACTAATGAGTACAAGGCAACTAATTCGCTGGCTTTTTTTCTCTATCACCAAATTGTTTTCTAAGAGTTTAACCACTATTCCCTGCCACCAGCAATATATAACCATGCCTATGTTGCGACTTTAGTCAGTATTATTAATGTATATTTAATTTTTTTATAGTTTAATAAGTAGTCCATTTAAATGTTAGCTCTATTCTTACGACCTCTAAGAATTAATAAACTGTTGGCTCTGTTCCTTACCAAGGAGAGAAATGTCAAAATGCTCACCTTCAGTAAATTGGCAAAGAAAAAGTAAAATAACCAAGGAAAATAGTGCCTCATTCTTGCTATAATTTTACAAGTGCAATATATTGATATTGCACCAGCAGTTGAATGCTGATCTCTTACATGTATAATCACATTATATGTAGTTATGTTTTTTCTTATGTGACCGTTTTTTCTTCATGTTTACTTACTAGTTGCATTTTTGTTGCTGATAATCTTCTCTTCCTGTGACTTATCTGTTTATAATTTTAAAATAATTATTTTCGTACTAATTTGTATAATTTTCTTATACACACAGGTAATTAGGATCCAACCATTAATACTTGCTAATAATATGGTGCAATGTATGCCTCTCAATTTAGTCTGATTTACTAAAAATCGACATTAAAATACAATCAAATGTGTTCATTTTTTTGAGATAATTCAAATCAAATGGGTGATACTCAAGTCATGTTTGACTTCTGCAGTTATAAGAGAAGCTCAATGTGACTTGTATTCATCTTTTGTTATTGGTATGTATTCAATATTATAATTTTAATACAGATATTTCCCTTTTTAAAATGTGTGTGCATCTTTCAGCACCTTCTACATATGCACACCTAGAAGAAGCTGTTCAGACCTGAGAAGAATCCAAGGCAATGTGAAGAGAAGAGATTTTTTTTTTTTTTTTTTTTGGCTAGGGCTGGGTTTGAACTTGCCACCTGCGGTATATGGGGCTGGTGCCCTACTCCTTTGAGCCACGGGCGCCACCCAGAGAAGAGATTTTTCAAATAATGAAGTCAATGTATTTAGATAACAAGGAAGAGACCAAAGATAAGAACACAAAGATTGGATAAGATGCCCAAACTTTCCCCCCAAAAGTAAGTGAGAATTTGGTAGGGAAAATATTGTCAAACTGATGGTTTTCTAAATTCCACAATCAATTTTCCTTCTTGAAGCAGAATTAAGTAAATAAGATATAATAAAATGTTAACAATAAACATATGGACAAGTTATAGTGTAGAATTGTGCTCAGGGAAGAAATAAGTCCATGAAATGATTTTCTTTGTGATTATCTTATGTATATCCCTTATATCTCTAGCAGTCCAACTGAAGAAAATTTTAAGTTTACATAAGCTTGAATGACCAAAAAAAGCCACTTATTATGGTAATATATTCTGAAAACTGAACTGTTGACAATTTCCAATATAAAATGCCTGCCATAAATACAATTATTTTTTACAACTTACTCATGTATGTTTAGAGTGCTGTTGTTAAGTTTTTCTAACTGGTGGTTGTTTTATTTAAGAAATGAAAGGCTGCTTTAGGTTGACAATAAATCTAGATATGAAAATCAATAGAAACATTTAAACCTGTGATGTTGAAGTGCCTCTCAAAAAGAGATCAAATGCTAAGAACTGAATCTCACATATGCACTATTGTACATTATCACTACAAGTGAAGGCTTGTTGACACTATTCTGTTTCTATTTCAAGGCAGCTGCAATACAATTTGAAAAACATAGCACTGTTTAAAGGATCTTCAGGCTTATTAATGAGGTCTGGTAGACTGTGGGAGAAACGTCAGCACTGCAGGGATGGGGCTTGCTTAATCAGTGAGGGCAGCACGGGGGCTAGTCCTTGAACCTCCTGCACAGGATGAGAACCACTGATAAAGTGACCGAAAGATGTACTTTCCACATTAGATAGAAAGGCATCCGAAAAAGAAGGAATGAAATGGAAATATACAAATATAATTAATGAAAACAGGAAAAGCTGTGGGCTTACTAGATTATTGCCTTTTGCAAAGAAACCTCCTTCATTCTCAATCCTTTTAGATGTCTCTCGTGCTATGATGACACTTAGTAGGTCTTTCAAAGTCTTACCCATCCAGAAGACCTTCTCTATTTCTAGCAGATTCATGTTTCTCTCATCTTCCATTTCCTTTCAGTGAGTTTTTGTGTTGCCTTCTCCAAATATATTTCATGTTTATTTTCAGTTCTTCGGGGTCTCATAGAATACTCCAAATGCTAGCAGCAGCTATCTCAGCTACTGATCTTTATCCTAGAGGAATCTGTGTCTTTGAGCAGGATCTATATCTTCAGGAAGTTATGGGAGGTTGTGAACTATTTTTTATTGCTAAGAGAAATAATAAGACTTCATGCTGTGTAAACCAGTTATTTGCATACAAATGTGTATACATTCAGAAAAATATTTCTTTTTTTTTTTTTTTTTTTGGTAGAGACAGAGTCTCACTTTATGGCCCTCGGTAGAGTGCCGTGGCCTCACACAGCTCACAGCAACCTCCAACTCCTGGGCTTAAGCGATTCTCTTGCCTCAGCCTCCCGAGTAGCTGGGACTAGGGCGCCCGCCACAATGCCCGGCTATTTTTTTTGGTTGCAGTTCAGCCGGGGCCCGGTTTGAACCCACCACCCTCGGTATATGGGGCCGGCGCCTTACCGACTGAGCCACAGGCGCCACCCCAGAAAAATATTTCAATTGAAAAAATATTCAAATGACGTGCCTGTCATTCTTAGTGAAAGGTAACGTTCAGAAGAATGGCAGAAAATAAAACGCAGCATTGAAACAGGTACCTAATATAAGAGTTTTGAGTGTGCCTGTGTGTGTGTTTTAAGAAAAATCAGGAAACTCAAAATACACAAAATACCAAAAGGCAATGAAATGCTTTTTCATGTTACTTAATAGGAACAAAAAGAGAATGAGGTAAAAACATAAGTTCTCTCAAACTATATTGATAGTTTTAATTCTTTCAAAAAATGTTATTCAAGAATCAATTCAGAAGTGCATGATAATTCAATAAAATAGGGGGAAGGCAATAAAAGGTGCTGAATCTTTAACATGTTAGGTTATTATAATTCAGTTCAACATTGATGATGACATTAAAATACAATGAGACAGTAAAAAAATAATCACTGTTTATTTGCTTAAATTTTGAATAAATCAAAAAGCAGAGGAAGAAAATAAGGGTCAGATATGACAGAGCTAGATGTCAAATTATTTAATAACCTGTTACCCCAATAGAATTTGGTGTAATGAAAATATTAATGAAATAATAGAAAGGAAATCAGAAATAATCTTTAAAAGAAAAAAAATCAACATTTTCAAAGAGTACTAAATTTCTGTGTCATATAGATCATTTCTTGCTCTTAAGATTTGGAATTTTTATTTATAAATTACAGAACATAAAATTGAATTCGCTATTTATTGATAAGCTACTATTATTTCTACTATGCTACATTGTCCATCAAAGCAAATTAACTATCTCTTAATTTATAGCCAGTTAATTAAAACAGTTATCAGTCTTGGACTAAACTTTATCCCTAAGGGATTTTATCAGGTTCAGAAAAATTTTTTTAAATTTATATACAATTAAAAGCATACTGAACATTTCACATGGGTATAAAGAAATAGACCATATAAAAATATATGACATAAAATCTTTTATTATGAATTAAAATGGATTGATTAAAGTTTCAAATTATTTTATAGATAGACAAAGTAACCAATATGGTAAAAGTGAGCTATTCATTTTACTTACAAAACTGCTTTTTATATATGAGATAAAACCCAGAAATAAACACAATCAAAAATTCATAAAAGTATGTGAACTCTAACACTCTAAAAAAAATCCAGTATATTTGCATTACTTTTAGTCATAACAACACACAAACATTTCACACTGACTACTGAATTGGCTAACCCCACCAATCAAAATTGACGATGGAAAATTGATTTTTGAAAATTGACTCAATTTTTAATATAAATTAAAATTGGTTATACCAAATTTATTTGTGATAAACTCTTCCATTTTTTTATATGTTACTATATCCTTTCTCAGTAAGGTAAAATAAATTATTTAAGGACATATTTCATAACCTGAAAAGATATTCAGTAATTATTAGCTACATTGAATTTAATTGAGGAGATTTTCCCCAGGATGATAAAATTTCAGTAGTTTTCTTCAGAACAGAGCTTTTAAGTGGGTTGAGGTAGGGAAAGGGGATGAAATTTTTAAAATATTAATATCTTTTATTTTATGAATATAGTTTAAGTATCTTTTATCATTTTGAAACATTTAAGAGATTCAGAATGCAACTACCATCTGTTACTGAAGATTTATTTGAACTTAAACAATTTCACATAACAAAACATCATGATTCTGGTTGATTCTGAGTTTTAAGATAAGAATATTAAACTGTTCTATAATCATACTAATTAGTATTGCTCCATTCTTAACCAATGGAATGAAATTCTTAACCATGATAATGAAAGGTATATTCTTATAAATCTCCTGGTTAGATATAAAGCAAATATTTTCATATATATAATTAGAGTTATCTATCCCTTATTTTCTAATTTGGAAAAGAAAATATCTATAGTTTCAATACAGAAAATTAACTCAGAGTTTTTTCACTGTCAAGTTTAATGTACTGTGAAAATGGCATCTATGTAATGACTAAATTCCTACTGTTTTCCCTGATGACTATATTTCTATTTTTCAAAATTTTAGGACCAAAACTACAAAAAAAGTATTTGAATAAAAATACAGCATTCTACAGTTGAAGAAGCTTAAGGAATATTCAGTTAAAATTCCTAGGTCTACACACTTATAAAAATAGATGCTAGACAGAGTTAATACTTAACACGGCTGCTCTAAATTCAAGACCCATGCTCTTTCCAGAATACCATCCTTCCCACCTCCCAAATATGAACTAAGGATGAGGATCCAAAAGATGTTAAAAGACTCAGAGCACAATTTATGGGAACTTAATCTGGTTACCCAATTAGTCATTAAAATCCAAAGCTATGTAAGTGTTGCATGATTTATGATTATGGCAAAGAAATAAAAAAACTATTATTATCAGCACAGTTCCTTCTCACATTTTCCTTTTGGTTTCATTTTTTTTACCCACACACTTGTAAAATAAATAAATACCTGCCATGTAAAAAATCTCTAAAACATAACATTTTCAAAGATGAATTCATAGAAATTGAAAATTAATAGTGAGATGTTCATTTATTTATCCCTAAGGATTCCTCCTTTTCATTTCAATTGAAGAAAATAGGTTCCGTTTTCTTTTATATAATATAAATAACATTGGAGCAAGATTGCACCTGTCATAGATGAAAATACCATATTTATGTCTTCATATAATCCATTCATTGCTTTATGGACCCAAAGTCCTCCAGGGAATGTCACAAATCCACATAATGTTCCTGAGTATCACATTTTGCATTTGGATCTATGATTTAGCTGACAGGTGTGAATAAACACTTGGAGTCAGGGAACTCTCTGATAACTGAATATGTGTAGAGCCCAAAGAGTGCAAATTCCTCTAAGGACATACTAACTTTTCCTTAAATCTTCTACAATCTCCTCTTCACTGATCTTAAATAGTCCATTGTCAAGGAACCTACATATGTTTTTCAAATTTATATTGTTTTGTATTTACTTATTTATCATCACATTTTTAATAAGTTCATCATGATAAAAATGCTATAATTTTTATAAAGGAATAAAACGATGGGATGCTACAATTTTGAAACACATTATCCAACAACAATGAATAGAAAATTCCAGGATTTTTCTGTTCACTTTGGAGAACAACCGTAGGCATTAGGCAATAGCTCTGTATTAAACATCAACTTTTAACATGAAAAAACTGTTGGAATATCTCATTACACAATTGCAGAAAAAAATGATGAAAAGAAACTTTGCATATATATGTTTCTCTTTAACATTATTCAATATACCTATAACAATCTCTGCCCCATCAGTAACAAACTCTCCTAAGGCCCACTTACAGCCTCTCTTCCTGATCCCCCTCTCTTTTTGGCTTACCTAGAACTTGGTCATTCTTTAAAGTCACTGCCTCTCTTGTGTTACTCTCAAAATAATGACTCTTCCTTCTCTCATATCCAATATGTTACAAAGACAGGATCTTGTTAGCATTTTCCTTCCATTTACACATCTTTTCTTTAAAGTAAATGACACGTGACTAACTCACCCACCTATATTTTTTTCATTGCATTCTTTGACTAGCAAAGGAAATAATAAACTAAGAGACAATCTATGAAACGGGAGACAAAATTTGAAAACTGTACATCTGAAGGGGGTTAATATCCAAAATTTATAAGGAACTCATTTCCATTAGTAACAACAACAACAACAAAAATTCAACAGTTAAAAAATGGATAAAACATCCAAATAAACTTTTCTCAAAAGGTGACATACAAACAGCCATAAGGTATACTAAAACTGCTCAACATCTCTAAACATTAGGAAAATCAAAATCACAGTGAACTGTCACCTCACCTTAGTCAGAATGGCTTTTATCAAAAAGTCAAGAGGTAGCAAGTATTGACAAAGGTGTGGAGAAAATAGATCCCTAACACACTGTTAGGAATATAAATTAGTACAACTATTATGAACAAACATTATGAATGTTCTTCAAAATATTAAAAATAGAACTATCATATGATTAGCAATCCTATTACTGGGTATAACCATCCCTTGGCATATGTGGGGAATTGGTTCCAGGACCCCTGCTTATGGTGAAATCTGGGCATACTCAAGTCCCACAGTTGGCTCTGTGGAACCCATTTATTTGAAATCAGCCCCCACATATGTAGATTTCACATACCACAAATGCAGTATTTACAACCACATTTGGTTAAAAAAATCCACATATAAGTGGACCCATATTTTTCCAAGGTCAACTTTATAACCAAAGGAAATGAAATCACTGTGTCAAAGAGATGTCTGCACTTCCCTGTTTACCTGAACACTATTCACAATAACCACGTTATGGAATCAACCTAAGTATCTGTAAAGCAAAATGAAAATATTAGGGCTCCCCAGCATAACTTTTATTTTTTCAAATTTTTTATTAAATCATAGCTGTGTACATTAATGCAATTATGGGGTACAATGTGCTGGTTTTATATACAATTTGAAATACTTTTATCGAACGGATTAACATAGCCTTCGCCGCATTTTCTTAGTTATTATGTTAAGACATTTATACTCTACACTTGTTATTATGTTAAGACATTTATACTCTACACTTTGTAGATTTAACATGTACCCTTGTAGAATGCACCATAGGTGTGGTTCCACCAATTACCTCCCTCCACCAATCCTTCCCACTTCCTTTCTCTCCTGCTCCTGTTCCCCATTCATCTTGGGCTATAGTTGGGTTTTAGCTTTCATATGGAAGTATGGGTGCTTATATATTGGTTTCACAGCAGGGCTGAGTATATTGGATTTTTCTTTTTCTTCCATTCTTAAGATACTTTGCTAAGAATAATATGTTCCAGCTCCATCCATGTAAACACAAAAGAGGTTAAGTCTCCATCTTTTTTTAAGGCTGCATAATATTCCGTGGTGCACATATACCACAATTTATTAATCCATTCGTGAGCCAATGGGCCCTTGGGCTTATTCCATGATTTAGCAATTATGAAGTCATTAGGAAATGACTGCTCCATTAATGTTGCTGCAATAAACATTCTGGTGCAAATATCTTTGTTATTTTTGGACTTCTGGATGTAGACCTAGTAGAGGAATTCCAGGATCAAATGGCAGGTCTATTTTTAGATTCCTAAGTGATCTCCAAACTTTTTTCCAAAAGGAGCATATTAGTTTGCATTCCCACCAGCAGTGCAGAAGTGTTCCCTTTTCTCCACATCCATGCCACCAACATCTATAGTTTTGGGATTTTGTGATGTGGGCTAATCTTACTGGGTTTAGATGATGTCTCAAAGTGGTTTTGATTTGCATTTCTCTGATGATTAAGGATGATGAGCATTTTGTCTTGTGTCTGTAGGCCATGCGCCTGTCTTCTTCAGAGAAGTTTCTATTCAAGTCCTTTGCCCACCCTGAGATGAGATTACTTGTTCTTTTTTTGCTAATATGTTTGAGTTCTCTGTGAAGTCTGGTTATTAAACTTTTGTTAGAGACATAATCTGCAAATATCTTCTCCCATTCTGAGGGCTGTCCACGCCTGGAGGCTGAGTTATGCAACAACCCTTTTTAAATGAATATCTGTTATTAACATTATGCAACAGTCATATCCTAACATAGGGTAAAAGCCTTCAGGCACCTATGAAGGACTGCCCCATTGGATCATTTATAAGCAAAATCCTTCCTGGCCTCACAGAAGCAAGGACATTGAAAATTCTAACTTTTGGTCTGTGGGTTGAGTCTCGCTCCTAAAACTGGAGTTAGTTGGATTCAATACTAATAATGTTGACTGCAGGTTTATCTTCCCAGGTGCACACAGAGACAAGACATAATAGTCCACCACTGACCCAGGGTAGTCTGCATAAGTGACTCTTCCCTTCACTCCCTTTTTCTCTTCTAACATTCATTTCACCTTACGTAAAATACAGATTTCACAGGTCTCATGAGAATGTAGCCATTTCTTCTCACTACTTGCCTCCCTTACACTCTCTCTCTCTTATCTTATTCTTTCTGTATGCTCTATCCTCCTTAAAACCTGAGTTCCCCACACTTTGGAAAAACAACTACAGATTTGTCTGTGGTTCATGTTTTTATGAAGTAGATCCTCAACTTTGGCTTAGTAAACTTCCATTGATTGAGATATCTTCCTCAGTCACTTATTTTGGATTGTCGTGTCCATCACCAGATGAAGGGATAGAGAAAACATGATATATCTACGCAATAGGATACTCTTCAGCCATAAATAAAAAGTAAAATCAGGCCAGGCATGGTGGCTCCCACCTGTAATCCTAGCACTCTTAGAGAACCAGGCAGGTGAATTGCTTGATCTCAGGAGTTCAAGACCAGTCTGAGCAAGACTCCATCTCTCCTAAAAATAGAAAAGAGAGCTGAGTGTTGTGGTGAGTCCCAACTACTTAGAAGGCTGAATCAAGAGGATAACTTGCATCCAGGAGTTTGGGTTACTGTGAACTATGGCACCATGGAACTCTACTGTCTCAATAAAAAAATAACAAATAAAATAAAAATGTTTAAAAAAGAGTAAAATCCTATCATTTGAGACAACATGGATAAACCTGGGACATTATGTTAAGGGAAAGAAGGCAAGTATGGAAAGACAAATACCTTATGACTGCCCTCATATGTGGAATTTTAGAAAGTTGATCTCATAAATAGAGAATATAATGGTGGTTATCAGAAGCTGGGTGTTTGAATAGGGAAAGAATGGGAAGATTTTTGATCTCAGATACATAATTACAATTAGGTAAGAGGTAAGATCCATTGCACAGCAACTGATTATAGTTAATGACAATATATTGTTCTTGAGAAAATGTATGTACTAACACCATAAAAGTGATATTTATGTGACATGATGCATTTGTCATGACAAAGACATACAATGTTATCTCTCAATTTAAACATTGATATGTGTATGTGTGTGTATATATACACATATAAATTATTTTGTCTTGAAAACATTAAATTTTCAGAAGAGTTACAAGAATACCACAGCATTTTATCTCATTTATTTCCTCTGTCTCTCTCTGAAATGTTCCATCATGATCATTTCCATAACTAAGCCTAGGAGAGAGCTTTCAGAAGAATCTAACTTTAATGATACCTTGATTTTGAACTTGCAGTCTTTAGATTTGTGATAAATTTCTATTGTGTGAGCCACTCAGCTTGTGGCAACCCCGGCAATGCAATATATTTTATATTTAAATAAATACCTATATCCTATTTAACCAAAGATGAGGAAAAAAAAAAACCTAGAATTAAATGTCTTAGTTTTTTCTGTGGATGAAATGCAAATGCATAATGAAGCTCTACCCACCATATGATCCTTTATGAGATTTTGGTTTAGAAGCAGGAGGCAGACACATGAGAATGGGCGGACACTCAAAAGTCCACCAAATAGACCAATTTTGTTTTACCAGGCAGTGGTGATTATCAGGTAGTCAAAAGCAGCAAGAGTTAGGCAATATTTGAGTTTCTAGAAAAGTAAAATATTTGACACCTGTAAGGCAAACTGTAGAATCAAGTGTTCGGTGAGATTTATGATAAAAGTCTTTGTGGCAGGCCAGTTCAGCACCTTGTAGAATGCTCCTGGAAGCTTAGTCTTGAGCATGTTCTTTATTCTTAGTCTTTTCCCAAAAAATATCTACTTAATAAACACCATTGTCATTAAAAACAGCCAGAATCTAAGTAAAATCAAGTAAGCCTGGTTCCAAAACTTTCTCTAGCAATTCTGTGTGGCCTAGGAGCAGAAAAAGAGAAAGCAAATGATTAGGGTGATTTACATAAATTCAATATGTTAATTATTCATTCTTATTTAGTTAGTAAAGCAAAGCTGAGAAAATCCACCTGAAAGAATATCCTAGCAACAATTTTATAATTTTTTAACTAATAAAAGCCTTTCAGCAGATATAATTTAGGAAGAAGATATGTTCACTTTTTAGTTTATCACTATAAGATGGTATTTCCATTGGTTTCTAGCTTTCATCAGATCTTTAATCTTATACAGGGCGGCCATAAATTTCACAATTTAAAATGGGGGGGGGTGGGGCCTTGGTGTGTGTCACACTTTATGGGGGCAAGACATGATTGCAAGAAGGACTTTACCTAATAATTGCAATCAGTGTAACCTGGCTTATTGCACCCTCAATGAATCCCCAACAATAAAAAAAATAATAATACAAAAAAATAAAAATAAAATAGACGATTGCACACAAACTTTACCCTATATGCTACATTTTATAGTAATAATGATCATAGTATATAAGATTTTATTCTCTACTTGTATACTTGGATCCCAAATAAGACAGATAGCACACTCAAATTAGATAATTTGAGAAAAGTTTAATAAGAGAATAATTTATAAAGATGTGGGTTGGGTACAGGGAAACCAAGGAGATGAAACAGAATCCCAGGGGTACAACAGGGTGCTGCTCCCATCTCAAGGACCAAAGAGGTAATAACTCTTCAACTCAGAGATGGAAAGTGTTCTGTGCAGAGATTTGTGCAGCAGACATCATACAGCTCTCAGTGACCCTGCAAAGAGGGAATTTCGGGGATAAAATGCCCAGGCCTCACACCCTTCCTTCTTTCTGATTTCCTGCCAGTTTCTCACTGCCATGACCAGAGGGTAAAACTACCTGCTGATGAAGTTCAAGCAGGTCAGTCTCCTGTGACACCAATCAAGGTGGATCTGGAAGGCAAAATGTGTGTGTGTGTGTGTATAAAACACAGAATAAATATATATATACACAAAGAATATATATATATACATATATATAGCACTATTTATTGATATAATATTTTATCAAGATAGCATAGCATTGTTGGCTTAATAGTTCTTCTATTTTAGAGCTTTCATATTTTTTCCTGGTAAATGAGTAATAAATAAATGAGTAACATTTTTATGAATATCTTGGTATAGAAAAGTTTTTCTCAACTGAATAATTGAAAAGAAATGACATCAAAAACTGTATTATTGCTTCTCGGGAAAATAGTAATTTAATGTGAGGAATACCTGTTGTCCTAATTTGTGTTTCTACATCATTTTCAGTGTTTGAGCTGTAATTTATTAAAAAATGTTAAACTTGCATATGACAAAATGTTTTAAGAATTCTTAGAATATATTTGTTATATAGGAAGCATACACAAAATCAGGAAAGTAGAAAGTAATTATTTTTTTTTAATGAAATGAATAAACTCAGGCTTAGTCAGTTTAATGGCTTGCCCACAAGTCATGTGGCCCTTTAAAACAGAATAAATTGTGGGCAGAAATTACCAACGTTTAGGGTATGAGCTAAGCTACTTCAATAAGGCATTACTTATGACAAAACTTCACTTGTTCAAAAATTCACTTTATTTCATTCCCCACACAGCCAACAGGTAGAGCAGGGGAAGGGAATAGCAATCAACTTCCATTTAGAAGCTGTGAAAAAAGATTATATCTATCACTTCTACTCATGTTCCACTAGCCAGCTTTTAATAAAATATTTTCACCTACATTTAAGGCTGGTTAGGAAACGTAGTTCTACCTTACCATTAATACTCTACCAGTTAAATTTTTATTAGTAAAGGAAGAGGGTAGAATGGATATTAATTACAATTAGTCATCACTTCTCTGGTGCCCTCCTCAACTTTGCATATATCAATATATACCTTTGTTGTATATATTCAACATGCTCATCCCTTCCCCAAGAATCTACAGTTATAGCCAACAAAAGGTATTTGTGTCTGGGTAAATCACAGTATTAAAGAAGTGCTAACCAGTGGTCCTGTAATTTATAAACATAAAGATATACATCCTTCACATACCTGCTCAACATATGATGGTGTGGTAGGAACAAATAACTACCCACCTTCATTGTTGTTAGACTTGAAGAATTTAGAAATTTTCTCATTTACATCTTCCTTGATCCAACTGTCATTTAGCATAACATTGTTTAATATCCAAGACTTTTTGTGGGGCTGAAAATTTTTGTTGGAGTTGAGTTTCACCTTTATTGTCTTGTGGTCTGAGAAGATACCAGGTATAATTTCAATTGTTTCAATTTTGTTGAGGTTTGATTTTTCCGAGGATATGATCTATGTTGGAGTGTTTTTCATGGGCTTTCAAGAAGAATATATATTCCATAGCTTTGGGATTGTGTGTTCTGTAAATGTCTATTAAACTCATTTGTTCTAGGGTCAACTTTAAGTCCCTTGCATCTTCGTTTAGTTTCAGTCTAGAGGATTTTTCTAGTTCTGCCAGAGAGGTGTTAAAGTCCCCAGCTGTGATGGCATTGTAGGATATTATATTGTTCAAGGTCTGTTTCATACCTCTAGGAGCATTTAAGTTGGGTGCATAAATATTGAAATGCCCTCTTATCTTGTTCCCTTGATCAGGATGAAGTTACCATATTTATCTTTCTTTTTTTTTTTTTTTTATATTTATCTTTCTTAAATTGAGTTCCTTTAAACTCACTTGTACCTGAAAATAAGATTGAAACTCCTCCTTTCTTCAGGTTTCCATTTGCCTGAAATACTGTTTTCCTTTGCCCTAGGTCTAGATTTGTCCTTCAATGTTAGCTATGATTCCTGGAGACAAAATATGGATAGCTTGTGCTTTTTTATCCAATCAGCAAGCCTGTGCCACTTCAGTGGTAAATTCAACCATTAACATCTACTGAGAAGATTGGTAAGTCTGCTGGAGTTCTATTCATCTTATTGTGTGAACGTCTGTTGCTTAGTTTTGTCCTTTGCATCACGTGGAAGCTAGGGTTTGTACTTTACTTTCTGGGTGTTTAGTTTGCTAGTGGTCCATTATGATGGTCGATGTGGAGAATAGGTGTAAGTATTTCCTGTAGAGCTAGTCTTATTGTGCTGAATGTCCTCAAAGTTTACATGTCAGTTAAAAATTGATTTCTCCACTGATTTCAAATCTTAGGTTAGCAGAATTACAGAATTATGAGCTGAGAATTGTTTTGTTTAAGCAGGTTAAAGGTAAATGACCATTCTCTTCTGGATTTGAACGGTGCAGCTGAAAAGTCTGCTGTCACCCAGGGGATCTGCCCATGTAGTTCAGTTGGCATTTACCCCTGCCTGCTTGCAGAATTTTCTCTTCCATCTTGACTTTGGACAAGTTCATTACAATATGTCTTGGGGATGCTCTGTTTATGTTGACACAACTTGGGGTTTGATATCCCTTTAAAAGGAGTATTTCTGAACTTTTAGTGAAACTTGGGAAACTTTTGTTTATGATATCCTCCCATAGTGCTTCCATTCCTTTAGGACATTCTTCTTCCCCTTTAGGGATCCCTATCATCCATGTTTTTGAACACTTTGTGAAGTGTCTGAGTGAATGTTCTGTTTTCTTTCTCTTCTTTTCTGTCTCTTTAACTACCTGAGTTAGCTCAAGAGCTGTATCCTCTAGCTCTGAGAATTTTTCTTCTCTATGGTCTAATCTATTATTCATACTTTCTACTGCATTTTTAATTCCTCGAGTGACTCCTTCAATTCCTTAAGCTCCATATCCTTTCAATATTCTTCATACATATCATCCATTTTTGGTTCTTTTTTTCTACCTTTTCATTATTTCTGTTTAATGCCTTTGCCATCCACATTTTAAATTCCCTTTGTGGCATTTTCATTACTTCTTTGTATGTGGAATCCTCTTCGGTAGCTGCCACCTTATCCCTTGATGGGAGTTGCCCTATTTTGTTTTTTCATGTTGTCAGAATATTTCTGTTGCGTCCTTCTCATGTGTGTTTTCTTCTTATTAACTCTGTTCTTCTAGTTTTCCTTCTAACTACCTCCTTCATGTTAAATTACCTTTTCTCAGAGCTTAAGTTTTGGGGTAGTCTTTGTTATAAGGCCAAAAGTAAAATAAAGGTAAAGAGCAAGAAGAGAGAAAGAAAAGTTAAAAAGAAGAAGAAGGAGGAGGAGGAGGAGGAGGACGACGACAACAAGAAGGAGAAGAAGAAGAAGAGGGATAAAAGAAAATAAAGAGAGTGACAAGAGAAATGGTTTTGGTCAGAAGGGTGATGGACCACCACTGCAACTCTAGAACTTAAGGGGTTTAGGGTGCATGGTTCTGGAAGTCAGGATCTCCTTACTTGCCTCACCAAAAGGATGATTCCACCCCATCAAAATGGAAAGAGGAAAAAACATACCCCCAAATAAATTAAAAATTCAGCATTATGTTGCAGTGGGGAACTACCAATATTGACTTTCCAGAGGCCAAAGCTAAAAGGATACTATGGACCATAGGCCTGTAACCTCTTTGAGCTAGACCAATGCTGTGTTTCCCCCACCCAGCTAATTCAATACTGCTACCTATCCGGCACTCAGAAAAATGAAAAAAATTAAAAATAGATAAAGAAAATTCAAGATACAATTATATAAAATAAAGGGAAAAAACAGGATATCATAGCTGTTCCATGAAAAATTGATGTGTGAAAGAAGAGAAAAGTAGAAAAATCTCTGCCAAAAGCAACATGACAGTAGAAAAATAAAAAAGAAAGATTTAATAAAAGGGGCTGAAAAACTGTAACAGCAATGAAGAAGCCCTTGCTATTGAAGAAAATAAAAATGAAGATAAAAATACAACTAATCAAAAAAAAGAAGAAGAAAAGAAATACGTGTTTTTGTGTGTGTGTGTGTGTGTATGTATGTGTAATTACACATATATGTATATATTGTGATATATTGCCTGGACACCAGGTATCACTGTAGTATTAGGAAATAAAGAACATACCCTATTTTGCTGAGAAAAATTATGGCCAGAAAGCACTCTCTACTTGCAGAGACGGAAGTTGGGTCCTATCTTCCTGACTTAGTTCCCCTCAACCAGGGCCTGGTTGCTTCATCAGCCTTTGTCTCAATGGAACTGAGGTCCTAACGTTCTTGCCATGTTCCTTAGGAGGCATGTCACATAGGGTCCCTGACAATAATTTCTGGGAACGCTCAGCTCACCCCACAGGTGGATCCCCAAGCATAGCAGGCACACCAGACCTGGCAGTGCACTAGGACTATATGGACTGTTTATCCCATATAGCCTTCTCACAATGGCAGTGCCCAGCTGGCAGCAAAGCTGATGGGAGATACACCCCTCCCCTGGTATTCAATCCTGGGTGCTGGGCACTATTCGAGTCCACCCACTCATTTAAGCCCTCCAATGTCACTCTAGGAAGAAGATTAGCTCCAAATCAAAAAACTGCAGGATGGGTCTTTCTTGTTCCCTGTCCTTCATTGGTGGGCTGGCAGGCTGGTCCCTGTCCATTCCCAAACATTTGCCTTCTGTGCTTGTTGTCCTCAGCTCCATAGTAGTCCATCACTGGCTCCTGTAGTCCATCACTATTTCACTGCACCACCAGAGTGATGTCCCTGGGTAGATTTCCCCCAGCCAGAGGTGATTGGGGTTATTTTCCCCTGCTTCACCAGGAGTGGCTACTACAGAGATGTTTTTATTCCCCTATCTTCTATTGTTTTAATTTTTAATTTTCTGTTATTGTGGGTTTGGTAGCACACCAAAGGGATTATAATCAGCAATAAATATGGGGATACTTTAAGATACTCCCTTTTCCTTTTTTTTTTATTAAGTCATATATACATATATCATTAGTACATTTATGCGTTTGTGGGATTCAATGTGTTGATTGTTTGTGCAAATTGGAGTGCTTGCATCCTACTAGCTAATATAGCTTTCATCTCATTTACTTAATCACAATGTTAAGACATTTGTGTTCTATACTTGATAGGTTTGACTTGTACCTTTACAATATGCTCAATAGGTGTGGTCCCACCATTAACCCTCCCTCTATTGAACCACCCCACTCCCTTCCCATCCCTCACCCACTCACTCCTTCATCCTAGGCTATAGTTGTGATTCATCTTTCATATGAAAGTGTGAGTGATTATAAATTGGTTTCATAGTATTACTGAGTACATTGGATACTTTTTTTTCCATTCCTGAGATACTTTAATAAGAAGAATATTTCCAGCTCCATCCATGTAAACATAAAAGAGGTAAAATCTCCATCTTTTTTTAATGCTACATAGAATTCCATGGTAAACATATACCATAATTTATTAATCTATTCATGGGTCGATGGGCACTTGGGCTTCTTCCATGACTTGGCAATTATGAATTGAGCTGCAATGAACAATCTGGTGGAAATATCTTTGTTGCCAAGTGATTTTTGGATATACACCTAGTAGAGGAATTGCAGGATCAAATAGCAGGTCTACATTTAGATCCCTGAGTGTTCTCCAAACTTCCTTCCAAAAGGAACGTACTAGCTTGCATTCCCACCAGCAGTGCAGAAGTGTTTCCTTTTCTCCACATCCATACACGTGGTCTACAGACACATGAAAAATGCTCATCATCTTTAATTATCAGAGAAACACAAACCAAAACCACTTTGAGATATCATCTAACTCCAGTAAGAGTAGCCCACATCACAAGATACTCCCTTTTCGTTAGAAAATTACTCTTTGAAGATCAAATTGCCCATAACCTGGCAAGTGATAAGAAAAAGCGAATATTGGGGCAGCACCTGTGGCTAAGTGAGTAGGGCGCCGGCCCATGTACCAAGGGTGGAGGGTTCAAACCCAGCCCCGGCCAAACTGCAACAAAAAAATAGCCAGGTGTTGTGGCAGGCACCTGTAGTCCCAGCTACTCGGGAGGCTGAGGCAAGAGAATCGCCTAACCCCAAGAGCTGGAAGTTGCTGTGAGCTGTGTGATGCCGGCACTCTACCAAGGGCATCTGTCTCAAAAAAAAAAAAAAAAAGCAAATATTAAATTTCCAACCATTCCTCTTTATTAAACCAACATGGTCTGTTTCTAACCCAGATAGAATTATGAATTGAAATACCATTCTTGTGGGCCCTTTAGTAACTCCTAGACACTGACTTTTTTGTTAAAAAACAAAAACTAGAACTATAAAACAGCAACAACAAAAAAAACTTCCTGCAAGAAAATTCATCACTTCATATTATGAGATGAATGCCTATTATCATTTCTGGGGCAGAGAATTGTCTATTAGAAAGGCTTTGTTCCCTTCCATCTTTGGTTGCAAACTAGCAATTGATTGCCCAGATCTGTTTTTTTCTCTAGTAACTTACTATAAATAGAAAGAATTAACTAAAGTACACCAACTTTTTTATTTTATCGTAGCCACTTATACTAGGTATGCAATTCCAGTAAAGATAGGGTCTAGATCTAAAATTATCATACATAGCTGTTTTGTTAGATTTTGCCCCAATATACCAAGATTCACCAGATTTTCAGCCTTCAGTATACGAGGTTGGACAATGAGGTTTGTGAACCCATCCAAGAAAACGTGCTACATAACTTATTGCTGACTATCACTATGGTCACCAGATTGCGAAGGGGAGTACCTCAAAGGTGACCCTAGTGATATTTGGCAATGAGGTACATAACACTTTTTCTAGGATGAGTTTACAAACTTCATTGTCTGATCTCATATGTCCCTTTGCCTTCCACCACCTGATAGCAAAGCCAGGTAGAAACATCTGTTTTGTGTTTTATTATGAAATTACTCCCCTTTCAGATTCGAATTTTCATATTATACAGGTTACACAGCAATAGAGACATAATAAAATACATGATTTAAATAATATAGAAGGACATATTTTCTCTCATTTTACTATACAGAAGACCTGATCCAGGGCAGATAGAATGACTCTGTGATCCTCAATATGTGGCTTTGGTATCTGGATCCAAAGCAAGTGTTCCACTTATATCCATTTTTTCAGCTAGAAAAAAGGAAAAAAAAAAAAAGGAAATGGAACATAAACACCTTCCTTTAGAAAGATGGGACTTTTCATATTTAAATTCAGCTTACATTATTTTGCCTAGAAATTAATCATATTGCTATAATTAACTAAAAAGAAGGCAGGGAACTGTAGTTTGGGCAGGCAGATCAGGAGATTTTAGCACTAAGAAAGAAGAGTGTAACTCGTGGAGAAAATGGGAAGCTGCTATATTCTTCTCCAGTGTTCTTTTCAGTTAACTAACCTTAATAAATAGCCTTACTTTTTAGAAATAAAAATGACAGGAGACTTGAGTGCCAAGTTTGAATAATAAAGTTTCTGTGGGGCAGGGTGGGAGAAGATATTTATTTCTGTGTTTTTCCTTAGGTCAAAATAGCTGAGAACCAAGATACTGAATTATAGATCTGGAAGAAATTTTCAGACATCATCTCTAAACCACCCTGGGAAAAATGTTAGCCCAATTTAGCCTTCTTAGATCTTTGAAGGATATCTCTAGCTTCTTTTCTGCAATATCTTCTACTATTTAATTTTAGAGAGGAGCCATGAGATACCATTCCCTATCCCCCATTCTCACTTTTCTCCATAGGACAGTGTCATGGTGAGCAGAGAGCCTGTCTTCTTGGGTTCAAATACAAGGAATTTCAGCTCTGTCCTTTACTAATTTAATGACCATAGAGAATAACTAATTTTTTAAAACTCAGTTTCATAGTTTATAAAAGGTTGGACCATATTCAAACCCACTTGGTCAAGGTATAAAGAATATTAGACAGTTTAAACGTGAGTAAAGTGTTTGAAGCAGTTGGTCAATTGTCAGTGTAGAACAGCTATTATTATCTCATTGTATCTTTTCTCAGATTGAGAGATTATCCTAAGGAAAAATATTAATCTCTTAAAAAGTGGCTAAACTATGTTAATTATGACTGATATTGATCAGACACCATGAATCCACATTATTTTGTATTGTTAAAAAGGGTATTATACCAATACAAATTAATGGCATAAATAAGATTAAATGGTAAACTACTCAAGAGTGAAAGCCCAGCAAGTCTTTTCAAGTACCACCTTAATGTGAGGCTTTGCATTTGACATAAAACTATGCTAATTACCAAATAACTCTATTCTATTTGTTAAAGCATTTTAATAGTCTCTAAAATTATATCTCAGCTCTAACTTCCCATGCTTTTGCAAACTAATACAAAATGAAAGTAATAAAAAAGACATATTTTTCCCCTGATTATAAAGATAACATACACTGTTGCAAAAAATATCAAGAAATACAGAGAAATATAAAAATGAAAATAAAAGTTATTTGAAATTTTATCACTATAACATGAATACTACTTATCATTTGGGGAATATTTTTCTAGATGCTTCTTTTGAAAGTACCATACATTTTAAAAGAAATAAGGCTTTTCTGGTAACAACAGGCAATCCTTTCTACAGGTAATGATTTTAAGATCTAGTCAAAATAGATCAAAAATAAGTAAATCTATTGATCTATTTTGATCTAGTTAAAATAGATCAAAAATAAATTATGTCAAAGCACTGAAATTTAAAACTTCAAGTAAATTTTTGAGAATATTTAAATATAACTATTGTATAGGATGAGGACTGTGAGTCTGAGGTTTTCATTCCTTGGGTGCTTCACAAACCACTCAAACTTCTCAAACAAGGTGGTGGAGAACCACAGGCTTAGCAGCTGAATGTGGAGGATGACAGAAAACAAGATAGCACATTATCTAGATATTTCAGAGAAAAATCTTATGAGCAAAACAGCCACAGAAGGGCTGAAATCTAAAAATCTAAATATAAAGTCTGCTTAAAATTCTGGCTGTATATAAACCATACATAAGCAAGGAAAAGCACAGAAATGCAATTAAAAAGTAGGTAGACTCTAAAGGAAGATCTACCTTTAAAACAAAAACTAGCTTGTGATGTGATTTGAGAGTATGCTCACCTTTGACTGAGTGCATTCCTCAATCCATTTATATCTATAAAAGGCAAAAAGCAATGCCTTACTGGCTCAAAGGATAAAACTCAGGGCTGGAAAAGAGACTGGGAAATTTACACTTACCATATGGCCCAGCAATTCATCCAAAAGATATGAAAATTTATGCCCCGGCAAAGACTTATAAATAAATGTTCACTGGAACTTTATTCATAAGAGCCCCAAAATGAGAGCAACTTAAATAGCCAACAACAAGAAAAGCAGATTATGTAATTTTTAAAAAATAAACATCATTCAGAAATAAAACGGTAAAACATGAATATATAGAACAACATAGATGAAGAGAGCCAAGCACAAAGACTACATACTGTATGATTCCATTTATTTGATATCCTAGGAAAAGAGAAATTGCAGGAACACAATGTATATCAGCAGGAACTTTGGGCTGGGCATAGGGGAGGAGATGACTTCAGGTGACCTGGGAAATTTTTTGAGTAATGAATGTTCCATACATAGACCTTGTGCCAAAACTCAATTTGTATGTTCAGCAGAGGTGTATTTCATTGTATGAAAATGATGTCCCAATAAAGCTGTTAAAATAACCTTACAATTCATGTTCCATCCCTCCAAAATTGCTTCTGACGTAATATATTGATCAGAATCTTCTGATGAAAATGGACATTTGAAAAATAAAATGACCCATCCAACTTCTCCCTAAAATCTTTGGTCATCCAAGGCTTTTACTTTATACAACCCCTGGAGAAACAAAATGAAGCTGGAAGTGGTAGATAAAGAGAATGTGACCAGATTTTAAAATAGTAAACATTTTCACAGTATAAAAGCGTTCATTCTTTCATCATTAAGTATATTATCTGCTTTGTAGATGCCTGTGGTAGTCAGAAAGTTAGGTCCCCAAACATATTCCACCACAATCTTCAGAACTTATGAATATGATGTACTATCATGTCTATAAATATTACATTGCATGGCAAGATGGATTTTGCAGATGCAAATAGGATTATTAATCTATTAATGTATTACTAGATATAAAAATAATATCTAGTAATGCTTACCCACCTTACAATTCATGTCCCACCCTCGAAAAATTGCTTCTGATATAATATATTGAATATAGGTGTATATACACACATACTTGATTATATGAGTGGTCCTTTCTGTTTGAAAGTTTTTTGGAATTTTTATCTCTCCTTGTGAACATCACTAACATCCATCTGTTCTTGCATGCTGCCAACTTTATCCATTAGAGCCCTTAGGATATTAACCATGGTTGTTTTAAATTCCTGGTCTGATAATTCCAACATCCCTGCCATATCTGAGTCTGGATTTGTTGCTTATTCTGTCTTCTCAAACTATATGTTATGCCTTTTAGTATGCCTTGTAATTTTTTTTCTTGATAGCTAGGTATGATGAATGAGGTAAAAAGAACTGCTTTATATAAGCCTCCAGTAATGTGATTGGAAATGTGGGGAATGAAAGCATTGCACACTCTTATGATCAGGTCTCAGTCTTTTATTAGTCAAACTGAGAATCAATAAATTTAATTTTAAAGATTTTTCACTGGTTATTAAATTATAGATGACAGTCGGCTGCTACCTCTTTTAGTCCTTTAAAGGTATAATTTCTTTATCTTTCGGCTTACACAGTTTCTGTGAATTCTTCACATATTCTTGTTTTTTGCTCCTCTGTAAATAAGGTCTGTTTTTAAGACTTTTTCTTAAACACTGATTTTCAGCAATTTTTTTTTTCATGGTAACAAAGAGAGATTTTATTTAAGAACAAAGAGAAAGTTTAGAGCACTTCCAAGGAGATGTGAAAGTGGGTCTCTCTCCTGAAGGAGAAAAGGTGAGGGAGACTAGACACAAAGCTCTGCAGTATAAATATTCTCTGTTTGAAATTGGCTGTCTTTCATTGGCTGCTTTATGTGTCCAGACAGTATTACCCTTTTCTATTGGTCAGGGAAACAAAGAGAGATTTTATTTAGAAAGAACGAAGAGGAAGTTTAGGGCACTTCCAAAGAGAGTTGGAAGTGGGTTCCTTTCATAAAGGAGAAATGGTGAGAGAATATAGTTTTCAGCATTTTGAGTATAATGTACCTACATATTTGTTTCTCTGGGGGGGGTGTTTTTTCCCTCTGGGTTTATAAGTTTCCATAAATTTGAAAAAAATTTCAGCCCAACTATTTCTAAATTTCTTATCTCCCTAACCTTCCTTTATGTCTGGACTTTTTGTTACACATTATGTTACACTACTTTTTATGTGCAGCAGAAGGAAAAGGGGGCTAGGATGCTCCCTTTAACATTTATTATAAGGTCACAAATCTCATTTGTGAGATAATAGTTATCCTGCCCTCAGATAATAGTTATCTTCTGAGGCCTCACCTCTCAATACTACGACCTTAGGGTTTAAATTCCAACATAGGTACTTTGAAGGACACATACATTCTATAGTAAAGCCCTAACCCCCAATATGACTTTATTTTGGGATGGGGCTTTTAGGGTGTAATTAGGGTTAAATGAGTTCACAAGGCTAGATTTCTATTCTGAAGGCATTAGTACCCTTGTAAGAAGAGAAAGAGAAAGAATAGTTCTTTCTTCTCACCATGAACATGCATCTAGGAAAGGCCACATGAACATGCAAAAAGAAGGAGGCCATCTGTAAGTCAGAAAAAGAGCCCTCACCAGAACCCAATCATGCTGCCACTCCGACGACTTCCATCCTCCAGAATTGTGAGAAGTAAATTTCTATTTTCTTAAACCAGAAAGGGAGGTTTATAGTATGGCAGCCTGAGAAGACTAAAACAGGTTATATGATCAATATCTTGAGCAAGGCTTGTTTACTTAGTAGATAGACACTGAAGAAAAAAATACAACATTCTGATATAAAACCTAAAGAAATTATTTCATGAATAAAATACAATTATATTAAAATAGCTTTGTTTAAAAGAATTAAAGTTTGACTCCAAGAAAATGAAATGACTTTGTGGTCAAGAGATAACGTAAGTAGTGTCACATTATTAAAACAGGTAATTTCTCAGTAAATTAATATTTTATCAGTATCACATAAATTTCTTAGCATAATCCTCTCACTAAGAGGCACGAAATGGGCTCATACTGTTATTTTTAATTATAGAAAATATAAGTTAGGGTAACTGTTGATGAATGTGATTGAAAAATATGATTAGATTGTCCTACATGAATACACTAACCCCAAGGTAAATGTACTCTAATCTCTCAGTTATAATTTATTTGAAGTATATTATTGCTATCTACATTATGATCATTTACTGAACTAAAAAGACCAAACCACATACATTAATCCACTCTCAGAATAAATAGGCAATGAAGGTAATGTATTTATTTTTATTCCTCATCATTTCTTTTGTTTCATTAAGTTTAAGGAATACAAGTGTTTCTTATTACACGGATAAATTATATCATGCTGAAGACAGGACTTTCAGTGTTCCCATCACACAAATAATGTACATTCAATCAGTATAATTTTACCCCTCACTCCCTACGCCTCCCCTACCTTTGTAGTTTCCAACATCCATCACTGCTCTTTATGACCATAAATATCCTTCTTTTAGTTCCCACTTGTAAATGAAAACATGTGGTATCTGCTTTTCCGTTTCTAAGATATTTTACTCAGGATAATGATCCCAGTTCCAGCCAAGTTTCTGCAGAAGACATTATTGCATTCCTTTTTATGGTTGGGTAGTACTCTATAGTATAGTTACACAACATTTTCTTTACCTACTCATCAGATGATGGGTTGATTTCATATCTTTGAAACTGTGAATTGTGCTGCAATAAACATCCTGGTGCAGGTGTCTATTTTGTAAAATGACTTCTTGTCCTTTGAGTAGATACCCAGTAGTGGGATTGCTGAATTGAATGGTAGGTTTACTTTTAGCTTTTTGAGAAATCTCCATACTGCTTTCCATAGCAGTTCTACAAGTTTACAATGTATAAGTGCTCTCTTTTCACTAAACCAATACCTATTGTTGTTTAACTTTTTAATACTGATAATTCTTACCAGGGTAAGATGGTATCTCATTGTGGCTTCAATTTTCATTTCCTTAATAATTAGTGATGTTGAGCTTTTTTTTCCATGTTTGTTTGGCCATTTGTCTATTTTCTTTTGAAAGAGTCTATTCAAGTCTTTTGCCCAGTTTTTGATAGGTTCATTTTTTTATTGTTGATTCATTTAAATGTAGATTCTGGATATTAGCTCTTTTTCAGTTATATAGTTTATAAATATTTACTCCTATTCCTTATGTTGTCTGTTTAATCTGTTGATTATTTTCTTTGCTAACAAAACTTTTTAGCTTCACTATGTCCAATTTATTTATTTTATATTTTTGTTGCTCTATTTGCTTTTGTGGTCTTAGTTATAAATCCTTTGCTTGTGCCAATTTCTAGAGGAATTCTTCCTATGTCTTCTAGTGAAACCAAAAAATATGATAGAACATACTTTTACTATTGTAATGTCAAAGATTGGTAGCTTAGTGACAAGTGTTGCTTACTGAACACTAAAAAATAAAGGAGAATACCAGTTTTGTTCTTTCAGAAAGATGTCAGAATGTGTAGAATTTAAAACCTATGCATTACTTGTCTGGAGTTTGTAGCTTTGGTTCATTTTCAACACAGTCAATTCATGGGAGATACAAAGGAAGAGACCCTAAACGGTCAACCTCTTCTTCAATGAGCTGGTTTTCAAAAAAGGACAAATGAACCGTGTACTGGTATTCCTGGTGTTCATCAAATGCCAAAAAAAAAGCTCTCTATGTTGAGAAAATGAGATTTCATGTTAAAATTGTGCAGAGTCAAATTGTATTTGCTGGTTTTATTTAACTCCTCAGTTTTTATATAAATATTGCAATATGGATTGTGAGTCCTTAATTAAACTTATATTTAGGGTTAAATAAAATAATTTAAAACAAGAATATATTGATACACATTAGTGGCTCAGATAGAAAATTTAATTGTTACAGCAGATGAGCTGGAGAGCCTGAGGTCTCACCAGCTCCCATGTGAGCTGCTATGATCCTCCTCAATGTACGTATCACTCTGTTTAGGAAGCTGCTGTTTGTACTATTGCCTGGATGACTGTCTTCCAATTTCAAGAGTGGTAAATGTAATTCTGGATAGCCAGGTGGAAATATCTGCATGATTATTAATTTGCCAATGCTTACTTAGCGTGTATTGGAAATAAGCAGAAACAAGGAAAATGAGTGAATCTAAAAGAAAGAACACTTAGGGCATGAAGAAGAAGAACTAGAATCTTCATGAATGCTTGAAATAATTTATCCTGAGAATGTGTTGAGGACTCTACTATTTTGCAATTGATAATATGGCCATTTTCTCTCACTTTATAAAATGTAATTATGTATTTTTGAATATATACTATCGGTAACATCCAGTTATTGGCAATATTGTAAGTATGCCTAAAAAGAAGTACAAGGAATGGTTTTCTTTAAAGACCTTTAAGTCTTACAAGGGAAGATAAAATAAGCATACTAATAAGTTGATGAAGCAAGTCTCTTAAAGGTGGAACAAAGAAAGTGCTAAAGGAACGCCATTCCTTCTAGGTTTAAGACCGCAGGAGTGTAATTGAGCTAATCAGGAGGGCATAAATTCTAACTTTGTTCCACTCCACATTCTCAGATGACAGAGGTGGAAGTGTGCTCCCATTGAGATCTATGGATTTTGCTACATGAACAAAAATATTTAAAAATGACTTAATTCTCTGACGACATGGTCTCCTATTTGGCTTGCTTAGCCTTCTCTCACATTCCGTAAGAGGGTAATTGAAGTGAAAGAAGTGGCATGCAGTGATTCAGAGGTTTACAACTAGGAAATTTTTAGTTTTAGGGGAATATGTAGCCTTTCATGTACAAAGTTCTCATTTTAACCTACCTCAGGCTACTTGGCTTTACTGATTTATAGTTAATTAGGATAGAGATTTTCGTTGAAAATTTTGAATACTTATATGCTTTTTTGTATGCATTTCAGATTATGTTGGCTGAAAAAATAATTGTAATAACTCTCAAAAAATGAATGAATACCACAGGGAAGAGCTTCAACCACCTCTGTCCCTGACAACCTGCGAGTAAATCCTGCTGTGTTCCCTGTTCACAGAGGTATCTTCCTGACACCACTTGTGATAGCTGAAAGATTTCTTTCCTATCAACTGACAAACTCCCAATACCATTTCCTCATTTTTAAATCATGTCTCAAAATCCTTTAAGAAAGTTTCTGCTGTTTTCTGTTAGACTCTCACTATATCTATCTAGTTGGACCATGTAGAGACTTAGTTACTACATATGTGCTCAGGTTCCAGTATGATAAATGAACAGCAATTGGGGAAAAGGTTGAGAGAAGAAATCTATATTAATTATGGCCAAGAAGGAAGAGTATATTGTCCTCAGAATGACTCAATGGCATTATACCATTGTGCACTCAAGGCATTTGATAAATACAGAATTCTAGTAGAGAAAGAAAGTCTTCATTCTTATTTTCAAAAGAAAAAGCCTAAAAAGATCTATTTTGGATCTTTTAGGTACGTCACTGAATAGCTGTCAATGAGGTCAGTCTTTCTTCATTATTAATGGTCAAGAAAACAAAATAGAATCAAGTCTAAACCACTTACAACTGACTTAATTTATCTGCAAATCTTTCCTGTATACAAAAGAAGAGACAACTAGAGAGAAATACCTAAATGGTGAGGTCTTGTGATGCCTTTTGTAAGCTATTGAATGCTTTCTGTCTCTTATTTTACAATTTGCTACTTTTATGCTGTTTATGAAAATATGCAAAATTTTTGGGTGCCTGCCATAAAAATACTTCTGTTGCAGTTTAACAGAAGCAGCAGGAATTCACCTGTTATTTCATTTGCCAAATTAGGATTTTAGGCAAGGAAATGTTTTACCTATCAATCTTGAATTAGTATATTAATATTCTAAAATTTAACAAAACATTGTTAAAAATTAGTTTTAAAAAATAAGCTTCAGAATTATTTAAAAATATGAGTAAGGTGGGTATTTTGCAATTCAGAAGCTCAGTTTATTGAGTCCCCATAGAAAAACAGTATTTTTCTAATTTCTAAACTGATCTGCTGTCTTTTGATTCTTCATCTAAATGTTAGTTTATGGGCAGAGGGAGGAAGATTGGTGGGATTACACCTGCGGTGCATCTTACAAGGGTATATGTGAAACTTAGTAAATGTGAAATGTAAATGTCTTAGCACAATAACTAATAAAATGCCAGGAAGGCTATGTTAACCAGTGTGATGAAAATGTGTCAAACGGTCTATGAAACCAGGGTATGGTGCCCCATGATCACATTAATGTACACAGCTATGATTTAATAAAATAATAATAATAATAAATAAATGTTAGTTTATTTGCATGCTATGATAAAGTATTAAATGGTGACCAGTAGAAAAATCACAATACAATATGCTTTGTCATGTATTACTATTTTACATACTTATTGTTAAACACGATAATTTGTTCCATTTTCTGAAAAATGTATCTAAATATATTCTTCTATTCACTTAATTCTTGATTCCTCAGTGAGAAGCAGCTCCCATTCTCAGTCTCACCAAAATGAGTAACTAAATATCACTGAACATTAACTTTATAGAGAGAATTTTCCACCCGAGAAGATGCCTTTTCTCACTAACGTGACACTTCACCTCTTAAGATTTATCTTTCTTGACTAAAACTGGAAGTAATTATTTTGTTAACTCCAAGAGAAAACCCTGCTTCTATTATTGAGTGGGAAATGAAAATTTTCTCATTGTTTACAGTTTCTGACCAAAAAAGAAATCTGAGGGCTAAGGATCTATGATTATTTCAGCCTCTCCTAGCAGCACTGATGACAACTAAATTATGGGAGTGCCTGTTTTCTTAAGAATGCCCACCCTTCAAACACAATACATACACACACGACAACAATAACAACAGCACACACACATTTTAAATAAAAAATGTTAAGTCCTGGGGTCCATCATTTCTCTGAACTAAATTGTGCATGTATGAAGAGTAGCTTTAAAACAGAGAATATGCCAATAAATGAAATAGAGTCAGACTATTATGACTTTTTCTAGTCAAAAAATATGCCATTTGTTAATATTTTCTATGTCACTGTTAGTCCACATTTCCACTAGTGTATTTTGGTGGAGTTTTGCAGTACACACATGTTGCAACCTTCTTTTTTTCTAAAATAACAAGACAATTGTTCTGTAATTTGGCTCCCTTATTGACAGTTAGTAGGAAAAGTCCACTTGGTTATTACATTTGAATCCTAAGAATTAGGTTCTCTCAATGTCACCATGCAATTCAGGACCCTGGATGTTATTGCAGAACTGAAAACCAGTTCATAAATCAGGAGCCACCATAATATCTCAAGACCACAGGCATCACTCTCCAAGCTGGCTGCTGTGATCACACCTCTATAATTTTCAGTGGTTAATGTCATCTCCTTCTGGTTTTGTTTGAGATTATTTCTGCACACGTATCCAGTGATCTCAAACTGCATTGCAATAAGGTTTCTGGATATTGGGATATCTGCTATATACCTATAATAGATTAAAGAGACACCTGAAGCAAATTCAGAGTCTACTCTTGGGGAAGGGATAATATCATTTATAATTTTTTTCTTGAAAGCAGTGTCTGATAGTCAGGGAGTAAGTAATAAAAACTGTGTTATAAGGATAATGATACTTTTAGATTGTAGATATTATAGTTATTTTTATTTTTTAATATTCCAATCGAGGTTTTCCCCTCTATTTGAACTATAAAGTTCCCTTGTTTTCTGTTTTTTTCTTTCTTTAACTCATGGAATGATTTTAGTTGTCTTGTTCCTCCCTGGTCACAAGATTCATTTCTGACATTTCTCTGTCATGTGCTTAAAAAATGTAGACTATGGTCATAGAAAGAATAAAGATTCAGAGTCAAACTAGTATGGTGCTACTACTCTTTTTCCTTTCATTGTCCTCATGAACAGGGAAAGTCATTTCATCGCAAAAAAAAATGAGGATGATAAAAATGATGATCCCTAAGGTCCCTCCACTAACTAAAGCCCAAGTACTGATATTCTGTACAGATTGGCTCTACTCTAGAGAAAAATCAAGAATTGCACAACACAAAACTGATCTTTTTACTGAAAGATAAGTATGATTCCATCATTAGCATTGATCTGTCAGTTGATAGCTTTGATCCATATAGATATTAATGTGCTCTGAGGTTCAAGTCATTTAAAATCTCTTAGTGGTTACAACCACAGGCTTTGGTGTCAAAAGAACCTGGGCTAGAATTCTGAACTGGGCACTTATTAGCAAGGAGATTAATTCCAACTGTAAATTAGGATTAATTCCAACTTCATAGTCATTTTAGTGTTTACTATATTAATGCATGTAAAAGTGCAAGTCAAGTGAATAACACAGTGCCTGGCATAAAATATATGTCCAATATGAGAATTATTCCTGTTACTGGTATTACTAATAAGATTTTGTCCCTCTTGGAAAGATAATGTGGAAAGAAAATAAAAAGAATGAGTGTAAAAAAAAAAAAAAGAATGAGTGTAATAGTGCTTCTGATCATGAAGGGGTGTCAAAAAGGATAATGTATTGAATGTGAAAATCTCTATGAGCTACAAAATTTTCTTTAAATAAGCAAGGCAAATGCCAGGTTCATATATTCTCTGTCAGCTTTCAGCCAGACATCATTGTCATCGTTGTAATCAAGTTAGATACGGCCACTAAGTCTTCCTAAAATACTTCAGATAAGACCAACTTTTGATATGGCACAAAAAAAAAAAAAAAAAAAACCTGATTTTCCATATCTGTCCTAGATTTCTGCATAACCTAGAACTTAAAAGATAAAATAAAAATAAATAAAAGAAACTCTGAATAAAGAATGTGAATGTATTGATGATAAACATTCAAAAAATGAATTAAAAATTAAAGTTATGTGGGCTATAATTCCCTGCCTTATTTTGTTTTTGAACATCCAGAATTCTTTCATTAGCAAATAATTCAAAATGGATTGCAAAATCATACTTAAAATAATAAAATACTTAAATGAAACTGTAACAATTCTAGAAGACAATAGGAAAAACTCTTCTAAATATCAGCCTAGGCAAAGAATTTATGATGAAGACTCCAAAGGCAATTACAGCAAAAAAAGTAAATAAATGGGACTTGAGTAAATTAAAAAGCTTCAACAGATCAAATAAACAACCTATAGAATGGGACAAAATATTTGCAAACTATATATCCAATAAAAGGCTAATACCAAGAATTTACCAAGAATTCAAATCAGCAAGAAAAGTACAAACAATCCCATTAAAAAGTGTGCAAATGACATGAACAGAAGCTTTTCAACAGAAGATAGACAAAAGGCCCACAGGACACATGAAAAAATGTTCAACATTATTAATCACCAGGGAAATGCAAGTTAAAACCAAAATGAGATGAGATAACACTTTATTCCAGTTAGAATGGCTATTGTTAAAAAGTAAAAAAATGTACACTGTTGCTGGGGCTGTAAACTAGTATAAACTCTATGGAAAACAGTATGAAAATTCCTCAAAAAATAGATACAGACATCATTCAAGCCAGGAATCCACCTACTAGGTAACAACCCAAAGGAAATGAAGTGATTTTATTAAAAATACATCTTCATTTGAATATTCATTGCAGCAATATTCACAAGTGCAAAAATGTGGAATCAACTTAATGCTCATCAATTCATGAGTGGATTAACCAAATGGGATACACACACACTCCATGGAGTACTACTCAATCATAAAAATAAATGAATTAATGATTAATGTCTTTGTGGCAATTTGAATGGAATTGGAGACCCTTATTCTAAGTGAAGTATCTCAGTGATGGGAAATCAAACACTCTGTGTACTCTCTAATAATTTGGAACAAATCAGTAGGCAAACATAGGTACAGAGAGTAAAGTCACTGGAAATCAAGATGGGGGGAAGAAAGAGGTGTAAAAATCTACCTAACAGATACAATGAATACTATTTTGGTGTTGGAAACACTAATAGTCCTGATTGAAACACTAAAAGTTATCCATGTAACAAAAACATTTGTAACCTCTTAATATTTTGAAATAAAATAACACTATAAATCACACTTGGGGCATTCTGGAGTACATTGATTAATTAAACCCCTTTATCAAAAATCTATTTTGTATGAGTCACTGGGATTTTCAAAACTTAATGACACTTTCAATGTAGTTCTTGGAAGTAACGCTTGGGAATTCTGAATACCGTTTTGTAGAGAGAAAGAAGGAGAAAGGAGATGGTTTCAGAACTGCTGACTCTGTATACAGAAATAATTCCCAGAGAACTACAAAATCAATGTGGACAACTCTGCAAATATTTTAGGTCTACATGATAAGTCCAAACCAGGTTTTAACTTCTCATTCTTTTGAACAAATTTGCAGCAATACTGACAATTATTACTGGTGTAGAATGTGCAGTTGAAGGCTGTTTCAGAAAAGTAAAGCACTCCTGGAGTAAAAAAGGGATTCATAATTGAATGAAATTAAAGGTAATTTAAGGTATCATCGTAAGAAAAAAATTGAATCCAGTTTAACCTGTCTACCCTCTTTTTTGAAACAAAAATTATATCTTCTCAAACATCATTAATTTATCACCCTTGTTAATAAATTTTCAATTTGCAGAGATTTTTATACCTTATATTTTACTTCCTAATACATGGGATATAAGTGAGCAAATAGTGTATTTTGTATTTTGAAATGTCTCTTAGTGAACTTGAAATAGATTACATTAGAAATGATTAGATATAATTATCTAAAAAGACACTTGCCATTGTTTTATATAATTACAAGTAGAAATTTACAAAATTTGAAATTGTTTCAATAGTTGAAAAGTGATTATAATGTACTTTCTTTTCCAAAACTAATTGGAGGTTAACTACACAGGAAATCACATACTGATTTTTTGACAGTATGTTTGATAAGGATATTTTTAATGAAAGTATTTTAGAGCAATGATCATAGGCCTGTCAGATTTTGATGGCAGCTGTAAAGTGATTGAGGCTGGTCAGGTGATAGAAAAATGTGTGAATATGCTGCGTCCATTTTGCTACAGTTAGGTCAGTATTAGTCAGACTGATGAATGTCCTGGAGTGTGATTTCAAATGTAATGGATGATGTGTAAAAAAAAAGGAAAATACTGCTGCTTCTTTTAAGGGGTTTTTTTCTTTTCTTTTCTTTTCTTTTCTTTTCTTCTCTTCTCTTCTCTTCTCTTCTCTTCTCTTCTCTTCTCTTCTCTTCTCTTTTCTTTTCTTTTCTTTTCTTTTCTTTTCTTTTCTTTTCTTTTCTTTTCTTTTAACAGAGCAACTATTAGTTGCTAGAACTGTTCATTACTACGAAATTTAACTCTTTCAACATTTTTTTGGTGACTATCTGTATTTGATAACTGTGGAAACTCAAATGGAAAAATTTAGAAGCTTACCTCATTTATAGTATTCTTTTTGTTCACCCTGTTGCAAATATCTTGACCACCACTTTTAGCTCCTCAAATACTTCAAAAGCTTTCTCCTGGGCTTTATGGGTCCCTCTGCCTGCCATACATTTCCCGAGGGTAAAAGTACAACTTTCCTGTGTTCCGTAGCTCACCTCAACTATAACATCTTCAGAAAGGCCTCCCTGGACTATGCTGTTTACACAGCTCACTAGCCACTCCACTTCTTCACAATATCACTGTCTTCAGAGATGTATGTTATTCTTTAGAAGCCTTACTATAACATAAAAATTAAATTAACATTTTTATATTATATATATATATATATATCATATGCTGTGTTCTTATCAATAAAGTAAGCTAGGGAAAGCAAATGTTAAGAGAATTGTAAAAAGTATTTGTTGTACTATGTATTAAGTAGATATGAATCATAAAAAGGTCTCTATCCTCACTGTCCCCACTTTGAGTAGACTGAGGAGGAGGAGGAAGGGAAGGGGTTGGTCTTGCTGCCTCAAGCGTGGCAAAGGCAAAAGAAAATTTGCATGTAAGTGGATTTGCACAGTTAAAACTTGTGGATTTCCTATCAGATGCTACACTCATTTTTCTTTTTCCCATTCAATGATTACCTAACTTCCTCAACCATGATTAAAAATACATTTATTCTGAAATTTCTCATTACTTTCAGATAATAGGCGAGTGTATCACATAAGTACTTCAGGTCTTTCAGAAGTTGACTAAGCCTTCAGCCTCATGGCTCAGTGCCTGTAGCTCAAGCGGCTAAGGCGCCAGCCACATACACCAGAGCTGGCGGGTTCAAATCCAGCCTGGGCCTGCCAAACAGCAATGACAACTACAATCAAAAAATAGCTGGGTGTTGTAGCAGGCACCTGTAGTCCCAGCTACTTGGGAGGCTGAGGCAAGCGAATTGCTTAAGCCCAAGAGTTTGAGGCTGCTGTGAGCTGTGATGTCACAGCACTCTACCCAAGGGCGACAGCTTGAGGCTCTGTCTCAAAAAAAAAAAAAAAAAAAAAAAAACAGTTCAGCCTCATACAAAGTAACCCAAATGTCACTATGTGTTTTGTAACATGGCCTTCCCATTCAATCTAGTGATGTTTGTCACTTGGGATATCTTTCTTTTTATAAGGTTTAGGAAACAAATTCTGGGTCCTATAATAGTCAAGTTTAGTAAGAGAATCTGAGCAAGATTAGGTCAGATTATAGGAATATAATAAGTATAGAGTAGTCCATTGAGACATATCTAGACATACTTCTGCTCAATGAGCATCTGAACCATTATATCAGGAAAACCCATGAAAGTCTCTCTTTTCTGGGTCAAAATAGGTAACATTCAGGAGATGAAATGTTGATTAAGAAACATCATGTTTTTGATGAATTATAACTGACTTTATTAACCTAATATGTTATATACAAAGAAATGAAGAAAAAATAGAACTTGGTGAACTCAAATTATAGTGAAAGCAAATAAATCCTTTGGAGCAAATGGTTCATGCTGAATTAGGCCTCAGGACACTTGAACCTTATGCCTTCAGTGTGATATAAAGAAACACTTGGGGAGAATACCTTTAACCCAACCATCCCCTATCTTATTAACCATAAGATAGGTTAATTGCTTTTTCAGCTCCTAACAATATCTGAATGTTTAAAAGTCTGTTTACCTGTTTATTGTATTTCTTCACATTTACTCTGTGAGAATAGGGACTTTGTCTTTTGTGTCCTGCTAGAGAAAACCTATTATATTTCCTGAAAATGTGTTTGGGTTCAAATGGTTACAATATCTACCATACAGCAGGCACGCAAAACAAGTTTGTTGAATAAAGGAATTATCAACTCAAATCTCTTCCTGGCTTTTTTAAAACACATAAACTCTGATGATATATGTGCTGTATATGATTTTTTAATTGACAAAATTATGTATATTTGTTGTGTAGAACATGATGTTTTGAAATGTACACATTATGAAATGGCTAAATTGAGCTATTTAACACACGCATTATCTCATATACTTATTTTTGTTGTGAGAACACTCAAATATACTTTTAGAAATTTTCAAGAATATACATATAATACATTGTTATTAACTATAGTCACTGTGTTGGACAATAGGAATTTATTTCTCCTGTCAAAGTAAAGTTTTCTACTCTTTGGCAAACATAGTCTAATCCTCTCTCCTCTTCCCAGACCCTCGTATTCACCATTCTACTCTCTGCCCTACGAGTTTACCTTTCTTAGATTCCATATATAAGTGAGATCATGAGGTATCTGTATGCCTTTGTCTGTAAGTTCAAATGCTGCACAGAGATTATCGTTAGAATTGTTATTAGTCTGATTCCCTTAAAAGGTAAACGAGCTTGTGTAGAATGGAGTATCAAAAGCTGTATCAGATAGATTTGAAGTCTCTCACGTGGATGTCTTACTCCATGAGACTAATAGTTGAATCTTTGCTCTGTCACTTCCTGGACAAACTTGAACAAGATATTTATTCTCTGTAAAGAATCAGATATTTATGTGATCATATTTATGGACTTCCAGACATTAAATTAGATTATATATGTAATACTCAAGAAATAATTGCTATTATTGTTATTTCTTCTCGCTTTCTTTACTTTACAAAAATATTTATGGAATATGGTTGCACAAATGGCCATTTAAAAGTATCCGATTGTATGTATGTGTGTTGATTTATGTGCTTTCTCTTTAGAGAGGATATATAAATACTGTACATAGAGGGAATCAGGGTATAGATATGGACATACCAGAATTCACATGTGAAAGGTTGAACCATTACTTATGGAAATAATAGGCTTCCTTACGTTCCAGGGTGCTGCTCCTTTAAGCACCTATGTTAACACTTGTTGATTTCCCCTTCCTTAGGTTCTTCCGGCAGAATGACCAGTTTGTGTTCAGTATTTTAGTGATAAAATGATTCTGTTCAAAAATGCTACTGCTATAGGAAGTATGACAGTGGACCAAATTCTACATTCTCCGGACCTCTTCATTTTTCCATATAACAAATATTGACAATTTACTGCATGTCTAACACTGTACTAGTTGCCTCAAATTTATCAATGCACAAGGAACTCTTCCTTCTCAGAGTTTACCTAGATGGGTGAATAGACAATATAAAAATGAGTTAATAAATAAGAAAATCATATAGTATTTTAAAAGGGAAAAATCCTTACAAAAATTTAATTGTGGAAACAGAGGCTAGGAATTCTGTGGGCAGGGGCTTGGCAAATGGAACATTAAGTAGGTCCTAAAGCTAAGTGTCAGGGAGAAGCTGAGATTTGGCCAAATATTGGAAAGCAGTGAGACAATTAGAGTTGAAGATATCTGTGGGAAGAACATTGTAGAAAGATGAAAGAGCTAGAGCTAAATCTCCCAGGTGAAGGTCTGCTTAGTATACTCCAAAAACAAATAATTTTAGTGAAAGCCAAAGGCAATCACGTCCATATGGGCAATTTGGCAGCTTTGAAGCAATACTTTAATGGAGATGGTATCATTACTCCTGTTCTGTTACTAAACAGCCATGGCAACTTAGAAAAATCACCTTCTCTTAGCCACATTTCCTCTTTTAAACGGGATGTTAGAAACTAAAGTCCCTCCATACAAAAACTTTGTGACCATAATTAATGTAATTTTGACATTTTGTTTAGCTTTAAAATTTTTCTTATGCACTCACTATAATGAAATTGAACCAAATAAAGTTGAAATAGGTATAAGAATTGATAAAAAAAGAAAAGATTTTAAATTAAAGTTTTCATTATGTAAGTAATTACATTTCTTATTTAAACCATAGATATAAACTATGTTATTTTCTAGGTTTAAAAAACTGTTAATACTTCAAGATTATCAAATTCACAAAAAAAAGGAAAGAGTGAGCATGTGTCAAGATTATAGTAGACATGACCCAAGTAGCACTGTACCTATGTTAATTTATTAGCTCTGATAAATGCACCACAGTTATGTAAGATGTTAGGTATTAACCTTAGAGGAAATTGGGTGAAAGGTATAAAAGTCTTCTCCATACTATCTTTAAAGCTCTTTTTAATCTAAAATTAATTCAATATAAAACATTTTTTAAAAGGTGTGTATGATGTCCGGGTACAGCAGCTCATACCTGTGGGAGGCCAAGGTGTGAGGATTTCTTGAGCCTCGGAGTTCATGACCAACCTGAGCAAAGGCAAGACCCTGTCTCTACTAAAAACAGAAAAATTGGGCGGCGCCTGTGGCTCAGTGAGTAGGGCGCCGGCCCCATATGCCGAGGGTGGCGGGTTCAAACCCAGCCCCGGCCAAACTGCAACAAAAAAAAAAATAGCCGGGCGTTGTGGCGGGCGCCTGTAGTCCCAGCTGCTCGGGAGGCTGAGGCAAGAGAATCGCGTAAGCCCAAGAGTTAGAGGTTGCTGTGAGCCGTGTGACGCCACGGCACTCTACCCGAGGGCAGTACAGTGAGACTCTGTCTCTACAAAAAAAAAAAAAAAAAAAAAAAAAAAACAGAAAAATTAGCTGGGTGTGCACCTCTAGTCCTAGCTACTGAGGAGGCTGAGGAGGGAGGATCGCTTAAGTCCAGGAGTTTGAGGTTGCAGTTAGCTATGATGACGCCACTGCACTCTAGTTTGGGTGGCAGAGGGAGACCCTGTCTCAAAAAAAAGGTATGTATGAGTATATTTCCCCATAATTTATTCTTTCCTTGAATCTCAATAATCATTGTTTATTTTCAATTTTAAGATGAAAATTGGAAACAAATAAGATATACATAGCTTCATGAATATGTAAAATGAGTATATTTTCTTTAAAATATAATAATTTTAATAAATTTGGATGGAAACTATCAATAAGCTCAAAGGGAGAAAAAATAAACTATAAAATTATTGTAGAAACAAAAATATATAAATAAAATGATTAGCTACAAAATTCAAGGCAGCAAAAATACTAGCCTTTCTATGCTTGAAAATAAAATCTTTCTAATATGACTTAGGACAGACTATTTCACATAAGAGGCCAAGAGCATGTGTTTGTTTATTTGGTGTGAAATCACAGCTCCATTTCTAACAGTCACTAGAACCTTCATAGACTTCTGATGAAAAGTGTGGTAATGGAATAGAGTTTCCTACACAGAGACAGGTCTTGCAGGACCTGGCGTAATCTTCTGTTTGCCAAACTGCCTCCCTGCCAAGAATGCTTCACTTGTAAAATGAAGTTCTCAGCAGCTTTTCTTGAGCTTGAGAGACTATTACAAGAATAAATGTAATATTTATTTATGCCAGAGCATCTCAGATGGAGGAGACCTCATCACTGCAATGTAAGAAAGACAAATTATGCCCTTTTTGTCCAATTTTTTTTAAGTTGGTGATGAGTATATTGACTAATGTATGGATGTATCTCAAAGCTCAGTGTGATCATTTTTGTGTCTACCAAAACAACCAATCTACCTCCAATCACTATATCTTATTCTGCGTCAGTTCACAACTTTTTGGCAGCAAATTTCCTAGAAAATCATATATAATTGGCAGCCAGCAGGACGCTATAAGCACTATCTCCTCTCAGGATGTTTCAGGTTTGGGACTGCAGTGCCAGATTTGAACCATGGAGCTCTCTGTGATTTGTCATAGTTTTTGATTTGTTCTAGCATAAAATACTTGAATGCAAGTGGTAAAGGCTACCAGGAAGCACTGCCCAGTGTACTAAAGTCAGAGTATGAAGAAAATGACAATTCATACAACCTCCCTCCTTGTTAAAATAACTGATCAGAGAAAACAAAAGATTTAAAAATATATATTTATCAGAAAAAAGAGTAAAATTTAAACTTACAGCTGAATTTTCAAATAGAAGACTTTTATTGGGGGTCAGAGGTCTCTGTTCTCTGAACACAATTGACCTTGTTCAATTACTTGGCCGAGTTAGAAAGTTCAGCTGAGGCCCAGCAGTAATGGACAGCAACAGTGGAAACTGAAAATAAAACTGGAATAGCACAGGCGGTGCGGCCAGAAAGCAAAAGCAACCTATACAAGTGTCAGGGTAACAGAGAGATTTTATTTAGGAAAAACAAAGAGAAAGTTTAGAGCACTTCCAAAGAGAGTTGAAAGGGATCCCTCTCCTAGAGGCGAAAAGCTGAGAGAGCTGGAGATGTAAAGGCCTGCAGGGGTATAAATATTTTCTCTATTTGAAATTGGCTGTACGTCTTTCACTGGCCTCTCTGCGCCTCCAGGCAGTGTTGTCCTTTTCCGTTGGTCATTGATTGCTCTTACTACTGGCTATCAGTTACTTAGGTAACTCCATACTTGCATTCTTTTTTTTCTTTATTAAATCATAACTGTGTACATGTATGGGGTACAATGAGCTGATTTGATATACAATGTGGAATGCTCACATCAAACTGATTAATATAATTATCACCCCATTTACTTGTTATGGTAAGACATTTATACTCTACTCTTGATAGATTTGTAATGTACCATTGCATTGTGCAGAATAGGTAAAGTCCCACCAAATCCCCCCCTTCCTTCTGCCCTCTCCCCTCCCCTCTCCCTCCTCTTCCCTCCTTCTTTGTAGGCTATAGTTGTGTTTTATCATTTGTATGAATGTGTAGGTGATTATATATTGGTGTCATAATACTATTGAGTACATTGCATACCTTTTTTTCCATTCTTGAGGTACTTTACTAAAAAGAATATGTTTCAGTTCCATCCATGTAAACATAAACGTTGTGAACAATTCTACACTGCTGGTGGGATTGTAAACGAATTCGGCCTTTTTGGAAAGAAGTTTGGAGAATACTGAAGGAACTAAAAGTAGACCTACCATTTGATCCTACAATTCCTCTACTAGGTATATACTCAGATGATCAAAAATCATTTTACAACAAAGACATTTTCACTGGAATATTTATTGCAGCCCAATTCAAATTGCAAAATCATGGAAGCAGCCCAAGTGCCCATAGACCCATGAATGGATTAACAAATTGTGGTATATGTATACCATGAAATATTATGCAGCCGTAAAAAGGATCTTGTTTTTTTTTTTTTTTTACATCATTTATGTTTACATGCATACTTACATTCGATAGGCTTCAGACTTTCTGGTTCAGCAGCCATGTTTTTTCCCCAGATTCTTTGGAGCCTCTGTATTGGTGTCCCTTTTCAACTTTTATAATGACTATTGGTGTGAGCAGACATTTACATACAGCAGAAAGAACAGAGGGATTTGGATTTGAAAAGGGTTATCTTTCCTCTTAAAATGGAAATATGAATAATGCCAAAACAGAAATTGTACGGAGCAAAAGGTGGGGAAAAAAACATCATAGTTCTCCCTAATTCTTATTCAAACTTGAAATCTTGAACATAATATGAACAGAGAATACCGGATTTCCTGATAACTTGAGATGGTTTCATCAAGGGTGTCATTATGATATTTCATAGATGTAGTGTTTGTCTTCATTTGAAATTGGATACAAATATTTTGAAAGATTTCACCAACTTGGAGAAATTAAAAGAATTTCTTACTCACCTGTCTTGCTGGCCAGTCTTAACTCTGAGCCTTTCCTTTACATTCAATTATTCCCTTGGCATATTCATACACTCATGTAAAAAGGAATTCTAATGAGAAATATACTTTCTCATGGTATTTATAATTAGAAATAAAAAGGAAAAAGTTTTATCAAGTTATTTATAAACTTGATGGCTTTATATTCTACTGGCTTTCATAGATGGGCACTCAGCAAGGAGCCTTTGCGTGGGGAAGAGCAGCACCAAGAGCTAACTCAGCAGCCTCAGTCACAGCTCAAATACTAATGATTTTACTACCAAAATGTTAGAGCTGTAAAGTGTTTGAATGGCTCAAGTATTACTTATGTCTCTAGAAATACATGTTTTCACTAGTGTCTATGGTGGATTAGGGTGGAGTGTTTGTATTAAAAAAGATGTTTTTGTTACGGATGAGTCCTAGTGGATACCACTTTCAATGAGAAAGGAAGCAATTAAAAAGGAAGGAAAGGAGGCAAAATGAAAAGAAAGAGGAAGAGAGGGAGATTAGACAGAGAGTGGAGAAGAAGAACATGGCTTTACAGACGATTTATAGCATTTGTGGGACTTTTTTAGGCTGATTATAGTCAACTATTAAAAAAGCTAAAGTAACTTTCAGCAGTTAAACTAATTGATCATGTATATTGTTTCAATTCCAAGACTAATTGTAACAAAAACGCAAAAATTAATTTTAGATAAAAGTCAGAGTCTGTTTGCCTTTTTGGCAGGAATGGTGTTTTTTTATTAGCAGAAAAAAACAATCATTGATTTAAAGAATAGCTGATCCTTCAGATGTTTGACATTTTATCCAGAGGACATCATTATATATTTTATTTAGAAAGATAGGGTAGGAGAGCATTTCAGCCTAATAAAATAAGTTTTAGAAGTTTTCCAAGCTATAAATTATACATTTGCAATGTAATTTTTATTTTGTGAGCAATTTTTAAACCCATAGTCAGAGAATTTTTAAATATTAATTTTTTTATCTCACTTCCATATTACTACTTGCCATATACTGCAAATAATTCTGTTTGTTCAAAATAAGGATATTTAAATATGAAATCATTTTATTCTACTATATTAATAGCTAAGCAGGCCAAGCATCTATAATTTGTAAAATTCTGTTGATTTTCAGTCAGCACTACAGCAAAAAGGCCATCGTGTCTTTCAAAAATAAAAAATATAAACAATTACTGCTCTATTATATTTATCATAATGCTTGTGTCATGATGAATTACTAACTCAATAGAAAGCAATGTGGTATACTGGAAAGACCAAGGGATTTAAAGTCAAAAGACCTTTGTTTGAGTCCTGGTTCTGCAATTTACTAGATACGTGACCTCAGGCAATTGATTTAATCTAGCTCAATGTGTTTCTTGCTGCGGGTACCTCTTGTGGGGATAAAATGGGGTAATGTCTTTTAAATGTCTATTCCACCCAATAGTAGGCATGAAATGGTCAAAAGAGTGTCCTCTGAGCTACAGCAACCAGAGAGAGTGTTTAACAGCATCACACAAGAGTATCACGGTGCTGCACAAAGGAGGAATCAGTTTTCAACTTAAACCTCAAAAAGAAAGTTACTTTTCAGCCCAAGAGAGTACAAAATAATCCTCCCCATGCCTCAGTGTGGTAGATAGAACACTGTGGATGAGAGATGAGATACAGACATAAAACAGGACACCAAGGCGGAGGAAAAAAGAAACACTCCTGAAGCATTAAATTAATACGGCAGACAGACATTCTGCAGCATCTCTGGGAAAGGATGAACCACTGCCGAAATTAACTGGCGGAAGAATGGGTGCTGGAAGGAAGCACAGGGGCAACAAAGGAGACCCACCATCCGAGTTGTGAGAACTAGGGACATTGGAAAGATAAAGAATTTATACTAAATCAGAAACAAAATTCTTCCCCTCGTTTATATGTCTGTGTATATACGTGCATATGTATGGATATCCCCTTTCGTAATGTGAAATATTTGTGTATTCATAGGTATTACACACGCATGTGTAACTGGTTGTACGGTAAAACGTACACATACACAGATTTCATTCCAGACTCCAGTCAGCCGTTTCTGCTGCATAGTCCCCCGCCATGCTCTGACTTAAAAAACTCTGAATGTTGTTATACTACATAAACTGTGCTTGGGAAAAAAAGGAAACTACCTTAGAATGTCAGTTAATTCATCGGCACCTCGGTTGCATAAATGTCAGTAAGCAACCTCAGTTGCTTGGACTATTTGGTTTGAGAATGCTCCACATGATAAAAGCTCTTAGAAAACTTAGAGGCTTACTTCAAGAATACCCGATTCCAAACTCTATCTCAGCTACTCAAATGTCTCTGACCAGAGAATAGTCCTCGGTCTGGGTCCTTTGAGAAACACCCATGAAAGAGATCCCCATGGAAAGGAATCACTTTGTACACAAATTTGACAATCAGAATAGGTATCATGGTAAGAATATCAAAACTCAGGGCTCTCCTATTAGCTTTTATCTTTCATCACTATCTGATTTCTTCAGAGATATATTTGCACTTGGTAGCTACAAACCTAAGTATGTTTTAAGGCACAGAAGGCGTTTTAGCAAATACCCTATGGTCATAGCTTTGTAGCTATAGCTTTATGGCTTAGGTATTTGTATGCTTACATATCTACACAAAGACATTATCACAACAAATTCCTATAGGAGTTGTTCAGAAGACAATGTAGGGGGCTGATTAACGTGAGCAGGACTAATCCTTTTCCAGAAGTATTCTGTAAAGATGGTTCCCAGAACATAGCCATAAGTGACTGCTTCCTCAGAAAAGGAATGTTAAGAAAGTCTCCTTTTCAGTATTTGAAGAGGTTGACACTCTTCGAGGGTTTTTACCTGTATACTTCATTTTAAAACTTGTCATAGCCCTATGAAGACAGTAACATTTGCAAATGGAAAAACCGGTGCCCAGGTAGGTTGACTTGCACAACGTCGTACAGCCAGGCAATTTTGGAAGAGGATTTTGAACCCAAGTGCTCTGACTCCAATGAGTCCTCCCTTCCCCATTATTAAGCTATATGCTGTTTTAAAGGCTCTGTCTTCTAGAGTCGTTTTCTATGTTCCCTAACAAGTGCCTGCCAGGGAAAGCATCTGCCTCTAGCGCTGAAATTTAGCTTAGCCAGCTGATCCAGGGATTTGCTCTTTAATTGTAGTCGCCCACAACATTTACACAGATCTGATAAAGATATTGATCACTTAAGGCCCATGAATATCCAGCTCCACTTCAAGCTGCACCAAATGTAGCACTTCTTTTCTTTTTGCATTGTACAGAGCATGAGTTGATATTAAAAGGTGTGGGAGCATGAAAACTGCTTTTAGACAATCAGCTTAGGTCACTGGCTCTTCGCTCTTATTGTATCGATACCAATTCATTATATTGTACTAAATATGAAATTGCAATGATTTATAAGTGCAGTTTTCTTAGACTTAATTACATATTGAAGAATTATTAAACATTTGAAAGCATATTATACATTTGGGCTTGGTATCAAATTTGTATTGATATTAATACATATACAATGTAATATATCACGCTCCTCTGACAAGGAGATTATGTAATTTCTCTCCATTTAAGAGCTTTTCAGATGCTTGATTCTCTCACAAGTTTAGCACATAAATGTTTTCTAACAAGTTAGATGTTGCTCTTAATTAAAGATTAGACAATTTGATCAGGTAAAAAAAAAGAACAACAGTGTAAAGATCATTTCAGTTAAAGGAAAGTTGCCTGAGTTCTAAATTTCAAGTCTGCCCCATTAGTGAACTATCAAATGTGCTAGTTAACTGTGTCAGTTTCCCCACCTCTAAAAATCAATGTAAAAAAAAAAAAGACTGTTTCTATTCCTTTTTAGCTCTAAAATATAATGATTGAACAAATTGCTTTTGTAGATTCCATCATAGAAAGAGCTGTATGACTTAACCAGATATCCAATGTCACCAAATTCAAGGAGTTCATATAGCTCTTGTTTAACGGTTCATTTTAATACAGATAGCAGATAGAAACCATACTTGGGTAAATATTATGTTTCTTTTTTAATTTATTAAGATCTCAAAAATATTTATCTTGTTATAAAGACATAAGAGTAAGAAAATGTCAAAATTAGAGTTAGAGAGCATTTTAAAAGAATGGAATATGTATCCACGCATTGTTAGTAATAAATAATTTTTAGGCTTCAAAAAATATTTTGGAAGCCTGTGTGCTCCTGTGTAAGAGCATGTAAATACTTCGCTTAGCTCCTAAACAGTTTCAGCAGCACCACCAGCAGGGCTTACTGCTATGCAGAGTGGATCTTCCAGTTTAAACACGTTTTTAAGCTTCTTGGATTTATCAGTTCTTGAAAAAAACATTATTAGTAGAAGAAAAATAAATGTTAACTTTCTACAATCTAATATGTAATCATATACAAATGTAGCATGATAAACTGTTTTTTTATTACAATTTCATCACCTGAATGGAAATTATAGTGTTAGTGCTTTTAAGAGATGGTTCTATCTGCATGCACAGTGAGAGAGTTCGCATAATGGTCTGTAAGGCATATCAAATTTATTCTGTGAGGTAGATAAAGGTCTTTTAAAGGTCTTACTCCACTTGTGGAATGAATTTCTTATCGTGTATGAATTCTGAGTGCAACATGTTTTTTTTTTTTTTTTTCTTCCACAGAAGTGTGGTTTGTTTTTAAAAAGAAGAGAATAATAGCTAAGGAATTTCACTACTATATAGTATAAAAAATTAATTAAAAATTTACACTTGTCATGAATATTCACATTAAAAATAATTCATTACACAGATAATTATTTTAAAAAATTATACAAATGCATCTACTCATGGAAGGTAGGAAAATATTAACACTGAAATTCGACTATCAGAAATAAGGCTGTATTTAGATTTACAAAAAAAAATGAGGAAAGATAATATTTTTCCCTTTCTAGAGCACACATGAGAGAAAGTTGAAAAGATATGTTTAAAGTGTGTTTTCTCTTGCTTAGGATTAATCATTACAGTTTTCGTTTACATTAATGCTTTAAAAATATTTTAAATTTTATTAGCAAAATGAGCCTCTTACATAACCATGAGAAGATTTTTTAACACACATATGCTATTCTTTAGAACCATATAAACATTGGAATTATTATTTTTACTATCATCATTATCTGTACTTCTGTAATTAAAGAAATGTGGTTCATAAAGGCTGAATATTTTAATTGTTTAACAAACCTTGCTGAATTCCTAATAGACACCAATTGTTTCACTAGGTCTGGGGAAGGAGTAACTGCCCTTCCTTTGTGAAGATAAAATATTGAGGGATAAAAAAGGAAAAAAATGTTATTATAAAAATTTATAATAGATAATATGCAGTGATTCTATAATTCCAATAGAATTATTGGAATAATAATTATGATTATTAGAATAATCATATGAATAATATGATCATATATTAATCATATAATAATAATTATGATTATTTCTAATCATATAAAAACACAAATTTAAACATGATTCTTGATATAACAATGTTCATCTTTCTTGATACACTCAGATTTAACCACCATGAGGACAAAATATTTTTGCTTTATTTACGCTATCTTCATGTTTATGTACCATAATCAACCCTCAAAAAAATGTTGTGGGATGAATTAAATATTGAATATAATCACTACTTTTTTCTTTATTTCCCTCACCCACCCTCAAGAGATGAATTTATTATGGCTGGCATGGCCTTTTGTTCAGAATGTGGGGTTAGTCAAGAATTGTCACATAAATGAGGGAATAAACAAACCATGGCTATTTAAAGATTTTACAGCCATTGTGGAAGTATTACATTAATTGACAAAATTTATGGTTGAAAGTATATTTATCTTTATCTGCAAGTTTCACTATTCTGTATCATCCTATGGATATAAAAATATATTGCCCTAAAACAAATTCTCTTTTTTCTGTGTCTCTATATTTTGTCTCAGGTTTTGTAGCTATTTTGGATATGTACAATATTGTAACTGATATTTACTTACCTCGTGCATTGTTTTCATTTCATACTTGTCGGTCCTGTGCAGATGGACTATATCAGGCACCTAAAATAAAAACTGAGAAGGAATACAAAAATAAAATAAAATAATAACAATAAAATAATTTAATAATAATAAAATAAAATGAGAAGGAATAGAAAAGGGAAATGAACAAAGAAGAAATATAAGTTAGAGAAATACTGTTACATTTTCAGAGAATACAGATAGACATTATGTAGGCATTTATATAATCTTTCAAAAACGATAATCTGATCAGAAAATATTTTGAGTTCCTAATGATTTAAAATTAGAGTTCAGATAAAAATCCTCAATTTAAGAAGGTAAATTACGGAAAGTTTAAATTACGTGTCCATAATAACATAGCTGGGAATAAAACACACGTCTACTTGCTCAGTTCCATAGTATAGCTATTTAGCTTTTCTGGGTTTATGAAACTGGTCCAGAGGATAAGATGATGCTGGGATCTAGACACTGTTTTCTATTCATTACCTGAAGTTTAGGCTCTCCTTTATGCTCTTTGAAACTATTGAAGTACTATGAGTCAGAAAAAGCAAACACTTTTTTTTTTTTTTTATTGTTGGGGATTCATTGAGGGTACAATAAGCCAGGTTACACTGATTGCAATTGTTAGGTAAAGTCCCTCTTGCAATCATGGCTTGCCCCCTAAAGTGTGACACACACCAAGCCCCCACCCCGCTCCCTCCGTCCCTCTTTCTGCTTCCCCCCATAACCTTAATTGTTGTTAATTGTCCTCATATCAAAATTGAGTACATAGGATTCATTCTTCTCCATTCTTGTGATGCTTTACTAAGAATAATGTCTTCCACTTCCATCCAGGTTAATATGAAGGATGTAAAGTCTCCATTTTTTTTAATAGCTGAATAGTATTCCATGGTATACATATACCACAGCTTGTTAATCCATTCCTGGGTTGGTGGACATTTAGGCTGTTTCCACATTTTGGCGATTGTAAATTGAGCTGCAATAAACAGTCTAGTACAAGTGTCCTTATGATTAAAGGATTTTTTTCCTTCTGGGTAGATGCCCAGTAATGGGATTGCAGGATCAAATGGGAGGTCTAGCTTGAGTGCTTTGAGGTTTCTCCATACTTCCTTCCAGAAAGGTTGTACTAGTTTACAATCCCACCAGCACTGTAAAAGTGTTCCCTTCTCTCCACATCCACGCCAGCATCTGCAGTTTTGAGATTTTGTGATGTGGGCCATTCTCACTGGGGTTAGATGATATCTCAGGGTTGTTTTGATTTGTATTTCTCTAATATATAGAGATGCTGAACATTTCTTCATGTGTTTGTTAGCCATTCGTCTGTCATCTTTAGAGAAAGTTCTATTCACGTCTCTTGCCCGTTTACCATACCATCAGACAATGCCACCGTGAACTTGTGTTTTCTTTATACACACGGGCATGTGTTCCTCTAGACAATATTCCAACAACTGAAATAAGATACCGTTACCTACAATTTGTCATCTAAGATGGCTATTTCAAGTTTATACTTCTACAACATTGTTCCAAAGTTCTTATTTCCTTTCCCTTCTGCTAACATGTGATATATTACACTTTTTTAAAAACAATCTTACATTCAGAAAATCTCTATTGGTGCTTGAATATGTGTTTTATTGATTATAACTGAACTTAAACACTTCCTAAGATTTATCCGTTTGTTCCCTTTCTGAGAGTGCCCTGTTCATATCCTTTCTTTTAAATCTTTTTGCCTTTCTTTTTTTATGGACTGTGAATGTTAAATCCTTTATTTGTTCCATTATTTTCAAATATGTTTGTAGTCTCTTACTGGTATGGTACACATATTTTTATTTAAAAACAGAGTCTCATGTGTATGTATTTTTCTTTATAGCTTTTGCATATAGAAGACTTATCTATAGTCTTTTTGCATATAGAAGACTTATCTTTTGACTTCAAGTTCAAAACATAATTTTCTGTATTATTAACTAAAAGATTATAGCTTTAAAAAATTCTTTGTTGCTTTTGTGCGTGTTTTGCTAGGGATTTAAATGTGTACATATTTCCACGTGGGTGAAAAGTCTCCCCAGCACCATTTCTTATATAATCCAGTGCTTCAGCCCTGATTGGCAGGCTGATGTTATAAAATACTAGTTTTTTATGCACATGAATTAACTTCTTTCCACACATTTATATAAAAATCGTCTAGTTGATTTTTAATTCTTACAAGCCTACATTTTATTTATCACTTTGTCCATTAATGCTATTTACATCCCTATTCTGCCTCCTATAGCTATATCTTAAATTTGTTGGAGTATTCCCTGAGAACTCTGTAGTGGTAAGCTTTCTGAGTCTCTGTATTTGTGGAAATACCTTTATTTCCGTTTCATAGAACAATTGATTGGGTTTATAGCATCAGCTAAAATTCCAGTCCACTCAACTTATCACATCCATTTTTTTAAATCTCAGTGTGGCTGATTAGTAGTGGGGTGATAATCTGTTTTTCATGGATTTGCAGGTAATGTGGATATGTTTTTCTTCTTTCCAACACTGTAGAAGTTTTGAATTTCCTCCTTTAGTTTTTTCTTACTTTATCTTATTTTAGTATTTTATTAATTTTTTTTCGAGACACAGTCTCACTATGTGCCCCTTGGTAGAGTGCTGTGGCGTCACAGTTCACTGCAACCTCAAATTCTTGGGCTCAAGCAATTCTCTTGCCTTAGCCTCCCAAGTAGCTAGGACTATAGGTGCCCGCCACAACACCTGGCTGTTTTTCCGGGCTATTTTTGTTTTTTTTCAGTTGTCATTATTTAATTGGCCCAGACTGGGTTTGAACCCTCTAGCCTGGGTGTATGTGACTGGTGTCATGACCACTGTGCTACCGGTGCCAAGCCACTTTATCTTATTTTAAAATCACTATATTTGTTTTGGTGAGGTTTGGGAAATTTATTTCTATTGAGTACTTAACCTCAAAACAGTGTCTTTCTTTGATTTTGGGACATTCTATTCACTTTCTCTCTATTGAATCCATTCTTTGTTTCTCAAACTCTTATTGAAATAATTTTGAGAACTCTCAACCCATCCTGCATGAGTTTTTTTTTTTTTTATGGTTCCAAGCATTTTATTTATTTATTTTTTTGTTATTATTTTTGTTTATTTTTTATCGAAGAGATCATAGAAACCAGAGCCTTCTCCCCAGGCCCGCTCTCCTCGGGTTTGTAGGGGAACACACCAGCCTCTGGTTTTTTATTTTTTTTTTCCTTTTTCTTTTTTTCTTATTGTTAAATCATAGCTGTGTACATTAATGCAATTGCCTGTACCCATTCTAAGATGCACCATAGATGTGCCCCCACCCATTACCCTCCCTCCTTGAAAACCTCCCCCCTCCCTTCCCCTTCCTTGGCCCTTTCCCCATAGTCTTGTGCTATAGTTGGGTTATAGCTTTCATGTGAAAGCTATAATTTAGCTTCATAGTAGGGCTGAGTACATTGGATACTTTTTCTTCCATTCCTGAGATACTTTGCTAAGAAGAATATGTTCCAGCTCCATCCATGTAAACATGAAAGAGGTAAAGTCTCCATCTTTCTTTAAGGCTGCATAATGTTCCATGGTATACATGTACCACAATTTGCTAGTCCATTTGTGGGTCGATGGGCACTTCGGCTTCTTCCTTGACTTAGCAATTATGAATTGGGCTGCAATAAACATTCTGGTACAGATGTCTTTGTTATATTGTGACTTTTGGTCTTCTGGGTATAAACCTAGTAAAGGAATTATAGGATCGAATGGCAGGTCTATTTTTAGGTCTCTAAGGGTTCTCCAAACATCCTTCCAGAAGGAACGTATTAGTGGGCATTCCCACCAGCAGTGTAGAAGTGTGCCCTTTCCTCCACATCCACGCCAACATCTCTGGTTTTGGGATTTTGTTATGTGGGCTACTCTTACTGGAGTTAGGTGATATCTCAGAGTAGTAAGAAGACCGACGCAAGATCTACAAACACATGAAAAAAAGCTCATCATCCTTAATCATCAGAGAAATGCAAATCATGAGTTTTTTTTGAATGTTACACACACACATTCACACATATATATATGTATATATATATATATATATATATATTTATGATACACTCTGGGAACGTATTTTGCCTCATTCAACTGATTTTCCCTGACCTAAATCCATTGTTATTCATTCAATGACTAAAGTTTTTATGCCAATGATTAAATCATTCATTTCAGTGATCTCTGCTGATTCTGTTATTTCTCTCAGAATTTGTTTTAAAGCCTCTACAGCTTACTTTTACTAACTCTGTTTACCTCAATGTGTTATTTTTTGAGTTGATCATTTCTCACTTATGATGTTTGCATTTCTTGATTCTATTATTTTTTTTACTGCACACATCTTTGCTAGAGTTGGGCTGTTTCTCTAGACCATGTCTGCACTGCCTGTTTAAGGTAGAAGCAGGACGTAGTGTGGGTTTTAGTTTGGTATGTTTTTAATGGGAGTATTTCTGCGGCATGCCACCACTTGAGGCCAACTTTGTGGCTTACAGTGCTCTCCACCTTTCTCAAGTGTCATGGTCCATCTGGGCCGTTATTCTCATTCTCTAATTCAAGACCCCACTTCCACTGCTCCTTCCTGAAGGAAATCTAGCCACCTCACTGCTGCTATTTATCTCAAGATGTATAAGGATTTCTGGGTACTCTGCCTGTGACAACTCAACTAAGCTTTGTCCTCTTCTGTCATCTCTTCTAGAGATCATATCCACCACGTCCACCATCTGGGTGGGAAGCACACTTGCCGTCTCTCTCACTTTTGCTGTAGGACCATCCTTCATAGGCTTTGAGCTGTGGTTTCCCTCTTTACGTTGATCCCATTTGCTTTTAATTTTTCAAAATTCTTCACAGTTATTAGTGTACCCTGGAGTCTCCTTCTTATTTTCCAAAAATGATTATGGACTGAAAAAAATATGTATCTATTTTCGTTTGTATGGAATTGAAGAAGGTGCCATAGACCATAGAATGTGTTTCATATACTTCTTTAAAAGGATATCTGATTGTTTATTATATCTTTATTAGTATCTCTAGTAGTTATGTTTTAAATTCCTTTATGGAGAAGAAAATTAGTTTTTAAATTTCCCTAGAGAACATAGAAAGACTTAAATTCACAACAAACTGTAAATATTTGATATTATTAGAGTCAAAGAGACCTGTTTCTCACTTACTTGATACTTGAACTTAAGCAAGTTACCTTAGTAATCTGAGCACATTTTTCATATAAAAATTGTGATATGTGCCTTATTATCACAATTTGTCCTTGACTTAGAATTTTTCAGAGCTCTCAAACTATTTATGGAGAAAGAACAGTTTTATTTTTATTGATACCTAATAGATGTACATCTTTTCAGAATACCTGTAATATTTTGATACATTCATGTACTAAGTAATAATCACGTCAGGATAACTCAGATATTCATTACCTTAAACATTTAGTTTTTATTTTTGTTGTTGTTTATTCATTTTAAATTTCTAGTCTCCCAGAGTGATACTTTTGTGAAGTAAACAGTCATATACTTAGATTTCCCGAAAATATCAAACTGCTATAAAAGTGTCTAAAGGCTATTCTCCCTTTTTCTGTTCATCTCACTGAGGACCAATAAAAAAAATCTTCAGACTAGCCTCAATTTAGAAACCACACTTTGACTGGAACTGGTCTGTCTCTTAGACTAACTGCCATCTCCTTGTAGTGGAAACCCTGGCAAGGCCCCCTGCCTTCTTGTGGCTTCTATCATTACACACTACACCCTGCCCCCTGCTCTCTGCTTTACCAGGATATCTGCAGGTCCCAGAGGATCATGCAAATTCCCACATGATTATGCATATCATGCAAATTTCCACATAATTGTGCACATGTACATATCACTTAGAATTATTCCCCTCACTTTGCGGAAGCAGTAATTGCTCATATCTTTTTTTTTCTTTTTCCAAAACTGAGCTCAAAAATCATGACATTTTAAGAACTCCATGCCTTTCTAAAATAGAAATGAGTCCTCTTCCTCTCCAGTCTCATACTTACGATATCCTTTACCGAGCTCCCTGCACCACTGCCCTGTGTGGTTTGCTATTGATCCTACGCCTTTCAGAGGTTCACTTGTCCACTGCTGCTCACCATCCTGTTTCTTGGGAACTTAAGAGCAAAGTGGCGCAGTACCTTGCACACGGAAAGGGTTTAGTAATCACATATTTAGGAATGAATGAAAAGAATCACTATGTTTTATATTTGCTGCAGTACATAACTAGACACTGTTTTAATTTTTCTATTATAAGTCAGTATTTTTTTCAATCTGAAAACTCTTGTTTTTATTCAATTCTGAGAAACTCTCGAACATTAATGTGTCAGTCATTGCCTCTTTCTTAGTCTTTCTCTTTAATTCTTTCTAAAACCCCTATTTGACATGTATTGGGCTTTCTCAACATTTATTCTCTGAGTTTGTTTTTTTTTTTAACATTTACATGTTTGACTTGCTCAGAAGACTGAACTCATCTTCCCATTAAAACTACATACTGAAATTTAATTTCAATGACTATACATTTTCATTTTCATATTTTCAATGGATAAAAAATCTTGCAATAATATATATATATAATTGCAAGATATATATATATAGTATATATATACAGTGTAGTACCTATGGGTATGATATATATATATAGAGAGAGAGAGAGAGAGCGCACAAAAAGTGAATCATATTATGTATGGAATTAGGCTATGTTATGAGTTACTGTCACTGACATAGGTACTATGTTAGTACAGAGCATATATCTAGTTCCAATATTTTCTTGACTATTCAGAGAGAGTTAAATTTCTCTTCATTAACCTACTTTGAGGTGATTCATGTATTTGGCATGCAAGAATTTCCATTCCATATTTTTAAAATTTGTTAAGCAAGGGTTAAATATACTATTTTATATACTGATGCTTTGGGGTATAATATAGGGGAGTCTCTCATATCAGTTCACCTCACTAAATTCCTCTATCAGGGGAACGAGATGTATCTTAGGCTACGACTCTCTCCCCTGCTGTCTGCTCAGCATGAGGGCCAGAGCCAGGCCAGGTGTTCTAAGCCATTAGTCCTGGACTCTGACAACCTGGAATAGTAATTCTGAATATTCGACATACCCTGGAGGCCTATATTCACCTTGTCCTTGGTTTGAACCATTCACACTATGTGATTATTGAAGTACAGACTTGCATGTGGGTCTTCAAGGAATCTTTTATCCTCTTCAAATGTTTTTTTTTTTTTTTTTTACCATGATTCATATTTCCTTACTTGCTCTTTTTACAAAAATTATTATTAGATATAAAGATAAGAAAAACACATAATAGTTCATGGCATCTTAAGTCTCCTCTCTGTCATAATTCTTTCATTATTCTTCCTTCACATTGTAGGATAACTAGTAGCTATTGATTAATTATGAGTTCTACCCAAAGGTCTTCATTTAACAGGTTATAATACACTTTTTCATTAAAATTTGCAAGTAAAAATCCTTAGTGTAAATGCAACGGGATACCACCTAACACCTGTTAGATTGGCTAATATTAAATGATAGTGTTAGTAACAAGTGTTGGCAGGAATGTGGCGTAAATGGAACCCTTGTATTCTGTTGGTGGGAATGTAAATTGGTGCATCCAGAATGAAAATGACTTGAAAAACTAAGACTAGAACTACCATATTTTCTAGCAATCCCACTTCTGGGTACATATCCAACACAACTGAAATCAGGATCTCAGAGAGATACCTGCACCTCTATTTCTTTGCAGCATTATTCTCCATAGCAAAGACACAGACTTGACCTAAATATCTGTTGGAAAGATGAATGAATAAAGAAAATGTAGTAAATACATACAGTGGAATATTATTCATCCCTATAAAAAGGAGAAAATTCTGCCATTTTTGACATTGATGAAGCTGGAGCACATCATGCTGAATGCAATAAGTCAAACAGAGAAGGAAAATTGCTACACACCACCACTTATATGAGGACTCTAAAACAGTCAAACTCATAGAAGCAGGAAGCACAGTGGTGGTTTCCAGGGACTGGGACAAGGAGGTCCTGGTCAAAGGCTGTAAGGTACCACTTACCAAGAAGAGTAAGTCCTAGGGATTACTGTACAGTGTAGTACCTATGGTTAAAAAAATACTGTATCTTAAAAATTTGCTAACAGAGTAAACCTTATGTATTCTTACCACAAAAAAATTAACAATAATAATAAATAAAGAAGGCAGGAAATGTCCATGGCATAGATTGTCATAATAATTTCACAGATGTACCTTTTTCTCTGAATTCTTCAAGTTGCATACATTAACTATGTACTAATTTCTGTATGTTTATTGTACCTTAATAAAGTGATTTAAAAATATTTAGTATAAATAAGTTTAATCCTATTAGACATTGTACATAAATGTTTTTAAACAATTACAAATGTTTTTAAGATAAGTTTTTAAGATACAAAAATTTGACGAATTATTTTAAACATCCAAAACAGTGTATTTAAAAAGCTACAGTAAGATGTGGTTTTAAGTGATAGATGGAGGAAAAAGAGTAATATTATGTAAAGTTTCTTTTTATAATACAGATAAAATTACAAAACCTATGGTGCTCTGAAGAAATAGTAGAGATATTATCCTTTTTCAAACAGAAATATATATGAACTATCTGATACTTTCCATTATTGTTTTATTTAAATCACATTCAATTAAATAGTAGATAGCAACTAGAGCTTTGTATTTTAATTAAGTATTATTAAGTTCCCATATAATGAAATTGGCAGATGCTCTCTGTTAGGGGGAGAGTGATTAGGAATTAAAGCGACTGAAAAAAGCAATGAGGACTCAAACATAATATGAGATATAAAAGCATCATATGACATCTATTATTAATCCATTGTTTTTCTAATACTGCACTTATAAACCTGAGTACTGACATTAAAGCTAAACTAATAAAAATGAGTAGAGTAATTTCTTTTATAAGGAATGTAGTTTGGGGGTGATTTTTAATGAAAGAAGCTTTTTAAAAATTCTAAAAATGATATTATGCCATCTTCACAAAGTTATTTCAATTATCTGGTTTTTAAAAATCCTTAGGGTGCTGTTTTAAAAATACCATGTCTGTTCTTTTTGTTCTCTTCCATTAGATAAAAGGGGCCTATTCTCAAATGCAGGTAAAACAAAATAGAGCACTATCATTTTTTATTTAACAGTGCAGATTAGATTTAAATTTACTGCGAACATCTGCCTAAATTGATTATTTTGAAAATGGAATGCTACAATTTACCTGTTTAGTGTTATCAGACTATTCTTACTACTAAAATGAGGTTTAATTTGTTCTCCTTTTCAGTGTTGAAAAACCTGTTTTGATGGCACATTTCATAAAATCGCTATCATAGTCTGTATTTTACTGAAGTACCTCAGGACATGACCACACAGCCATGAAGCGCCATCGCCACAGTTACTATTTGCCTAAGAAAGAGGAATATAAATTGTGTCAACCTCTAGAAAAATTATGAACTCAATCAAGTTCATTTTTGTCATCTTAGGTTATTCCCACATCAAATTTTAAGTGTCAAAGTGCTAAAAGCTATTTTCCTTTTTCTAAAGGAAAGAGCAACATTTCTTTTGAACTGAGCTTCAAGTAGAATGGAGACAAGTTCAAGGAAATAGTCTCCCCTCCACCCTCACTTGTTTCCTGCCCACACCAGTCTGAAGTAGTGAGGATGAGGTTTGGCTCTTCCTCACCTACACCTAGAGAATATTCTTGAACGGTTTTAGTGATAAAAGGCTCAAAATGTAAATTCCCAGGACATTCCATAAAAATGAGTTTCAGTCAAAATGCTATTAACAAGCTGGTAGTCATTTTCTGCTGCCTAAAGCTCACGAGCAACCAGGGAAATTAGCATGGGTAGAGGGGATCCAAGAAAGAGCCCCCCACGGAGCTGAGGAACTGTGGGGATATCCAAGTGGAAGATCATGAATGAAGCACGACCATAGCAATAATGATAATCATGAGAATAAGAGCTAACGCATGGAATGCACGGTGCTTAATTTGTGCCAGGTATTATTTTAAGTCTTTCACATACATTTTTTTAAGCCTTGCAACAATCCCTTGGGGAATGAAGTATAATTATCCCCATTGTACAGGTGAGAAACTGAGGCAAGAACAGATGATTGAATTTGCAAAGGTCATAGCGTGTAGGACTAATTTGGTGGGGGCCTGTGGAGACCGAAGACCCCCACTATTAGAAATAAGATTTAAATAAAGCAATCTTATACTTTTCAATTTGTGTATATGAAAGTATCAGTTTATGCTGTGTTTATGAAAATAATAATGAGAATCACCAGATAATATATGACTTCCAAGCAATTAGTAATAGTAAAAAGCTATTTTTGAGGACAGACTACATGACGGGTACTGTTTTGAGAGTTATGTCATGTATTATCTCATTCATTTCCCATGGCAATTTTTAAAGAAAAATAGTCTCATATTCCCTTTATATATATGAAAAAGCAGAGGAGATGGAGGTTAGTACCTTGCTCAAGGTGAGAGGATCCCGATAGAGGATGCAGGATCCAGACCCAGGGTCTTTGCATCAATATGGAGTGTATGGGGGCGGTGCCTGTGGCTCAGTTGGTAAGGCGCCGGCCCCATATACCGAGGGTGGTGGGTTCAAACCCAGCCCCGGCTGAACTGCAACCAAAAAATAGCTGGGCGTTGTGGCGGGCGCCTGTGGTCCCAGCTACTTGGGAGGCTGAGGCAAGAGAATCGCTTAAGCCCAGGAGTTGGAGGTTGCTGTGAGCTGTGTAAGGCCACGGCACTCTACCGAGGGCCATAAAGTGAGACTCTGTCTCTACAAAAAAAAAAAAAAAAAATATGGAGTGTATGCACAGAACAATAAAGCATGTTGAAAAAACTAATTTTTTAATTGCACAAAATCAATGGTGATTATTATCATTTATGTGAACTGATTATTTCTCCTTAATTACTATAGAAAATAATGACAATTATGTTTATTTGTTGACTAATTTTACCATTAGATTTATTTGATTAACAACGTAAAACTCCGTGCAAGAAAACACAATCTTTGTGGTTTGCAACTCTCTTACATCGACCTGCTTACAACCAAAATTCTAAAATTGGGGGATTTGCTTTAATAGTAGTGTTATTTCCTGATATTTGATAATAACATAGATCAATCCTATGGATCCACAATAGCTATCTACTGATTTCCTCCTGAAGTATGTTATAGTGATTACTAAGTAACACAGGTACACTTTCCCTGTTGAATGATCTGATTACTTTGCCTCTTATTGTTAGTTTAATATTTGCAATCTCAGAGCAATTTGAATACTTACATGTATAATAAACAGTTGATTCAACTTTGTTTTGAATTCTTTAAGGATAAGAATCATTCTTCACCCAGTCCTCTACTATTTTTAATGAAATGTGTTCTACATTGTTGTTGATGTATATTTTTCCCCATTAATTAGTGATTGGTGAAAACCAGAAATCATAGGCTGGGATGTTCTAGGTTTAAGTGTTATCGGCACCTACTGTGGGTCTCAGGCTTTACTACACGCAGTATAATTGGTTTTGGATAGGATTCAAATATAGACTTCTTTCTTCAAAGTTCCCAAGGTAATTTTACTGTGCAGTCAAGCTGAAGAACCACAGAGTTATGGGATCTGAAAAGCCCCATGGTTCATGGCTGACCTCCCAAGTACTTCAGGTAGGTGGAATTCACTCTCCCGTAATTGTCACGTCCTTAACATGCAGTCATTTCAGTTGGCACGGCCAGCTGAGGCATTAACTCAAATGTCAGCCAAACTATCTTGTTTCTTCAGATCCAAATCAGAGCAGCTCAAAATTCAGTACATGTGCAGTGAGGTCCATGTACCCCCAGATCTCTCTGGGGGATCGCAGGGGCCAGATGTCTAATGTTTTCCTGGTCACCAGTGGCTTCCGTCGAAGGGTTTCATTTATTGACATCATTCATTATCTCACATAAGGAGAACAGATTCTAGAAGTTTTTATTTGTTTTTGCACACATCAACACCACCACCATCATTTAAAGAAGGCATTGGACTTGCAATCTGAACTTCACATAATTTAGGAAGGTGGAGGGAGAGTTATATCATAATAAAGAAAATAACCTGGAATTTTCAAATATTGGTCATAATTCTTTTTTAAAAATTTCTTAAGCCATTTTTCTCTTATTAACTCTCTCCTTCCTAGATCTCCCTGCTCCTCTATTCCTTTGCTGCCCAGTGATTGAATCATATTTTCTGCGCTTATGCAGAGTAAGTTGGTCATCCCTGACCAATGCACCTCTGTCCTTGCTTCTGAACATTCAAAGCAGACTTAATAAACTTTTCTAAACAGCAGGCCGTATTCTTCGGCTCTCACCATTTCTCCCCCTTCTACCTGTGTATAAACAGGAAGAGAACAGGATACAGATAAGGTTCCTCAAATATTGGATTTTCATATGACTCTTCACGACCATCGCTGGTTAGAAGGAAAAAGACATCATGTTCTACTTAAGAACAAATAAGAGGTTTTTTTCAAATCTTCATTAACACATCAATTACATTTGGTAGAATTTTTATATAGTCAAATTTCATATTTCTTTAAACTAAGTAGTACAATTTCAGAATTTGTTATTTATTCACCTCGTATTTTGCCAGTGAACTATTGTAAGGTCTAACCTCTGTCATTTGTAGCTTTTTTTTTTTTTTTGTAGAGACAGAGTCTCACTTTATGGCCCTCGGTAGAGTGCTGTGGCCTCACACTGCTCACAGCAACCTCCAACTCCTGGGCTTAAGCGATTCTCTTGCCTCAGCCTCCCGAGTAGCTGGGACTACAGGCGCCCGCCACAACGCCCGGCTATTTTTTTTGGTTGCAGTTTGGCCGGGGCAGGGTTTGAACCCGTCACCCTCGGTATATGGAGCCGGCGCCTTACCCACTGAGCCATAGGCGCCGCCCCATTTGTAGCTTTTTCACTTGGTGACAAATTAGCAGCCTTACTTTCCTTTTATCACTCAATAACATCTGAAATATTATCTGCTGCTAAAGAAAGTACACAAGTTGTATAGTAAGCTGCTACTGTTTCATAATTGTAAGGTAAGGAGACAGTATATAGCAACCTTAGCTGCCTATCGAAATTTCCTATTCTTACCATGATGGTAAGTAACCTTCCTGCACCTCAGTAGACTCACTTCTTTGCTGATTACTAACTCCAAATATGTGCAAAAAGAAAACTGTTCTCAGATTAGCTGTAACTTGGTATTCTTCCCTTCTCTCGCCTCTCTTTTATCTTTTGTTGGATAAAATCAACCTATGGATTCATCTCCTCTGCCTGTAAGTAAATAGCAGGTGGTAATTAACGTGATACCTTGACACACTCATTTGCTTTTTGTCATCTTGATTTGTCTTAGAATGACAGTGATAAATAACATGTACCAAAGTTCATGTTTTATTTCTTTTTGCATTTCATATAGCGTTTAATTTATATTATTATTTGGCATTCTTTTCCTACATAAATACCCTTAAGTATTATAGGGATTGCCTATAAGAGAATAACATCTTTTATCCAATATAAAGCATTTTGTTTCATTGTACGGTTTTCACCTTGTATTCCACTTGGTTTAACATTTATATTGTCATTTTCCATTTTATTTTTTCCTCTGCACCTGATCTACATTAGCCATTCTTTCAGTTATGCTTATTTTTAATTTATATTTTAAAATACCACTAAAAATAACATAGATTAAGATTTTCATATTCTTAACTTTGAATATTTTATACTCTTGTTGTGAGTATAAATTAAATATAGTTGAGCGGAGTTTTATTTTCCCTTGGCCTCAAGAAGTACATTTCCTTGGCTTTAAGTTTTATTAAAATTTGGTGAATGATTATCCCATTTTTAATTTAAATAACTATGGGCTCCTTACAAAAGATGTGAAGTTTAGTAAGCTTTTGCTTCTATACTCAGATCAGCAAATCTTTACTATCACAATTTACAGCTTATAATCATTATCATTTTTTATTTCTGTAATACATAGCTCAAAGGCCATTTTACCATTATTTGATTTTGTTACCACATCAAAACAACTATGTACACAATTTGTTTATTTAACTTTTGATGTTTACTAACGCTCTTTATGTCTCCAATATTCTAGTTTGAGAATTGCTTATCCTTGTATTTCATCTCTTATATGCCAACGCCTAGTTAAGCTCGCATGTCATATTTTCTCATTCCTGGAGCATCTGAAGATACATATTTGCTACCTTTGTCCGTGAATGGCATTTGGCTAAGAAACATTACACTCAGTCACCAAAAATCAGAAAATACACAGCTGGTTAATCCATTCCTGGGGTGGTGGGCATTTAGGCTGTTTTCACATTTTGGCGATTGTAAATTGAGCTGTGATAAATATTCTAGTGTAAATGTCCTTAAGGCAAAAAGTGTTTTTTTTTTTCCCTCTGGGTAGATGCCCAGTAATGGGATTGCAGAATCAAATGGGAGGTCTAGCTTGACTTCTTTGAGGGTTCTCCATTCTTCCTTCCAAAAAGACTGTATTAGTTTGCAGTCCCACCAGGAATGTGAAAGTGTTCCCTTCTCTCCACATCCATGCCAGCATCTGCAGTTTTGACATTTTGTGAGGTGGGCCATTCTTGCTAGAGTTAGATGATATCTCAGGGTAGTTTCAATTTTCTTTTCTCAAATAATTAGGGACAAGGAGCATTTTTTTTTCATATGTTCATTAGCCATTCATCTGTCTTCTTTAGAGAAGGCTCTATTCATCTTTCTTGCCCATTGACATATGAGATTCTTGGCTTTTTTCATGTGGATTAATTTAAGTTCTCTGTAGATCCTAGATATCAAGCTTTTGTCTGATTCAAAATATGCAAATATCCTTTCCCATTGTGTAGGTTGTCTCTTTGCTTTGGTTGTTGTCTCCTTAGCTATGCGAAGTTTTTCAGTTTCATTAAGTCCCATTTGTTTGTTTTGGTTGTTGTTGCAATTGCCACAGTAGTCTTCTTCATGAAGTCTTTCCCCAGGCTGATATCTTCAAACATTTTTCCTGTGCTTTCTTTGAGGATTTTTATCATTTTGTGCCTTAAATTTAGGTCTTTTATCCATCTTGAATCAATTTTTGTGAGTGGAGAAAGGTGCGGATTCAGTTTCAGTCTTTTAAATGTGGATATCCAGTTCTCCCAGCACCATTTATTGAAGAAGGATTCTCTCCCCCAGTGTATGTTCTTGTTTGGTTTATCAAAGATTAGGTGGCTGTAAGATGTTAGTTTCATTTCCTGGTTTTCTATTCGATTCCAAATGTATATGTGTTTATTTTTGTGCCAATACCATGCCATTTTGACCACTATGGCCTTGCAGTATAGCCTAAAGCCTGGTATTTTGATGCCCATGGCTTTGTTTTTATTACTAAGAACTGCCTTAGCTATGTGGAATTTTTTCTGGTTCCATACAAAACGAAGAATTATATTTTCCAAGTCTTGAAAGTACAATGTTGGTATTTTAATAGGGATGGCATTGAATCTGTAGATTGCTTTGGGAAGTATAGATATTTTAACAATGTTGATTCTTCCCAGCCATGAGCATGGTATGTTCTTCCCTTTGTTAATAGCCTCTGCTATTTCTTTCCTTATGGTTTCATAATTTTCTTTATAGAGGTCCTTCACCCCTTTTTAGGTAAATTCCCAGGCGTTTCATTTTCTTTGAAGCTGTGGTGAAGGGGGGATGTCCTTGTTTTAGAATGGTACCTGTCATATGTTTATCATAATTTTTCATGATTTCACTTAAAACATTGAACACTAGACTCTTAATTCTTGAATTCTGGACCATTGGCTCTATAAAATACTGAATTTGGTAAAACCATAAATTATATGTATAATTATATTTTAATTGTATATTTAGAATTTATGCACACTTATCTCATATAACTAGATGCCAACTCTTCTAAAGATTAATGTGAGGTTAAACAAAATATTTTATTCTTAATAACATTTCATAGTTTTGCAATAATTTTTGCTTCGAATGTCTCTTTTAACCAACATTACCAATAAGTTAAACACTCTTATTTTACAGTGGAGGGGGGCTTAGTATCAAAGCAAGTAAGTGATTTAGTCACCTCCACAAAGTTTTCCAGGGTGGGATTTGAGATTATAGCACCATTTTCTGTCTCCAAGTATAGTGTTTTAGTTCTGTGAATATACTATCTTTTTTAGTCTGGTTGGGCTACCCTAATAATATGATAAACTGGATGACTGCAGTAATAGAAATGAATGTTCTCACAGTTATGGAGGTTAAGAAGTCCAATATCAATGTCTGGTGTGAGCAGGTGGCCACTTTCTTCTTTAGTCTCACATGGCTTTTTCTTGGTGTGTGCATGTGGAGAGACATCTTTTGTCTGAGTCTGATGAAGCTACAATCCAATTGGATTAAGAAGCCATCCTGTGACCTCATTTAACCTTAATTGCATCCTACAAGCTCTATCTTCAAATACTCCAAATATAGTAATTGTGATTAAGGCTTCAATGTGCTTTTTTTCATGTTGAACTAGAATCTGGGGGAAAACACAATTTAATACATAGCATGCACTTTACCAACTCCAAAGTCTTTCTTAAGAAATTGATACATTTTTAATATCAATTTCTACATGGTGTCCCTAAAGTCACCATACACAGAGGAAAATGGGAAATGGTAACTAACTGTACCCTCATCCACATATTATTACAAAATTTTACAAAGAGGTGGCCAACACACGGAGAATATGTTGTAAATATTTTATAGCAATAATGACCCTACCTTGAGTTTACATAGCTTCTAAATCCATGAAAACAAGGAAGTTCAGATTTATTGAAAGTAAAGATGATATCTTTAGGAGTATCAAGTCTAAATAGAAAAAATAATAGACTGTTTAATTAATGGCTATAAAATATATACCAATTAATTATTTTTCTAAATAAATAAATCAAAACATGCACATTCATTTTAGAAGTTGGTATTATTACTAAGGGCTACAAAACATATACCAATTAATTATTTTTCTAAATAAATAAATCAAAAATTGCTATTATTCTTAAGGGCTATAGTTAAACAAACTTTAAAAATTAATTGGGACACCATGTAATTAATTAATTAAGATTTAATTTCTTTTAAGAACCCAAATCTGTGAGAGTGGTAGGTGAATATATCTTAAAAGTTTAAATATACATGAGAGAGTTTCATAGCTATTGAAAGTCCTCCCCCAAATTCTCAAGTAACCAATGAAAACAAGGAGAAAAAAAGGAATGGTCGGGGTGGAAAGAGAAACACAAGGACGATGATTACTGTAATCAGGTGGGATAGATAACACTTTTTATTTTCATTGTCCTAATTATGTCTCACATTATAAAAGTTAATGTTGCAAAAAATCATTTTAAATATCATAAAAAGCATTCACACTAGTGCATCTTCCAGTTAAAACTTTAAAATAAAATAAAAACACAATGCTTTTTTAACGATGAGGTACATTTTAGAAAGTTTATTGCAAAATTAATATCCTTCCTGAATGCTGTTGCCCATTTAATCATGTAGTAGTAAATATATGGTAATATTCCAATTATAAAGTTATTCTTTATTTGGTCTATAGTTCATAGTATTTCAACCATGATTATCTGCCTAAATAATTTTTTTAATGCTACAAAGCCACATATTCTGAAACAAGTAATCCTTAATGACTTCTAGCATGTAAGCTTAAGTGTTTCTGATGGTTTCTACTTATTTTGTTGACCAAGTTTCTTTTCTAATTCTATTATGTGGTTGGTAAATTCAACACCAATTACAGCAGAAAAGAATCTACCATTTAAAGGGGGTTAAGAGTGAGACTATTATCCTGCTGAGCTTTCTTTAAAAATTCTTTCCCACCAAAATTATAAAGTATCTTAAAATTGAAAAGGCTAGCCGATAGTTTTTATGATTGATATGATGGGCAAAAAAAATCACCACTATCATCAATCTTCCATATTTCTGTGACATTTATTAGTTGAAAAACTAAAGTGAATTTTTCCCCAGCATCCCTATGAGTGAGTATGAGAGGCTGTCAGTCGGCAGCCTTCCCTTTAACCCATGGCCAAACCCAAGTACTGATTGCTGCCTTCTGCATCAAGAAAGTGGCTCAAATGAGTCAGCTGCTCAATCAGGGTCAACCACAGGTGAGCAGGACTCTTGGTGAGCTGTGACCAGGTCAAAAATCTTATGCCTTAGGTTTTAAGGCTATTGTTATTATTTATTGAGTGAGTGAATTGATGACTAAATTAGTACTGAGATGAACATAAACAGTTAAGGCCACAGATCTGTCCAACAACCCCCAACCTCACTCATAACCCTTTAAAAACCCTTACAAAAAATTCAATTTTGTAATGATTACACAAACAGCCCTTCATTTAAATCAACAAATTCAGTTCTACCTGCATGTGAGTTAGATGTAAACAATCCTACTAATGGGTCCAAGTGGGTCCAAGTGTATGTCATGAGTCTTGAACATGTTATCTCATTTAATTCTCACAAGGATCCCTGAGAGAAGCTGTAAATGTTTATATTAAATAGGAGACTATAGTGAATTGGAAAGATTCAGTAATTTGTTGGAGTCCCAAAATTAGTAAAGTAGTTAAGATTTTTCTTCTTGAAGTTTGGACTCAGATCTTCTTCTGTAAATTGCCCCAAAGGTCTGCTTTTGGCTTTCTGGAGTCAAAAGGCAGAATACAGCCAAATGTACTGATAAATCAAGAATGAAATGTCAAATCTCACATTGCCAAGGTTAGATTTCATTTTGAGAATTTGAAAAAGAGGTGCATTAACTATTCTTTGATTATTTATTTTAGAATATGACAGGGGTACAAAAGTTTTGGCTACACGGATTGCTTTTATACAGTTGGAGTTAAAATCATAAGTGTGCACTTCACCAGTATAGTGTGCATTGTACCAATTAGGTATGAACCCCCCTCATCTGTCAACTCCCACCTGCTTGCTGTTTAAGTTTTACTACCAAATGTGCACATGGTGTTAATTGATTAGTTCCAGTTTAACAGTAAGTACATGTTGTGTTTCATTTTCCATTCTTGTGAAACTTCACTGAAAAGAATGGTCTCCGGTTCCACTCAAGTTGTTGAAAACAGTATTAAATCACTATCTTTTTTTATGGCTGAGTAAATAGGATCTACATATATGCTATTTCATGAATCCACTCATGTATTGATGGACCCTTGGGTTCATTCTACATCTTTGCAATTGTGAATTGTGCTGCAATAAACAATCTAGTGCATGTGTCTGTGTGATGAAATGACTTTTTCCTTTAGGTAAATGTCCAGTGATGGGATTGCTGCATCAAATGATAGGTCTACTTTTAGTTCTTTGAGGACCCTACGTACAATTTTCCATAGAGAATATACTAGTTTGCAGTCCCATCAGAAGTGTTCAAGAGTTCCTTTATCTCTGCCTCCACACTAGCATCTGTTGTTTGGAAATGTTTATGATAAAAGCCGTTGTCGCCAGAGTTAGGTGATACCTCAATGTGGTTTTGATTTGCATTACTCTGATGCAAATCAGAGAGATTGAGCAATTTACTGTATGTTCATTGGCCATTAGTCTCTTCTTTTGAAAGATTCTGTTCATGTCCTTTGCCCACTTTTTAAGGGTTTGTTTGATGTTTTCTTGCTGATTTGCTCGAGTTCTTTAAAGAGTCTGGTTACCAACCCTTTAACAAATGTATAGCAGGCAAATATATTTTCCCATTCTGCAGGTTGTCTAATCATGCTATTGACTGTTTCCTTGGCTGTGCAGAATCATTTTAATTTAATCTGGTCCTATTTGTAAATTTTTGTTGTTGCCATGATTGCCTTTGGGGTCTTCTTCATAAATTGTTTGCCTAGGCCCATGTTTATGACAGTTTTTCTAATCTTTTGTTCTAGAATTCTTATAGATTATGCCTCAGGTTTAAGTCTGAATTAATTTTTGGGAGTGGTGACAGGATGGATCCTGTTTTAATCACACCATGTGAAGAACAAATAAGACATGGCATTCCCGTACTTTGGATTCGTCCACTCCTATGGTTAGTCTCTCTGTAATAGGCAGGGTGTCTCCTTCCAAGTTTATATAGTATTTGCATCACTAAATTTCCTTCAGTCCCATGTACATATTCTGATCATTGTATGATTTCTGCATCCTATGACCTCATGTGCATTATTTCACCAGGACAGCAGCTCACTCTGCAGCAACAGCTAAGAGATTTACAATGTTCTGAGCATCAGTCTGAGTATTTTTTGTATGTTGTCTCAGTTCATTCTCTCAACAACCATGTTGTTATCAATTATAATTAATTATTTATGTGTAGTTATTAATGTGACAAACAAAATAATGACAAGAAAATTGAGTCAGAGCTAGTTAGTGATGGAACAAAAATAGGAACCAACTCCATCTAAAACTTAATCATTAAAGTCGGGGCAATTAACCCCCAAGCCAGTTTCCCACCTTTCTCTCTTTCCTGTTGCACCTGAATTATTTTTGCAAATAGTGCCAAAAAAAAAAAAAAAATAACAACAACCTAATGGTATAAGATTGTATTGTTCTTAGCCAGAAGTTTAATTTTTATCTTAAGGTAGTATTTTTAAAAGGAAACTGTACATCATATTGTAAGTGAAATGCTAATATCACTTCATACATAGAAAGTAACTTAAACAATATACTTAAAATATTTATGTAACTGTAAATTTTTTTTCAAAAACATCAGTTACTCATATATTGCTTATGGGAATGCATAAAACATAGCCACTATGGAAAATAGTTTCGCAATTTTTATTAAAATCCAAGAATATATTTCCCCCAAGCCCCAGCATACTTGGGCAATTAATACTCATATTCATGCAAAAACATTAACAGTGCTATTCATCTGAGCTGTATTTGTAATAGTCAAAAACCAGAAAAAAATCTAATGCTCTTCTCTGGATGAAAGGTTAAATAAAATTTAGTACATACATATCACAGACTGCTATTCATCAGTAAGAAGAAACAAACTAACACTATGTGCAAAAAAAGCAGATAAATCTCTAGAAAATTACAGTGAGGAGAAAGAGTCAATCTCAAAAAGTGCCATTCTCGGCAGCTTCATTTACATAATATTCTGGGGGTTATGTACCTATATAGATGGAGTACAGAAGGGCTTGCCAGATATTAGGGTTTGAAAGGAGTAGAAGTTGAGAAGAAAAAAGTTTGGGAGCACATATAAGACGTAAAATGGTAGCACAAAGGAGCTTTGTCATGTTAAAACAGTTCTACGTCTTGATTGTGGTGGCAGTTACATGAAACTAGTCTTGTGGTGAAATAAAATAGAACTATATTTACACATACGAATGAGAGTGTGTATGACCAGTGAAATCTGAATGAGCTCTGTGGGTTGTACCCATGTCAATTTCATGACACTGAGAACGTACTATAGTTATAAGATTGGGGAGGATGGATGAAGGAGGCACAGGACCTTCCTGTACATTTTTGTTTTACAACTTCCTGTGAATCTGTAATGACTTCAAAATGAAAAGAGAAAAAAGGCTGTCCATCACTTTGTAGCCTGAAAGATCACCTTTGTCACCAGTAGCATGTGAACCACACTCCATGACTCTTACGCTGCCCTTCTTCCTTGTTCACTTGATTGACAGTAGGTTCTAGCTCAGCTTCAAAATCTCTCTTCAAATGCTACTACTGTGCTGAAGTCTTCTTTAATTTTTCCTATCCAAGTTGGATGTGGCAAGCCCTTCCTTTGTGTTCTTACTATACTTGATGTTTATTCCCATAGCAGCAGTTGCAATTCTTATATTTTTTTTCCAGTCCTAGATCCACCTTTAAGGCATAAGAAACTTGGTGGTGTTTCTCCATTATTCATGTTTTCCTTTGACATTATCATAATACCAAATTATATTGAATGAAATTTGTTTAGCCTTAATGGGAGTTTTTACAGCAGATTAGATCATTGAGTAATAGTACAATTTTGAAAGTATAAGTACTGCGATCCCATTGGGTAAAACAGGAAGTTTCTTAAGATACGAAGTCTATATTATTGAAAGTGAAAGTTGTTAGAACAAGGTTCTACTTGAATATAGGTGTGCATGTGTCTGAGTGGATAGATATGTCTATAGGATTATACGTAAATTCATACACAAGTGTAATAGAAATACTATAGGTATAGCCAACTATAAAATATTTTTATAAGTTCCTTTTGACATCTCTAGTTACAAACTTCTGAGAACTCAAATGAAAGAATCATTTGATAACACAAATGTTAAAGGGCAATTTTATTATTATCTTAGACACGGAAAGTATATTGAAAGAAACACATGATCGTTAAATTACATATTCTTTTAATCAGACCTACTAGTCATTCTTTAAAAGACAACTGTGTCTTTACCTACCTACTCTAAAATTTTTAACAAGTTGAGCACAACTTATCCTGATAAAAGTAAAATAAAAATAACAACTACTTTGGATATTACATTGATGGTCAAATCATTCCTCGTACTTAGAAAATTGTGGCTTGGTGCCCATAGTACAGTGGTTATGGCTCCAGCCACATATACCAAGGGTCGCAGGTTCAAACCTGGCCCGGGCCAGCTAAACAACTGCAGGAAAAAAATAGCTGGGCACTGTAGCAGGCACCTGCAGTCCCAGCTACTTGGGAGGGTGGGGCATGAGAATCGCTGATGCCCAAGAGCTTGAGTTTACTGTGAGCTGTGATGCCACAACACTCTACCACGGGCGACATAGTGAGACTCTGTCTCAAAAAAAATAGAAAAAGAAAATTGTGAGGAAGTATTCTTGGACTTAAATGTACCTAGAATAAGGTAAAGCACTGTTTAGGACTAATCATAGTATCATACCTTTTTGCTATTTTATTTTAAAATATTATTTTTTCACATCATAAAATAAGTACATGGTTAATAAAGAAACCTGGAAAATAAATTAAAAGGTGAAAAAAGAATTATTTCCCACCAGCTTACTACCTAAAGACAATCAATATTTACATTTTAGACTAAGTTACCTTGTCAATTTTCCTAAACACAGCTTAAAAAATTATAAGTTTAAATATTCACACAGTGCATATACACATACTTTTATTTAACATAAGCAGTGCTCTTGGGATATTACTTAAGTTTATTTTCTTACTTTTTATGTTCAGTGTTTAAGATTTAACATACATCTATTATCCCTCATTCTCACAACAACTCTTCTAAGAAGGTTTTGTCTCTATTTTGTCTCAGATCAGAACACTTGAGCTCATAAATTTTCTGTAAGATGCTCAAGTTCAAAAGGCTAGAAAGTGGCTATAATAGACAGGTTGTTTTGCTTGTCCATTATCCCTCATACCAGAACAGAATGCAAAGCTTTATTTGAGCGAACTACCCCTCCATTCCTGCCTTGGTTCTAATGATTTAGAGGGGACTGACCGCCTCTTCTGGCCCTGGGTCTGTGCATAGCCCCGATGTGAGTACTCAGAGGCCAGTTTTCATCTTCTCACAATAATTGGTTTAGCCATGGTCACAGGACTTGGTCCAATTCATTTCCTACCTTATTCACAAATCTTGGCTTTACTGTTTACTAATAATCTCAGTCCTAACCCTTAAAACTTGGTGTTTTCATCTCGTCTCTCTAGCTCTAAACACTCACTGTGTCTTCAGAGATTTTTATTTGGTCCAAACTCCTTAAGGACAAGTCCAGGGCCATTAAAAAATACCCAATTTTAAATGAGAACTTTAATGAGCTACTTATATCTTGACTAAAATCTTTCTGTAAACAGTGTTAGTGTCCATTTAGAAGGAAGCAGCTGATCAGTGGGGCCAAAGATAACAGAACACAGGAAATGATGAGGAAAACTCAGCAGAGTACAAATCTGGTTTGCACTAGAACAGAAAAAACATACATAAGATGATGCTGAAAGTTGTCATCAATTCTTTGGCGATGAAGACATTAGTAATTAATTCAGGATCACTGCTAACTTCACATGTGATCTATGCAAGTTAACTGTACAATAAAACCCATATTGTGATAATTATATAGTTCATATTCAATCGTTTTTATCAAACTTAAATAATATTCATAAAGGTTTAAGTTACAAAATCTATCCCAGACACAGTAACATTGTGAAAGATAGTTCTGATCATAGTAGACTCTTCTTGATTATGAAACAAGAGTCTGAAGCCAGTGTAGACAAAACCAGAGATAGTGATGCTCATTCTGAAAAAAGGAAAATGGTACTAAAATTACAAGATAACAACATTTTTGATAATTAATCCCAACCTCTTGGAGTTATGCAGAAACAGTAATAAACAAGAGATTAACTCATTCTTTGCAGTAACAATTATCTGAAACATTCTTTTGCATAGACACTAAAATCATTTTCCTTCCTCAATTGACTCAACTAGCAAGTGTATATGTTGTAAAAAAAAAAAAAAGGAGAGAGAGAGAGGAACCATCTTGTTAGATTTCTGATTGATTTCCTAGAATTTTGTGTTGAATTTTTTCCTGATGCTACTTTGAATACTTGTTTTGAGAAAGTTATGGTATCCTAGCAGCATTTAAATACTATTTTTATTTTTCTCCCATGGAATATTAAATCATGTATTTATGAATAACTATATATTTACAAGAAATAAGGTGCATCCAGAGGACACTACAAGTAGCTACGTGCAAAAGGGAAGTGTAAGGTCCTCCCTTCTTTTATGATCTAACATGAAAATACTAAGAAACAAAAACAAGTGATTCATTAAAGTCCATTTATATAGGCTAATCTACAACTGTAGCACAATTGTATAGTCTGCATATTGTTCAACAAAAGTTTCCTGATTTTGTTTTGTCTTATAAATCTGATCAAAAAGGTGGAAAGTGACAAAAAATTTTTTAAGTGTTGAGATTTATATATTTTTTTCTTCCAGTGTGCCATTTCTTTATTTTCATTTTTAGGTAGAATCACACAGGGAATCTAAGTCTTTTACTGAAAGGGTTAACATTTTCTTCTGTTAAAAGTATATATTTAATATGCAAGTATATTTGATGTTCA